>NW_020449097.1:410047-1117762 GCF_003343035.1 Apteryx rowi
GCGGCACCGCCCGCCCCGCCGTCCCGCTCCTCGCTCGCTCGTGAGAGCTGCGGCGCTGAAGGGGACGCGCTTCCCTTCCCTTCCCTTTTTTTCCTTCAATTTTCAGTCAATTAAATTATGGTTAATATGTTTTAATAATGCTCACGAATACTAAATGGCAGACGATTTAAGACTGAGGCTTGCCATTACTGATGCAGTAATAAACTTAATTCCTAACACTTAAGAAGAAACTCTGCATTAATGAGTTTTACTATTTCATGGGTGACAGTTTAATTTCCCAGTGCCAATAAACATTTCCACTGAATACACAGTGCTTCCTAAATATTTAGGAGTCAGGCTTTTTAAAGCATAATGATCAATGGTTTTATTATACTGTACAGATTTTACTTATTCATTGAGCAATGAATTAGCATGGAATCAGCTGTAAGCGCTTTCCCAGGAGCTAAGCAAAGGAACCTGTGAATCTGTAATAGCTACAAGTTCCCTAGAAACCTTGTTAGGTTTGGATGTGAGGATATCTGTGTGTGCACACAGATCTCAGTAATTGCATCCAGTATGAAAATTCATAACCTTCTTAAATAAATCATCTCTGTATGTGGGAGCTCAGGGAAGCTCTGCTCCCTTCCTTRGTCTTGGACTGAGAAGGGAATCTTATATATGGGTCAAAATGTGCCTAGGATTAGTACCCTGAACTCCATATTAAACCAGCTACATAAAAGTGCCCTTGCTCTCAGGAATACCGAGCTTCCAGTTTCCCAATAAACTTTCCAAAAGGAGGAGTTCCCCAATGGGAACCCACAGCCCAGGCTGTCAGGAACTGAGGAGCTTTTATTTGAAAACCAAAGTGCAAATGGAAAAAATGTTACTTCTGTGCCTTGTTTTGAATGGTTTGGCCAAATGTCTCATTCAGATGTTTATCCTGGTATAATTGCAATGGCTTCAGCAGGCTTGTTTCTGACAAGTTCTGCAAATGAAAACAGAATTGGGGACAGTATTTCTAGTGGAAAAGGAGTGAGTGTTTGGGAGGAAGAATAAAACTTCTTTATTTTTCTTCCTAATATCTAGTGTGGAGTTAATATAGGTAACTTTTTTCCTGCTCTTAAATTAGGAAACTCTTTAAAATGATTCTCCTTTCATTTACTTAATTTCTGTAATGGGAAAATCCCAAGCAAGTATAAACCTTCCCTGCCACTGAGATATTTGATTCTGATTTCCTCTTTGGTATAGCTTTTAATTAAACAAAGAACTGCTAAAAAATCTGCTTTGAAGCAGCTGTAGACTAGGGGTCAGTAGATATCATTAGATCAAAATTACCAAATGCTAATAGAACATAAGAAATTCCTCCCACTTTGCTTTTTGCAATGATTTATTACATTAGGTAACTAGAGTGGCAACAAGATTTCTCCCCAGGATACTAATTATTAGAAAAAGAATAAATAGACACGTACCTAATATTGGAAATGGGTTGCGTACAATATCTGGACTGAAATTTCTACATTCATCAGGTAGAGAGGGAGACACAGCATTGCTGTATAATAAATTAGTTGCCCTTTAGCAGCATTTTCTGTGATCTGGAAATGTTGGTAGCTTCAGTAAGTCTACATCCCCAGTTGAACACATTTTTCTTCTTTTCTTTGTGTGTGTGTGGGGAGTTTAAATGTGGAAAGAAAAACAAGATTATGTCACTCCCCTGTGCTGATACAGCAGTACAGGGCTAGTCTACCTCTGTGGAAGTATTCACGAAGCAGGAGCATTCTTGCTTGGTGGTCCTTGCTCTGGTGCTGTGCATCTTAGAATTTTCTTTACACTGTTATTTTGCACATTCTGCTCCCTCTTTTATTAACATTTTGCTTGATTGACTTTTCTCACATGGCCAGAAAGATGCAGCAGGTTGAAACGCTTCCTGGAGAAGTGGCACCTTCCAACTCCCATTGCAAAAGCTTTTCTCAGAAATGGTGACATGTTTCCATTGCTGAGTACAACCTCCTTCCCACCACAGAATCACTCTCTAGTTCACTAGCATTTACTATCTGATTATGACACTCAAACCTTTCAGTTAAACCTGGTCATGACTGTCAGTCAAAGCCACGAAAATTAAATGTGTCATAGAAATAGATCTTCTGTTGAACTTCTATTGACTTATACGATTTACTATTCTGCAGGAGACTTCCTAAAATGCTCAGTTAAAAGCATGTACTGCAAGTAGTGTCTTTGTATCTACATTTATTTCAAAATTGTGTAGAAAAAATCATGATACGGATTTGAAAAAACGTGTGTTATTGGAGAAGACAACTTTTTTGGCAATAAGTGTTGACTGATGATTTTAGTCTTTCTTTACAGTGATCTGAATTGACAGTAACAGTGCAAGAGTCAGACAAGCGTAAGTGTAAACATACAGCAGAAAACTTGACTCTGAACGCTTGAGGCTATTGAGATCAATAGGTTTACTCAGGACTTGTGACAGCGCAAATGAGACCTCTTGGTCAGCAGTGGTAAAAGCAAGAGGTCTGTTAAACAGTGACCTTTCTGTCCGTGTGGTCAGAAATGCTAAGACATCTGCTGAAGCGGGTAGAATATCGATCTTCAGATCGTAGGCTGCAGTTCATTTGCTTGCAGGCTGAGTAAAGTGGCTTGGGCTCATGCCCCTGGTTCTTCTGGCTCCAGTAGTTAACTATTCTTTACAAAAGGCTGGTGTTAAGACATGCTTTCCTTTTAGCCCCATACGAGGGGGGTGGGGTGGGGGAACATACCTAAATGTTAGCTTTTTTTATGCCTTCCAATGTAACAATGGAAGAAATAATATGGAATAATGAGATATCTTGAGAGAGGCTGTGAATGAGATTCCTGCTATGGCAAGGTCTGAGGGACCCACTACTGATCAGAGCCGTCCTCCTGCATGTCTCATTATCAATCATTTGGGCAGTTTGACTCAGCTAGCAGTCCTTGGCTTTGAGTTGGTCTTAAAGACAGTCTTTCCGTGGACTACAAAAGTCTTTGGATTCTGCATCCACTAAGCAGATGGCATTACCAGCCCACAGGAATCTATCCAGGGTTATTATCTCAGTATCAAATACATTGTCTGCTTGGACAGTTGTTTTATTTTTTTTGCTCTTAATGTTATGCAAATGCAGCAGGATTTTTCATATAAATTAACAGCAAGAACAAATTGTTTCCAAATGTGCTTGGTACAGTTGTACAAAGTATAGACTTCAAGTGGAAAATATGGTGCTTCTGGGTAGAACAACACACTTGTGAAGCTCTCCCAGCACATGGCAAGTACCAGCTTCTGCCAGCTCCCCAGTGTGCGTGGGACTGGTGAGTGTTCAATATGACCAGAGTCACTCTTTTACCAGTGGGGAAACTGAGGCAGTGTATCACAAGCAAGCCTGGAGGTAGATTTTGACATTGATTTTGCACTGAAGTATCAAAAATAACTCCTTTGGGGTCAGTTGAGTTGGTCCCATATGGTGAGATCATGTCCCCTGCTCTATTGTTAGATCATTTGCTTTGCTATATGTAGTCATTTCTAAATCCATGGTTTACTCCTCCCTTTTCTCTTCCCCTCCCTCCCCCTTCCCTGATGGTATTTGAGGCAAATGGAGTCCAAATAGCTGAATGGGGAAATGAATGAGAATCCCAAGGCAGTGGAAGTGTGGGATGGCATTTATTTTTAGCCCCCAAATGCATTTTTTTCAGTAGATGTGACAGGTTTCAGCTTGCTTAACAAATATGAATCTTAACCCCCCCCCCCCACACACACTCTGGAAAAGATAATGGGAAAAATACAGATCTGCAGACATCTTCCAGGATCACCCATGACAGACTCCCTGAGGCATCGGCTTTCCCTTAGCCTACCAGCCTTTGGTGTCCTACCAGGTGTTTGAGGGTGAGAGCTGTCTGTGCAAAGCACCAGGTAACCTGGTTTCTTTTGAAAATGACCTGACTTGGCTGGATTTTTTCRACTGCCAGAATTGTTGAGGGAAAGATGACCTGATCCTGTAAGATTTGCTTTTTCAGACTGTTGCCATCTTACTGATATGAGGGCGGTATTTGCAYGGTGTCTGTAGGATGTGGTCCTCACTGGATACATCTCTTCCGAGTGTACTGGGAAAGGAAGGGTACAGAAGAGAAAACAAAAGCTGGATCTGCATGAATGTTTTCTGTTGTCTGTTAAGTGTCTTTAAGGGACATGGACCATTTTGTTCAGCCTTATCTTAAACTCTCTCAGACCAAGAAAGAAGGGAGAGAATAGTGTAACCCTGATGTATAATAAAGCTGTATAATTACAGGCATTTTTTGGAGGCTCTGAATGCGTCAGTAAAGCAGGACACATCAGTAGTTATTAGCATGTCTCTATAGTCAGAAAAACAAGAGAATTTTTGTACATAGTGCTGGACTGATATCACTGATAATTAATTTCCTTGTATTAATCTTGTCTCTGTATTTTCTAATTGCCCTGTGCAGATTCTTGTGGGCTGATAATGCCATCTGTTCACTAGATCAGCAGAACTGATCAGTTTTAAATGAGAACAATGCAATATAGAATCTGGGGGGGCAGAGGGGGAGAGATGTCAAAACATTTTTGTTTTATTTTTAATTATCCATTCTATTAAGCAGTTTAAAAAAAAGGGAGTTATTAGTGTGGTATGACAATTGCCCTCATAGACAAGTAAGCAGTAGATATTTTGTTTCTTAACCAGAATTTACTCAAAAAATAAAGTAACTTAGCAAAAGAGAGCATGTAGCAATTCGTAAGTGCCGTAAAGGATCTTGCCTGATCTGTATACCAAAAGGAGAGGAAAAAACATCTTTCTAGCTTTGTTTTGCCTCTACATAATGCTAGCAATTTATCTGTTATTATAGACATATGTTGGGATTTGGATAACTTGGTCCATTTCCTGCAGAAGCTCATGCTCAGAGATTATCAGCACAGGATCTGGATAAAACAGTGCCAGTCTATCTCTGTAGCTAAAATAGTAAACAGGTATTAGAGTTGCTTCAATAATTAATATTGTATTTCTTCATAACCAGTGAATCAAAAGCCTGCAGAGTTGATTTTGAATGTACTGTTATAGTGTTTTAACCAGCAAATATACAGAGCTCAGACAAAGTGTTAGTCTGTAAGTTAGTATATAAGTGTTAGTAGCTTTTGTTTTATCCAGTGTTTCGCTATCATAATAAAGCCATTGTTTAACATCTCTGATCTAGTGCAGCCCCAGGAGTCTGAACTTGCATAGACATTGAATAACCCAAAATACCAGGATGTGATGTTTTCATGGACATCCTTGAGAGAAAAATTCTTCCATGACAGAAGTTGGCTGGGGCAACAAGTTTTGAAGAGAAAGCTGCTTGTTTTACTCTTTTTGAGAGACTATGTAATTTGGAGACCCTCTCCTGGATCAGCAAGGGCTTTAGTGTTAGGAAAAGATACTAAGAAATGATTGAGGAGGCAAAGACAGCAGCTGGGCCTTAACTTCCTTCTGTAGCAGCGGCAGTGTATCTGTGTATCTTGTGTCATCTTCATCCTATGCAGATGCCAAATCAGAGAGGCTTCTGGCTTGGGGTCAGTTGAGTGTGGCAGTGTATCAAGGATGGGGAGAGGGTTTCCAGTGAACGGGTGCAAACGGCCTTTTCAGAGGATTTTCCCTCAGTCTGAGTCTAACTGAAACTGGCTTTGGACAACAAATTGAATGATTTCTGTTTTCTCAGGAATCATGATTACATAGGTAACTAAATTTAAAAGAACTTTCATCAACATCATTGTGATTCAAAATCTGGAGGTTGTTTTAGCTCTGGGATTGGGATGGTTTGTTTGAATTGGGCCAGAAAAGTCCAGATTCCTGACTCTAAGGACTGGGGATAAGTTAGATATAGGCACTGGAAGAAGCTTGCTGGCAACAGCCTCTGACTTTCTCCTGTCAACATCAAACACATTACACCACTGACTAGATTATAACATGCCAACACTGTTTCCATGCTGRGCAATGTAACTCCAAACCTGGGGTTAGGGGTATTCATCCCTACTATATGGATTCATAATAGCAGTAACAAGGAAAAGCTAACTTTAACTGCTCATTTAGTGTCCTTCTGGACTATTAAAGGATTTAGTGACTGATATTAATGCACTCTTTTCCAAATTGTTAATTGCCTGTGTGATCTTTATGGCGTAAAAGAGCTGAGAGCTGCAGTGGGACATACTGTACCCCAAAGTACTYGGAAGATGTTCAGTAACACCCACAGCAGTTGGAACTGAAAAATAACTATGCTATCATTTTGGGGAACGCTTATTTTGACATCAGTAATTAGAGTTTAGCATAAAGCCACAAAGCATGAAACAGAATGGTATTCAATACTAACCATTGTGGCACAGTAGGAGTTGGACTGGAAAGGAAACAAATACACTTTCATTTTCAGTTTTATTGTGTATATTGAGAAGTATTGCATGTTGGCCCTTAGGAATTCTGGACCATAAATTTTTCCCCTAAAAGTATTCAGTGCACTGTGTTGCCAGTGTGGTGGTAATAATAATATTTTAAAAATGGGTGAAATCCTCTTTGTTCCCAGCTGAGCAATAAGAAGCTGATAAATGCTGTACTGCCTGGATTGGAATCGGCAAGTTCCATTTACTTCTGCTCTAAATGATGAGGCATTGTTCCTCAATGACAACGGTTCTTCAGTGATGACAGCTCGTCATCAGTCCAGGAACAGATACCTTGTGATCTGTTTCAGCAGTGACATGGTTATAGTAATTCCCTTAGTAGTTCAGTAATCTGTATGTTGGGGCCTAAATTGCCCCCACTTCTGATGTAGGTGCTATGAGCCATTGTGCTCCATCCTCCTTCTAGGTCATAAAAACAACCCATTGAGCATTAATAAGGCCATTTTCTTCCTTCTCTCCATGCAAGTTTAACACTGGGGTAGAAGGGGAAATGGCATTTTGTTATTGGAGAGTATCTGGTGCTTCTATGATATTATGCATAGGGAAGGAGCAGGAGGTGGAGCCTGTTCCTTGCAGGGAGAGGGCGACAGCCACAAAGGATCTCTTCCCAGTTTCCCAATTACTAGTAGCAGCTTCCTAATGCACTTGATGAGGAGGTCTGAATTGTGCAAATGAATCATCAGTGAACTGTTAGGAATAACGCATGCATTTGTAGTAATCAGGATTGGTTTATGAATAGGACAAAAGGGACTAAATATACCATGAAAATGCATGTTGGAGACTCCCCCCTACCCCCCAATGAATAATTCATTTTCTTCCTAGTATCCATGAAAACAACACTGCACATAACCCATTAGAAAAGTTAATCCCACAAATGGCTGAACGTGGAGAAAATCAGCTTTTTTTAAAAGGTAGATTTACTCAAATCTTCTCTAATTTGATTTGCCAGTGGGGTATAATTTAAGTCAAACAAGTTAGCAGGATTACTTGCTATATGAAGGTCTAAATATTTAATAGAGGATGAGAAATGTCTGCCCCACAGGATAACRAGTTAAGGAGCATTCATTTGCCACAGTGCTAAAAGCAGAAGGTGAGCTAAAACCAATGGAAATAGCAGGCAAAGTGGAGAGGGAGTTTCTACTTGCATGATAGTCTTGTGAAACTGGCCTTGGGAGCACTTCTAGTGGGCTGCTACTCTAAATAATCCTGGGGAGACTGACTCTCTGAGAAATGATAGTGGCTTTTCACTGGCTGGAAGTGTCATGGTCATCTTATGGTCTCTAAGTGCCTGAAGATGCCCACTGTGAACCTTCTAGCCAGAGCACATGCTCCAGAGCACATAGGATGGTGGAAGTCCACCCATCTGGTCCTGGACAGGCATGTTGGGAGGAGAGGCAGCAACTGCGTGTCTGCAGAGGTGAGTTTCAGAGAAGCCTGGTGGTTTCTCTGAAGCTACCTAGGAAGTCTCTGGGGAAAAAAAACAATATGAACTTGGATAAGTTGAATTCTGGGCGAGCACTTTGCCACTAGGCTGCCCTGCATTTTGTGCAATGGTTTTGTGGATTCTGATGGAGCAGCAGGGAGAAGGGAACAGAAGAAACACCTTACACAGGAAGGACAGGGCCTTTGGCTGTCTCCTACCAGCCCAGAAAAAATCGAGATGTTGGTTTGTGATGTTTTGTTCTTTTGTTTTTGTTTTTAATTCTGTATCAAAATAGTTCACATTTTAATTGGAAAGATGAACCTCCTTTAGCAGCCCCTAGCAAGATTAAGTAGTTATGGCATTTTTCAGAGACTGTTTAGAAAAGGAAATGAAAATTTGATGAATTTCAATCAGATGTAGCTTGCAGCATTCAAATATTTACAGATTATCAAATTCCCTTTTCCCAGCTCTGCTTAAGTGTGAAGCTCATATTGTATGTAATATTAATTCTCATTATTCTTGGACAGTTATTCACTGAATTCTTGTACAGATTTAGTTCATCCAGGACCCTGGCCTAAACTCCCTGAAAAATCAATGGAATGACTTTTGCTTGATTTTTTTCAGATCATCTTTTCCTCAGAAGTCAGTTTTTCCAGTGTATAAATCCTTGGTATTGCTCTCCTGTGAAGTCTGTTTTTTTAAATTAGTCTGACAATATGAGCAATACAAGATGTGTTTCCACCTGTCCATACAAAGAGCTATTCATTTTCCTATGGCTGCTGCTTTTTTTGAGTACATCATTTGAAAGTGCATTGGTCTGCTCTTTTGTTAGTCTATGCCAACTTTGTATCCAACTTGTTGACAATATAATTTAAAGGTGCACATACACCTTCTTGCATTTTATTTCGTGAGTATTCCCAGTCTCGTGTCAAGCCAAGGTGAATACTAGCTGCAATAACAAGTAGAATTCCATAGTGATAGTCACTTTTGTACAAACATTATAGAAAACATTTTAAATGTTCTGAAGAGCTGCTAGTTTAAGGGTATCCCTAGTTGTCTGTCTTCTGGGCAGGTGTGAGCTCATGTTGCTAAATGCTTCTGGGTAGACAGATGCAAGCTTTTTCCAGCCTAGAAACTGTTCAGGTAGTTTTTTGTTGGTTATGTTAGGTGCCTGAAGTTGCTCATGACTATGTACAAAAGGCTGCATAGATTTATCTAAAAAAATTAAATACACAGTTTTTCTTTCTAACACCTTGCCTCAAAGAAATGCATCACATTGGTTATTTACTTGTTACAGGCTCTGTTGATCTCACTTTCTTCATAAACATTGCTAGCATGTGTTAAGCCTTTACAGGACAGTAGGTTTCTGAGATATTCTTTTCTGCCTCAGTTTTTTGGTGGAGAGCTGCTGTATGACTTCTGTGCTCTAAGAAAGCCACCAAAGGATTTATGAGGTTGTGTCATTCAAAAGAAGTGTATGGGCTGGAGCCAGGAATTGATGGGAGGTAGAAAGAACTKAATCTGGCTGAAAACTAGTATGGTCAGTCACATTCCTGAGCACCAAATTTCCCTTAAAGGACTATAACATTAGACATTTTAACCATAACATTAGGTTTGCTTGCAAATTATAAACTCTTCTCTTGAAGTCTGTAGCTAGTACTGTTCCCTGGGGCCTCCTTCAGAGAGGCTGCACATCAGCTGAAGTAATGTATTTACTGCCTCATGATGAGTTTGGATCACAATCTCCCTTACACACCCACATTTGGTGTTCAGAAAAGGCCAAACTCCCCCCCCCCCCCCCCCCCGGACAAGCAATAGAGACATGCTTTTCATCTGTACTTTTGCTCAGGAAGGGCAGYTGGCTTTGGGCAAGATCAGCCCATATGGAAGAGGCAGCCTACTTTCTTGAGACCTCTGCAGGTTAAATAGGAAAAGTTAAGATCTGCTCACTAAATCATGGACCAGTCACTGTCCACACTGTCAACTTCCTTGTGGAAGGAGGTATCAACCTCTGATTTGTCCCACTTATAGCAAAAACATGCTATTTCACTTACTTTGGCAGGCTTGATCCAAACCTGCCAATTCTGTCAGTCTCCCAGGAGCTTGGGTCTGGACATCAATGACTTGTATGCCTTAAATAAGGAAGTCCTGATTTGCCTGCCTTTCTCTGATTACTGGCAAACAGTGAGTCAGAGCTGTAAAGGAACAGATTTTCCTCCTGCCCTTTCCAATCTTCCCACCCCTCCCACAAAAAAGAAAAAGCTAAAACCATTAGTAGCATCTGATTTATAGTGACTGTTTTTTGAAACTTCGGATAATTAGCAGAGGCACTGAGACCAGTGTTGTAACACCTTAGAGACTGTTCAAGGGAACACCACAATTACAAGTAGTTATCTATTTTTCTGCTGCACTGAAAATGTAGCATATGAAAATTAGCATAAAGTCTCTAAGTGTTAGGAGGAAAGGGTGGGTGTTAGAAGAGAGGCACGATCTTCAAATTTGGAAGGCCTAGGTTTGATGCTTGACTTCTAAAGTTTTCCTGGGCGTCATTAGGTGGTATGTTTAATTGCTATGAGGTTCATTTTATCTGGTTTATATAATTAGATTTAAATGTTCATCTCTTAGTGTATAGAGACTACACTTAAAAGCAGAGGTTGGAGAAAGGGGCCAGTATGCTAGGTACTGGCTTAATATAAGCAGTAATACTGTTAGCATGTGTCTTTTTTAAAAGACAGAGTACTTGCAGCATCAACAAATAATAGAGTCTGTAAACCACTATGATCTGTGCTGGCTCTTTGACTTCCATAGGGGTTTGTATGCAGCAACTTTTAGGATCTCTGTGTAAATCTATAATTGCACAGTCTTCAGTGTGAGAGCTATGGGCTGTTTGGCTCTAAGCCAGGACAGTAAAGCATTCCCCCCAAGCAGTATGCCCTTCTGTGATGTGTAGATACAGCTAACTTGCATCTCCCTACAAAAGCCATGAAGGCTTGCAGCGAGTTGCTCACCCTGGTGCTGAACTCATTTGATGGAAATCATTTGATGGAAATGGTGCATTCGTATCAAGTTAAAGACTGTTAAGATATGTATGACTCTAAAGTGCCATCCTGAAACAGCCAACAGGACTGCACAAGAGAAGTTATTCCTTTTTACCTCCTACATTAAGGAAAACTATAATCTTAGCTCAAAGGAAATTTAGAACAAATCTATAAACTCATGTTTGAACTAAGCTTTGCAAATTCCAAGACAGGCACTTAATTTAGTGTTCAGGCAGGGAGAAAAACAGTTCACAGCTGGAAATGTCTGTTCTTCTCTTCCACAAGATGCATAGAGAAGAGTAATTGATTTAGACTCTTTCAGGATAGGAATGGGCTTTCTGTGTTTGTAAGTGTGAAGTGCAAGGGCTTCATCCAAGTGGGAGGATCTCTTCATGCCAATGATAACAGTGGAGTCTCTGCTCTGAAGACTACATACAAATGCATCTGCTGTTTTTTCAGCATATTTGTAAGTGTGTCTCTGACTGTTGTCAGCTTCGATGAAATAGGTAGCTTGATGAGAATAGCCAGACTACTGGCCTTTGGGGACTAGTAACTCCAACCCTCAAGGAATGAATAGTTACTTTTGGCACAACCCTAATGTAAGAAATGGGGAAACTCACTCACTCAGCTATAATTTTGCAAGTAGCAAAGCTTACATTTTCTTCAGTATCCACAACCTTTGTTGTGAAGAAAGAAAATGGTGGTAATGGAAGGAAAAAAAACCCTCTTGTATATGTCCTCAACCTACTTTTAAGAGTAAATGTATGGAAGAAGGTGGGAACCATTCATGATACTCTGAAGCACTTTGTTAATCAGTAAATTATTTCTTTTATTGGAGTATTTTTGTAGGAAGCAGAGTACCAAAGAGAAAGTCTGAGGCTAGTACTAGTATTTTTAAAGCCAAATGCAACCACGATTATCTTACTCCATGAGTAAAGTTTTCTTAGCCAGATAATATTCAAGGAAGGAATTTTTATGTACACTAAGTCAGTCTTGTGCTTATACTTAGCATAAGTATTCTGAATAAACAGCATGTAACACAGCCTGCCTTCATTCACTGAAGTGACCAAGAAGATTAAAACCAAGAGCAACAGTCATCAGCTATGCAAATGAACAAGGCTTATAGCGAATCTGCCTCTGTTAACTTAGTAATTTGATGGGTTGTTTTTTTGATTAAGCTTCCCTGGGGGGAAGAAAAGATTTAATTAAAAAGATTCAAGGGGAATTTAGAATAATAAATGATGTCTATTTTATCTCTGCCAGAGCCTCGAAAGACTGGTGACTGCTGCTGGAACATTTTGAGGTACAAACAGGAAAGAGGGGGATGGGACCACCTGCTTCATGAGTTTAGACCTTCCCATCAGCATTATTTACTGTTTCCACTCTTCCCCCTCCTGGTAGCAATAGAATTAGCAAAGGCTGTTTTTTCTGTGCTCTTCTCCAGCTTAGTCCTTTATTTCTTTTTACTGCTAGAGCTCCCCAGCCCATCTCAGCCAGGACCCTCTGTTTCAAGTACACTGACTTGGCAATGCGCTGGGATCTGACAGGCTTCACCACTTAGGTGCTGTGGTACCATCTCAACTAGATTAAAAGCAGAGTCCCTCAAATATTGAAACCTGATAGAGCCCAGTGTCTGTCAAGTAAGTAAGATAACAGAAAAGGTCTTTCTGAATATAGAAGAGCGCTGGTATTTTGCAGGTTAGTAAAGGATTTGTCTTGGATGGATGTCTTCTAGAAATGGCTGAAGAGTTTTCTAAGATTACTGGTCAGTTTTGATAAAAGAACAAGTGAGAAAGTGCTTCTGATGTTTTTTCTAAGGATCTTTGGGGAAATTATTTTGATCTTTAAGATCACATTATGTTTCTGTTCCCAATGCTCTGTTTATCTAACATATATCTGCCTCTGTAGTTTTCAAAAGCAAATGGCTGCAGAGTCTCATTAGGACTATTGAAGTCAGGTTTTATAGTACAAACATTTCAGCTGAGTCCAGAAGATTTAATTCTTAGTGTATAGCTAAGAAATATGATAGTGCACTTAAGTGGTGGTAAATGGGATGAATTGAAATGAACATTTCTTATGCTCAATGAAGTCCCATGTTGCAGTACACAGTGTCAGGAGCCAGATTGATTTATCTGGAAGAGAAAGTCTTAACTCTTAATAGGCACTGCATGTTAAAATGCATGTATAGCTGATTAAAATAAATTCTCCCTCTTCCCCTTCTTTTGGGAGGGTTTGACTTTTTTCTTGTATAGCCTAAATGTTGATTCCTCCACCTTGGCATTGGGTGAATGTTCAGGCCTGACAAAATAATCTGCTCCTGAATTTTGGGGACTGTTTGGTTCACAATTTCCTATTGTAAATGGAACATTTGAAATTTGATCTTGAACAGTTATGTCCAGATCTTGCTGCAACTTCTGTGTACACCTGTACCTGTACATGACATTTTAACAGAATTTACATGTGTATGTAATTGCTGGTTTTGGTATGGACCAGGATAATATTTTAGATGTTGCTTTTAAAGAAACCCAGTTCTTTACAATTACTGAAATAAAACAAAAAAAGACAGTGGAATTAAATTGGTCCTAGCAATTAATCCTGATGAAATCCATTCATTCCCATTTTGATATTTTATTGTGTTCATTATCTTTTCTTTCTGTGGGGAGAATCATTTTCTAAGGGTGAATAGCTTCAATATTCTGTTTAATTTGACATTTATAAATTTTTTTGAAGATGAGTCATTAGGAGTTTGACTCTTGCTGGCCATCCTTTCAGAGTATTTCTCTAATTTGTGACTTTAATATTTCTCATATACTGATGGCTACCAAGGCCCTGATGCTCTGCAATACTACAAAAAAGCCCTTATGAAGAGCTAAAGGAGTCTTCTCTGATAAAACTCGCCCTCTTCCAACATAGAGTTCATGCATAGAAAATCTTATGTGGTATGGGGCATGAACTCTTTGTACCAGTTATGCCTCATTTTGAGAATACCAAAGACAGGTCCTTGCTGTTTATCCTCTGTCTTGGGTTGATAGCCACCTAATTCCTCCTTTGCACCTTTGAGTCCTTTCTGCTCAGGAGCTGTTTCTGGTAAGAAGAAAGGATAGGTCTAGAAGGACCTTAATGTAGGACATGTGCTCCCTGATGGGTCAGCCCTCTGCCTTGGTGACTGACCAGTAGCTCGGAGGCAGGGCCACCAAGGGTAAGCGGCTTTTCCTTTCAYGCGCTCCAGTTTGGCTTGGGACTGTAGACTCTTCTGACTCTCCACAATCCAGTTTGCGTCCGGATCTTGTTACTACTTCCTCTACAATAAATGTGCTTCTTGATGCCTCTACGTTGTGCTGGTAGAAACAATCCTGCCTCTCTTCTACTAGAGGTGGCCGAAAAGATGGGAAGTGTTGGTTTACACTGAGTTTTCATAAATTCCATAAAGAGAGGTAACCTCAGTGACTTTTGATACAATAATAACAAAACACCAACAGTCATCCTGGTTTCAGGAAATCACCTTTCTCACTTGAATCCCCTATTAGAAGATGGAAAATATAATTTTTTCTGAAACTGCAGATCAGGTTATGATTCTGTCTTCTGGCTAAATGAGCAGCTCGCAAACAGCGGAGCCCACTTTATCTACTTAAATCTAGCTCATCCATTGCTGTAGCCATTCCTTATCTGGCTCTGGAAGTGAGTCCAAAATCAAAGCCTGTTATTCAGAGATGGTTCCCCCTTCTTTTGAGTGCTAATACACAGAAAATAGCCTATATATGTATGCATATGTATAATAACCTATATGCACACATTTGTGTGCTTTGTGTGTGTATATATATATRTTGCAGCTTTCAGGTGGTTGTGGTTTAAAGAAAAGGTTAAAATGTGTATAGAGCTAATAGAAGATAATGTGTCCTTTCTGGAGAAGGGAGAGCTTGTCTACATCTCCTCTCCTGCTTCTAGACCATGAAGTGAGCATGGGCCCTTTGAGGGACATGTTAAATTTAGTATTCCATCTGAAAAAGTTTTCAGATACCAAATGGGATTAAACATTTTAAAAGACATTGCAGTTATATTTAGGATGTAGCCATGCTGCCTACAGATTTTTCCTCTGTGGGAACTATATAGTTGTCTTATGTGGTAATAAGGATTTTAATTTACTGCATCTAGTAAGTCAGCTGGACAAAGACACCATTAAAATGGGAAGATAGTTGTTTCTTTTTTTTGGGGGGTGGGTATGGTGGTGGTGGCTTGTACAAATTACCAACCTGCTCTGTGCCCTGGTTTCTGTTGGATCTTCCCACATACTTTTCAGAAGTAAGGAGAGTGGCTTGGTAATGCTTTAGTCACATTTTTTCCCCTCAAAGTGCCTACTCAGTGAAGCCACACAAGATTTTTCAGGGTCTGTTTTGACATAATGTAAAAGTTATTCAGGTTATTGAATTAGTATTTTCAGGTTCCTTTCCTTTTTTCTTTTCCAATGATCTGAATCAAAACCTATTTTATTTTGCAAACTGCTGTTGTTTTGATTTATGTTCTGTTTTAGAGCAGAGGGGGAGATGAATGGGAAGACAACAAACATTCAAGATTAAAATTTTGACAAGATAGGACATGTTTTCTGACTCTTGATAAGTAACTAGCTGCTTTCATAAAATATGCTCTATGTATAAAAAAAATTTGGTGTAACATAAAATATTTACCATTATAAGCATGAATATGTAAATCAGATTTCTGCTAATGGTGGTTACAGATATACGATTGCCTATAATACTATTCAGGTTAACTGTTAAGGAAAACAAATATAAATGTTTGAACCATCATGTTCAAAAATTCACATCTTTCCTGTCTGCAGGATGGAAAAGTAGTGAGGGCCCTAGAACAGAGAAAATGCAATAGGAAACAGGCATGCTCAATGCATATTCACAAGCATATACATGTCTGCACTGACACATTGGCACATAGTACATCCGAAAACAAGCAAGAGCCCCGACATAGCCCTGAAACTGCACTTCTGAGATGCTGTGCCAAAGCCCTTGCTTGTGCTGTATCCACATACATATTGGTTGTAAATATCCCAAGGCTTGCTTTGCTTGTTCTTGTTGGCAAACACAGGGCTTAAGTGAAATGATCCGCAGCTACCCTTGGGTCCCCCTCATGCTTGCTTTTCTGGGTCTGTACAGTATCTTATTTTTCATCCCTAATCTCATTACCTTGCATTCTCTATGGGGAGCAGCACAGGATGCCCATCTGCCAATGAGACAAGTCCACTTGCATCATTTTGCTTTTGACTGTAGCGTCTCCTCTGATGATTTGTGTGCGTATGTGTCATCAAGAAAAATGCTGGTGCAGGATGAACTGGCGAATACTTCCAATTGCTATCTGTGAAGTAGCTGCCAGAAATTTTTCTTAGAGAGCCTGCTTTGAAACATGCCTTTTTGCAGCGCTTCTAAGATGACCTTCCCTCCTCTGGTCTTCATTCCTGTATCATGTATCTTGACAGACCATGGCAGGGATGACTCAGAAGTGTGATTTTTGGCCAGTAATGATTTCTTTCTTTCTTTGCATTTCTGGCAAGGAAAACACAGCATGGTGGCAGGATTTCCAAAACTTTGTTTCTAATAAGCCAGCTGGCCAAATAGGAATTGCAGAGCAGCTCAGCTGTTTGCTGTCTGAATTATGGAAGGCAATCAGTATGAAACCTGGAATATTTTTCCCCCATATGCTATTTAACATCTGTCTTCAGTATTTCAGTATGAAACTCAAACTAAGACTTTAATATCTCTGAGGGACTGGAGAAAGATTAACTAATGCTGGCATTAAGTGTGGAGCTGTTGGTTCAGAAGATGTGCTGGAGAAGGATCTTGGTTTCAGAGTCCATGGCTGGAGCTGAAGTTACCCATAGCATGAGGGCTCATGAGCAATGTTTATCCCATCCGAGAACTGAGGAGAAGGGTGAAGTTCAGATGTGAAAGCTGAATGTCATTTGAAAACAAAATGTGGACTTGTGATTTCTTGCTGAGAGGTATCTCAGGCAGAAGTAACTGGAGATATGAAGGAAGGAGAGATGGTTTTAAATCCCCTTTTTTCCTTTCATAGGGACATGACTCTAAAAGCCATTAACAGAGGGAACGTATGCAGATAAAAAGCTGCAGAGAAAGAATTATTTCTGCTAATAGGCAGAGTCCCACTGGAGAAAGGAGCTGTGTCTTGAAGTATTTTTATATGCAAAGGTTTGATAGTCTGAATGAAAATTTTTCTTACTGAGAAATAAGAGTTTGATTATTAATCAAATGGAGGTTTTTAGTTTTATTTTTAGTTCAGAGCCAAACAGGCCCCCCCTTCTCCCTGTCTTTCCTTCCCCTCCCTTCCCTCTTTCATTTCTTATCTTTGTAATTTTTTCAAAGCTGAAGTAGTTTAAAAAGAAAATGAGTCTTTGCAGTTGGAGAGAAATAGAGAAGCAGGAAGGAAAGACTTGATCATTGTTTTTCACTTCAAAACTTGTTTCCACTTTCTTATATAAAAATGAAAATTACAATTCAAATGGAAATGTACCATTCAAAAACTTGGGGAAAGGAGGCAGATTTTTTCCTTCTCTTTTCTCTAACGTTTATTTTACTGTCTCTGTAATACATATTATCATACTAGGACTCTTTGCCACTTAGCTTGCCAATAGCAGTGGACTCAAACCCCTTTTATCAGATAGTGGATTCAGTCTTATATCACCAAAGTGACTGTAGATCTGTCAGCATTGTTTTGGCATGCTGGCTTGATCAGGTGATGCTATAGAGATTCCTATTGCTACTCTGCATTATCTTTCATGTCTTGCAATTTGTGCTATTCATACAAATTGGTCCCAAATAGGGTATTCAAAGCCAAATTTAAACATACCACTAAACTATGGGAACATAGCACATAACAAGCTACAATGAAATTCAAGAACTATTGGAACATATGATCACCTCTGGCTTGGAAATACCTTATGAATGGTAAATGCAGTTCAGCTAAATGTTGAATAATGAGCCTGGAAAGAATGATGAAAGAAGGCTGATGAAAGGGTGGCAGCACAGTAAGCAAAGAATAAATGTGGGAGTCATTAAAGGTATGTCTCTTAAAACTTTGGAGCAACAATTTAGGCTTGCTGCAAAGGAACAGCTGAGGCAAGAAAAATACCCAGCCAGAAGAAAGCAAATCACAGGATAGAGGATCTGTTTACTTGGACTTATGCAGTGGTGAAATGAGACAATTTCACTTCATAGACTGGAAAAACACTTAAGTGTGAGGCTTAAGTTAATCTCATGTTTTACTTCACAAATATAATCTAAACCAATAGAGAGAAGTGGAGCTGTCAGCTTAATGAACACTTATAACTCACTTGAAACACCTGGTGGGGGCAGTAGGATTGTATTAACTGGGGACTAAATGGGGTTCCAGGTGGCCTGTAACCATAAATTAGTACCACCTGCATGCATTTGACATGGTGAAGAAGTGGGTCACTGCTCCTCCTGTCCTTGCTCTCCAGCCTAATTCAGGTACAACTGTGTGCAGATAGGGCCTGTGTGTCTCACATCACTGACACCCTGCTCTCTCCCACTGGGCACTTTCCTCTTCTGGCCACCTGGGTGTTCCTGCCTCTTGGCCCTCCTCCTGATGTGGAAGAATTGAGGTGTGCAGCCTGGTGGGGAAGTGCTTCTAGAGCTGAGAGTAGAAGCATAGCTCTCCCCTCCAGCATATGGGAAACCTCCAGCAAGGGTAGGAGTTGGTCTCTTGATGCTCACTGAGCAGACTGGAAAAGGTAGGGTAAAAAAGTAACAAACTTCCTCACATGCCAACCAGGAAAAATTGTGTTTTGGGCAGATGTTCACATTTCCCCCTTTCTCCTCCCTTCTCCCCACATGGGGGGGGGGGGGAATGGAGCTTTTGAATCTGTGGAGAGTTTTGATGTTTCCATTTGGGATAAGCTGTAGCATCTAGTTTTTCAAAATATTTTGCTGTTGAAATGGGAGATTTATTTCCTGGGATCTTTCTAATGAAACTTAAATCAACACTGATATTTCTGTGAAAGCCTTTGATTACCAAACAGCATTTCACRAGAGGAAAAATATTACATGGGAGAAAACTTTTGACAAGTTCCAGTTGTTTGCATAATAGCTTTCTTTAGGGTATTTTAGGTTAGAGAAGCTCCTTTTATTGTGKTAAAAGTTGGACATACAAATGCAAGAGTGCTCTCTGCTGAACCCTGCAGTCAAAACAGACTGCGTGGGTGCCAAATACTAACACATCAGCATCTGACATTTGGTTTGTTCTGGTCTTGTACACTGTACCTGCTCACAGGATCATTTCATGTGTGCTGATTTTTAGTTTCCTCTGAAGCTCGGAGTGATGGAGAAGGAAGAATGAAGGTTGGAAATTATAGGCACTAGGAGTTAATGAGGCAGCCTAAATTATATTGGAAATGGTTGTAGGGAAGGCAGGGGTGAAGAATGGAGCATATTTGAAAAAAAGCAACATGAGGCTCAATCATTGCTGTGTTTCTCCCCTTCCAAATGCCTCCAACTCTGTGATATGTCTCTGAGAGAACTGTTAATGTAAAAACATATTTGCTATGCAGTCTGATTAATGCTCCTTCAAAACTCATTTTCCCTGAGAAATGTGTGCATCTCCATTCAGCCTCTGTTAGAGGCTTCAACACACCTTAAATGAAGTAACATGTTCTTGGCTACAAGCAGATACGAGCAGTGTAGCACTTAGTTTGTCAACCCCAATGTGTTCTGTAAGCAATTTCTTTAGAAGCCTTAAATTGAGAGAAAACCAGCTCTGTATTAGCAAGCCTTTCCTTCCCTCGTTCTCTCTGCAGTCTCTTGCTTGTCTTGTAAGTGAATGAACTGCGAGCAAAAATGCTGTCCACCTAAAATATAATTTGCTTTGCATGGTGCTGAATGAATAATTTATTGAGCTAACTGTTTGAGTACAGCATGTCTAAGCACTTGATCAGATATCCTTGACTGCTTGGACAGGCGACAGGGAAAGCCGAATGAACTTTATACCACTGCAAAAGCCAATGGGAAAAAAATAAAAGTAGTGAAACGGTTAGCCCTTCTAGCTCTACATAGTCTCTCATGTGGGCCAGGATGCAGAGAAAATGACAGTACTTGGCAAAGGATTCACTCAATCTTACGGTAACTTTATTTTAAGCCATTTTTGTCTCCATTATATTTAATGCTGCTCTCTGCATGTAGAATTGCAGCTAGTTTATTCAATAAATTTAAAAAATGTTGTGAGGAAACTTCTGACATTGTTTGATGTGTTACATTTATCAGAGCCGGGACAGTATTTGTGTCAGTGATGCTGTGCATTCTAAAATGCATGGCACATAAAATTATTGATCCTTTCAAGAAGCCCAAATGATTTTTACCTTAGCCTCAGGCTCTATTAGCAATGCGGAAAATTGAAATGGGCTCTCAAGTAAAAACTAGCATAAGATTGAAACTATAACCAAAGAGCTGTCAAGTGGAGAAATACTTATGAATTATAATGAGCATGATCTAAAGATGACATTATGCTTTAGGAGTTTGGTTAAATCTTCCTTCCTGCTGTATGACTCACAAAGGTCCCTTAGCACAAAACAAAACCAAAATAAGAGCTGTTCTAGAAGTATTTAGAAGTGGTGCACATCAAATACAGAGGGTTTACTGTTTGGGTATAGGGATGGAAGAGTGCCAAAGGAAAGCCCTGAACTATGAGGCTGGCACAGATCCTAGGGGCTCTAGGTAGCTTCTGTGGAAATTCTCTTCTRTGATTGCAGAGATGTTTTTTTCCTCTCACACTTGCTTTTTGTTGTATGTGATCTGGGGTGAAAGGAAGCCTTTTGCTTCCTGAAGGTTTCTCAAACACCTTTCACAGGGCTGCACATTAACAAATGTTAGCATTCACTGGTAATAATAGAAAGCAAATGCTGTTACTGTGACCTGTATGACTGGAGTTGAGGGCCCCATTTAATCCACAAGCTGCTCTACTTCCAGGAGCTGCCTGTAAATACCATGCAGCAGTATTTCAGGTGGAGAATTATTTTTTTCCTTGAGGCTGTAGTTATTTTCTCCATTCACCTCTTCCGTATAACTTTTGCTTTTTGAGGTGGGGAGCAGCCCTGGCAGAAGATTTAGAAAGCAGAATGTTTTCATTTACCTTGATATCTAGAAGGAATGCACTAACCTTTGACAAAACAAGTAGTTTTTTTTTTAATTGCTCCTATGTTGGCAGAGTGGATGAGAAATGCATTGAGCAGCAGGTTCAGAAGCGTTTCTAGGATTAGAAGAAAGATTCCATCAGAGCTGTACTCTGGTACCACTAATATCAGTTTCCTGGATATCTTCCAGGTTATATCTGTTTAGGTTTGCTGCCAAAGGAAGCTATTTGGTTTTACTCTTGAGTACTGTGGAGACTGTGCAGAATAGAAAGGCAAACTGATGTTTTGAAACATTCGAGAATATATATTCTAGAAAATCACTGGCAATGAGTTTTGCAGAGCAGGGGAGGCCTGGCCTTTCCCAGATTCCACTTCAAGATCAGTATCTGAGCAAACAATTAGAAAAATTTTAACTTGCAACTTATCATGGAATCCACTGAGGAAAAATAAATACTGAAAATGGAGCAGCCTTTACAACCACTTCTTTGAGTGCATTTTGAGTAGTGAGCCAGTCTTCTAGCAGAAAGTTTAGTATTTCCTGGAGATATTCCCTCTCCCCTTGCAAACATACACTTTGTTAATGAGTAAGACATGAGCCCATCAAGCACCCATATTTAGACAGCTATAAACTGAATCAACCGAAACATGATTGATAATCCCTTGACCGGAGTGATGTTACTAGATGAACTGTGATGCCTTAGATATACTGTAAATCAGTTTTATTTTACACCATTAAGTATCCCAATGTAAACTAGTAGTGACTGATTAGATTTGAGTCCTTTACGTTCTCCATTCTCGTTTTTACAGGGAAGGAGGAAAGGGTTTGGCCATGTGTATGTGCTTGGAGGTGAGGCTTGGGACAGATTTGATGTTCAGTTTCTGTGTCTTGTTCAGGCACTTGGCACTTATTGATGGGTTTGGGGCTGCAGTTAGTTCTACTGAGGAGGAATCTAGTAGTCAGTACTGTCAGTGTACTATTAAAAGTCAGCATACTGCCCTGTTCTTCCTTTGAGGGAACTGAACCTTATGTTTTTTGGCACATATACGAACAGAGGAACTAATAGTGCTATCTGTGTGCACACAAAATATTTTATTATGAAAATTTTGGGGTCTGAATTTTAGAATCAGCAGGCCAGTGGGTGTGAAGAATATGAATTACTTATCTGCTTTGTCTGAAAAAGGTCTCAAATCTTTTGTTTGGGTCTTTCGATTTAGATGTCTGACTGGCAGTACTATTCACTCCAAGTTATAACACTGAAGAAATGTGGTTGAACTGCTGTTTGTTTATTATTTGCCAAAACTTAGACAGATGCCTTGTTTAAGGAACTGTTTAATTGACTAAGATCACATGAATGCAACACTTTTCTTTTAGTTACTGTAACTATTTTTCAATGAAAAACAAGGTTCCTGCAGACTTGATAACAATGGATGTGAGATAAAACCTTTCATTTTGGGCTAAGAAAGGTCTCTTTAAATACTGCCTGCCTTCAGCACAGTATTTTTTCCCCTTGCATTATTCTTCATTCCCTGATATGTAGTAAGTGCCATTGTTCTAAAATACACGGTCCCCTTTTCAGAGGGCAACAGGAAACCAATCTCCTATTCAGAAACCTCAATAAAGCATCTTCTTTAGGCATTAAATTCAACATTAGGATGTAATCTCAAGCTCAGGGAAAAATGAGGTGGTCGTGCCAGGTTATATCTTATCGCTTGCAAAGTCTTTATCAGGGTAAATGGATRGTGTTGTAATTACATTTCTGAAACCTTTCCCCAATAGAAAATTATTTTTCCCYGATTAAATCCTGGTTCTTGTGATAGAGGCTTGGTGCTTAGAATTAATTTTGAAACAGCTGCCAGCGGTTGTATCATTTCATCTTTCATTTTCAGGCCATTTAAAATCATGTTCGCTTGTTAAGACTTTTTAAATGAGTACGGTGTTGCTTAAAAACAATGAACTTCCAAATCTTAAAGGAGATTTTCCTGTAATTTGTGAAGTGCGACAGCAGTGCTGCGGGCTGCCTCTCTGCAATACCCGTGTCCTGCCTCGGCKCTTTGGGAGCGCTCAGCTCGAGGAGCCGCCTGGGGTGAAGGGAAGGAGAAGGGCACTGAGCAGGTGGAGAAGCAGTCGGCCCTGAGGGAAAGACAGACTCTTCCTAAGGACCTAGAGAAGATGGTGAAAAGGTATTTGTAACATGGAGGTCGCTGAGGTTTCAGTTACGTGCAGGGCTGACGGCAGGCCTGAGGAAATAACTTGTCCTTTCAGGATGCTGTGGCAAGATTTGTTTTACTCTGTTACCTGCTGTCTCTAACTTTATTTTCCAAAGCTCTTTGTTTTAATTTATCTTGTAATAAAAGTAAGTTTTTGAGGCTGAAAGCTCTTCTGGGATGTTGGAGGTACRCTGAGGAGAAGAGGCAAGCCCCCCAGCAGACCCACTCCGTTCTGGCCAAGGTGGGGTCCTGTCCTGGTGGCTTTAACCGCGTCTGTGTGGACACTGACCTCGCTTGAATTTCAAAGCCTCGCGGGCCTAGGTCTTTGCAYGTGTTTGTCCTCTCAATTTCTCTGYGTTTCGTCCTGCCCTAACACCCTTTCAGTGCTTGGGGTTGGGTTTCCGCGGACGGGCGCTGCCCTCGCGGTCTGGAGAGCYGTTCGGAGGGCGCAGAAACGCAAACGAAGGCGGCGGGCCCGAGGTTTGGCTGGGGTCGGTGGGGCGCCTGCGAGGCACCTCCGCGTGGCTGTCGCACCGCTGGTTTGCAGATCGCTTCCCCGTGGAGGAGCTAGCGCCTCACAAAAATCCGCGTTGGCTGCGCCCCGCAGGGCACCTTCGGCAGCTTGTCTTCGCTGCCAAGGTGAAGCTTGCTCTTTCTAGCTGTGGAAAGTATTTCAAGATAAAAACTTTCTTTTCAGTGGCTTTGCTGCTAGTGACTGCTGAAAACACATATGCTGAGGAGTGTGTGGCATAGTATAAGGGGGTTTCTCCTGTCAGAATAATCTGGCTTTTATTTTCAGATATGTTCCCTATGTCTTTACCTCTGCTCATACCTATTTTTCAGGCACGCATCTCCTTTAATATGAATATAAACAATATAATATGAATATACAGTGACACAAAAGGTGTAGTCAGACATACTGTATTTGTCCAGTATATATGTAGGCAGCTACATTGCTATATAAACATATGGAATACTCTCATATTTAGGTTACAAAGATGGCACAAAAAAAGCAATGTTAGAGGACCAGGCTGATACTGTTCAGTTGTTCCCAAATGGCTCTTTTAGCTGACTGGAGTGTTTGGCTATTTGTCCATGGACTGCGTTTAAATAAGAATATTGAAAGTATTTGTGTCCTGTTGCTATTGCTTGCTCAGATGAGTAGGAATCTGCAATACATATTATACAAAGACTGTCAGTGCTCCTTTAGTTTTAGGAGGGTTAGAGAGCTGGAAGAGCTGCTGCTTGGTGGTGTGATGCTGAGGAATTCCCCAACCGTGGCCCTAGCTATGCSTGAGGACAGTGTTTTGGCATTCATACATTAAAGGGAATGGTGATAATATAGTTCTCCCCTACAGCAGTGAATAAACATGGTTTACGCTTTCTCATGTTTTGCAATTGGCAAGTTATATTAGTCAGAACTTGAAACTTTTATGTTTGCTATTTTGCAAGCAACATGACTTCAGTGTTTCACAGTATTGTGTGTATCTGGTAACATATCACAGGATGATTAAGCATGTGTGAGAGTGGGAAAGGTTGAGAAAACAGGTTGGAACAGGCTGCCCAGAGAGGCTGTGGAGTCTCCTTCTCTGGAGATATTCAGAACTTGCCTGGATGTGATCCTGTGCAACGTGCTCTAGGTGACTCTGCTTGAGCAGGAGGGTTGGACTAGATGATCTCCAGAGTGATTCTGTGAAAAGCCATGTAGCTTCAGACCCTTGTGAAGGATTAAGAGTACCACTGAAGGAAAAACTGAAGGTTAGAAAATGTGTGTGTTTCTTTTTTTAATCTAAAAACTTCTGGGCTTTCATTAAAGTATGCCTGTGTAATATCTTTATTTCTAATTAGAGATGCTCTCTAGTGTTGTGTGTAAGGTTTATTATGGACCTGGCAGCTATGCAAATAGCTTTTGAAAGTACAGCTGTTGGCTTCAGCTTTATGGCCGAAAATGTGGTTTTCCTCAGTATTAGGGAAAAGCTGAAGTACTGTTTAAAAGAAGTTTTAGGTCAGAGTTTGGGCTATAGGTAGGTGATCAAGGCATTGCATGTGTTGTGACTCAGTGAAACTCAGCCARCAAAATGGGGAAAACATGGAATTAATAGGATTTCACAGGTCAGACTGTAAGACGAACTCCTACTTTAAGGGCACTCCAGTACCTGATCTTTCCAGTGGCTTGCTTTAAAGGCCAAGAAAGCAGAATTTCTTCATTCTACACCTGATGTCCCCCTGTTATGTGGTAGCTAATTTGACAGACATTAAAACACAAAATACTGCAGATTTCCAATGAGAATTAAAACTTCTGCCCCAAATTGAACTTCAAAGGCAGGCAAAAAATGCTCATTAATATAAAAATCGGCATGTTCTCAGCCCTTATCTTAGTCTTTGCTTTTGTAGAATTACAAGGAAATGTATCTTCAAAAATAAAATGCAATGGCAAGAAGATACTTAATGCACAGTTTCAGTCTAATGAAATTTGAAGTCTTTGTTCCAGTAGTCTTAAGAGTAAGGGAAAAGGGGCACTAGAGGACATGGATGGTAACAAATGTCATGCTTTGCAGTTGCTTTTGGGATGATTTTCTCCCCACTTTTTTAACTTCCTGCATTTCAAAATGTAATGAGGTGTGTGTGTGGGGGGGATTTTCCTGTTGATTTTTTGCTAATTTCTAAAGGCCAAAGCCTGACTAACGTACATTTCTTACTGCAATGCCTCAGCAAGTTCTTGGGGCTGTTCAGTCCAAGAGCTCATTAGGGATCTAATCCATCTCTCATGCTGCTGTTGTAATGGAAGTAAGAATTACAAGGACAATGAGATTTCCTTCATTTAGGAGAAAGAGGTGCAGAGCTATTAAAACTCTCACCATCCTAATTAAGTTGTGGAGGAAATATGGGTAGAATCTTCATGGCATTTGCATTAATTGGAATTGGGCTGTGGGTAGTAATAACGATTTCATTAATGAAAAAATAGTTTTGGAACAGTATATAGGAAGCTTCCATTAGATGGAAGGCTACTGCGATGTATATATGTATTTATTAGCAGGTTAGCACTAAAATGAATCCTATAATGATGAGCAGGGGGGTTGGACTAGATGATCTCCAGAGGTCCCTTCCAACCTCAGCGATTCTGTGATTCTGTGGTACATAGAAGTTGACTCAATTTGTGATAATATGAGAGACTGCATAAGCAGCAGGTTCACTGGTATTTTACACAATGCAGAGTTTGAGTTGAATCCCCCCCCCCTTTTCTTGTTGGGGAAAAACAATTTCCCAAGGAAGATGAAACACAAGAAGAAAGAGCTGATCTTCAGCATGGTGAAGTTCATGGTTGTAACAAAATTATAGGTTATTTTCTGCTTTCTTCTCAAACTTTAGTATGACAGCAGCAAATTTTATGAAAATCTAGAATTCCTGCTAGAATGCATCAAGTTTTGCTTCAGTGCCCCCATCCATGAGCTTTGTACATCTGCTAATAAAGGCTTTTCCAGAATCCATCTGGCTTCCTCTGGACAAATGGGAGTGATTTATGAAAGAAGCTTTTAAAATGTTAAATACATGTTTCATATATTACAGGTGGGTGTGAGCTGCCTCTTGATGGAGGTGGGAAGCATACTTACAGTCTTTATTACCCATTTGACATATTCACATTACCACACAGATATTAACTAATCATTTCAGTAACTCTAAGGTAAATTAATAAATGCTTCTAATCCCAATCCTGTACAGGAGGAAATGGATGAATTGCCTTGACCCTTGCAAAAACAGGAGGGGCAGAGCCAGGAACAGAATCTGTTATTACTYGGACATAACCTTATATCAGTTTTTCCAGTTCATCATTGCTGTCCAGTGCACTGAACAGACATTCATAAAGTAAGCAGCTGTGCCAGTTGGAGACAACAGCACCTTTAGTTTTTATGTTTTGGATGCTGCCTTTTTCACAGTAGTGCTGTTGGAGGGTTTTGTGAGAGCTTTTCCTTTGCCACATTGAGCCAAACCATCTGGGATCATTGAGCTGCTTTGAGCAGGACCGGTTGACTTGGCCTGAAGCAGGCAACAGGAGAGGTGCAAGATCCTTTTTGCCCAGTATGGGAGAGGTAACATCCAGGTGGCAAGTGGTGACAGGCTGTGGGGGACTGGTGACATCTTCAGCCAACTATGCTTAAAAGAGATTGCCCACAGCCTAAGAAACTAACCCAACAGGTAAATTTCATAATTCTGGGCAACTTTGCATTTTAAATGAAACTAATGGAGATTTTTGATATAAGGATGGCTGTCTCCTATTCATATATATTATAAATATATAAAGATCAAGAAAAAAGTTGCCTCTAATTATCACACTGGCCAAATGCCATGGGGTTGTTTGTCTGGGTGTCCTCAGATTATTCTTGTGCTTGATGTCAAAGTAGTAAATAATGCTTGTATTAGTCACTTCCACTGTGTTCAGACCCTTGGAGTACATCTATACTAATCAAATTAGTAGCAAGTTATGGCCATTGAAACTTCTCCATCTGTACTGTTAAGTTGTTAGTGCCTGGCATATCTCTGGCCTGAACTAATTAGTACTCACCTGAACAATTTCCAGAAGGCAACCTGGAGGTGGCCATCCTGTTTTAGAGGCCAAGGGAGTTTAATAGTGTGGCCAGATAGTGCCAGCTGTCCTCAAAGCCAGAGGATGGGCCCTGATGCTCTTTAGGTTACAGGTTAGGTGGGCTTTAGAAGTAACATACATTGGGAGGAAGAAGCAAATGTATTTTCTGTATATGGAAATACAATCCTTTATTTGGTTGATTTCCTCTCCTTCTCTTTTCTGCACAAGCCCATAAATCCATCTGTCAAGAAGTTGTTTGTAGATGACACAAATGTATCATGAGAGGGATTTAAAGAAGTGATGGATTATATCTTCCAGATAAGTCCAGAAGAGATACTTTAAGCAGTAATCTTGGTGTTAGCTTTGTCTTTGGGTTTTAGATGAGGCCCACAATCTTTTCAGCTTTTAGGAAGGCAGTATGTTTGGGACCGGCTCTGAAGCACACACCTGTCTCCTCTGCACACAAGGGTTCCTATCCAATGAACAGATGGTTTGTGTTTTGCTGTAGCCAAGCAATAAATATGACCCTGCTTTGGTAAATGTTTGACTTCAGCTTATTTTTGAGGCACCTGCAAGTTCAAACTGTTGGGTGATAWGTGTAATTCTCTTCTAATGAGTTCTTAAAAACTTCACATCACCTGTAATTAACAAACCTATTAACAAAAACTGTTGTTGCAACATTCAGCCTATTAAGTGTGAAAAGTAGCAATGCACTGAGCATCTGTTTTAATTTGTCTTCCTAGGTTTGTAGTGAAGCAACCTCCCCCTTCACTTCGGTAGGAGCTTGTTTGGTTTTGACTGTATTAATGTAAGTTATTGTTCCTAGGAAGAACAGATGGTATATTTGTAAGACAGAGGCACAGCGCAGTTAAGCAGAGGTGAGTCTTGGGAATGTGAAGAGATTTATTTCTGCCCCAGTTATGCCCTTCTTAAAGTTCAGAGCCAGTTCTGAGTTGGAAAGTCAYGATAATGTTTACTTCTTTTAGCTTGTGAATTTTGCAAGTGAAAGGTGTATAGTGCAAGTGAGAGGACTTCTGAAAGTCTTTCAGGATAGACTCTGTATGTAGCAATTTGTGTCCAGAAAGACAACAGGTAAATACTACTGACCTACATGATCAGAGTGGTGGAATAGGGTCTGTTCTGCTAGCCTCTAGGGAAGTCCTTCCTTAGGCTGGTTTTGCGTTCGCTAGYGTGGCGGGTCTTCGGGGGGTCTTGCCATTTGTTATCAATAATTTTGCGGCTGTTGCTTTTCTAGTACCATCAAAAGTAAGAGGAGGGATCAAACAGTGCCAAGCATCTCTTCTGTTATTCAGGTCTTTATGTATGTAATTACATCTCTTTGGTCATTTTGTTATGGAGTAGTGTCTGAATCAGCCACAGTATATGTGGAACCAACAAAAAAAGTTCATTGAAAAAAAATCCATAAAGTCACAGATCTCTTCTTTCATACTACTTGAATTGTAAATAGACAAGTGTGTTCTAGGGCTTCTCTATTTGCTTTTGGATTTCTGCTCTAGACAGTGGACCTGCAAACCCAGCTTCAATAGAGCACAGATATATCTGCTTTCTCCTACCTTCCTTCCCCTGTTACTTTCTTAGCTGCTTCTCAGGTATTCCTCTGTAGCTCAAACAGTTTTTTGGCTTAAATTTAGCAAAAGGCAAAAAGTTGATCCTGCTAGAGTAGAGTTAAATTAGACATGACAAATCACTGCTATCAAGGAAATAAAACACTGCCAGAAATGGGAGTAAATTGTTATGTGAAGTAGCTATGCCCTCCTTGGGTGGCTGGTTATTTTATTTTCGTGTTTTTAAGACCTCACAGTTCTTGGTTAAGAGTTGCTTCCTGCTGCCTTGTTTAGGGCTGGTGCAGATCATGAGGGAGGCTGTGCTTTTGGGGTGTCCAGAGACATTTATGGCTTGAGCAATCCAGAGGAGATTGTTTCAAAGTCATTCTCTGTTTTGGCCTATGTTTCCTCCTGATTGGAATATCATAATCAATACATCCCATGCATCATCTCAGCTTCAAAGGTAAGAGATTTTGTTGAAATTTCATTTTTTCCAGTCCTTGGATCYGGGATTCTTCCTCCAACTTTGCAGTGGAATAAGGAAATACAATATTTACTGTTTTCTTTAGGAGTTCGAATGTTATTGTGATGGGCAATTGTATGCAACTGAGACAGACAACAGACTGGCAACAGCATGGAAGGTTTCTTCCTTAATCTCATTTCCTCTTCCCTGAACACAGTTATTCAAGCTGCATGGTAGGGATTAAATTTACCCTTTAGATATTATGTCCTACAGCAGCATAATTAAGCTGGTATGGCTATATTCATGGTTTGTTCAGTGGAARATCCACCATGATCTTGGACAGTATGTTTTGTGTGGGTAGACTTCATTCAAGGAATTTAAATTGGATCCATTTCACATAACTGCATATGGCAAATAATTCAATGTAAAAAATAAACATCTTGTCCATGTAAATACCACTCATTTCAACTGACTTGTGTTTTTGTGTTTCTTGAGAGCAATTACTGTCTGTCAAGTTGTTGTACATGTTTCCTGCTGTCTTAGAAAAAAGACTGTATTTTTTAGTTTAAATTTCCATTGTACTTTTAGCAGGGAAGAGTCTCTCTGTTGTAGTTATAGATAAAGACTAGTAATCAAATGAAAAAATACATTTGGTATTTCAGATTTATTAATGATCACAAATTAGCCATGTGCAGAGCTCATTTGAAACACTAGAAAGCTTCAAACCTTAATGGAGAATTATTAACCAATATTGTTTTGTAAGAACATCAGAGGGAGGAAAATCCCAAAATGTACACCTGGAAGACACTTGCACAAAGTCCATATGAATGATTATGCACTATGAAAGCTGTGCTTATCAATCCAGTGCTTATSAATCAGAAATAGTACCAAAAGTCAAGAAGAATGTGCAAATTTCTAAACCCAAAAAGCCTAAAATCACAGAATTTTTTTTGTTCAACAAATCCAATCTTTGTGGCCCTTGAAGTGTACTTTATTATTCTTAGTTTTATTAAATAAGAATCCATAGAAAATAATGTTGGAACAAAGATGGAGTTTCCCAAAAGGTTGATTATAAGAAAGTAAACATGACTTTGTACCTGTTAAAACTTATGGACAAATTTACAGGTAGATGTCTCTTTGACCTTGCTATCATAAATAAAACCGGTTTGAGTCATGATTAACTACAAAGGAAAGGAAGGAGATCTGGAATAAAGAGATCCAAGAAACTCAAAATTACATAGTGAGGGAGAAACRACCAGGAAAATTTTCTGTKCTATCAAGAAAATGATTCACAGAARTTGAAGACCATATAATAACTTCAAATATCTGTAGATGGATGATAAGGTACACCACCTAATGTATTATGGAAATGTCTAGTAGTGTTGCCCAAGAACATAACATATTCCTACAATGAAGAATATAGCTACTCAGGCACTGCTGAAAAATCTTATGTTTGGAATATGATCATTTCATTCTATAAATAATCAAATATCATGTTTCATATCCAAAACCGGTTACTGTAGGACTCTGRAATTTCCTCCTCCTGTATATTAATGCACATGCCTTTCAGAAGCATTACTCAGGACAGGTTATGGAACTGCAAGAATCAGTTGCTCAACCTAACAGGGCACATCTGAACAACATATTTCTATAGAAATATCTGCAAACTGAGAATGACTTGGTTCATGTGCAGACCTGAGACTAAATGGTTGTTTGTATCAGGAAAGGAAGGCAAGGAAAAATAAGCAGGAAAGAGTAGAAAATCCTGAAACAGTATCTGCAAGTGAAAGAAGAATAGAGTCCTAATCTCAGTACTAAACCTCTCCAGCCAAAAGCAGCCTCCTCAAAAAGCTCTCAGTTGTAAGGAATAGAGCAAGTATTCAGTGCCTTAGAAAGGAAAGGGGATAGGAACCTATTGAATGATAAGACATGGAGTGAATAATTAGTTGAATATTTTTCTTCTGAAAAATGACACTGGCTATCTGAAGTTGCAAATGTCTTTCCTTCATCTGCATTCTGAYTATCTCAATCTCAGATACAATACTTGGGAGCTAAGCATGCTAAGTGTGTGTGTACATGGGGCTAAGTACCATAATTTCTATGCAAATTAGGTAAAAATAATCTGGAAAGAATCTTATGGCACGCATATGAAACAGGCTGGGACAACCCAAATATACTGCAAATGAAACTCATTCAGTATATGTTCTGTGGTGTGACCTAGTGACAATATCACCTAGCATCTCTGTTACTTTTAAGTGGATTCATCTTTTTCACCCCATTCTCATTGTTTTAGGATTGACTGAATTGACTTCTATATATTCTATACTGTACACTGGAAATATTTTTAGATTGTGTAATATCCTTGTGTGGGAATTTTCTTTAGTCTGTCTTCAATGGAAAGGGAGGTTTTCCAGAAGCCCATCTTTATTCTCTTTCATGAACACTACCAAGTGAAGTATTTTGTTCAAAATGCTTTATATCTATTAAATACTCAGCTGGACATGCTTTGATGCATCACAAAATTGGATTTTCATGTTCTTAGTGTGCTTATTCTTATTTGGTTCAGGGTTATGTCCCCCATGATGTACTACTGTCTTGCCTTTCTGATCCCACCACAGAGCATCATAAAAGATGTACTTTTCTCAGAGCCAAAGTCCCTGTTCAGAATAGAGAACAACTCAGAARACAACTCTCCCAACAACTCAGAGTGGCATAGTTAGATACAGAGGAGAGAAACAATCTGCATTTATTCATTTCTGTAAGATTAGGCTTAGTACTTTATGTTCTGTGAAAAAAATTTGATCATCTTGTGTGTCATGTTTATTTGGGATGAAATAAAATTTTAGTTTCAAGAAGGAATGAAGTTCTCATTTTGCTTTAAAGTTTCTTAAAATAACAGGAAAGCCATATTACCAGAATAGTTTCTTTGCTGGGCAGCTGGACTTCTGGAAAATTGAATGCATGCTTTATTTCACTGACTACAATGGGAGGACCGCTTGTGTCCTTCAAATTTCAGGTATGCTTAAGTGCCTTTTTGAATCGAGTCCAAGAGTAAATGTCCTTTCTCAAATCTTGTAAGTAGTAGTGCAGAAATAGGGAAAGTCTAGGGAAATGGATTGTGTCTGTATGGGGAAAAATGATGGCAAGGTGATTGTTGCAAAATTTAGCTGAGTATGCAGAGATGAAGAAACCAAGGAGAAATGTCCACCTACAAGGTTTCTTGTTACTGCATGACCCAAATGTTCTCTGTGCTCTTCCTGTGGCTCAGTAGCTTCTTGAGGTGTCTGATATTCTATATGAAAGTTTTTAAGTTTGCTGTTGAGAAGGTGGTTTGTGGGTAGGATACTGAGAAGCAGATATTCATGGCTTCTATACATGCCATTACTGTTCCCACAGACCACTGCGCCCTAGTGCTGCATTGCAGTCCAAAGCACAAGAGTTATTTTCAACTCATGCAGACAGCGCTTGTACGGGATGTAAGGGAGTCAAAGGGTGATAATACTGCCATTGAACATTGCTGTAGGAAAATTACATGGCTTACAAGTTTTCTCTGTGGTCTTGCACTGCTTTGCACAATTTCTCAGGTGCCCAGCTTTCAGCCTCTCCCAGGCCATTGCCAAGAGCTCGTATTTCCCTTCCACTCACTCCTGTGATAGTGATGTAGTTTGTAATGTAAGTAAAACTTCACATGAAGACGCATCCAGGTGTCTCGGGTCTTCCATTAGTGGAAATGCTCTTGGCCTTTGTGGTCTGTCCTGAGAGGGTGGTGGGAGTGACCTGGGCGCAGGGGCTCAGCTGGACAGAGCAGCCCTTCCCAGCAGGGTGTGGGAAGCCCTGGGCTCCCTCCTCGGCTCAGGACAGCTCTCCAGGCGTGTTTCAAAAGAAACACCTTGGAGATGGAGCTGCTGAATTGAAAAGGTGATACGCAAGCTGAGGAGCTGGTGAGAAAATGGAGTGATCTGCTAATGGAGTGTCTTAGGAACAGGTCTGAACTGAGCTAAGGGCAGTGCTGTCRCTTGTCCTCAGAGCGGGGTTGCCTGATGGAGAAAATGGTGGTTCTGAAAAGGAAATGCCTGAGTTGTAGCAGGCCCATGCCTGGAAGTGGCTTATGGCTCTTTGTATGCTCCTGTGATCCTCTGCAGTGTCTTGGAAATGTCCTGTTGTCCTGGGACGATTTAGCCCTTAAGTCTGATAGTTATAAGATGACACAAATGGCAGACATTTGGTCAAAAATTGTTATGGGATGTGGGGATGTGTGTGAGATGCCAGTGGAGCCCTTTGATAGTTGACTATTTAGCCATATTTTCTCATGTTCCTGGAAAAAAGCTTCGAAATGTTTAAACCTGAYTTCAGTGCAGAGGCAAGTTGTGTGTGGTGATTATGTGGCTGCTACTATCTGTTGGTCTCTGAGTAATAATAATATACAATAATAGCACATATCTGGAAGTGACCTGTCAGGGAGGTAAAGCTCATGTAACTCTGAGTATCTTATTAAGCACCTTCTGTATGAATTCTTACGACTATCATTTTTAATGGGATCTGTGTGAAAACCAATCAGGTTGGTCATATAGCTAGCAATAAAGATATTCTGGTGCCCAAAAAGCAGTGGGGAAAGCTGTTAACTTCCATGTTCCTGTTTTCAAGTGCAAATCAGTTACCAGCCATAATTTGCAAAAGGAAAAAAGGTCAGAAGAACTCTAGAGTTTTTTAAAAGCTTTGTCAGGAGGAGGAGAGGAAAGCTGACCCGTCTTCTACGGGGTATAATGCAAAATATATTTGAAAATTGATTTTGAAACTATGGTTCTTAAGCAGTAGGAGAGGCATGAGACTGAGCTAAACCTGCTCAGAGGTTTGCTAATGGAGCCAGTTCCACTTTGGCATGTGGAGGGAAAATTGTGCTACCACATGACCCAAGGAGGACTTGCATCCTGGGACACAGGAACAACGTATCTAGTGTGGAGGGCTAAACCCAGTAGAGCTGGTGACTGACCAAAATGCATGTGTGGTATCTGCAAATAGGGCTGACAGCTGAAGGTGGGGGAGCTGAGAGTTGGGATAAAGAAAATGACTGTTTTGCTGCTTGATTGCAAGGCAAGTAGGTTGCTATTCAGTACTTAGAGGCAGGTCTGATTCATACGCTTGCAGCAGACTTCTTCCAGTGCTACTAGCTATAGGAGACAATTTAGATTTTGTGTGCATGTGAATGGGGGATGAAGGAGGTTCTGGAAGATGCTCATCTTAGGTCTGTTCTGCCCTCCATTTTTTCTTCATGTCTTCAAAAGCAGGTGCCCTGTTTTTCCTCCAGCACTATTACATTAGTAACAATGTTACTCAAGTCAGTAGGTATCTTGCCCTGCTGAGGATCTTAAGGTGGGGAGGAGGCACTTGCATATTCTGTAGGGTAATTCAAAATTAAGGCACTGGGTGGTGCCTGGGTTTGAACTGAATGTATTTATGAAGACACCAGCAGTGAATTTGTGATGGCTACAAGGTGGGAATTCACAAGCTGTGACCAAAGCATTGTTCCAGAACTCTGTATTTAAGGTTAATGTGAGGCAATTTACCTCTTTGTACTGCAGGGTTTGTAAATTTATGCTGTACCAAATACAGGAAAATCCGATTTCTTTCTGACAGCATAGTATGAGCTTGGCATCCTGACTGCACTTCAATTTTGTTTGCTGTAGAGATTCTGTGTTCCCCATATGAAATCTTTAAATAATAAGATGCATTTTTAATATTTAAATTGTTCAAACTGTCTTCCTTAATTACTTAGGGACTAGGGGGCATCTGAGTGTTTGCAACAAGTTGGACAAACAGCAGGTATTTCTTTGCCCACATGTCACTTTTTCCTTTTGATTTCTATGAATTTTTCAGAGACTGTAGTGCAAGTAGCACAGCCCAAAGAGGCTTCAAATGCACAGTGCTGCAAGCAAAAACAGCAGGAACATAGTCTGGCAGGGTTTATGCCACTGCATAAGACTGGTGTCAAAAATAATGAGGCAAACTAAAAAAAAATATCCAGAACCATATTCCCTTAAGAAAAAGGGGAAATTATGCCTATTATCAGCAGAAGGAACTGAGTGGAAATGAACTGAATTATGGAAGCCTCAGCTGTAATAAAAGTTAGTAAGGCAATAAGTGAGATGCATCAGTAGAGAGAGAAGAAATAGCATACAGTTTTTGCAGTATTTATTAATAAAAGGCAAGTCACAAAGATTAAAAGGTAAATGACTAGTCTGAGGAAGAAGGATTATCTGAATTTGTTTCAGTAGAAACTCCTTTGAACAATTAAGAAGTGAGGTTCATGAAATAAGAATAAGTTGTTTTTATTTTTTCTCTTATTCTTTCAGCTGAAATGTCGCAGTGTAATTAGGTTAGTTTCTCTGAGATATCAGGGTAATGACTGATTTATGTAGTTGTTGCTGCACTTGGAACCTAAACTGAGTGCTTGTTAATGGTCCTTGCTAGCTAATTTGTCAGCTGAAGATAGTCCTGTTGTGGTGGAAATATAGGAAAAAGACCTTCCTGGCTTCTGATGCCTTTAATTAGGTAGATGGAAAATTGGGTAGCTACTAATAATCCTTCCCTCTTTTTCACCTAAAGCATTAAGCTAGCTGTAAATCCTTTTGTTTCAATAGTATTACTTGTTGCTCAGTGGTCTTTATTGGGACCATATGGGAAGGAGATGTTTCTGAAGGACTGGGCGTGCTCTTTGGAGGATGAGGTATGGGTAGAGCTTCCAGCAGAGGGCTCTGTCAAAGGTGCCCCTTCACCAAATCTCCTGGTCAGCTGCAGCTTGGGCCCCAATGCATGCAGATGAATTAGAGTGGAAAGTTGTATGTGATGACATTGAACCATGGTTTGTTAAAGCAGGGGACAAAAGGAATCCAAAATATAAAGTCAAAGCAAACGCTTCCCCTTGGTGTGGAAAACTCATTTTTTTCCTCTGTAGCAGGAAGCGTTTTGAATGAGGTAGACTGTTTCTTAACGCTGGCAGAGCTGCTCACTTCAATATTCATTGCTTGTTGAACCTCTTGCCATAAGCGATTTCTAGCCTTTTTAATATCTGCTTGTTAAGAGTGAGTACTGATTGTAGTGTTTTCCTCTTGTCCCTTGTAAAACTAGAGTGCTTGTTCGAGCTGAAAAGTCAGTTCCTTCACTCAAATCATTAGGCCTATGTTGGGCAAGGAAAYCACTAGCTAACCTTCCAAAGCAAGAGATACACAGCATGTGGTGCATCACCTTTATGCTATGATGGAGGGCRTGCATTTTCTTTCTCTTTAGATCTGGTCATAGTGTAGCCTACGTTTATTACTTCCAGACTGGGTTATTACACAAGGTCCTTAGCAGAGTGAATCACTAAGTATATCCCTATTGGTGCTTCACATCTTTCATTTTCTTCAATTCTAAGTCTGTTGATAGGATAAGATGTACTACAGTACAGCCTTGCACCTTTCAAGACTGAGAACATCCTATTCCAAGAAAGCTTAAGAAGGATGATCACAAGATCTACAGAGAAAATCAAGGCTGGCTTTGTCTGAGAGTAAGATAAGGATCAAAATCTGTCTTGCTGATATGAAATTATCAACTTGCAAAATGAAAGATGCCAAGAGGAAAATCACTTGTGAAATCCTCAAAGCATAATACTGTAAAATTCTAAACTGTTGCATGTAGTGTCTTGATGCTATCGTCTAAAGCACTCTGCAAATAATGAGGGTGCAATGTAGGACTTGCAAAAAAATATTAAGGGAATTTTATTGTTCTCTTCTTTGAGCAGAAATCATACTAGCTGACGCTGAATAGATTTTTATGTTCCTTAAATTATGCTTAGTGGGTCTTTATTCCAAAGCATCTGAGCATGTATCACTTCTGTAGTGCTGCTCTTCCTTGCTGAAGCATGGTTGTTATCACTGTACCTTTGTATTATGCTGTTGTCTTTTAGCAGGACAATGCCTCAAGAGCAAATGTAAGATTTTAATATAATTGAAAAATAGCTGCTCTCTCTACTAAAGGGGAGAAATCGCTCCTTTTTAGTCTGGTGAACTATCTTCAGGATGTCTCAAAAGCTATTTCAAGTCTTGTCTCACTGTGTGTGTTTGAGTGTTTTGAACATTTCTAAAGTGGTTTTTAAATCGGTTTGAATTTTTAGCTGTGTTGGCTTCTAGTGTCCATAGTTAAGTCAGCTTAAGGAGATATCATTTTCAAAATCTAGAGGAAGGAGAGATTCTCTTTGTTTATTTCTTTAAACAAACTGCATTATAGTTATTAGGGAACTATCAGTGAGAGGAAGAAGTTTGGTTTCCTAATATGTCAATAGCAATTTCTGCTGGTGTTGCGTAAGTGGGCTGTATATCTTACTAAATGAAATGAATCCTTATTAAAAGCATTTCTCTTTTGGTAAAATAGTATTGAAAAAGTTCTGCTGAACTTTTTACAAGAATCCACCATTCTGTTTGTGATTAAATCTTATGTGTTGCTACACACCTGCTTCAACTGGAATTAAACATCTCTAGAAAGGGTGGTTTATTAGAAAACTGTTTGTGCATCTTCTCCACCTTCAGTCCCTGGATGGTGCCTCTCTGCAGTCTTTCCCAGAACCCAGGTGCTCATGTGAAGGGTAGACACTGTAAGATGTGTCAGAGCCTGGAGCTAAGGATACACCAAAATGGTTCATATTTTACTGACTCCTTATTGCCCTGTTCTTGTCAAAGGCGGCTAAGGTGCTCCAGGAGATAAAAGGTAAGCATTGAAGGAAAGCTTAGATTATTGTTAGTGTTGCCAGTTGCTTATGTTAGACTTCAATGCATGCAAGTAGTATGTGAGGACCACAAGGAGTGGCTACCTTGAATTATGATTTTTGTGTACATATTTTTAAGAGAAAGCACTCTGGAATATACAGTAGCATGTCTGCTGTGTCAGCCACTTGTTTTCACTTGCATTGACCTTATCAATAGTGGTAGTGCTTCTGTACTACAGTTGTACAACATTTGCACCAGAAGTCAAGCCCATTTCCAAGGAACTCAACTCTTCTATAATAACCAGCTGCTGATGCCTATAATATTCATGCAGCCTCTCCTTTTAATTCCTGACAGCTCTAGGCACCCTCATGCTGCATTGTTCATTCTGGTATGTTTAACTACATTATAGCCTACTTATTTAATCCTAATTGGTTCAAAACAACCATTACCGTTATTCAGAGTTGTGCCTGAGTACAATAGTCTGGCTGTGGAAGCCGAGGAGCGTATACATGGTGAGTTGATTCAGTTATGTCTCTTCTAATGTCTCTGAACACCAGGGAAATCCTTGAATGACAGTAGGACTCTGAATGGAAGAAAGGCACATGTGCCACATCTACCAGCCAAAACCGGGATGCATTTTGAGGGATTTTAGGAGCTTTGGGTAGGGGGGACTGTTAGCTTGCTAGTTTGGGGCTGCTAGCCCAGCAGCTTAGTGGTCGCAGTGGTGGGGAGGCTGGCTGCTTATCCCTAGTGCAGTTCCCTGTAGAAACCTCTCTCCAGTCTGGATCTGTGTTTTCAGCCTGTAGTGTGGGAGAAAGGGGTAGGAAGTCGCACACCCCATGTCAATTTATGACCTCTTAGAATGACGGGAAAAGGAAGCAGTTTTGGGGTAAAGGTGAAAGAAGGAGCATATATAACTTGTGTAAGGGTAGCTTTAGCTGTGTTAGAGCTCTACAGTTAAAAAGGCCTAAGGAAACATTTATCCATGTAAAAATAGTGTTTCAGCGTTTTTAAAGCACACTTAAATTCCAGATTTCATCTGATGGCTAAGCCAGAAGGGAAATATCAGTTATTCCTTCCACATATTTTTAGGGATAGGACCTTATTTTGTCCTTCTTAATGATATTTTTGTCTTTTTAAGATGAAATGGGATTTGTCATAAGCCCTACTAAAATAAGCTCCTGGCATGAAAAGAGGTTTTGTTTTACATTAGCCTGCTGCTTATCATGTAATCATCTAAAAATGCAGAGGGGAGGGAAGGATTTTGAGAATTCAGCTACTCAGCCTTCCTGTGATGAAACGGACCTTAACTTCTAAATAAGTGAGGAGTGTGTAGTTTTTTAATAAAAATGTTCTGTTGACACCATTTTCAAGTGAGAGGCTTGCTGAAAGGGATGCCATGTTCAAGAGGTCAAGTTGCATCTTGTGCAGATGTAAAAATTTACATGCTTGTGCAGTAATTGAACAAGTTTGTGTATATTTGTGATCTTAAGCTGTATTGTCCAAGGCTAGGTAGGTGCTGAATCTTTACAGAAGTCTGTTTTGTTGTCTTTTAACATTTATTTTCAAATTAGGAGCAACAAACAGGGCCATAGCTGCCTAGTATGCTGTTAAGCCTATGCATAAACTGTACAAAACTACAAGATTTGGGTTATAGGTAAGGGAAGCATCAGCAGCGTCCAGGTTCATGCCCCAGTGTTTCTCTGCAGTGGTCAGGCCTTGCAGAGTGAGGCTTGGCACTGACCGAAGTAGCTTTGGTGTGACCCTGCTGCAGTGGCAGGACCGTATCCTGCACTGCTCCTCTGAGATCTTGACAAGGAACCAAAGGCTGCCTTTGAATACAGCTCCTACTTTGCACCTCCAACATTCAGGTTTCCTTGTAGAAAGCTTGGCAGCTTTGGCCTGCACCTGAGGAGWACCAGTGTCCCTTCGCCCTCATTCAGAGCCCATTGAATCTGTAGGAATCACTGAATTGATCATTCTGCCTTGGTCTGTTCAGTGACGCTATATTTTAGTGAGGATGATACTTTTAATGGGCATTCCCTAGGAGGAACGTTTCATTGTGTCGTGTTTTCAGTTTAAACTGTAGAGCTCTTTAGTTCTTAGGAACTGTTTGCTAGGGGATGACACTAGCTGGGGAAAGCAAAACTGTGCATGGGCATATCTTGCATGTGAAATAATTGCCTGTATCATTTTGAACTATCACCTGTTAATAAGTGTGAGGAATTGGATTCAAACTTGTGCAGTAGTATAGAACAACAACTTTTCTGAAACTTCTCATTTAGGATTAAGAGTAAACTTTTATTTAGAAATAGCTGGAGCTCTTTGTAAAGACCTGCCAACATAGTCTGTATAGGAGGGTCAGTTTAGGTACTCACAAGTTAAAAAAGATGCAGAAAAGAATATGAGGACTGTAAATGTTGTCTTCATTGCAGAAGCATAAAAGATCAAGAAATGAGTTGAATGGGACCCTTATGACTTCATCTCAGTATTCAGAAAAGTAGTCTTCRTCATAAATGGATGCACAAAGCAGCTATGTAGTTAGCTTGTTATTCATCTGTGTGGGGAAAAGTATAAACCAGTCCTACAGGTTAGCAGCTGTTGCACTGTACATGGGGCATTGATTACATTACAYGCACTGTTCAGTTTAAAATTAACATGCCATAATCCTTATTAAAACATCATATGTGATATTTCATTGTGGTTATTATACAGTTCTCATTAAGGCAAATTATATTACTGAGTTACATTTAATAATGCAATGCACTGTAACAGTTGCAGATATTTCAGTTAGGAATAAGATTATGCCTGTAGGACAATTTAACATTTTGTTTCACTCTGTAAGAAGTTAAAGTAAAATTTCATGGGGACAAGGCTTGATTTTAATAGTTGTGGATTTGCTGAGGTTCATATTCTTTTTCAGGCATCTTTGCTGTCTTATCCATGGTCTATGTAAGAACTTGCTTTGAGGCTAATGTCTGCTTGAAGGTGAAAATATGTCAGCAGGACAAGCTCTGTGAGGGATAAATTGGTCCTGCTCTGACTGCCTTTTATCTATTTTCTAAGTATACAGGGAATTTAATTTTCACTGCAGCTAATCTCTCTCTTTCAACCAACTTTAAATTTACCATAGCTCTGGGAATTTGAACATTGTGGGTCATATTCTCATCTTAGTCAGAGGAACCTTGGCTGATTTCTGCTGAGGAAGTGGCCCAGTAATGTAGTTGTCTTCCCCTGCCCCGTGTTACCTGGGATCTGGTTAAAAACAATTTCGCCTCAGTGTTAATGTCATCAAAAGTTGCTGATGTAAAATGTCAGACTGGTTTGGTTCTGGTCTCACCGCTGTTCAGTGCTTCATCCTCAGCAGGGCGCTGTTATGCATTTTGATGCAAATCTGACACAAAATCCCATATGTGAATTGTCTGGGGAATCTGCATATCAGCATGTTATACCTGAAGAACAACTGCACAGAGAATGCAGGTATGTGCTTTTGGGCTCAGATACTTTGATTTTTTTCGCCTGTTATGGAAATGCCTTCATTAAACAATAGCATAAAACACCCTCAATTTACTTCTAGCTGTGTACACCAGAGCAAAGGGCTTGCATTATAGCTGAGAGGCAAGTGAATGATAACTGCTTGAAAGTATGTGTTCTTTCTACAGATGGGTTGGCAGTCTTGCTGGCATTCAAATTACAGACCTGTGATAGGCGTCTAACACTGTAACTGAAGTGGAAGTTTTATTCATGAATCTCCAGTGTAATTCTTGTATTTATCACTGAATGCTACATATGGAAAAAGTGCAAGTGTACTTTGCGGCCGTACGCTTTGTGCAGCTATCCATACTTGCTGAGTACCTCTGTACCCGGGAGCCCTTTGAGGAGCTCAAGTCCTCCACACTTGCCTGTTGTTGGCTGTGATAGAGTAGCTTAAGGAAAATGGAGTTACTTTTCTGCCTTCTCTCCTTTTCACTAGATACTTCCTTGGTCAAGGAAGTACCTAATTATTTCACTGAAGATTTTCTGCTTTTAATGTATCAAGAATATGTTCTTTAGGATGATGTATAACTCTTGGGTTGGGGGGGGCACATCTCTGCAGTRGACAATGTTACCAGTTCAGTATAGGACATACTTGTGCTCAGTGTTACTCAAAAGCCTAGGGGCAATTTTGAAAAACACCTGCTGAAAACTCTGAAAAGTACATGGGGACCATGTATTTCTGCTGTGTATAATAAATGTGTTTGTATGGAAAAAAATAAGCTTATCTAGAAAGAAAAGGGCTCTTGATACAATCTCAAAGCCTGTAATTCCAAACTAAAGGTCATGTCCTCTGGTCCTTCCTCACTCAGTTTATACTGGAATAGCTAAGTACAAGGTGAGTAGAAACTAAAGACCAGTTTGGTTCTCTGATTTCTGAATTTAGTCCTCTGAATAAGAAAACCTGGACAAATGAGAGAACTAGAACTGCCATGAGGGACAAAGGCCTGGATTCACCATGATGTTTAGGCTCCTGAAATACAGGCCTGGATACAGGCTGAGTTTTTCTTTTCTCAGATRTTAGTCAAAGAATATTGTGTGTGGCTGGAGATGGTCAGCTGTCCCTTCCATTGGTTACACTGTGTGACAGGTGAGAATCCAAAACCGTCATTCCCCTATGGGCATTGAGAAGTGGCAAAGATGGAGGATTTGCAAAAATGACTGAATTGAAGAAAGATGTTTCATAACCTATTATATTAACTTATACAATGCCAGACCTGGTTTATGAAGCCACTGGGAATTCTTTGTATGTAAAAGTTGCAGTTTTTCCATGGTTGTCCTCATATTCCATAGTTTGTTTGGGCTAGTCTACTTTAGTGGGCATTTTTTTTGGGGGGGGGTTAATTTTTACTAGTCAGATGAAGTGAAGATAATTGAAAACAAAATTAGTAGAAAAATCAAATATGTGATATGAAAAACGGGTTTCCTATTTTTTTAGGCTGTTGAGAATTCCTAACAGAATAGGAGGTGTAAGCATATTCATAGGTATCTCTCTGCTGCCTGTTTACACTGCACTTGGTGTAGTGATACAGATTTCTACCAAAAATGTGGAAAGACTTAAACATGTACAGTGTCTTTTGAGGACAAGATATGTGTGTGTGGAGTCTGCTCCTTTGGTTGGAATAGTAGTGAATGCTGAAATACTTTTTGGCAAACCAGCTGAACTTAGAGTAGGTCAAAAACATTACAAGCTATTAAGTGAAAAACCACCACCATTATATTTAAAAATAAATGAATAAATGCCTTGAACAGGTTTCATTAGGGCACTTTCTCTCCTTCTTACCCCTTGCCTCAGTAAATTTGGGTCCAGAAGCTCTGCATTTTTCCTGTGTAAAGAGGGAGATGGAAAGCCTTTGGTCTCCACTTTTTTTGAATGAGGAAGTCCATGCTGTGTATGGTCTTGTACGCAGGAGATRTAACTTGTTGATGAGTCTACCATCTTGGTAGAGTGGTGATTTGAGCTGTAGCTAATGCTGCACTAAAGTTACAGGGTGATGCTGAAATGACTCTTAGAGTATATTGACTTTTTTTAAGTTCAAGAAAATATTTTGGCTTGAGTTTAAATGACTCAACCAAATTTCACTATAGTTTTCAGTCAGAGAAAACATTCTGTGGGAATGGAGGATTTTGGAGAAACTGCTTCTGATATCAGGAAATCATGATAGAAAGTTTTCAGCCAACTCTGGAAATTTAGAAAGGTAACTTTAAATTGTATTTATTAGTATTATACCTTAAGGGAATAAAGTATGAAAAAGAAAAGTGATGATACCTGTATTATCAACTTGAAGTGTTGTGCTGAACTTACAACTTGTTTGTAGTATCTTTGACTAGCTCATTCACAACTTGGGGCTTGTGCTTGATTGCTTGATGAGCATTAAAGAAAAATAATCTGTCCCTAAACATGTGAGGTGAGACTTCTGGCTGAAGTAATTAGCATGAGGACAGAAATATGTCAAGCTGGGTTCCCAGCAACATGGCATATCCTTGAAAATGTGGAAATATATTGATACTTTGTATGTGTTCCACACTAATAGGAACAACAGCATCATTGCTTAAATTGGGTTAAAGAAATGTATTCAGCAGAAATAACTGTATATTGTCCTGTGTACTCTTGCTCTTTTCTAGCTCCAGGAACAAAATAAAAGATCCTTGCATGATTCAAGTTCTTGGTTAGAACTGAAAAAAAGTCTTGCAAAATAGCATGACGGAATCTCTTCTTTCTGTGGTGTGAGCAGAGATCAGAAGCTGCAGACATCTGATAATTTGTTTCTCTGCATTATTTATTGTTTAACAGAAGATCTTGAGTTTTTTTAAAAAAAGCCTCAAATCATATTTCTCACTGCAGAGGTGAATTGCAATCTGGAGAAAAGTGAAACCATGTTTGAGGGTGAATGCTATACGTACTTATTAGTCCACACTTAAAAAGACTTTAAATCAGTATCAGGCTTGTAAAGTTAGTGTGGAATTATACTAATAGGACAATATAATGTGAGTTAACTTTCATATGTACTTGCGCTTTTAATACTTAAATGATAAAATGTGTTTTTTTTGAAACACCACTTCCTGCAGACCTCAGGAGTGAGTGACAATAGAAATTAAGATACCATTTTGAACCTGATAACCTTAAGCAGAAGAGAGGATTTTCTATCCCAATTTGGTCTGAATACAGGAGTGCTCCAATTTCCTTTCTCTAAAGCCCTCCAAAACCCCCATGGCTTTTGGAGGATTAACAGAACTTTGCATCCTTGATAAATTTGATTTTTAGGTCTCAACAGCTGGTGCTTTACCTCAGACTGACTGTGCTCATCTTTCCTCCCTGCAGACAAGCATGTTACAGAATATTCATTCTAAGATTTTCATCCAGGTCAGGTAGCTCCTAGCAGAGAAACGGAAGCATAAATTTTTTTTGTCCCTGCTGTGACTTTTCTTAGAGAACACATGCTTTGAGCTGTTTTACTGAATTTGTTTTCTGCAGCAATGAAGTTGGACAAGGTGTCTTCAAAACAAAACTTTTATTTCAAAGCCATCTTTAAAACTAAAGCAATCAATAGCAGTAATAATACCCTAGTTGTTTCTGTGTAACCTGTGCCTTTAAACCAATTAAAAACTTAATTTCTTCTATGTACAAGACTGAAAATAGGGATAAATCAGTGCTGACACTGGTTTGCATCCTGTCTTTGCCCTGGGAAGTCCCGAAGTAGCTAATCAGGTCAGCTCTGTGGCTAGATGGAGAAGAGCTCCAGGATGGTGTACGCACTTTAAAGGGTTTTCAGAACTGAGCCCTTGAAGCCTGGATCTTGTTCTTACTAGCATTGATATTGGCGAGTGAAAATTAGCACAACCCAGTGTTGCTTCAGATTCATTCAGTGTGGTGTTGAGAGCATGGGAGTCAGGTCAGTGGAGGCAAGAGGGAGAGAGCAGGAGCCTCCTCCACCTCTTCCCAGTTGCCTTTTGAAGGTGCTGCTTCCAGGCTGGAGGTTCAGTGAGACCAGCCCTCCCACCACTGCTGCTTGCCTGGCCAGGGCTGAGCCCTGCTGTGCACGCTGGAGGCCAAGCCTGGGCAAGCTTTAACCCTCCTGTGTAAGAATACCTGTTAGAAACTGGGCTGCTGCTGAACTCAGCCCCTTACAAGATCTTGGCAAGGGTAAGGATGACACTGCTTTTATCTTCTATTTTCTGCTGTGTCCAGCACATGCAGGGAGCCGGTGGTCCTATGGAAGAACCTCTGAGGATGGCTACTCCTTGTATTTCGTTCACCCTACAGACTTTTTTTTACTCAGGTTTAGGTTCTGTCTTGTGTGCTGAGTTACCCGGATGCTCCCAGTGTAGCTGGTGAGCTTGGACTGTGTAGTGAAAGACTTCCAGACTCGAGGGGTCCAATCAAGGTTTCATAAACATCATTTATTCTGGCATGTCTGGGACTTTGCAACCTTTTGTTTTGATTATAGCACCTTTAAATAGCTCTAAATGTGCTCCTGRATTTGCTTACTTCTCTATAGCAATGAAATGCCTGAAAGTGCTCTCTAGCTAACTAGCTCAGTGCTTGTATTCCATGTGCATGCTGATTGCTGTCATTAGCTGTGTGAAGCTCCACTTCACCATGCGATGTTCACTACAGCGATACTCACTGATGCGTTGACAGTGATTAAGTACATTTAATTCCTGCTTGGACTTAAGAGGGTTTTTGTTTTGAACACTGAACCTTTTCTTTAAAAGATATAAAATAATGTAACTGCCCCCACTGTGCAAATTCTAATCAACTGCTATGATTATATATATATATTTTATATATATATATAAACCTCTTTGGTCAGTTCAGTGTTTAGTTAAAACCAAGCTTTGAAAGAATTGGAATCCTTGTTACTTTTTAGCAGAAATATCTGTGTAGGCAAATGCATTGAAACTAGCTGGAGTTATGGAGAGGACACAATTTCCTGCATGCATGATAACTTTCAGTACTACCAAGAGACAGCTTTTTATAGGTGTAGATAATGCCTGGTAAGCAAGGTAAATCAGTAATCGGAGGCAGTTTTCATCATGACAAGCTACACCATTGTGATTGTCAAAGTATTCAGATGAATTCGATGAAGGGTTTTCTCTTACTTCACAGTGAATATTACCTTGTAGGAGGAAACTAGGCTTTCCTATGTTTCCCTACTTAATAATGCCTGAATAAATTAGTGTACAAACAAAAGCTGCAATGGAGTTCATCCCACAGATATCTTGGGACAATATGTTTTGGTTTTTGCTGAAAGAAAAGGTATTCCAAAAGATGACACTGCATGCAGCACTGTAAAAGAATTTTCTGATGTGAAAGTGCTGCTTATGCTGAGGTTATTGCCTAGTCATGTGACTGGAAAAATTAAGACTTTCAGAAAAGTATTAGCCTGGCTAACTGTCCTTTGAAGCTTCCCCCCACCTCAAGTACACTTTTAGAAGCAGAGTAGTGGAAGGAGGTAGCCAGGCTAAAGGAAAACATTTTATCATATGCTTTTAAGAAAGCTTTCTCTGTCCTCCCCCTTCCTGTTCTGGAGTACTGTTTGGCTGGACTGGAATTTTTTCCATCATGTTTCAGCTGAAAACTAAATGCTCCCAAGACATTAGGATGACCTTGACAAAAGCAGACTTGGCTAGCAAGCATGTGGCTTTTGATAAGTGCTTAGCTGTAGGGTAGCGAAGGGTACAAGTCCACTTTTTGAGTCCTTTCTTATTTGTGAGATGAGTCAGCAAGATACCCCAAGAATATATGTATTTGATTATAGCCAGCAAAGCTTTCAGTCAGAGTCTACTTGAATGTGGTCAGCTCAATAGTAAGGCTCAAGATAGTAAGATGTGTTCTGCTGAGTGGCTTTGTGCGTTAGCATGTGCTAGTTAGCAATGCCTCGCTTCTCCTTGCAGCTTTTGTCTGGTGAGCTTGCCCTTGCCTGTGAATTGCATTCATCATCACGTCATGCTTGCTCAGCCGAAGGAGGACTGAAGGAAGTTCAGAGGGTGGAGAAAAGATGTGTATTTCTTTCAAGAGTTGCATTCATTGGGACTTCAACACCTTAGGAGCTGCTATCAGCAAACTGGAGTTGCTGTTTTTGGCATTACTCAGACACTCTTGGGATGAGCTTGAGTGATCTGTTCTTTGCTCATGTTCACTGAGGCATTGTTTTCTCTGGGCCTATGTCAGTGTCCCCCAAATGGTACGTATAAAACTGGGACTGAAATCTCCTCTACAATTACCACCACTTTTCCCCATCATATTGTAAGTATGATGTGCTCTGTGTAGGCAGGGCCAGACTGTGTTTAAGTATGTGCTATCCATCATCCTTGCATGAATGGATAATAATAATGATGTGGCAATTAGGGATGTCTGTTTTTGAGATACAACCACAAAGCACATGAAAATGGGCCCTATTTACCTCTGAGGCTTCTTTTAAGAACAGGACTGATCTTTGCATGGGAAGAACTACTTTACTCAGTTGATATCTGCTCTTGATGTATGGGCTACCTGTGTTCTTGTACTTGATAGCCCTTGGGAACCGGCAGGGCAGTCTCAAGGCCCTGTGTCTGACTGCTTGCCCAGCGCTTAGAGGGCTTCTAGGAGGGGAAAAGCCTAGCCCTCAGCTCCTAGGGGCTGAGAGGAAATTCTCTCAGCCCTAATCATGTAGGGAAAGTAGCATAATAAAACTCAGTGTGAGACCTTATGAAAGGGAAAGGTAGTATTTATTGACAGAATTTGAGTTGCTTTTATGCATTCACGCTCATGCTCATGGATTATTTCTTTCACTCACACCTATGTATTTGCAAACACCAAGATGTGCGTGTCCAAGTGGGCTGGCTGCAGAAAACATGGGATGCCAGCTGATGATGACTCATCATAGTTATGAGGTTTCTCTTGATGGTGATGAACAAGTTTCTGTRGGGCTTCTTTAGGAGTCAGCAGGTCTTGTGGGGTGGTCCTTTGCCTCAGAACTGTGCTGACTTCAGCTTCTCTAAACCTCTTTTCCATGTTGCTGTCTATTGTCTGTTCTTCCTTATTTTGAATGTGATCTCCTTTTGTGCTAGCAAGAAAAGGAATGGTGCATGTGATAGACCACAGCGTTCTTGGCATCCTCCTGGTGGAAGGATAGTGTCTTCCACTGCCAGGTGGTTGGTGCTGTGGCCTGACCAGAGTGCAGCTGGTGTGGTCGTGCCATAAATGACACATTCCTCTGGTCCTCCTGGGAACAGTGTCCTTTATCACCATAGGCTTCTCTTTTCTTTTTTTGTGCTGCCTTCTGATGCTTCTCACACACCTCCATTTATACTTCATTCACACCAACCTCCGGATAATCTTTCTGTTACAAAACTGTATGCTCATTGGGTAAAACACCTAGCACAGGCATACCTTTGCTTGAATGGCATATAGGTAATCTCCTTCTACCAACTACCTTTTGAAAAGAAGATTTTTCTGTTTTCTCAAGCATCCAGAATGCTTAGCAATATCTGGAGGGAAAAAAAGACCAAACTCTCCATCTCTTGGTTGAGAATGCAATAGCTTATTGCTTCTGCAAATTCTTTTTGGACTGCTATAGCTTTCTGCTGATAGCATAAAAATCCTTAAATTTAACATGCAACATTAAAATACAAACTGATAAAGCAAAAACACTTTTTCCTGTGCTAAGCTATGTTGAACTATGTTAATGAAAGGGAAGGCATTGCTATAAAACTACCCTTGAGGGCATAAATCTCTAGTCACTAGTAATAAAGTGACATAGAATCCCAGCTGCACAGGCAGAAGTCTTCTAGGACAGGGGCATATCTTCTATCTTAATTTACCCCACTTAAGATTTTGACCACTGTACTTTTGTTTTCTCTGGGAGCAATTCTCGCAGTATTTCTTGTTTAAGCCTGTGTGGCAGTTGTCCTTAAAACACAAAAGCTGAAATAAAAAAATTTCTTTCATTAAAATCACAGGTAGAAACTTGTGCAGCTTCTCCTACATGCAGTTTTGCGGGGCTTGCATCATTTTTGAGGCTGTTGGAAATTGCTGGAAATGTTGAATGGTTGATTTTGTGCTAAATAAGAGAAAGTGGTTTTCAATAGAACATTGAACTCAAACATCCAAGTGTAAAAAATCTGGAACTTAGTTACATGGGAAGACTATGTTATGATGAAGAGCTGCTTTCTAGAGAAGACAAAACAAGCTGGAGGAGGTGTCTAATGGACTTGTGAGCTTTTTTCAAAGCCTCTTTACTTCTCTGTGAAAAGAACTTGGTTGAAAAATTTGCTATCTCCTTCTGTTGTCTTGCTAGTTTTGTGCAAAGAAACGTAGCATCTCTATCTGAAATAGGAAGAAAGAAAAGAAAGATGAATGACCTGGAGTATTTATTGGTTGTTTAGCCAATGCTCAGTGGGCTAATGGTGCAATAATAGTTTGGTAAAAGTATTACCCTGGTGTGTTGCAGTCTAGATAAGTTGAGTTTCAGGCTTCTGCAGGTAGGACTCAAATCAGAGGTCATGCATCTTTCCAAAACAACTTCTACTAGAGACTGTTTTGCATGGTGTTTCCCTCTATCTTTCTGTTGATGCAAGTGGATTGAATCAGTCACCATGCTTGGTTCTAAACCTTCTCCTTTCAGATTCACATAATATTAAAACACAAATTCAGATTCACACAATATTAAAACACAAACCTTGCTGGGTTTGGTAGGGGAGAACTGACTCAGCCTACTGATAGCTTCAGCTTTCTGTGGTGTCAGCAGTAAGGTTTTATTTTTCTGCCTAAAATAGCAGCCATGTACATTAACTTGATTTTAATATTAAAAATCTTTAACCAAATCCTCCTCTTCATGTCCCTTTTTCCTGGGTGTTTAGCACCCAGTTCAGAGCCCTTAATGCAACATACAAGGGTTAGTGTTTGGAGATCTTGGCTGATAATGGATTTTATCCAAGAGGTGTAATGAGGGTCACAGGAATTTGCATTTGCTCTTCCCATGAAAAATGTAAAGGGCTAAATCACATGCATGAGCCAGTTTTTTTCCCTGTCATCTTATCAGCGCAGCTTGACTTTTGCTCATTTACATCGCACTGCCATTCAGAAGCTGGGAGGGTTCTTTAAATAACACCTTTGTTAGGGTTCTTATGCAGGAAAAGCACAGGAAGGAGCATTTTCAGAATTGCCTTTGGGGAGCTGGATATAGTCAGTGCTGACCCTGCAAATGCTCAGAGATGAAAATAATGGTTGGATTACAGCAATTCGCAGTGCAAGAAGGAAGCACAAGATTGCACAAGCGAAAAAGTTCCTTATTCGTTTAAAAAAATATATAAATTGTTTCTTGATCCTTTTATAATTTACTTTTCTCTTAAGAAATTAGTATAGGTGCTGTTTTTAAAAAATGTAGAAAGGTTTCCCACTACTTTATCTGACTGCAAGCTGTTGTGCTTGTTGTAGGAATTGCTGTGTAGAATCACAGAGCCCAAGTGATGCTGGAGGTGAAATAACGTGATGTAACAGCCCCTTTGGCCTCTGAAACATATCTAGATACAGAGTAAGTCAGAATATGATGGATTACTAGGAGCTTCTTTCCATACCCCCCACAACTAATAGCCATCTGGGACTAATCCCAAATATAAATGAATCCTCTGGGATTTGTATTTGTGTCTTTTTGAATTGGCAATGACATGAAGACTGCAGTGAAGCACCTTGGTTGACAGTCAGGGACTGTACTCAGTGGACCCAGTTCAGCAAATCAGAGACCAGTGATTCTCTTCCTTCACAACGAATCCTCTGTAAAATCACAAAAGAATAGCCCTAAGGCAAACTTGTGTGGGATATTGTGTTTCCTAGGAAGTCTAGCAAAACCTGAGGAGTAGAATGAAACAGTAAAGGACTGGAAAGCAAAGCAAGTGAGTAGCGACTTGGAGCGTGTTGTCACTGTACCGGAGGGGGAAGTCTCGGCACAGTCTCTGAATCAGCTGCTGCACTGTAATATGGTCTTGCAGAGGCATGTCTGGAGGTCCCAAAAGCAGTTAAGTCATGGGCTTCCTCCATCACTAATAGCTGCCTCCCAGTGGAGCAATGGCAGGCAGCAAAAGGTACCTTGCTGTATGGTGCTGTGTGAGGCTCTTTCACTGTTCCTTTACCCAAGGTAGGAGGGGATGAGCCAGTAACGGCAGTGGCAGAGCTTTCTGCAGGGGGGCTTTGGTTTGTCTGAGCAAGTTCTTCCCTGCACAGTGGGTTGTTCCCTGAGCCCTTGGGAAGCAGGTCGGGAGCTGGAGGGAAGAAGCTCCTGGGTAGGACCTGGTCTGCAGCGTCTGTGGGTTCCCACCAAGGGACGTGCTGAGCTGTGATTGCCTACAAGCAGCCTTGGGGGAAAATGATGTATGATTTCTGGGTCCTAGGACCTGGTCGGAGCACTGGTTTAAAGCAAAGGAAGGATGAAGGCTGTTGACTATTTATAAATGTTAATAGCAATCAAGAGCAGAAACAAATATCTTAATATATAAAAGAGGAGGAAAAAACAAGAGACTAATTAAACATGGTCTAGTTGCGAATAATGTAAGAATGATACAAATAATATTGCTTGGTAAATGTCACAGRAAGACTTATGCCCAGAAGTCAAATTTAGCTTTATGGAGTACTTCAGTTGTTCAAGACTTGAGCTAAAAATAGCTCCAAGTCTTTAGTTTGTTCAAGTCAGTTGAAGAAAATGAGAAATGTAGTGTTCATTTACATCAAACCTGTAAATGGCAGGCCCATTACAAAGATGAGTGAAAATAATTAGGATTTCCAGTGTGAGTTTTTATAACTAGAAATTAGAAAAAACATTTTTCTGTGTAAGTGCTCATACAAAATGTGTTCAAGTGCAAATTTCTTTTATGATATCCATAGGATTAAAACATACCTGTATTTGGACCCCTTTTCCCCCTTCCCTGAGGGGGATACAAACAGGTATATTGACGATTGCTGGAACAAAGGTTGGATACTTCTAGTTTACTGCAGTAATTTTCTATCTCAGTTGATGATGGCAGTTTTGACCATACTTGATTTGTTGAATTACGCAGGGAAAAGTAGAGCTTATTTTACATGCCCAGTTGATAGGAAGATGCAAAGATTTGTGGAGACTTTTTATTTTTTTTAAGTAAATGTTAATGAAGATGCACATAAACTGTGGAATGTTTTGAGGGGAAAATGTCTTATTTGTAAGATTGGAAATAAATTAGTTTTTATTTTGAAAACAGTTCTGAAATAGTCTAACATTTTCACACCTATCTTAATTATCTGTATTTTTTAGGGCTATTGGTTGAGATGTGGAATGCTTCTTAGTTGGAAGGAAGAAGTAAAAAATRTTTACTGGTGGTTACAAAATACGTAAAACATGAAAGCGGGACATGGAGATCTAGTCCCCACTTCTGTGATCAAAAGACACTTTTCTGTACTGAGGTGGTCTTTGCTATTAAGAGAAGTGTTATGATAGTAAAACTTGCCAGAAATCTGTTTGGACTGTGTAAGGTGTGAAAAGCTTAATTATGAATGAGTAAGCATACTTCCAGTTGGCGTGGAAATACAGAAGCTAATTTTGCACCTGTCATGTCTCCACACTGTGGTTGCTTGGCTTATTAGCTATTACTTTTCCACTAGCTCCAAAATCTATCCTCCTCCCCCTATGCTTCCAAAGATGATAAAGTTGTGCTTCCGGTAATGGACACTGTACAAGTGCCTCCTTGTGGGAAGTGGGAGTGTATGCCTTGCTTCTGAAAAATGTACTTTTGTCTGAATACAGGTAACTCACCCTTTGATTTCTATCTTTGTCCCATTGAAACTTAAAATTTCCATTTGCCAGAATTCTGCGCAATGCAATGTAAATAGACATGCTTAAGTACTTTAGATTGTTTTTGTATATCAAGTTTTCTGAAGGATGCACTTTCTTCTAGTTCTGGCTCAGGAGTACTGGACTGTATTACTACTTATTGAGAAACTGTTTTGAAAGCAGACTTGAGGGTGTGCTGGTCTAGATGGCCCCATACAGAACCAGTGGCTTGACCACTTGTGGTTCACAGTAGAATCTGAGTTTTAATTTTAGTCTAGCTGTAGCCTGGACTTGTACCTCTCTATTGAGCCAGTGAGACATTTTGGGGTGAGCTTGTGGAACAAAAGACTTGATACCTCTTCCARTCTGGAAAAAAAATTGGCTTCATGATGTATCAGAAGAGGTAATTTCCCTTTCAGAAGTGGTGTAGGTGGTAGGAGATGAACTCTCAAGTAGATGGGCCTTCCTGAGATGCATCTAACTGCCTGTAGGTAGGACAGGTGAAACTAATCCAATTGATGTCTGAGATGCTGTTGAAGATTATAAAAGATTTTATTTTCAGAATATAATTACATGTCTGTCTTGTTTTACTGCATTAACAATATGAGGTAGTTTCTAAAGGTTGCCAATGACATGAATTACTATGAAGCTGATAGTGTGTGCAGTGGAGAAGACACAATGTATTAAAAAAAATTACAGTTTCCAAGAAATAAAAGCAAAGCTCCTTTGACTCTTGTAGAAATGTCATGAACTTATGGATATCTTGGAACAAGGAAACTTGATAAGTTTTCATTTTTACTTTTCAAAAAAAAAAAGCAAGGAAGATGTCCCATACTGTACATCTCTTGTGTAGTGAAGAAACTTCCCCCATGAAGTCTTATTCAACTCGAGCTTCACAGGCTGCCTGTGCAAGAACATGCTTTCCTCTAATGCTTGTTGAAATTGATTTTTGGGGGGCACAAGCCTGGCAGATTTGACCAATGGTACGGGACCTGATACTAAATTACAAGATTCTGTTGAATGATATGCAGACTGTTTAGTACATCTCCATGAGGTCTGTTTGGAATCGCTAAGGCTACATAAAAGCACAAGCTGGGCATCATGACTCTTCTTACAGGATTAGTGTCATAGCTCTGAATTCAAACATTTGCAGCTACCCATGTCTCTTGCATGTACTGCTTGGTAGGCAGGTCTAGTGATAGGGAAAGGCAGTGCTATTTAATGCATTTTTCCCCTCTGAGTTTCCTTGATTCTACAGTCTGTTAATAAAATTAAAAAGGGTATTTTCAAGCTAATTGTCATTAAATCTTTCAAATTTCAGAGAAGAGGCTCTGAGTCTTTGGCAGATGGTTGCAAATGAAATGTACATTGGGGGAACAGAGGCCCTGCCAAATCTGGACCTTGAATAGAGCTAGTCAAATAAACAGAAGTGAGACGCAGCAGGAATGGCTTGGAATAGGCTTTATTATGGCCAGAAAGCTTCAGGCTGTGAATGACCTAATCAACCTAAGCTCCAGACATGTACCTAAATTAGCTTCTATGCTGCCATCCTCATAACTGTCACTGGCCAACCGACTATTTTACAGTCCCGGACTGTGTGGGTTTCGTGTGGTGCGAGGAAGGGGGAGAGGAGATTTACTGCATGACTCCACAACTTGTTTCAAACACCAAAATTTACTACAGAAGCTGCAATGGTACACAGCAAGAATTGCTAACAGAACCTCAGCTCAACTACAATACTTATTTCTAATTACACTAAAAGTTATGCTAACAGTAACTACTTAGTAAACAGAAAAGGATAGCTAATTTATACTAACTGTAAATACCTAAATGAATGAACTAGGCAAACCCATTCTGATCCATCTTACCCATGTGTTGCCTCAGCAGCCACTGTACACTTAATCCCAGGCAAGTAACTGTGGGAGGGCATCCCTGTCCTGAGGGGCTCTGAGAGCTGACAGACCCGCTGTCACCTGTGAAGAGCCAAAGACAGCTCTGGGGCCAACCTCTTTATACCCTTCAGGAGAGGGTGGAGGTGGAGTCGCTAGGCCAGTTACAGTTCTCTTGAGGCAGGCGCAGTCCCTGGCTGTTGGCTGCTGCAGGGTTCAACTCTCCTCCGTTGTTATGACCATTGCACCCCCAGTCATGGGTGGGGGGGGGTGGCCAAGCACCCCCAAGGGCAGGCTAGCTGCCTTGCACACTCTTCAGCACTGAAGAAAGGAGTTTGAGTGACTGCGAATGACTGCTTTACTCTTGCAGTGGGGGTCCCAAGGAGAGATCTTATAGCTGGGCTAAGGAGGAGTTAATTCCAGTCTGCAGTGGGGCCCCARCAGTGGAAGCAGGTGTTATCTCTCAGGGTCCTGATGAGGAGGAGACAGTCCTGACCACAGCAATTAACACTGCACCAGCAATGAGAGGAGGCTTTTGTTTCTCAAGGTCCTGGGGCCCAAGCAGGCCTTATCTCAAAGTCTTGACATCCTCCCTTTTGGAGTGTAAAACACAGGAATTCAGGCTACTTGTGTATGGGGGGGGGGAAAGCTGGGAGCATCCCCCCACACACTCCATTTTGTTTCATTCAAATACTGTACTAATAAATCTAAGCCCCTTTTAAAAGTGGAAAGTTAAAACAGTTCTGGCTTTTCCTCTTCTCGTTGTATTTATTCTATTCAACTCTCTTAATGCCTCTTTTCTTAATTTTCTTCTTTAGTTTCCTAGTCCTCCTCCCAGACTCTGTTCTAGCATTTTTCATGCATGAGTGTTAAATGACTTATTCTTGTGGTTCTGTGAGGACAAGGAAAAGACATAATGAGAACAGAGCAGCTCAGTGTTGGGGAACTCATGGGGGCCATTCAGCTCCTGCTTCTCCCACAAGCTCCCTGTGTGACCTTGTTCAAGTCTACTGTCTCATTGCCCTCTTTGCAATACGGAGATAAAGTAACATGCCTTCCCAGAGAAAGGGAAAGCACACAATGCTATATACCTTTCAGAGCTGGTCTCTTGGTGTATGTGTTTCCAGCTCTGTAAGGTCCCTACTTCAGTTAGGACTGCTGTGTTATTTGAATAATAAACAAGCTTTGACTTGCTTCAGTTCATTTAACTAGGCTTGGCATGCTTTCATGTGTGCTGCTCAGAGCCATCACTGTGCTTGGTCCTACTAGTACAACTGCCTGCAGAGAGTATGTGAATGTCGCAGGGACACAGACTTCTTCTGAAGACACTTCTGTGGACAAGAAGCAAAAATGAGATAATGCGACTCTGACCACATTTAGGTATTAGCCAGGGCAATGACAAAATGCTGTGGTTGTCCTTGGGTTAATAACTAAATAACTGGAAAGTAACATCATGCGGCAATCAGCGTTTAAAGAGTGATTCAATATAAAATTCCATGTGACAACAGCTCATCTTTTGCTTTGTGCTGTGAATGAGGTTAGCAAACTGGTCTAGCTTTATTTAAGAAATAAGATGGCCATATAAACCTTGCTCATTTGTGCTTTTTTTATCCATAAAAGATATAGTGCTATGGCCTTTGAATCAGTCTCTGCTTTATTACCGATAGACATGAACTTTTGAAATCTTTGTGAAAAGTAGATTCCCTTTGAAAGACAGTGAAAGAGGCTATTTAGGGGGGGTTGATGCGAGTACATAAAAAGTCACTTGGATTTATGAGGAATTATCGCTCTGGAATTCAAAGGGACAGGAGTTAATCTGGTTTACTAGGTGATATTAACATTGCTCGAGGTGGTATTCATAAGTTCTGGGACAACACTATCACAGTTTTGGCACGAATTCAGTGGCTCAAGGAGTGATGTGCAAGGGACCATGTATTTTTTCCCGCTGCCACTCTGGTTTGAAGCATCCACAGTTAGAACGATTTACTGGGATTTTAATTCCACTTATAGTTAGTAGGCACACTTGAGCCCCCTGGGTTTATTCAGAGCCCATTGAAGCTAATGGAGGAAAAAAGGGGGGGGGGAATCCTTTTAGCCTCATTTGCCATAGGCTTAAGCCCYTTGTGGCTGAAGCTGATTGCTTCATCAAAATCCACTTAACCTTCTAGGGGAGGAGTGTGTGGCAGGGGCTGCTCTGGAGCTTCGTGGCTTTGCTTGACCACTTCTCCTCTGGTGTCCTGCTGATCCAGGTGAAAGGAGCAATTTGTAAAGTAGCAGCAGCCAGTGGGATATTGAGTATTGCCTCTAATAATGTGGTGTTCAACCTCAGCATCTTTCGGGTAATGTAAGATTCATATAGTTGGTTGGAAATTAGTCTAACAGAGAAATATGCCTTAGAATTGACTTTTTGACATGCTTTTTCTTTTCCCAGTTTTGCAAAACCTGCAGTTATTCAAGCATATGTCTGAATTTTTGCATGTTTGAGCCACTTCTCCCCACCTCCCCAGCCCTTACTGGTTCACAAACGTTTTTCCTTACTGGACTAATGGGGCAATTTGGAAGGAATATATTTGTTGACTGCTAAGAATGGTACTTTCAACAAATGTACCCAAACAAAAATATCTAAATATAAGCAATTAGATAGTGTGCTGATTTGGGACTGACTTTTGTCAATAAACAAGAAAACCCACTAGGAAGAATACAGTTAAAGAGAAACCAATCTGCCTTCCTTAGCCCTTTCCAAAAGATGGACGAAAAACTATATCACTGTCTCTGTAGCCTAATGCTTTGCATTCAGATATTTAAAAAAAAAAAAAAAAAACCCTCCCCCGAAATGACGTTGTCTTATTAAATATTTTTTTCTGAAAATAGAAAACTAATTTGTTTCAAGCTCTTCCATCTCCATTCACTCTTATTTGGGAATTTCAGCTTTGGACCACATGGAAGGTAGCTTTTCAAGGGAGTTTTTCCAGGTTAGTCTGCTAGAATACTTTAAGAGCACTTTATTGCTGGATGCTGTGTTGTATTGCAAGATAGGTTTAAGTCTGTCCCGCAAAGTGGACATTGCTTGTCTCTCTCTAAAGAGAGAAGCAAAAGGGATAGCACCTGTAAGTTGGCTCCTCCAGAGCAAAACCAAGCGGAAACAGATCTCTTGGACCTTTTCGTTGGGCTGAGGTACTGGGTGAGGATGCTGCAAATCACTGCATGTGAGACAACCAAACATCCCATTTCATGGGGAGGAGGGCTTGGGTCTGCTCCTTCCTGGTCCCTTTTAACAGCACTAGTAATGAAAACTGCTTCCACGGGAGAGGGGTGTGTTTTCAAAGCAATGTACAGGGCTTCGGCATGTGTGACAACATTAAATGTTAATGTGCGTTTTCAAACAAGGAGCCTAAAGGCTCGAGGTAACTCTTTGATCTTTAAAAAGCTTGCCACATAGGGGAGTAAGTTTGAATTGTATACTTATGTGTGCGAACACTTGCAGGTAATTAGATTTTTAGTTTCAGGGCTGCAGGAGTTGCAGAAATGATTCAGATTTCAAAAGGCTCAAAATAAACACGAATTGCTATTTATCTCAAGGGATTTAGAGGGGCATAAAATAAACCTTTAATGGCTTGAACTAAGCTTTTATTAATTGCTTAGCTGAAGAGATAAAACCTGTGGGAGTTTGTGTATTAAAATGGCATGTGGACCAGAAGAAATCTATGCAGGATCTGAAATTGGTTTAAAGAGGGTGAGAAAATAGAGCTTAGCTTTTCTCTGCATTTAGAAGATTATTATCCCTAATATATACAGCTTTTCTGTTTTTTAAAGAAGCATGCCTGGATCAAGCCATAATTATATGTGAAAGCATTGGAGCTAGTCATTCAATATCGAAGGAGTAGGATGTGTCTAAACAAAGTGACAAGCAATTAGGGAGCCTGGGGAAAGCTGTCTATTTGTCATATCTGAAAATAAAGTTATCAAATTAGTACCAAAATTGTTCCAAATCTGACATCTACAAAGGCTCCTTCAACAGCTTTGCAAAGATGGCTCTGTTTTGTATGCTGTTGTTAACTGGGTAGTGGAACATGGGGGGTTTTTGCTTTCTGTCAGAGTTTTTTATTCTCCACAGAAAGTTCACCACAAGGAGAACAGTGTTGATAGAGGGCAAACTTCTGTTCCTTATTGAGGGGAAAAATGGCTTCTTTAGACAAAATAAATGGTGTGGCCTTTAAGAGAGAGAGAGAGTTGACTTTACCAGAGTCTTGCTAGCTTTTAAACTGATGCTTTAATCAGCATTTTAAATGGAAATTGCCATCTAGCTGAGTTGGCCCTTTTTATTTTTTGACTAGCTTAAATTTTCATTGTGGGGTTGTTTGGGTTTTTTTGTTTTTTTGTTGTTTTTTTTTAAATGAAGAATACCAGGTTTATTTAATTCCATGTGAAAGAAATACTGAATTGTAAAGCTTAGCATATTTTACTTTTTAACTGTCATCCATGTTTGTGAGGTTGTTRCAGAACAAAAATCTCAAAACCCTAAAGCGAATAGTCCTGCTATTCTCTGGTTATGTCCTTTATCCTTCCTTGTCTTATGTGCTGTGCCTGTGTAGGTTGAGAGTTTTGTCTCCCACTCTCCGTTGTTCCTGTATTCTGCATTAAATCCAGGAGAGCTCCTGGTAGTCGGTCATATCTGTCCTCTAAAGCATCTTCAGGATTGATTGATGAGGATACTGTTTGTACATGCAAGTAAAATTCAGTTTGTGGCACTCGCTGTGGGTCATGAGTGGTGCTGGGCTTTCACCCTCAGTCCTTGGTGTTGCCTCTGAACCCTGGAGCAGCTGCGTGGCCCTTGCCCCRGCTTGCTACAAGAGCGAGAAAAACCCCTTCCTCGGTGTTACTGTCCTAACCCCTGAGGGCAGGAAATACTATTTACAAAAAGCTGATCTCAACAGGGCCCAAATCATGAGTGTGTGTGACTGAACTGGTGATTAAACACAACTTTGCCATTTGAGCGTCTGGACTGCAAAATCATCCTTCCTAACAGCTCTAGGATTGTATTTGAGGGTGATTGATAGGGCATGACTGGGAAGGCTGATGCTGCCGTTGCCCTCGTGATGGGCCCTCCTCCTTTGCTCAGTAGGGACTCCTTCATCCGCGTGTTTCTTAAGAGGCTATGGCATACTTGCTTAATGTCAGTGGGTGATGGAGGARGTTTCTCGGGGGTCAGGTAATAACTTCCATTTAAAAGAAAATTCAGTGACGGTTGCTGAAGCGTGCCTAAGTCATGGGCCAGATCTCTAGTGATGTGAAGGCTGAGGAACGTGTTCGTTACAAGTCTTGGATCTGGTTTAGAGCATGGGATTTGAGCCCAGCATAGCATAAGATTGTAGCRAAGTTGTGTATCTTGAGGGTCTTCCAGTACTGATCTGCTAAATAATCATAGTTGTTTAGAGACTAAAATGAAAATCTGTGTGTAAACTCTTTTGCTTATTTGACAACATGTTCAATTTAATGGACCTATGGTTTTTTTCCTCCTGCGGCACTAAAACTGCCACTGTGACTGATGAAAAGAGAACATGCAGCCCTAAGAAATGCCTGGCAGACAATTTTCATCTTTTAACTGACATCAAAGCTGCATTCACCTTGCTTAAGAACGGGAATTCTTAACTTTTTTCAATCCAGTTCCTTATCTAAACTGTTAACTTGCATTGAAGAGTCTTAAAAATGGATATTTGGGGGCTAAATAAGATGCTTTTGTTGGTGGTTATTGAGACGTGAAATGATTACTTATCACCCCTTGAAATGACATTACGTTTAAATGCAATGGTACATGGGCACTTACCACTACCTTCATCTCCATTAATCCTTGCTCACAGCCTGCAAATGGAATATTCTCTCAGCCTTATGGGATGTACTGAAATTCTCAGAGTTATAATTGCTTTTCAATATGCCATCTTGCATGCTACTCAATTTGAAGAGGTTCCCTTCCAAACAGAAAATACTTAGTGAATTCCATAGTGTGTATTTTTTTCTCTCTTTCTAATCAGGTTTCTCCCTGAGTTCATTGCAGATTCAAAGGAAAAATAAAAATTGAACTCATTTGACCATGACTGATTTGAAAATTCAGGGGACAACTTCTAGGTTATTGATGGCTTTTAAATTGTTGTGCAGTGTACGTGGCTGTGCCTGTGAAACTCATCAGTGTTCCATGTCTTTGTAGTTGCTTCTGTTGTTTGCTCAGAGATAAGGGTTGTAAATTTAGATGTGCATGCAATAACCTTATCAGACAAAGGTGTAGCATTGTCTGAAAGTCTTTGCAATGTCTGCCTGAATAAATGAGTCCTTTTCCGTAGCGATCCATAGGAAAAACAGAGCAGCAGAATCCCACCTGAGAATGAAAAAGCTGAGCCCTGGTCCAGTTTCTTATACGATGGAGGTTGCCTGATGTTGTTGCCCCTCTGGGTATTTGGGTTTGAGAGAGGGAAAATGGGGATAGGCATCTCGCTGAGGCAGATCCTTTTGGGCCCTGCTCCGAGGTAGGGGGAAACYGCGGCACTGCACAGAAGTGTGGGAACCATAGCACTGTGTCAGGGAAGCCTAAGGAGACAAGAACTAATGAGTAATAGTTCTTCCTTAACTTTCCTTCTTAAATTCATCCCTGAACAAAAGGAAATCAAAATGAAACCTACCCTGGGAACTGGATCCCCCATTAGAATTTAAGCTGTTTTTTGCATAAGGTACCCTTACTGAGATTATGTGAGTCAGCAAAAGCAGTAGAAGGTAGCGGGAGTCACTTTAGGAGGTGAGCTATGTGGTCACAGGTTTGACGGTGATAAGCAGTTGGTRTTGAGATGCTCCACTGAAGTTTGCAGCAGTGCTGCTGTGAACATGCTGAATTTGAAGGTCAGTGAAGGTGTGGGGAATAGCATAGATGTTAGTCCATGTGAAAAATTCATACGTTTTGGAGAAATAGAACTGTATTTTTGTCTCATTGGGCTAGATATCAGGAGGTAAAAAGCTGATATAGCTCTCTCTCAGATTTCTGAAGCGATTCTATTTTCAAGTCTGGTTGAGAAACAGATTTTTTTTCCTGATAGTGTTAGTTTCCTGAGATGGTCAAAATAAAACACCAAACAAAGTGTTTGTGTTTCCCAAATTGTTTTCTCACATTTCTTTCAGCATACAAACCTACTTGCTGCTATTTTTCTGCAGAAAGCTTTTCCCTTTCTTTTTTTTTGCCAAGAAATTTTATTCTCATTGGAAAAGGTATTTGCATTCCCATTTTAAAAACTTGTATTTRTACAACTTGGAAAAACTGCTCCAGCAGTGAATTGCTGAACAGTCTTTACATTGAAATATATCAGCAGAAAATCTGCCTTTTCTCTTCTGCGTTTTAATTTTAGGTTGGTGAATGCCTATACTAACTCAGTGCAATTGTCTTTGAATGCTTGTGTGTTTTTCCTCTAATAATGAGGCTGACAGCCTTGCTGATGAGTCAAGGTACATCAACATTTTTGTTACTTTATTTTATATTTTATTGTATTTTAGGACAAATATTCTTTTTTTGGTATTATTGATTTAATGCGTGAAGTCCCTGGCTCTTTTTTCACTGATGAGGTTGAAGCACAGCTCTGGGGGACAGGGTATACTTGTAGTGAAGTCTGCTTTTGGAAGAAATGTGGTGCTTTATAACTCCAACTTTATGTTTTCGTGTGTGGGTGCTGCCAAAACTTCTAAAACTCTAGAAGATAGTCTTGATCTTTTGAATGTATCAACTATTTTCTTTGAAATGCACCACTAATCTGCCTTACGTGAGCCAGGGTGTAAAGGATGCTTGTGGTGATGTGTGGCCATGGCAAAGCATCTCTGTTTTCTTCGACTGTATTTTTCTATAACATCAGAAAAACTGCCATGTGCTGACCAAGTCACTTGCCTGTGTTTTCCTGTAGAGAAAAGCAATTTCTGGATATATCGCCCTGCCACAGATTGAAGGGATTTATTCTGTCTGTCCACTAGACCATGTCACATGTCAAAAGGGCAAACTTGTGATATAAAAGCTGTTCCATCTGCTGGGTCAGCTTTGTAGTTTCTGATCTCAGATCAGAGATCAGAGCATTCTTAAATTAGCAGGATTGCCCAAATGCTGATAGAAAAGATAAATAGGCCCAAGACACATTCTGTGAGTAGAAAGTAGTAAAAACCCCTGGCAACCGCTGTTACACCTGCCAAGACTAAATCACAGCTTTGGACAATGATATTCATTTGCAGGTTTGTTCACTGGAATATAAATGTTGACAGGCTGAGTTTGCGCTTTTCTGATRTGGTCCTTTTTTCTTTTCCATATAGAAATAACTATGATTTCAGTAATTGCTGAGATCTCAGTCTATCCACTTATTCAGTGGGTTTTCATGATGGATTTGCCATTTGTTCTTCTTGCCATTGCAGATGATGCCTGTCCTGAAAAGTCTATGATCTAATGAAAAGGATAGTGGATGGAATAAAGTGCATAGTACCTTCATTTTGCAGATGCAGATGTTGTGATTCATCCTAAACTGCATGGATTATGACAGAGCTGGAATCAGAGAACACTTGTTCCTTAAGCATCAGACCATTTTCCTTTAATTTTTAGTTAATTAGCTTTTTCGGATGTTCTGACCTTCTTTAAACCAAGTATGTTAGTTGGAGATGCATTGACACTTGTTTGAAATCCACTTTTTGGCTTYATAAACCCAAGTATTGTGTGATCGCTCTGTTCCTCAACTTGCCTCCTACTTCATTATGTGAGCAGAAGTTAGACAGCAGACATGCTTGTTTTAGTAAAAAACAATTATTTAATTGAAGGTTTTTGAGAGCCCCTTGCATCATTCAGAAACAGACTTTGACCACTTTTTGCAAGACAAGGTTGCTAGTACAAAATGTATCATAAAAGGATGCTCTGTAAATGCACTGATTGAGTAATACTTTTATGTCAAGGTTTACAGGCATATGAAAGAACACTTATGTAATTTACAGTCATTTGGAAAGAGTTCGTGATTAGCTAAACTATTGATGTTTCCTTGCAGTATAGCAAGGAAAGAAAAAGAAATATTGTTGTGTTGTTAAGTACTTTCTCTTAGTGTCTTCATGCCATGCTTATCAGCTAACAGATGGAGTGCACAGCTGTGCATGCCAGTATAGCCAGTCTCTGGGAAAGGAAAAAAAGAAGGAATTTTCCTTTACAGAAAAGATTGTTCTTTTTCTATTCACCTCCCCAGAATCACTTACTAAGATGATCGTGATAGGAGAACATAGCAGAATGTGCTAGGTCTGGTGAGATGCTTTGTGTAGGACTCTTGATTTACGGGTATCATCTCTGTCTCTTCTAAATCTGTATCCCTAATCTGTGTTTCTGCAGTGCCTGTTTCTTTGGGGGTAGGGGAGTATTTCTTAAGTACACATACACCTGGTTGGGCTGTAAAGGTGGAAGGTTAATTTCTGCAGGAATATCCAAATATTTATTTCCCTTCTTTACAAAGATGAATTGTAGCTAGAAGGAAGAAGAAAAATAGATGAAGCGGAAGGCATCAGTTGTCACTCTTGAGCACTGTTAGAGGCATTGTACGAAATGCATGCTTTATGTCTGTAAAACAAAGTATGCYATTAAGTGGGTAATGCTAAGAGGAATTTTATCTACCCTATAAATACAAGTGAATCTTTTCAACTTCAAATCCCAGTACAGAGACAATTTACTGTTGCAATCAAAATGATGCACACAATTTAACTTCAGCACCATCTGTAACTCTGGTGGTATTTTAATAATAAATAAAATTATATCTTGACAACAAAAGTCCCACTTAAATAAAATACCTTTAAGTTCCAAGCAAGGCCTCCAAGAGGAAGCTGCAATGCCTCTGATTTACTCTGAAATCTCCTTTATGTTTACTTTAAAATAAATACATCAAAACTTAAATAGCAAGCTGTGGACAAAAGGTCTGCATGATTCTGCTAGTTATTGAGAGTTGGGTTTTGTCCTGCACTTAACTCATTAAATTAGCTTTGAACCTCAGGGGTTCTGGTGCGGGGAAGAGTTTGCCCAGCTGGTCAGAAGTGCTCTTGCCCTCATTGCACATCGTATGCCCGATTCAGCAGAGAGGCACCAGCCCGTGTGCTGGCAGGGAAGCACCCATGGGAGGCACCTTCTTTCCCTCTGAAAAGTCTACCAAGAAGTAGTAATGCAAGCTTCATGGTCAAAGGCTTTCTGCATATTGCCTCAATGAAGATAGGGCACTACTAAAAGCACCCCAAACCCAAGGTATGGGAAATCTGTGGAGTCCAGGGATTGGGGGGATCTTTTCACTAATTGTGTCCTATTGATCAAAGTTTTCGTTCAGGAAATGTTGGTGACCTTTCTGGATGGCTTTTACAAGTGGAAATCAATGTGTGTTTTCCTGTTGACTCTTCAAGAGGACAAGGGAAAAAACAGCAGCAGCAGAGCCGTGTGAACGCTTGTCAGTCATGGCTGGTAATGACCCTGTCTGTGATCCAGGGCTTGATCTCCTTCAGAACAGAGGATGACAGAAGCATTAGTGTGACCATGGTGGTGTGTGTTGTGTGTGGGGGTTTTTTTTGTTTTGTGGCTTTCTGAATACCTTCAGCATCCACTAGCCAGAATTCTTCTAAATTCACTGGTTGTCACAGTCAAATATAATTTCAAACTTGAAGAAAGTTTTATTAACTGGGTCATGCCATGCCTACCAACACTTAATGTAAAATGCGTACCRGAAGAATTAGTAAACTTGGGCTGAATCTCCACTTTCTGCACAAAATCAATTTTGGTAATATATTAGCTGCATTTCGGAAGCCTGCTGTGCTTCAGAAACATTTGAAATCCTGTCTCTCTAGGACTGGGATACATTTTTCTCAATTATTTTTTCATAATTGTCACAGGTGTTGAAGACTTTCACAAAATATAAAGTTTAATTAGATGTTTGGGCACAAGGCCTTTTCTGAGGTTTACTCTTATACAGAATATCTGCTTTGCTAATGCTATCTGGCACGTTTCAATGAAGCCAGAGTATGTTGGTGTCTAAATCTCACTTGAATGCTTTTGAAATCTGAACTGAAAATGTTTACATTTGTGCTTAAAAAGAAAAGGTTGGGCCAAAATTAAAAAAAAAAAATGCTTAGTATTTCTTTGCTTTTATTTTGGCAATTAAAACTACAAGAAAGCAATCAAAAACAATAAACCAAACAACTTCGTAGTAGTTCAGAGGGCTTCTTATTTGTTTTGTTGCTAATTTTTTATCATTTTCTAAAAATTAAAAATGAAGAAAAATCAGAAACTGAGAATAAATATTTTTATTAATTTCAGAAGCAAGATGGCTTTGTCATTTGTCATGCAAGTCATCTGTATTGTTGCGTGCTTTGGCTGAAGAGGATAGTTTATAGGTACARTTAGGTTCTCTTTTTTCATTTTGTATCTTTTTGCTAATTATCTGGTCAGCAAGAAAACATAGGAGAAAACAACTGGAAAGTAAATACTTTAAGTGTCCATATGTGTTCAATGATTCTGTGGCATGGAATTGTTTCTTTATTAAAATCAGCATTTTTGATAGAAATATAATGCAGTTAAAGAAACAGGTTTTATTATTCTGATGGACAAACTACTAAGGAAAAAGGAGTAGGGTGCAGAAAATAGAAATCTGGGAGCAGCTGCAGTAAACTGAAGAAGGTCTGTTTCTGTCACACTGAATGAGGGAAATGTGGCTGGATTTGTATGCTGWGAATCAGCAGACATTGCCTTTGCTTTTGCTTTACCATGGGTCTCTTTTGTAACCTTGCACAAACAGAAGATGCTTCCTTTTTGGGTGGGTGTGAACAGGAAAGAGGTGTAACGTGATAATATCCTTTCTTAAAGAATTTTGAAATCTTGAGAGGTGTATGGGTGATGTTTTTCCTTTTTTTTTTCTTTCTCTTTTTTTGGCTTCTCATGGAAGCTAGGCCTATGTGGTAATCCTCACTCTATGTGCACCTCCTACCTCTTTGAACTGCATGGACAATTTCAGCTAGGTTTGACAAGGAGATAACGATCTCACATCTGTATGTTTGTAATCAAAACAGCTGGTCAGTTAGGGAAGACAGACTGCAGAAGTGTCCTTATCAGGGCTGTCACCAGCCTGTTATTTACTGGGGCTTGATTTGTTGCAGAAATGACTGAATGTGACTGTTTTTAAATACCCAAGGGCAAGGCAGTTCTCATGCGTGTAGTATCTCTGACAAGGAATGCATGAGAGCTGCTGTGCAAAAGACCTGGAGTGCTGAGCATGTGCAAGCCAAGCCGACTCTGATGTGTCCTAAGCACTTTGGCTTTATTGTACTTTGAAATTTCACTTGGCATATAAAGACTCTGGCATGTCCTGCACTGTAGATCTGTGCATGTAGAGCAATCGGTGCAATCTCTGATGCTATGAGGTTAGTTTTGACTGGTGGAAGGGCAGAAGAATGACCTTGTATCTTGTTGGAGAATCTGCTCATGAAATGACTTCATTTGGAGACTATTCCTTCTTGTACTCTAAAGTTAATCAATCATTGCTCTTATCTGTAGGAAAGCCAGGCTGTATTTGTGCTGGCACACTCGGAACTCTTTGCTGTCCTAAATCCTGAAGCCTTAAGGTTACGTGTTTTTATAGTTAGGTATGAACTCAAGGAAGGACTCATGGCAGTAGTGTTTTGTTTAGAGGAAAACCAAATAAGGATCCCAGAATTTGGTTTGAAAATGGTGTTGTAATGCTGTAGCTGCAGAGATCCAGGTGACTCTATCTGGAAACTGAAGCAAAGGGAATGGAAATGTGGATGGTGGGTAGAAAGACTTAATTGTCATTTCCTGGAATGGACCCTCCACAGACCATGTGGAGCACCTCAAATGCATTGCTCTGAAATGTTTTACACTAGTTGCTGTACTGGGAAACTTGGTATCCCATAGGTACCCAATGATACCATCAGGTAATGAAGAACCTACAGAGCTTATAACATGGACAAGYAGTGGATCAGCAGACTGAAGTGCTGTGTTCTCTCATGGTCTAAGAGCAATCACAGTGAACTGAAGAGAACCAGCAGTCTAGACGTTATCTGAACTGAAATCTCTACGTTCAGTTGTATTCAACCTCTGTTTTCAACTGATGAATAGTCCTTATGACAATGATTTGAATATCCACAGTTAGAGAAAACTAGCTCATCTGTGATGAGTAATATAATCTTGATATTTATAAATGCCATTTTTAAATGTAAATGGAATTTATTTGATGTCAGGCATAGTATCATCAGAGTTGTTTCAAATCAGACTATCCTTTTCCAGCTGAAGTTGTTCTTGTAGAGATTCCTCCATCTCTGAAGTTATATGAAGGATACCAGCAAATTCTTGGCAATTTAATCTGTCAACATGACACATGATATCTTCCCAGCATATCTTGCTTAAAATCTGCTTGACATTTTTAACTAATAAAAGCAAGGCTCTCCATGTTGTCTCTCATTAGCGTTTAGACTGTGCTCTAAGGTGGGTATTCATGACTCCTGCCTCAGATACCCAAGTGCAGAAGGCTCTGAAGAAGGAGACCCTCATAGAGGGTGACTGCGAATAGAGGAATAGGCTGTCTCCTGGAGGAGCGTCTCACTGTTGGACCTTCTTAACTTTGGGCAGTTAGGTGGTGTAGAAAACCCTTCCTTCTATTCCTTTTGAAAGGGTTGAGCTGGTGTCATTACTACCTTAGCATAGATCTGTCACTAAGACCGTGAACTTCTTTATGAGAGGTTCCCAACCACTTGATTAGGTTTTATAAGATGCAGAAGTGCCCTAATGTACTTACAAGTTGAGATCTTTGTTTAAACCACCTCTCAGGTCACAAATAAGAGCAAATTTAATAGATGCATTTTAATTTGCAGATTTTTAAGTCCAGGCAGGACAATTATGATCTGACCACTTCTGTACCAAAGGGTGCAGCACTCTACAAATATTTCCATGTTACAGTCAGCAGTTCTCTTTGAGTTGTAAAGGCTATCAGTGATAGAGAATCTGCTCAGGGCCTTAGTAAGCTGTTGGCTAATTATCCTCACTGTCAAAACATCAGTGGCCTACTTGTCCTTAAGCTAATTCATGGATTTTTTTTTTTAGGCCTTTTTACTGATGGTAACCTAAGAGAGGAAGAGGACTTCATATTTAAGTTTGCTTTTTGAGATTCATCAGTCAATACACTGATATGAATTACACTGGTCACGCTGATTTTCATATAGAACTGTTTTTTAACCGAACACCAGTTGAGCTACATGAAATACTTTTAGAACTCTGAATACACTAAATGCATTTTTTTCCCTCTTATCAATTGCAGCTTCTTCAAAAACAGTACCAGATTTGTTTAATTAGATGTTTCTCAGAGAAATGAGCTAGATGGAATCTCTTATGCTGCCTTTCTTTAACTCTTCACTTGTCGAATCCCTTGTCAGCCCTTACACTGTTGCAGAGTGTTGGAGTTGCAGACATCAGCTTATTCATTTTTACCAGTGGTGTAATGCTAGCTTTATTGCTATTTTTTTTTTTGAACAGAATATTCTTTTTTCAAACCCACATAACCATATATAAATGCAGAACTGAGTTAAGTACCTAAACAGCTTCTATCTGTTGTTTGCATAAACTATGCAAACAATAGATAGACCTACTTTTGTTCAAGACTTCTTTCCAATTTTGGGAAACTGTCCATTTTAAATAAGTATTTACATATTGTATATTATATGTTTGTGTTTTATATATTATTTATATATGTGTGTATTTAAATGACCAAGCAAACATATTTGCACATGAAGAGAGAGATCTAAGTCTGCGTTAGTAATTCAAACAGCATGTTAGGCAGCATCTGGCTCTGTGCGGGTGCTAAGGCAAAATTTCTTACTTTCATCTGTGTAGGGATGCTAAAGGAGTGGTCCCTAAACAGGGGGGGGAGTCAGAGACTGCCTGTTCTCTTGGATAGAGGGCAACTGATGTACTGGAAGGGTTTCCCACTTGTCCCTCTGTCCAGTGCGTGTGAGGGTGCTGCAGGTAGCAAGTAGTGTTGCTGTCCTGTTGATCAGACAACCAATAAACTAGTTTCCTTTTTTTATGATAAGGGAAGATTTAAATTGTAAAAGTCTCTTGAATAGTCCACAGAGTTGCTGCAGAAAAAGATGAGTAATATTTTAATGCAGTCCAGCTCTTTATGGGAAAGGCATCACCCAGTTTTGGATCAGTCTAAATTTGCCACCATAACTGTGAAATCATTTCTGCTTTCATTCCTTGACTTTTGTAACCCTGAAGTATCATTAGCGAACTTCTTTTTTTCCCCCTTGCAAACTGTCTTTCTTTCCCCCTTGCAAATTGTATATTTACTCTGGGAATGCGAGAACGCTGTGGTGTCTGAGATCTTGCTAACCTGCAGGACTTTTCCAGTAATTAGATCCATGTTTCCTCCATGGGAGATTCAATTAAAAATGCGTGTGTTTTTTTTTTAATTCCCTACTGAAAGCCTGTGCTATATTTTTGGATGTGTATGTGACAGCATTGTAATGAGCAAACTTACTTTGCCTAATTTCATTCTCATGAAAGCATTATGGGCTCAAAAATTCAACTTGAGCGTTAGCCTAACTTAATTGAAACTGTCCTCAGATGAAGATGTGGTAAAGTAAGAAGGGAAAAATGTAGCAGACAACTCATTTGAGCTAATGAAACTTGCTTGTAATTATATGTGTGTATGAGTTTGAGGAAGAAAAGCAGGCAGGGTCCATGGTTTGTACTTACAGCATAGGAGTCTTGTGAAGTATGGGGCACGCTTTCATGTGTTGCTGCACAAGGCCAGGTATCATGTCCCTATGGTTCACTTCTATATGGAAGTAAGTTGTCACTTCAGCTCCTCAATTATGTGTCTGCTTTGTGGAGAAACTTTTCCAAACACAGCATCTGAGGTGTTACCTAAAGTCTGCCAGGGCACTACCACATTCTTCCAGTGGCTTTTGCAACAAGAGTTGTTTAACGAGAGGATATGACAGGAAATTGCACACTCTGACAGAGAACTGAATTCTTAAGCTTTTTAAGTATTCAGTGTCCTAAAAACAGTTTCTGTTCAGTTGCTGTCCCACCAGGCTGTCATTCTGGGGGGTAAATTGTGGAGTTGCACACGACAGTGGCGCAGTTTGTTCTGAGGGATGTCAAGCGCAAGTGTGCTCTTTCTCCAGTCTCGGCCCACTTCACAGAATYGTGCAACACCCCGAGATAGACACAGTTGACCTACCTGTTGCTTGTCTGATGACCTCTATTTTTCTTTTGTTTTTTTGTTTTTAGATAATTGTGATGCTGCACTGGTATCTACCTTGCCTTCAACAGCCCTTACCAGTTCCTCTGAGCTCTTCAGTACTCACAGTCCCAGCTTTGCAAAGCTCAACAGACGAGAGGGTAAGATTGCTGTATGAAATGCCTAAAATAGTCTTTTTTTAATCACAGTTCTAAAAAAATAAGTTATGCTGTTTGTATTCAGTGTATTCAGGGCTAAGTCAAGTAGAGCCCTTCATTTATGCTTCTGTGAGAGCTCTGTTTAGGAGCAGCTCCCTCATTTATTGTAGAAAACTTCTATTGTGTTTGGAACTCTCCCCTTCTTTTGTAGGGATACTGTGAAGGAAGTTCAGATAGCCTTTTGGCTTTTAGATAGAGCTCCCATAGTCTTTAGAGATTGAAGGTCATTCAACTTGAGATTCTATTCTAAAATGTAGATGYCTGTTAAAGCTAGTAGGAATTAAGTAGAAAAGTTCCAGTGGAATTCAATGATTACATAACTCTGCAGAAAAAAGTAAGAATGAAAACTTTGTAGACCTTTGCAAGGGAGGAATTTTTGAGGTCTGAATGATGAGTTCACACAAGGTGAAATTGTTAGGCTGAAAATTCATACTAGAAAAGAGGAATTGGCAGTATCGAGAATATAATTTGGCCATTTATTGCAAATTGGGATTGTTGGCTCATCTTATCCCTAAGTTACAGCCTCAAAGGTCAAAGAGCATTGTTATGGCATTAGACATGATTATTAGAAATACTAGAAAGTGTACTACTAGAAAAGAGATTTTAATTGAAAATAAATGAGACACCCCTATTTGATAAATCTACAGAATGACTGTAAAGGGCTCTATGTTGCACTGCCGTAAGTTGCTGTGTCGTTAGAGAAGTGTTAGATGGGAGTTACTATCTCATATTTAGACTTCTGAACCAAAGTTCCTCAATAAGTTAAAAAGTGACTTTGTAGTTGCTCAACATACAGAAAATTAAAAAACAAACAAACAAAGAACCAAAAAACATGATCTTTGGGTTTGCCATGCCTTCATCTCCATCATCTCCACCTACCAGCCAGGATAGYGAGTAGAAGTGCTTACATGATTTTGAGAATGGCTAAAATCACTGATTATATCTGCAGAAAAGAGGAAGAGTTCCTAAGTCAGTATTATTCCAAGTCCAGTTGTGGGTATGCTGTGTTTTAAAGTTGGATTAACAATATCTAAAATACATGAACTTAACAATGATTGTAAATTAAGGACAGAAAATAAAATAGCTCTTACTTAGCTGTGCTAAAATAATTCACCCAAGTAGTGGGGTATAATGTCTGAAGAGCGAGAATACATACAGTATAATATCAGTGAGCTCCATCCTCTCTGTTGGTACAAATCCTGGGATCAGGAAGACAGGGAACRTGAAACTGAAGTAGTTTCAAGTGTATAAACAACTTCTATTTTATGTTTTGAAGGCCTAAGTGATAACTGATGGGCTAGGCCTGAGAAAAGGACCTAGAAGTTAAATTCTACCCTTGCCTAGTTCTTTTGTTACACAGACTTTTATAGAAATGCACATATATAGCGCCAGCTGAATTGATAAGAATACTTCATTTTGGGTTTGAGGAGCATTGGTAGAAGGTGGGTGAAGAAACTTTGACTGGTACCTGAATGCATATAGTGGCCATCTTTAAAAGAAATAGCATTTACTAACATGTTATGCTTTTTGCACTATGCTATGGTTTTCAAAGTGTTTTCATTGGCTTAGCTTCATTTGTAATTAATAACACAGTGCTGCAAGGAATATTGCCTCAAGGTAAATAGCTAGATAAATGTTTGCTAGCATAAATAAGAATGAAACAGGTGAAGATGAATTTATAAAATACAACAGATCTACATCAGTAGAAAGTTTTTATTCATCAGGTTGATTCAGTAATGGATAGCAATAACTAAAAGGCTGTTTTTAAAAAGGCCTACAGCGCTGAAATGTACTGTTTAAAAAAACAAAAACAATAACCTTAAGTAAAGCTTTGTGAGACCTGTTGGAAGTGCTCAATTAAAATGCTGATAAACCTGTACTGGAAGTAGTAAAACAGTATAATTCTGATAGATATGATTCTGTTGTATGGAATATATTACTTATCCGTGAGAGGGATTAATCAACTTTTTTGTTTGTAGTAAATAGATGAAAAAGAATAAGAAAATTGCTACAATATGACTGTATCAACTGAGATTTTCAGTTCCCTATTAGCTCTCAGCCTGAGCAGTCAGTATAGGTAATTGAGTATGGAATATAAATAAATAAATATATATATATATATATAWAAAAAATAAAATGTCATATGGAATTTGTTTTATGGCCAGGAAGTGTTTGATCTGGGCATTAATGTGAAACTGTACAGCAGGGAAGCACTTAGTTTCAGCAGGAAGTCCAAGAGTTTGCAGCACAATATAAAGCCAGTTGAGCTGTTTGTAAGGCACTGTAGAGTGGAAACAAGCATTTTCTTTGCTTCATATTAATAAATTACAAGTAAGTATGGGCATCCTGAGCAGCCCTGTGCAACATCAAGGAGCACAGATTCCATAACGCTGGGCTGAAGTGCAATTTTCATAACAATTATGGCAAAATGTATGAACGGTTTGAAAAAGGGGGGGAAAAGAGTAGTAGATCATATTTCCTTGATTTATTTTGGGTCTCCAACTGGGAAACCATATGATCTTCATTCTCATATTTATAGCATTATAGTTTGTTGCCATGGAGAATATGAGCTCATGCATCAGCTTCCTGGGCCACTGCTTCTCCAGTAGGATGTTTTCTCCCTACCATGTTGAACCTCTCTCCAAATGATCCGCAGAAAATTTAAGATGTGGGAGCTGTGAGAAAGGATGGTGTAGCCTTTTGGGGATGCACAGGATCCTACTGATGGGAATCTGGTGGGTAGAGCAGGGAAATAACATGCCCCTCAGACATGTTGTTGTAAAGCGCCAAGCATGTGTTGAAGTTTGATCATTCTTTTTCTCCTGTTTTCTTGTGGGAGAGGCAATTTGGTGTCCTCATAAACACTTTATAACTGTTCAGGTCACCAACTTGAATGCCCATATACAGTGGGTGTAATCAATGCCACTTTGTTTTGTAATTATGCTGCACTATTCATAAATGATGTACAGTCCTTTTTTGATGTCTGTGCCAAGCTTTGGGCAAACTTTCCCTAGGATGAGCATTAGCAGTGGGTGGAGAAGCAAATGGCTATAAAGCAATTGCTACACTCCGGATATACTTTTTTGCTAGTGATTTTAATATGTTTTGGTGAGGTGTGACACTACAAGGAACAACATGTACAAAAGAAATGTGCCTGCATAGATCGGTATCCCTTCTGCCACTTGCTTTGTACAACAGATAAATATGGAGACAAAGAATATTTATCTATTTTGGCAGTCACAGCAGCACTCTGTGTAGATTTGGGATACCCACAAAAGTTGTCTGCTTATTCTTTTACTGGCAGATGTGAGAGGTCCAATGGGAAACGTTTTAGTTTTACCCTGAGTCAAGCCGCCAATGCAACTGTGCTGGTGCAGTGATGTTTTAACTGCTGTTCTTACAAGTCAGTAGAATTACTGTCCATCTACAGTAACGATAAAGGCAGGAGGTTTGGGAGAGAGGAATAGGGTGGGTTTGGGTTTTTTTTGTTTGTTTGTTTTTTCTCTTCTCCTCCTCCAGGGAAGGTGTATGAGGCAGCTGCTGTTATGCAAAGATGAGGGCTGTAACAGATAACATCTGTGTCTTTTGCAAGATGGACTTYTGGACTGCAAGAGCCAAGCAAACCTGCACAGACAGTCCTAAGAGCAAGTGTCKTTGCTGTGTTATGCAGCGCTTAAATCTAAAGAATAGCATTTCCTACAGACAAATGTGCTCATGTGAAGTGATAGGCAGTTCAGAGGTGGTATGTAGCCTGTGATTTGAGCACTTTAGCTCACTGCAGTTCTCCCAGATTTCCATTCAGAGTGTATCATTCTTTTGACTTACCTCCTAAAATATAAACCTGCTGTGTAGTCCTCAGGCTCGAAAGCAACAATGCATTCCCCCCGGCAATACTTTAACGACAAGCATGTGACCTTGCTGCCTCTCCTTAGAAGGGAGAGGGCATAAACTACAGAGGATAGATGCTAGTTAGGATGTTTAATAAATTGCTGGAAATATTCGTGGTGATGAGCTTGGCTTGGAATAAAGTCATGTTTTCTTTTTTCATGGGCAACTCATCAAATAAATGACTTGTTATGAGTGATTTTCCGTCTAGTTGTTACTGTTTATGTTGCAGAAAGACTGATTGAAGAGGCAATGAAGGAAAGAGGAAAATATGTACCCTTCTCTTAGTATTCACTAAAAACATCTAGTATAAGCTCTTTAGGGTGGTGAAGGAAACAACTTTGTGCCACAAACCTGCCAGCACTTCAGAAATTAATTTCYATTCTATATCTTACCTGTTCTTGGAATAAAACTGTAAACAAAGCGGCTCGTATTGTGTTTCAGACTGTTTCAGGTATTAGATATTACAATACAATGGAGAGTTTCCTTTGGCTCCTGTGGATGTTAGTCACAGTTCCTTGCAGGAGATAAGATACAGCTTGGTATCTTTGAACACAGGTATACGTTTTGTATCTTAAAAGCCAGGCATAAATAGTCTCTGTTTGACTTTTTTTTTTTTTTTAAAGTGTTGTTAGGGTTTGTAGCAGGAAATACTACAGTCTTCTCTATATTCATCTATACATCTGTGGTGAGTTAGAAATGAAGTAGTCAAATATGAAATGAGTGATGAAATTCTTAATATTCTGGTTAGGTGTTGCATGTCATGCTTGTAGAGGAAAGTATTCTATTTAAGGCAAGTAAAATAATCACCATGGCAATAAAGACTATTCTGTTGAGATCAAAAAAGGTAAAATAAAGCATGACACTAACAAGTATACATTGGTTTGGTTACAAAAAATGTCCCCTGAGAGTTCCCATAGAGAAGTCAGTCATCCAGAGGAGTGAGGACAATACTGAATTCTAGCTATGGAATAAATAGACTTTTATTTCAGGAACTGAGACTAAATCTTATCTTAATGAAATGTAAATAATAGTAAAAAAAAAAAAAAARTAAAAAAAAATTAGATAAATGGTTAAAAAACAAAACAAAACTAACGCTTGTTCTTAAACAAAGGAATTTCAGTTGTGAGTTGGAAAATCCTGTGTGGACCAAGAAAACTAAGAAAGCTTTTTAAAGGGCAAAGTTATTGAAATTTGAGTTCTTTGATATCAGCCACATTTATTGATCTTTTGACTCAGTTCAATGCAATAAACTATTCATGGAGCAGCTTTGAGACAGATCAATTAATAAGATAAAAATATTAAGTTAAATTCAGCTATTTATAACCAAAAGTTATTGACGCATTTTCTTTGGAAATACATATTTAGATTCCTTCTCATAGTTCACATGAGGAATTGTTAATGCTTTATTCTCAACTCTGTATTTCCCCTTTTCCTCCTAACGTAATTGTATTCACTGCAATTGCATGGAAGTGCTTTTTTAAACTTCACTGTTGATGACAAAACAAACAAGATGGGTTGCAGAAGCACTGACAGCTGTAAAATTTGCTGCTTTGGATAGTTTGTTAATGGCTTCTATGTTCTTCATATCTGCATTATTTGCTTATTTGTAAAGCTTAGGTGAATGCTGAATGTATGTAGAGAATAAATGTGTGCAAGTAGAAACAAGGTAAAAGAAAATAAATATAGTTTATAATTTATAAGTGTAAGAGTAAACAAGGGAACATAAGACTATATTCCAGTCTGGAAGGATTTGATTTTATAACCATAAGATCATGATTATTGTAGTGATTTGTTAGGATTCAAGCAGTAGTTGCAGTTCCATGTTTCATTGGCTTGACATTATCGTGGGCCTGCTTAGCCACTAGAAGAATTCAAGGGATAGTAGATGTTTTTACTTTTTTAGGACAAACATGAGTTATAAAATATCAGCTTCCATGATTTACTTCTAAAGTCTCCATTCCAGAATGGAGAAGTTAATCATGGAGGTTGGTAATTTGTAACTCGTATTTGTCCTGATAAAGATTTTTTCTTCTTTTATTTACGATAAAATGCATGCTCACTTAGCAAGCATCTTGTGTAAGGAAGGAGGTTATTTTCCGATGTGAAGGCAGTCCTTTTAGTTGTTTGATAAAATAATCTCTATCTTTGACCTATTATTTCAAGTGCCTTTGAACCTCTAATTAAACACTTCTATCAAATACTTTATAGGGCACAAATCACGATAGCTAAGATTTTTTCATATCTTTCAAAACATAGCAAAAAAGAAGTCAAAGCAAATTTGAAGTTAGAAATCGGCATTTGCAGATTTGCACAAGCGTATAAGGAAGGAATAGGTATGATTTTTGCTGCTAATGGTGTCATCCTCACTGACACTTGTTTAGCTAACAAGGACTAGGTTTTCTTGAAACTTCTTAGAAATTCAAAATTCCTTATGAATTGTATGTTAAGTAAGAAAGCGTAGAAGCAGCACACCAGGTAGTGTATTTTAATATGCTAATACAAAACCAGGAATGAGTAGCTTTACTTTCAGAAAGTAAAGACTTCTCTGTGATAACCTGAAATAAAATGATGGTTCTTTCTAGGATATCACTTTTTGTGTTGTCTGTGTTCTCTACATTGTCTTTTTCTAATCTCTCTTAGGAGCTGGTGGCTGGTCTCCACTTGACTCAAATGAGCAGCAGTGGCTCCAGATTGATCTAGGAGACAGAGTTGAGATTGTTGCGGTTGCTACCCAAGGAAGGTACGGGAGCTCAGACTGGGTAACCAGCTACGTGCTGATGTTCAGCGACACCGGCCGCAACTGGAAACAGTACAGACAAGAAGACATCATCTGGGTAGGTCTGAACCTTTCTCCTGATCTATTATTTTAAGTCAAACAGGTGAGTTGTAGATATGTTTGCCCTGGATTGTTCTGGTTCAGGCTCAATGTGGTATTTGGAGAAATGGATTCAAGTTCAGATCAGGTGAAGGCAGCAGTGGTGAGAGAGCAGGCCTGAGTTACTCCACAGGGTGTTTTGATCTAAACTACTTCTGTCACCAATTGTCTGTGTAATACAGTTTCAGACCCTCAGGACTACATTGTTTTTTAGACTATACAGATGTTCAAGGCACTCGAAATGATCTTCTTTGCCTGGTAGGCTTTGATTCAGGAACAGCAGGGCAAGTGGGACTAATCATGTACATACTTCTTTTGGGAAATAAAGAAATTAACCCTGTCCCTTATGTGCACTTGCTGACCAGAACAGCTGAGCTCATGCTGGGGCAGACGGGTGGTAAATTGCTCCTCAGCTGGAGAAAGCTGGAGCTGCAGCATGACTTCTGAGATGATTTAGCTGATGCACCAGAAGTGCTCAAGGCTTTTCCTAAAACTTTAATGCAGCCTTGAAGCTTGCTGTGTCGCAAGTTCCATATATGGCCATGTCAGGTGCTGTTTGTAGGACTGTGAGCAGTAGCAATTCCGCTTCAAATGTGGATGGAGAAGCTCAAAATTATTCCTCTCATATGAATGATCTTAATGAATTGTTGCATCCTCGCTGTGCTGTTCTCGGGTTCTGGCCATCAATAGCCTTGGTAGTGTGACAGTATGTGTTGGTGAATAAAACGTACTTGTGATGAAAATCAAATGAAACATTTAAGGGTGATCAGGTAGACTTCTGTTTTCATCTTAATTTTTTCCCTGGTTAACATCTTGGTTAACTGCTGTGTCAGAAAGCAGATTTTGCTTCCAGAACTTAATGATTATGAATGAGGAGAGTTGTGGTTGCAGAAAGAGAGGAGAGGGGCTGTTTAATTTTTTCCTGAGCATGTTCTACGCAGTGGGAACGCATGTATTGGATGGTTTTAAAATCTATTGTGTTCCCACTGTCTTTGTTTTAATGTGGATTTGCTTTAGGGAAAAGCTGTTTAAGCTGTCGTTCCTTTAGAAAGGCAACTTTGGCCCAAAGATGGTCATAAAGTTAAGTGTGGCTCTGCTTCACCTGTCACTTATAAAGTTATATTAGGCTGGCTTCATTTCAGATACTTATATGCTTTTTTTATATTGAAAACAGTAGAATTTTATTCTGAACTGCTTGTAGTAATTATTTAATCTGGGTCTGGACTTCTACTCCTGGGATACTGAAATCCAGAATTCAGGTATTTTTACACACTCATTTTCATTAAAGGCTGCTTTACCTGATAATATTATGTGCCTTGTTAAGATTTTATATTAGGATAAATTAACTTTTGATTACATGTCTAATGTTTCCATCTGTCTCTTTTTTGGAAACCTTTGACCTTTTATTTTTTGTAAGGTTTACTTCTTAAAGGGAAACTTGAAAAGACAACAAGTAGAATTTATCATAGCAGATTTTCATGGCCTAAGGATCCAATTTAGTGAGTTTCTGATCTGGCACCAAATATTGCACACAACAATAGGAATATGTCCAGCGGGCATTTGAAAGTGTATCAGGATTTATAAAAAGCATGAACTCTTGCTTTGCTAAATGATCATGTAAGGTGATTCAAGAAAAAAAACCTGACACAAGCTCTAAAGCTTCAATAGATCTGGAGATTTTCCTTCTGGAGAGGTATCACTCTAATCTACAGAGGATATTGGTTTTATATATAATTTAGGAAAAATKAAATAGAAAAGGTAACACGGGGGGAAGGATTTGGATATTCTCCCCCAGCACATTAGTTTCTATAAATTACATTTACGATATGAACCAATAATATAAGTTCAGTCCAGTAGAAGCACTTGCTCCACATCCCCATGCAAGGGGCTTGAAGAGCCTGTTAGGAAGCATCACCAAACTTCACTATCGGAATAACTCTTCTACAAAATCTGATGGTGAAAATCCAAAGTGGACTGATGTGATATTTCATTAGACTTTACAGTCAGCTCAAACTGGCAAGTCTCGTTAACACCTAAGAGCTTGTATGCTTGCCTGTGGAATTAATGTAGCTCAAAAGATACTTCTGTAAAAATTTTATTCTAACTAAAGAGAAAGTTCTTTTTTTTGTGGCACTTTTAAGTTTGTTTCACTAGATGAAAATAGAACTTGAGGAAAGCCAAGGAAGCTTTCAGAACTGTTTATAGAATTATAATCTCAAATTTTGAGGTGTTTCCAYTTTATTGGTGGTAATCTTTTCCTAGGCTTTGTTTTAACCAAGAAAAAAATACACTAGCCTTATTTCAAAGATTTTTCTATACAAGGTGGACATCTGGATGAAGTGAGAGCAAGCACCATGGTGTGCTTGTCCTAAACATCTGGCTGATTCAATAGCTATAAGAAGTTCTGTGTCGCGCACATCTCAGAAGAGACCTGTAGCCCTTTACTTAAGGGAGGGAAGCAGAGTGGATCATTTTACAAAGGTACCAAGCAGCTCTTTGGGGTAGCCTACACTGAGGAGTCCCAAGATGGACAGTATCAGCAATGGGGAACTGTCTTGCATACTTTTTGGGGGGGAGGGGGAGGGGAGAGGGGTACTAATATAGTTTGTCTGTAAAAGCAGGATTCAAGGTAGGGAGTCTATGGCAAATTACCATGTTATGAGAAGCCTCTCAGTCACAGCGAGGGAATTGAGGGGGGTTAAAATGACAGGTTATTGTGAATTTTGAACATTTCAGAAATCTCAACAGGTTGGGTGGGAAATGCTTTTTCCCCCCAGCTTTAACTTTGAAACTTTTTCCTTTGTCCTTAAGACAGGGACTTAATGCTGTCTTAGTCCCTCAGGACTTAGAGCTTTTTAAGATTTCCATTTTAAACTTTTGTATTTAGCTAAAAATGCTAGAAATTTACCTACTTTATTGCTTTTTGTCTCAGAAAGCTGAGCTGCTCCTAACTTAAGAAGTGGGCAACATTGTGACTCAACTTCCATGGGGCTCTGAAATCGAAATAATTATTGCCTGGAGTTCCTTATGTGGTCTGCTGTATCAATATAAAATACTGTGATGCATTGGGCCTATTAGGTCCTCTGATACAGCTCCCACTTCAGTAAAACTAGCTAGAAGTTTGTGCTTTGAATGGATATTACTGCTTGTCTTGCACAAACTGCTCATTGGTGACAACTGATTGTTCATTCATGGCTGCTGAAAGGCGAGATTATGTATCAGTAGAAGGGAGCTAGGTATTCTGGTGAATTATTTTCTTGTTTTCGGAAGGCGATATAACTATGTGGTGAACCATCTGAAAAAATGATTGTACACTGAACTGGTGAAAAGAAGGGTGTAAAAAGCACCCTGTGTTTCAAAGCAAGCATTTGATTTCAGTTAGAGGTTTCACTTTGGTTTTTCTTTGTTTTCCTTCCTTGGAATGAAAACAGAATCTTAAAATTTCTTCTCCACTATGTGTGTTAAAATAAAACTGTCAGAAACTACCTGACCCAAGTTAGATTGAACTGCAATTTCTGTCAGTTTATCTGCATGCTCCAGAGACAAAGCTGTTGGGTATTCCCGGGTGTCTACACTGAAGTACTGGAGGAGGACGAAAAGGGTTACTGGCACAGCCTTTCCCCATTGCATGTCTTGGGCCACTGGCCACGCTTGGTGGAGATAGCAGGAAGGCCATAGAGCCCCTTGATAGTCCCTAGGTAAATCTGCCTCTGGATGAAACTCTTTCTAATTATGCAGCAGGCACAAATGTCTGATACTCCATATTGCAAGCAGAGTTCCTGAGGAGTTGTTTCCAACTGTCTGGTGTAGGTTTTGTCCATACAAATGTCATGTGTGCCCTTCAACACATCTGAGACCTGGGTATGTGAATTGTTCATTGGGCTGCCAATAAAACAGATGTTTGCACACCAGTATGTGACCATCTCACTAGTAAAAATCCCCTTCTTTACAGAGATTACGAGGCTTATTATCCTCCTCTCAGGGCACGCAACAGCTCCCATCAACTTCACCGTTAATGACAGTGCTGCATAGACAGATCGCAAGGAGAATCAGAAAACCTCTTACGTTTTCACTCAGCCCATGTTTATGATGTTAGTAAATTCTGCAGCTGGAGTTGAAGACAAGGCAGATTAGCCATTTAAAACCAATTTTCCAACCCCATTTGTATTTAAATAATCTTGTTACAAAAGGACTCTGTGGTTCAGAGCAAACTAGGCTTATAATTATATTTTCAATGTGGATAAATCAGCTGTGTGTGGACACACTAGCTATTGATTGGGAGACATAAAGCATAAATCTTATTGCTTGTAACAAGTAAATGATTTTTCAGTTTTTTTTAAGCGATGAATAATTCAGAATTTACTTTACCTGCATACGCAACACAGTTTGAGTCAGTCCAAATTGTGTATATTACTGGGACAGAAGAGTGGGCTGTGATACAATGCTACTTCATTTTAGATAGCAATTTTTATGCCATCTATATTGAAAAATACTTTACAAAGCTGAAAAACACAATTATGCAGGAAGACACAAAGGAAAGGGGAGGGAGCAGGCATAAATGTATCTAGGAAAAAGAAAAGAGATGTTCTTTAGTCAAAGTTTTGAAAGAAGATGAAGTTCGGAAATGGAGATAAAGGGAGCCTATTCTGAGAGTGGCGGAGAACATTCTTGTAGTAGAATAATGAAACTCTGTGGCAAGGCAATAAAAGGGAAAAACGGTATAGATAGCAAGGAGATGCTTCATATTCTGTGCAAATACTTGCATTCAGCAGAACTGTGAAGTTGGTGAAACTACTTATACATCCACTGTTAAGTGCATATGGAAGGGAGGAGACATCCAGAGTTGGAGGGGGAACTGAGCCCTCGCCCCAAGGTCGCAAGATAGGGAGAGCACCTCCGCTGTTGGACCCCATGGTCATGGTTCATGAATCATACAACACAGAGCTTCACCCAGAGAGAAGTGCCACAGTGTCTGTCCCACTTCTTGTAGGTGGTGTGTGAGGCTGGAGAGTTGACGGGAGGCTGAGGGCATATTAGGAATTTGACATTCTCAGGGGAGCAGAAAAGATGGGGTTGAACAGAGGTGATAAAGATCCCTTGCAGCCTCTTTCCCCAGGAAGACCCTTGCTTGCATGTAAGCTTTTGCTGAACCAGAGGCTTTGCTAATGGAGTCTAGAGGAGGGACACTCTTAATTGGTTTATAAATCTGCTCGAGTGCAGTAAACTTTCCCATTTCTGCTCTAGCTAGATAATGATTGTGGGATTGTTTTGGTGAGTTAATTATCATGAACATGATTAGAATGTTAATCTTCTTGTCAGATTTATCGTTGTCCAATTTATTCTAAAGCATTGTATAGTTCCAACTCCTAATGTCCTTCAAGCAAGGCCAGAGCAAAATGCTTCCTAAAGTGGAGAAGTTCTGCATTGTTTGGTTGGATTAGCAATTAAATTTCTGCTTGCCTTGTAATAATGCTTCCCACTGTACAAGTATTCAGATATATTTAACTTGCTCTGTACACAGTAATTATTGCCAAGGAAATAGGTGTTAAACAGTATGTATCTATGGATTATTGTCTTTTTCTTTGCTCTAGCTGAAATAARAAAGGGAGGAATTCTAGTCCAATTGCTACTTTTAGGTAGAAATGAGGGAAGCAATCCAGTCTTGTTGTGGAAAGCTTTCCAGAGGTTTCCATCACTGYTCCTGCAAGACCTATGCTATTACAGCTTTTGAAGATGGAACCATTAGCCTCTTGTTGTATTTAGAACTGTTCTGATTTAAGACTCTCTTATTCTGAGATGTTGCTTGCATGTTACTAATCTGCTTCTGATTCTGGTTTAGCTTACTGGGCTGGCTGCAAACCTGTGCAGAGCCTCTTGATTATGTTCTCAGGAAATCTGTCTTCTTGATACTGCCAGGGCAGTTATCCCTTTGGGAAGATGATTCAAAGTGCCAGTGTATATATATATATATATATATATATTTTTTTTTTTTTGTGAAGTGCACTCTGTATGGATTCATGCCTGACTAAAATGGATATACATAGATTGCAAATTACACTTCAGTATAGCGATACCTGAATTAGCCTTAAACCAACTGAATTTTGCATGAATTCTGTGACCTTACAGTGTGCCTTTATRGTTGGTTAACTGTAAAGTGATATCAAGGTTGAGTCTACAGAATTTAGTGCTGACATTAACATCATACCCATCAATAATGTCTTCAGTAATTCTCTGTGCTTGATCTCTGGTAGCAGGTTACTCTGACCAAGGAAACTCTAAGAAATGTGTGTATTTGCAGTCAGGGCTATCCTCACTGACCTCCCAGTCCTATTCCTTTGCAAGTTGTCTGAAATTCAYCTATACTCTGTAACCCTCCAGCCCAAGAGGTTTGTTAAATGTCCCACAATTTTTTTCATTCCCACTTCCTAGAGCTTTTGTACAAGCTTTTCTCTCTACTGCTTCATGTTATCCATAGGGACCATGGTGTGAGAATCAGTAGTGCTGGCTATAATGGATTGGAGTGAGAAGAGTAGTTTGCGTRGTTCTGTCTGAAACTGCTGTTGAAGGTTGACCCTAAAACATATGTACCTTCCAACAATCTCCTGCACGTTTGTCGTGGCTACAAAGCTGCTGTTTTCCCTTCCAGGTTTCTTTTAAGAGAATATGTGTTAGTGGAAGCACGCTATGATAAATAGTAACTAGTGGATGTTTTCTTTCAGATGGGGGATTTTAGCCAGCAACTCCTTTGTATTGGTAGATCAACCTTCATCATTCTTGTTTGCATATTGTGTTCTATGGTATGTGAACCTAAAAATAGGTGTCTTTACAAATTATAAATAAATATGGAACAAGCAGTACTTCAATCCATTTAGTTTCACCTCTAGTGAGCAAATGACCATTTGCAAATGGACTAAAATGAGAAAGCAGCGTAGAGCAACGAACAAATGGTAAAGCTGTTTTGCTAAAGGAAAATGCATCATTAATTTGTTCRTAGCAAACAATTTACAAAGATTAGCCAAATAAAAATGTCCCCAGGATAAGCACTAAAGCTGATCCACCCACAGCTGAAAACTATTCCAAAACAATAATAGTTGGATTGACTGCAGTGCTGTGGAGAGAAGTTACCTGATGCCTTGAATTGCTTCCGCAGCCAGCCTGCATTTATAGATACGCAACCAAGAAAGAATACAAGAATACAGAATACAATATGCAAATTTTTTTCTTCTACAATTTTCCCAATGAAGCCTGTGTTAATTTCCATAGTCCTTCTGGGTCATATTGATCAGGATAGAGTGACTTCTGGGGCTGGTAATGAGGTCTGGAGTCTTTAGCCTTAAAAAGGCTGTTTAAATCCAGATGGAATTGTTTGAACATGAAAAACTATATAATGTGCTGTGAGCATCCTGCTAGCAGCCTGATCAGCTGCTCAGTGTACAAGGAGAAACACTTGACATCCTCAGGAGTTGCTTGCCAGGCTTCTTAGCGGGAAGCGGAGGGGAGCTTTCAGGGCCTTCACTCTGAGTACCTTTCTGTGTGATGGGAAGACTCCAGAAAAGAGCACGGTTAGTCAGCGCTGCCTGTACTTTCAGAGCTCAGCTCTTAATGAGGTTCCCCGCAATTGCTTGGTAGACTTCAGGAGTGGTGAGAATGGCACTAGTCTCCTTGATGTCAAATTCTTTTATGAACTCTTGGCTAACAACCTGAACTAGAAAATAACACTGGTTGTCCTCCTGCTGAGATGTGACATTTCTGCTGATTCTCTTTTAGATTAGTTTAACCCAAATGAATAACTAGCTTATCAGCTCTTCTGGGTTGACTTGGACTGTTCAGATCTATAATAACTGATGTAAGAAACTATCTATTTTACTCTGAGCCCTTTCTAAACGTTGGATAATTCCTGCAGTGAGAAGTGGCCAGGGAAGTGGAAACCTGTAGCCTGTGGCTAGTGGAAATGGCATGTAAGAGGAGGAGGCAAGGTATAAACAAGTCATTGCAAATCACTCTAGGAATGGGATTTTAATCAGATATTAAACACTGATAGGGTGTTGGCTAGGCAAAGGAAGGTGATATTATACAGACACCATGTTTAGTGATAAGACATGCTAATGAACTGGTGAGCAGGTTGGAAAGTGGTTTTGGAGGAGAAAGGAGAGAATTACCATGACACCTGAAAGGGAGAAGAGACAGAGATGTAGAAAGCTGTAATTAATGACCAGTGTTAACTGTGATGCACTAGCAGATGTGGAGGAAGTTGGAGTTGCTCAAAGAACAAGTTATAAACAGTTGCTTCACAAGGAAGACAAATTTCTCAGTAGCTTTAGTACTTAAGATGGAAATAAAGATTTGCTTCATTACATCTTCAGTCAATATCAACAGAAACCAAGTATCTGTTATCTCTGCTCATCCACTTCTTGTCTCTTCGGTTAGCAGATTTGTATCCCACTTCTGAGTAACACTTGTTATTCGCGACTTAATGTTCTCAATGTTTCCAGCTACTAGAAGCCCATCAGCACTAAAAGGGCCTTTACAAAGCACTTCTGAGATACTTTCCTTAAAATCTGCTATGTTCACAGAAACTTTTCCTTTTCTTCCATGTAAAAATTGAAACTTTGTACAGTGGCAATGAGAGGATGGGGGTTAGAGAGGCAGGTATCGGCCTCTCTGGTTCAGACAGAGGACTCTGTATTAAAACCTTATTTTTCTTGGCTTGTTTGTCAAAATTTGTATTCTGTAAGTCTCTTGGGTTATATGGACATTCAGCTGCATTTCTCCTTTAAGGCATGGTTGAGAGCCTGTTGCTGTTGGGAATCCTTCCTCTTCGGGGATCCCAGAGCCATAAGGATAAAGAAATATATCAGCTAAAAGTCTACCCCATAATACTCCATGGATGAACAGAGGGACCAATTACTTTTTCACTTTTTTTTTTTAAAACTGATGTATTCTGGGTGTTTTGTGTGGATTATACAAATTTTTAGAATTTTTAGGCTTCTGTTCTGCCTATTAATGTGTGACTCTTTTTGAGGAGATTAAACATAAAAAAAAAAAAAATCCAGGCAACCACCCAATTAGAATTGTTTGACAAATGATATTTTATTGCCTTTGGGGTAACCCAGAAATTCTGAAGAGGAAACATCTTGTTTGCAGTGTTGGAAATACACTCATTGTAGATTTTTTTTTTTCTTCTTACTAGTTTTCAGCATAATATGGATTTATTATTCAAAGAATTAAGGAGAGAGGATTTCTTTACCTGTGGAAAGAGCTTTATTATTTGTTTTCTTTATCTTTAGGAAGCAAGTTTTATCAGATTTTTTTCCAAATATCAGTGCCTGTACTTGAATATTCCAAGTTTGGAAAAACTGTTTCTCTAGTGCCTAATATAGGCATAAAGTACAGATAAGATACATATTTAATATTTTATTAGATATGTTGCCTAATTTAAAAAAAAAGAATCAGTAAGATTACTGATATCTTAAAAATGAATGCAAGTAGTATTCTTAGTATGAAGGACCTGTTTTAATACTCTCCCTTTACAAATATGTGTTTTACGTTCTTTCAGTGACTTCCAAGTTTGCACTAGAATTTTTAAAAAAGAAATATATTCCAGTCATCTTGAAGGTCATAATACTGACTTTGTTTTTAATTCTCAAAGTTGTTTCTCTGGGGTGGGGGTGAATAGAAAGTAAGTCCTTAAAAGATCCCTGAAGTACATTTAAAAAAAAAAAAGAAGAAGAAGGTATTAGCAGAATAAATACAACTGTCCTTGTTTCTTTGAAATGTAACTTAACTGCAAAGCTTTTAATATGCATCTGGCACTTTGGGAGAGCTACGCATACCAGTCTTGCAGGATTTGGCTTATGTTAGGAGAGTCAGCAATCAAAGACAAAATAGTGTGAGCAAACCAAGACAGAGTGTAAATCCTTAAGTAGTATTACTTGAAGAACTTTCATCAGGGAATAAATATTCATGGGAGGGGGCGGAAATACAGTCCTAGAAACATTATAAAAGGTTCCATATATATACGTTTACAACTTGGATGGGAGATGAGACTCGGCTCAGGAATAAAATCTAGTCCCTGCTGTGCTCAGGGAACACTTAATGTGAGTCACTTATTTTTATTTTAAATATGCAGACTCCCACACCAGTGATGAGAATGGACAAGTCTTCCCCAGAGCAGATTCTTGTTTTCCTGAGATGAGGTTTGGTAGGCTTTGGAGAATTTATGTGGAAAGACTGGCCGCCTCAGACTATTTCATGTTTAGGTTCAGTTCTCAAAAATAATGATTTCATTTACAACAGCTTCCATTTGGAAATTAGAGCTATCAGTTTAAAATATGCCTCATGCTTGCCTCCGGAGAGTCTGTGCCTTGATACAAAATCAAGCAAGCATCCAAACTTGGGTCAGATATTTTAAAAAGCTGCTCCAAAAGAACTTTACATCTTCAACTTGGGAATTTTTTTGAAGACTAAAGCAATTCTGGCAATGCCTAGCAATTCTGTATAATCTCCTTCAATAAATCCCCACAATCCAAGAGGTGTAGGTACCTTCTGATGGCACTGGGATGATGGCTGATTTTGGCTGATGCTTTCAAATCTTTTCTTTGGATAATACTGGGGGAAGAATAGCAGTGTCTTGAGATGGCAGGGATTTATAGTGGCATCAAAATAAAAATGCAGTCTAGCTTCTGGATTCAGTTTTTCTAATTCCCCTTTATTCTCTCATTGTCATCAGGAGACTTATTAAATGTCTAGTTTGAGGGTCCTCCATTCTCCATGTCGGACCCAAGCCAGTATTTTTGTGGCAGTCTTTGGGCACGGATGAGCACTTTGTTCTGTACTTTGTTCTTCAGAGCCGGTTCGTGGCTGTTCAGTGCTCTCCATCGAGTCCWTCCATCTGAAAGCATTTGGATTCCAGTCATAGCACATGTGTGCCCAGTGAATGATCATTTTCTGCTAAAAAGAGAGAAACAAAGAAATGCTATAGCAATAATGCCTGCTGAAAAGCCTTCTGTAGTCTATTACCCAGTAAGGAAATACAGATAGCATTTAGTCAGGAGAGTCAGTACTAAGATTCATCCTTTCTGAAGATGCTGGGTCTCTACTCTTAGTCACGTCTCCTTGTAAAGTACTATTTTCTTTAAATGATGACCATGAAAAATCTCTCTCATTGCTTAAGAAAAAGTCTTATTCCATTTCCCGTTAATATTTGCTGTGTCTTCAAAACAGAAGCATCCAGAAAACTGGGAAACTGGGTTTTAAGATTTTTGTAGTGGGAAAATTGGTCTCAAATTTTAAAGCTACTTGCAGTATCATTGTCTTTGAAAGCAACTTTCTGGTATTGGCACTTTGACAGGAAGTGTGGATCCAAGTTCCTATGGAGGCAGACAAATTCCTCAAATGGTGTTAGTGAAACTTGAGGCTCCTGAGAGCAAAGAACCTCTACAACAGCTACTTTGGCATCTGTTCCCTTCCACCAATATTAAACATGAATAGACTGAAAGGATGTTGGACAGGGAGAGGTTGATGTTGATGCTAGCATCACAGTCAGCCTTTGCCTTGGCATTGTCTCACTTGGCCCTGAAACGAGTGCATCATTACACGTTATTAACTCGCCTGGTGCTGAAGCCTGGATTGCTGATTTACATGACTCGTGTGCCTTCCATACTGCTGATGAAGTGATTCTCATTTCTGGTACCTGCATACTTGAGTGAATTATCTCAGTGACTTGGGGAATTTAGGAATAGCCATGGAATCGGTCACCATTAGACACTGCCTGCATCAAATGCTTGAAACAGTTTCTGCTTAAAAAAAAAAAAAAATCCCAATCTCGGTTAACAAGGAACATGGAGTGATGGGAGGAGGCATTTACATAAAGAACCTGTGGTCTGTGGTCTCCTGGTTGTGTCAGACTTTCCTTTTCCATAATTCTCCGTGCCTTGAAAGAAAGGAAGAGCAAAGTTTGGATGATCTCTTTAGTTCCTGCAAAGCTTTACAATATTACTTTTCAGATCTGCTGTTTATAATTGCCACCTTCAAAAGGTTTCCCTTTTGCCGTATCCAGCCTCATGCTGCTTTCAGATATTGCGTTCTAGCATCAGCTGGGTCTTCAGGGAAAAGATTTGCTCTCCAGAGGAGAGGGAACTATTCAGTATTCTCCCTGCGAAGCAATTTCTAGATTTCTGAAGAACAGGCTCCCCCCCACCCTGAGAAATTTCCACCTCATGGCTTTTAAGTTGTTTTGCAATGGAGTTGTTGTTCAAGCATTTGTCATTGTGTTCATTACATGTCTTTACAATAGGCAGTTTTACTTGCTATTAATTTGTGTCTCAGGATGCATAAACACAGGCTTTTATGCGCATTCAATATGTGGTCCTTTATAAGCACTCTCTAAACTTTCTAATTTCAGCTTGTTTCTTGTTACAAGATAATAAGCGCACAAACAAAACCAGAAAGGATTTATTTGGAAGGAGATTTGGGTTTATTGTACTAATAAATGTAGCCCCTCACTGGTTTTATTTTTGCTGGAAGGCAAATCCAAAACTTGCATATTTKGGGTGTTGAGAACAGTATTATGTATATGCAGAGTCGGATCCTTTCCCAAGTTTTTGTCCTTTTTGTCCTTTATGTCAATGCAGTCAGCCAAAGTGGGTAGCTGATTTCTGTAGAGAGCATGTTGTGTTAACAAATGATACCCACCAAACTGTAATGAGGTTCAACCAGCCACAGCAAAAGCTATCCCAGTTAAGAAAATTTCAGTGGCTGTGATTTGTATAGCAGTCATGTAGTCCAATGATTGACACGTTTACAAGTAGCAACTTCTTGTTGACAGTAAACCTCAAGATTAGGTACTATAGTAAGGAGAAAGCATTCAGATGTGCTCTCCCAACCTGCTATCTACAGAAATTGTGAGCTCCACTCTGTGGGAGTTACATACAGGAAGAAAGAGAAAAAGATTACTTACCCTTAGGGAAACTGAATTCTTTGAAATGTGATGGTTGTGGAGGTCATGTGTCTGGTATCTTCTGGGCATGCTGGAAATACTCTGAATTCCCTTATAGAAGGAGGGAATTTCATTGCCAGCCTGAATGCAAAAGATGTCTTCAGAACTTTTCTTACTCATGCTGTTCCCCCCTCACCTTTTTCCTTCCTTTTTCTCTCTCTTTTTACTTTAATAATTTAATTGCTTTAATAACTCATCTATACTGTCTTCTGCTATTCTTGTATTTCCTGATGGCAGGTTTAGAAGTACTATATTACGTATCAATGTCATTATAAGGGTAATTTACCTATCAGTTATGGTTTCAGCATGTCTGAAAGCTTGAAGGGATACTGCTCTTAGGTTATGATCAGTCAAGTCTGGAAGTTGTCTTCATGGTCCCAAATGCTACTATTTTGAATAAAGAATCTTTGCAGAATCTGGCTCTCCCATGAGATCCACAGAAGTACCCAGAGAACCAGTTCAGTATGATCTCACTGCCTTTTCTGATAGGCAGAAGCTACTGCTGTGAAGGGGGTTTTAAGCAGGGAGAAGACCCCCATAATTCATAGAATTGAACAAGAAATCAATGTAGAAGGTTATTTATGGTTAGATCTTTATTCAAAGAATGCAGGGTGAACAAAGTTTTATAAATTTGTAAGATATCAATTGCCCAGTTTATAAGATACAGACACTCTTCAAAACATCGGGGACGATGACACACTGAAGTGTAGGTGAGTTAGGTGTCATTTCACCATGAGTGACTGAACATAGCTCTTTCTGTGGACCCTGAGAATTAGCTTCAACGTTATAGTTGTCCCCTCCCCTTCCTCATCAAACCCAGACATGATGATAACGAATTGACTGAGTGTGGTAAAGATACTTCCTAAGAAATACGGGCAGTTTCATGTCCTACTGTCAGTGAAGGAGATTAACTATGAAAAGCATGAAGAAGAACAAAAAAATGAGCAGTTTTTGACAGAAAGAAAAGAAGCTCTCTGAAGCTACACCAAGCAGCTGTAATATGGGCTAACTTTTCTACTGATAACAGCTCTCCTGGTATGGACGTTTAAACTAATGATAGTTGAAACTCTCCTCTAAGCAGAACTTCCTCCTGAAATACCCAGAGAAAATGCACAGTAGAGATTCTGTCGAAGTATAGAGATAATGGTATTTTGGAAATGTTAGACTGCTTTTGTTTTGGTCATTTCTCCAAATGTAAAGATACATTGTAATGAAAAGGATAGGAAAGATTAAAGCTAAGATAGCCTTTAGATTCATATAACATTCAGATTAATTTCTTTATGGAAATTCTCAAGTGGAAAGAATATGAAAATAGTTCTCGAGCTTTGTAAGGTTATCAATATTTTAATATTGCCTGTTACCTCTACTTACAGGAAGTAGTAACCAACTTCAAAAGATGCTTTTTTGAAATCTGTGAGCTTATTCGTTTACAAGTAACTACTTAAATGAATAAGAATTTTAGCCTGTGATCTGGCAAATGTGAGCACTTGTGCATTTATATTTGCAGAATGAGCCATGAAGCATAATTTAGAAATGAGGAAATCTGAAATGTTGATTCCAAATAAGCCTATAATAGAATTTCCAGTAGTGTCAAGATTTCATCCCATTCCTGTAATTAGGTACTGAAAATAACATATTTTAGAGTAGGGACTATACAATTATATACTTGCTGAACTTAGAAGTTAATCACTTTAGTTTTCTCACTTACAATGAAGTTTGTTTTTCCTTTCTTTCTGGAAAACTGTTTCTCTGCCTACCAAACTCAACTCTGACTATCTGTCTTAGTGTTTTGCTCTTGTCTACATTTTGTGGCTGGCCAGACTCACTGCAAGCAACTGCATATCTGCTGTCTAATTAAAAAGAGCTTCAGTGGCACATTCCCATGAAGTAAGGCCTTAACTTCCACTGAACTTTGTTTCTTCTTTTCATTCTTTTAAGCTGAAGGTCAAGTTTTAGTGCTTAGCCTTAGTATTTAAAGGCTTACAGTGGTATCTAAGTTTATAATCCATGGATGTTTCAGTTATAGTTTTGTAAAATGTGTACTATTTCAGCCTATGAAATATGTGCATGTGATAAAGCATCTATCACTGTAAAGGTTAACAGAAATAGTGATCTGCAAAGAATAATCTTATGAAATTAAAGATGTACAGATGTTTTAAGAGTTATCAGCAAACATGCATGGCAGTTGTGTGTGTATATATACTTGTACATAAATACATACCTACCTATAGGACAGTGGAGAAGCAAGCCTGAGACAGAAGGAGAGCAGAATTTCAGGTGGCATTAGTCCAGCCATGTCTGGGAAAATRCGACAATGATGATTTATAATTACTGTGATGAAAATAACGATGATTCTGTTGCCATATTTTTTTACCACAGCCTCAGGAATATAAGTAATTATGTGATGATCAGTTGATTCTGCATATTCACGAATTTAGCTATTTATCATAAATGGTTTAGTCCCTTGGACTCAGTCCAGGCTCTTATTTCATATGGTTGGTTACAAAAGAGGAAGTGGAAGGAAGCAAATTTTTTCCTAGCTACATGTATCCAAACAAAGTCAGTTCTACATTAACGTAATCCTTATTATTAATTGCAATCTTTATTTTTCCAGATTAAAAAAAAAACAACACCTTGTGCAGAAGACGCCTACACTTTCCTCCTTTAGGTACCCACTGGAAGGGTCTCTAATGATAAGCTTCTGCATATGCCACACTTCAGAGCCCTCCTGCCCACCCACCCCCCCATTTTATCTGCACAAAAGCTGGATTTTTAGTGGTCAAATTAGACTGAATTCAGGAGGTCCAGCTTGTGTGTTTGGTTCCATCTCCACCAAAGCCTTCCCCTGGTGGTCCCTATCCCAATATTGTTGTTCCAGCAAAATTCTCACTGATTTTTAGGGCCTCCAAAGCCCTTGCTATTTATAAACCCACTTTATCTCAGACTGCATTTTTCATAGCCTTGTAGCTGCCTTGTAGCTTCTTCCCTACTCCTTCCCCTTTCCCCAACTGAAAACTATTGGGTTTGAGTTGTGTAAAGAAAGAGGCACGCTTAAGGTCTACTGGTGGTTGTCCTGGTATATAGCTAAATTCTTGTGTATTGCTACACAATTCAACATTAAGGTGTGCATTGGTTTTGTTTTCTATAACACTACTGAACAAAGTAGCTAGAATGTTAAATAGATAGAAAACATTGTGTTCAAAATTAGCAATGACAATTTTACTGCAAGTCCCAAGGCACCTTCAAGGCCTTAGTTTTTCCTCTTTTCCTTTTTGTTTCTCATTCCATAATGAAAGGTGATTAAAACATCTATCAGTTTGACACCTTGGACTTGGATTACATTTGTCTATGGTAGCTCTTCCGAGACAGGAAAAGGTGCAAATCAGTGGGTCACTACGCACAGGTGCGAATTTAAACAAGTTCTTCATACTGACACCCTGAATCCTTTAGCTTGGCCTCCTGCAATCTGGCATGACTTTACATACACATAGCTGTTTTCTGTATATGCTTTCCCTGTTGATGGTGGGGCAAGCTGCTTATCAAATGTTGGATATTCTGTCTATGGTGTGACCCTCACACATTCAGGCACAAAATTCAATGTGACATCAAATGGGCCCTGCGGATTTCTTTGGGTAGCAACAGGCACAGGAATAAGCAAAACATTGCAGTGTCACTGATGAAGTAGCAGTGCTGTCAGGCCTAGATGTCTAAAAGCCCTAGTCCAAAGACAGTGAGCCATGGCCTGTCTTTCATTAATTTGTTGTAAATCCTCTAATTAGGGACATTTCTTTATCCCATGTTAATCATTACCTTCCTGGCCTAATTACACCTACCAGCTTTCAAGTGTATGGTTATATAAATGAGTTCATTGTATTTCACATTTGGCAGATAGGCTGAAGTTTCTCTGTGTTATAGTTGGCTGAAAGCCTAAATCCCAGTGTTTGTATCCCTCAAATCTCACAGGTTTTCATCTCTAGGCAGCTGTATAGTTCTGGCTATCTTGGGCCATCCTTCTAGGCTTTGGCATGCCTTGAGCCTCCTTCAGAGATCAGAGCACACCCCTGCACCACTGCCATGCAGCTGTGTCACTTTTAAAGTAGTCTCAACCAACATCAAATGCCTCGTGTCCTGAGATTTTCCTGCAGCAAGGTGAGCAGCTACGTTCTACAGCTCTTGTGCTCTGTTCTTGTGGCTCCATGAGCCTTGCATCCTTATTTTCAGATTGAAGTAGCCCTCTTAGGAGTATTGGAGAACAGCAAGAGAGATGACTGCTCCATGATTAGTGTTCTTGCAGATGAGATAGCAAACCTCAGCCCACCTGAGGATAGTGCTGAACCCAGGTCCTTCACTTCCAAATGAAGAGAGGTGTCTCRTTTCCAAGGTAACCTGCTTCTTGTTATGTTATGGTCTTTTCTCCTGGCTGCTTAATTTTGTAACGATACCAAGTGCAATGATAGCTCTGGTACCTTTAGTATGCCCAGGGTTAGGCAGCAAAATATCTGACTGCTTAGACTCATGGGCCTGGACATCCAGAGAAGCAGATGTGTAGGAAACTGGGGAACCTCTAGGTCAAATGGTCAAAGATTTTAGAAATCTCTGTTAAGCAGGAGAGGTTTAGAATCACAGTTTTGAACTTCAAAGGCTTAAATCTGCTTAAGTCCTTTAACAAGTCTTTATATGAGTCTGGCTTTATGACTATATAAATCTGGGGACAGTGGTAGAAGGGACTCACTGTCTCTCTGTTCCRCTGTGAATGAATTGTAATGAAATGGCAGTAGGCTTGGGCAGATCAATATCACTGTTCTGTGCAATTTTTAAAAACTAAAGTTACAGCAGAAAAGACCGTTATTGCAGTGCTACTTAATTCATTTGGTAATAGAGTGCATTGATTGATATTGTCATAAATAACAAAACGTTTCATCTGTGCCTCCTCATTGCCCTATCACATTATGCATACAGGCTAAGAGGGGGGAAAAAAATAGCTACAGCCCTTCTAAGCCTCAGGCTAACAAGCCTTATTGATTGCACTTGTCGTGAGTAAGCTAAAGCTAAAAGATAGCAATCCATAGGATTCGTATATAACCATCCTAGGCCAGGCTCGAATCCACCATGTTTGCTGTATGGCTAATGCCTGTAGATGCTATGCTGATGTTAAGCAGCTAACATGTTTTACTGGAAACCAAGTGCGAATAGAAGTCTCATGTTCTGCCTAGTGATTGGCAAAATCAATCTTAATTAGGCTGCAGATATTCAAGGCTGCTTCTAAACCTGAGCCTTTTCTTGATCCCTTTTAATTATGTATTCAGATCAAAATGACATCCTAAGCTATTATCCTGCTTGTTAAACCCACTCAGTTGCTTGTTAAACCCACTCAGTTGCTTGTTGTCTGGGCAAATGCATCTACATCTTACTAAGCTGCATAAATGGTTTTCTCTGTCAAAATGTCCTCTCTGTGGCAAGCTGCAGCTGTAGCCCTTCAGCATTTTGGTTACCTGACCTCCTGACAAAACTTCTGAGCTGCTCTGTGTAATTTGCTTTTCTGCTTTTTGCTTTTCAGACCTTTCTGAAGTCTCATTTATCCTTTTTTCTATTGGGTTCCAAGGGTAGCTCAATGTCTAGGTGGTAGATCAGATTTTTATTTTTCTTTTGGCATGTATTAAGGGAACAAGAATATTTCTCTTTACCTCAAACATGAGCTCTTGTATCTGGCTGTGGATGGACAAAGATGCCCATTTCCTTGCACTTCGCTGGAGGAGACAGAGGGGCACATGCTGGATGTGGGAGCCTTGTCCCTTATGTTTACTAATTAGCAGAGCTGACATTCAGGAGCCAGGGAGAAGGCAAGATGTTTAACCAGTAAGTGTTTGGGGGCTAGTTCAATTTTGTATACATGACCTTTTCTTTAAAAATCTGCTGCAAATACTGATTCCTTGGGCCTCTATGGTATACTGAGGTGTACGAGATGGTAAGTGGAACTGAGCCAAACACCTGAACTAGCRTAAAATCTTCTCAACTCGCACGTGGGTGCATGTACCTGCACATCAGCTAGGTTTGTTACCTTCCCCTTCCACCTACTGTTAAAAACACTATTTCTAATCTCTTAATATTTTCTTAGAGGGGTGAGTAGAGTCCTGTGAGGCAGGACATTGTACTCTTGGGGCGGTCCATTCTTCAGAGAGCACTGCTCTTCCATCAGAGATGAAATCCCAGTGGACTAGGCTCTTGGCCCTCCAAYCTGGGGAAGAAAAGGCTACGTAGAATGGGAGCATCAATCCTAGTGGTAGGGCAGCAGTAAAATAGGAGGAATCAACTATGAAAAATACATTGGCTTTCCTTTTCCCTCCTTCCTTACAGAAAGAGCAGGTAAATGCATATGAAAACTAAGCAACATATGAAAATCAAAACTAGAAGAACTGACAAATGTTAAATGAAATGGGTGTTAGTGGAAATGAGGCCAATGAAGGCATTTGGTTTGTGGAGATCAGCATCTTTCAGTAGTTATTCAGACCAAGGAGCCTTCTTGCCTGTTTACAGACACTGCTTGGCAGACCTCTTTGTAGAGAGCTCCTTCCYGTTTCTTTCTTTTTTTCATTTCTATTTTTTTCTGTGCTCGTTCCCTTTCAGTGTGGCTGTGCTGGTTCTATTATTTAGTCCTTCTTCCAAAGTTTTTCTGGATGTAATTTCCATACGTACTATTTATTGTGGGGGTTTTATTAACTTTTACAGCACTCTTTTTGTTGGCATTGAGCTACTAAACATAATGTACTGCAGGCAAAAAAATATTGAATGGTACCTCTGATAAGTAGCAAAGGGAATCCTTTGGTGCCAGTCCTGTAGTTAAAACAAACAAACAAAAAAMCCCCCCACACATTATGAACTCAGATTTCCAGAAATAAAACAAGAAAAAAATCTTAACTGCATCAAGCATTGTTCTCTGAAAGTCACTGTATTCTAATTTTGCCAGAGGACATAGTAATGTATTGAGTCCTTTGACATCAGGATACAACTGAAAATTGTGATCCGCTGCTGCTTTTATAAAGCTGTATGTAAAGCTTTTGTTGTTTCTATTATATTGGACCTTAGGATTTGGTTCTGTGATCCCCTAAATAAGAAAAACTCCTGCTGATTCCAGGGTTTATTCAGTTCTTATGCTCTGTAATTTTCTACTAATACTTGAGGTTCTTGTGGACTTGCTTTGCAGAGAGCAAAACTTTGGAGAAATCTTTGGAAATACATGCAGAATAATGCTTTTCACATACTTACACAGMTTAGTTAAGTCAGAAATTTCTTTCTTCAAGCTGTAATAGCTTTGGTTTTTGGTTGCTCCGGTATCTTTTCAGACCTCAGGCGTTGTCTTTACCGCTATGAGCTAGTGCTAATGTTGTCCAATTTTTAAGCTGTCCTCATCAACAAAAACGATTGCACAGGAGCAACGCATACCTTGAGTCTTCTTTGGAAAAGTCCTGGCAAGAGTCCTGATTAAAGTATTAAAAGTAGGTGCAAAGAGGGAGGACCTGGAGGAAGAATGAAGTTGTTCTCTGGACAATTGTCAATTGTCTGTTGAGACTACAGGCCCCCAAAGATCTTATTGTCCCAGGATCCTCCATCCTCCGGTGCCTTATAGTCCTCTTCCTCATCCTTAAGCCTGCTCTGAACTTYCCAGTTATTAAGGTGGTCTGTGCTGAGTCTCTGCATTTAATATTTGGTTTTCATGAGACCTAAAGCAACTCTCAGTATCAGGAAACAGGTGATTTGATCCTGTTGCCATTTAACTGAGTGGCTTAAATACACCCCTTAATTTTTATTTGCAAACTTTTTCTGCAGAAAGATAGGATGTCTTATCTTTCAGAAGTAGGGAAAGAGCACTGGAAAAATTAGAAATGCTTGGAGGCTGTGTGCCTCAGTTATCCCTGTATTTTTGCAGACAGCTGTTCCCTGGCTGTGATCTCTTAATGACCTTCATTTGAAAGACATTCTTTAAAAACAAGCATGTGCATGCATATTAATAAACCATTTAAAAATTTATTGTATCTTTCTGTTAATTTTTAAATTGCTTCATTTTGATCAGACACACATTGGTCAGCTTTATTGGCTTTTTATTAAAATATATAATACAGTTGCTTAGTAAGGTTTATGTTTTTGGGTTGCAAACCTTGCAAACAAGCCTTTTATTTTCTATTTAAAAATTAAGGGGGGGGGATTCATTGAACTGAAAATGTTAGGATTATCTAATTGGCAGGATACTAAGTTACAGGCTGATTCTTCAGTTCCTTACTATGTTGATGAATATACCTTATCCACTTTTAACATGTAGCCCTGCAGTACTATGTGTAAATTACAAATCTAGAATTCCAAATAATTCCTCAGTACTCACTTGAAGAAATAAACACTCTGAGCTTTACTGTTAAGACAAATATTTCTACCTTTTATTTTCTTTGTGATCCTTTATATTTTTTAAGTTGTTCTGGAATGCATTAAACTGAGGTTTTTTTCTTTTTCTTATTATTACTTGTTTTTTGCTTTCTCAATGAAATTGTGACCTCTTGTCCTGGAATGCATTAAACAGAGCTTTTTCTTGTTTTTTTTTTTTAATTATTATTTGTTTTTTACTTTCTGGGCAAAATCATGACCTTCAACTTTACTGCATCACTGCTGGCAAGTCACTAACTTCCAAATGAATATTYTTCTGTGTAAGTGATTACTGCAGCATGACTTCACAAGGTTTGCTTGAATTTTAGCCCAGATGCATATAGGTCTCGATTTATAATGCATTTTTGCCAGGTGTCCAAGAGGGATGTTTCTTCTTCCTGAGGCTATCAGACATCCTCGGAAGTAACATGCACATTAGCTGTAAAGTTGTTCTCAGTTTTCATGATCCGAGTGGCCTGGAAGCATTGAGAAATGGATAATGATGCTTGGGATAGAGGCTGAATCTGACCTTTTAGTACCCATGACAAACCAGAGGGTAAACAAATCCCTTCAGAAAGGAATTAGCATTGGATCCACTCCCCCCCCCCCCCCCGAAATCTGCTAAAGGTAACTACTCTTCTGGACTGTTAGTGCTAGTGTTTCCAGGCTCAGAAAAGTTTCTGACTCTTGGCAGAACAAATCTCTCACCCACTGTCAGTAGAAACTTCTTTCTGCTAAGATCTTTCCTTCCTGCTTTCTCTAGAGTACATTCATGAAAGTCATGTTTTGAAATGATAACCTGTTTGGGGCATTGAGTATTTATTCAAGCAAATTAGCAACTCTATCTTTGATATGTGCTTTTGCGTCATTTAAGCCAGTGTACCATTATTCTTTCTACAAGTATCCTCTTCTGCTTCCAGGCATACTGACTTTGTCTGCAGTATGAGCTATTTTTGCAGCAACACATACTTTTGTTTAAATGGATGTGTAAGAGTATCAATGTAAAGCTCAGTACTCAGTTATCGGTATTACCAAGTAATGGATGGGCCAGAACAAGACACCCTCCTAGAACCATTAGAAGCAAAGGGAACACTCTCTCTGGTTGGAAATTGGATAAGTTGGAGCACAATTAGATAAATGATCAGACTTACCTAAAGTCTTCCAGAAAGCTGAAGGAAAATCCAAGGAAATAAAAAAATAAATAAATAAATAAATAAATTTCTTAATGGAGTATCAGGTAACACACCATGTCTAGCCACACTTTAACTGGATATGTGTAGGCTAATTCTGTAGTCTGTTTGCTTTCTTTGAAAGAAATGCAAGAATTTGTTCAGGCAGGGTATGGAAACCCCATCACTTGTCCTTAAGAACAAATTAGACATCATGAAAAAAACAAGTGTATTTGATTCTTTTCTGAGGGGGAGATGGACTGAGTGGTTTCCTGAAGCTGTGCTCCAAATGYAGGATTTGAAGGCTGTGCACCCTGTCCTTGGCTAGCCTGAACATCAGCCCAAGCCATCTCCTCCTCTTCTCCCCTGTCTCTTCTGGCTTGCTGATTTCCACTGGAAATCTGGGTGCATCGTCTGGGAGGCCAGGACAGCGAGGCTGCTGTGAAGCTCATCTGCTCTGCAGTCAAGGCACACCTTGTGTCTTTGCATTTCCAGACTGATAGGGATTTCAGTAAAAAGACTATTAGCAGTCATGACTGGTAACTTCAAACATGCCCTTTCCTTATTGTGGTCTGATGTGTGTGTGGCAAGCTATAAAGTCATGCATAACATTTATGATAGTGAAATACACCATTGACATATACTACAAGATTTTGATTTGCTTGGGGAACCAACTCTGACTCTTCAGCATTTTATGTAAATAGGATGATTTGTTTTCTCCCACAGACAATAAAAATAAGAATGCAGTTAATGTTCTGGGTAAACTGTTCATATACAAAAAAATCCACAATTTATTTTTCCTAAGGAACGTAATTAAAGACAAAACAATGAGAAGATGCAAGAAGATGGTCTCATGACTGTTGTTTTCTCTTCCTATTACTACCTTCAGTTAAAAGCTGCACAGGACAAGCTATAATAGTAATCTTTTATATTTCTGAGGGATGTGTCTAATTACCACATGTACAAGTGCTGAGCAATATGACTGTATTGGCAATGCATGTGATATCAGAAGAAACAAGCTATTACAACAGGTGGTCTGYTTAAGCACAGTTTGAGTGTGGATCTCTTTTACTGATACTTTTCCTCTTTTGATAACTAGTTCTTAAAAATGTACAGCTTCAGTTCGCATCTTTCCTCTTTTCCAAAACTCTCCTTTCAGCAGAATGTTTTGTTTCATTGTGATGAATTCAGAGATTCACATCGCTTGACATATTGAATAAATATGAATGTAAAGTTTCAATCCATTTGAAATATGTCCTTGGTCAGGGTAATGGCATCTTCTTCAGAGAAACTGTAGACGGGTACTCCCTTATTAAAACTAGAGCAGGCTAATTTCTGGTGTTGGCAGCACATTACGCTAAGCAGTTGGATGGTGTGATGGCCTTCTCTGCTTTAATTCCTGTTATCCATATTTCAGTTTATCGTGGTGATTCTGTTCTTTCACCATGTTGCAGAGAGGTCTCAAATCTATGTAGGAAAATCTCCTGAACATGTGAAAGTAGCTTGGATATCACCAGGTCAGCAAAATTGACTGTCTCACCCTGTGCTATGCGTGTAAAGAGCTCCCTATGGATTTCAGTGGCGGTGGTTTTTTTTCTCTATTCAGCCCTTATGTATAGTTCAGGACTGCGGTGTTAAATTTGTTAATAATGAATAATAAATTCACGCAGTGAAATAGGGAGCATTTACTTGTGCATATAGCAAACTCTCACAAATCTATTAATATTCACACCCTATCTATTAATATTTGCATCTATTAATATTTACGCAACTATGAGCAAATATAAATATCAAGGCTACGAAGTCAAGCAGGAAGTTAGGAAATATCAGAACTGGTTGTCTGAACAGTCCAATCTGGTTCCTGTCTTTATATGCACTTTGATTTAGGACTTAAAGGTGAGATCATATATCTTTTCCCATGGGGAATGCCCAAGGGGGAGGAATAGGCAGAAGTTTACTAACTCATGTGAAGTGTGAGATGACTGTAATAAGGGGATCTTGCAGAACTCCTCTAATAACCTTTATCTTTATTGCATAGATGGAATGAAAGGTCAAGATCTGTTTGAATAGTATCTTCCTGTGACAGACTTGGTGTTCAYTCCATGCTTTATATACATAATGGGTCCTTAGAGATCGCAAGGAAAGCAAACAGGCCTCATCAATTTCTCTAATGATCCCTCTGAAAGAAGAAAAAAAATTTTTTTGGTTTGTATTTTTAGCTCACTTTAACAACACCTCTATTACCAGGCTGTCAGGGACCTCATACCTAGAATTTATGTTGGCTTTCATAAAGAAAAATTAGATGCTATCTCAAGGACAGGCTCTACTTTTAATGTCATTAAAACTAAATGAGTTATTGTTGATATTCACCGAGGAACAGCAAATAGAATTAGGTGGAGAAAAATCTTAGCGATAAGAAGATGCGGTGGCTTAAACTGTCGACTGTGGAGAAGAGGTAATTTATAAGCAATGCTTTTTTAATGTATATGAAACCTGTACTTTATGCTGTGGTGGCTGTTTCTGTTAATCCTAGGGGAGGGATGGAGGTTATGGAGAAGTGTGGATTTTAGTTATAATGCTCTGCATCTCTCCAGGAGCGCCAGTTGCTGGGCTGGGCTGTTCAGCCAGGAGGGACTGGAGCCCCAGGGCACCCTCAGCACCTCGAAATGGGAGAGGGGCTGGCCCTCAGGGCTCAGCGTGCCCTTTCCATATCAGAGTGCTTGGAGGGAAGCAGAGCTCAAGGAAAAAGGGAAGAATTTAAATCTAGTAGTGAAAGATGGCTTTCATCAACCCAGGACTAGATGACACCTCTTTTTGGGGGTCTGTGTCCTCGCACTTCTTTGGAAGTGGCTGGRCTCAACTGAATGCTTTCTAAGCCTTACAAAGAAAATCTTTGTTCTTTAATAGGATAAAGAARCAGAACTGGGACAGACGTGTTTCCTACCCTAGAGGATTCCCCAAATTGCACACTCTACATTTAACTTTACTTGCTTTAAACCATCTAATTCTGTAAAACAGAGCAAAGTGAGACTGAGGATTCCCCTGGCTTGTCCAGGCTCATGGGAGAAGCACAATGCTGTGTAGAAAGAGCRAGGCTTACAAAAATCTGGGAAATGGCTGTTTTGTATGCTAACCCCACCTAAAAATCTGTAAATCTGTGGTATAGATTGGTAAATATGTGGTACAGAGGTCACCCAATTTTGTTTCTTGAATGACTGAGAACTCTTTAGCTGTTAACTCCAAAACTGGAGTGAAGCTGAATAGGGAGATCCCATACCATGTTCTAAGGGCTCAAAGCAGCTGGGAAATAAAACGAGATACAGAATTTCTTGGTAGGCGTGWAATGATTGTGTTTCATTTTACATCTGCAGTATGAAGACTGAGAAAGTCTTTTAAAAAAGATCAAAAGCAGATGTATTTATACATAATGTCTTAATGTGTCAATGTTTTGCTGGGACATTGTAGTGAACTGCTAGAAATGAAGAAGAAATGTTAAAAGAACACTATTAAGCTGTGAAGTTAAAAACCTGAAAGATAGAAAATGTTGCTGCAAACCTTATTAGGCCCCCTAATGTGCATGCAGGAGGATGGGCTTTAATTACCTGGTCACAACCTATTTTTTGCACAGCAACCCCCCCACTCCTTTCAGCACAGAAACTGGATGRTTTTTAATTAATGAGCAACCATTCAATATTTCATTTTCTCCTCAATATGTCTTAAGGTTTATTCACTGTATGCTCTTCAAACCTAGCCCCGAAACATAATTATTAATTTCTTGATGAAAAATGAAGAAGTACGCTTTACAAGAAAATCTATTTCACAAATATTTGTTTATTTTCATGCCATCCATGGGGGGATGATGGGTTACTATGATTTTTCAGACAGTGAATTGTGTCATCAAGAGAAAGCATATAGAAATTTGGAAGCTCAGTTTAAGACAACTAAATCAGTTTTTCAGAACTTTGAAGAAAATTTTCAGTTGACTTCAGTGACCTATACTAACCTGTGAGGCTAATGACCACAACATTTTTAAAAATATATATTTTTCTCATTCTGGCATAGGCTGAAAGCAAGACTTTGACCTGTTTAGAGAAGCAGGTGAGAGCAAGAAAATGCTGTGTGTCAGAGAGCTGTAACCTCCGTAGCCATGTCATTAAGGCACCAAACCACTCTCTTTGAGATGCTAGAGAGCCATGTTTGAACTGGTGCTGTGAATCAGAAAGACCAGCCCTGGTGGTAGTGAGAGATAGCTATCAAAATAAACACATCTTCTCTGTTCCCAGGAAGGGATGCTTGTTTTGCATTTAAAAATCACTGGGTGATATACAAGAATACTCTTGGAAGCTGGAGCCTGAACCTTTTGCCAATGAGGGGAGAGCGTCATACTCTTTCCTTCTTTTTGGCCTTTTGGATCTGAATGTTTTTTTCTGCAACAAGGAAGTCTTACCCAAATAACTTGTAGCACAGTAGTGTAAGTAGTTGCCTGAGAGGCAAGAGAAGTGACTCTCTCTGAGAACATTGAACCACTATCTTCCACTTCCAGATAACAGGATTAATGTTTAAAGAAAGGGAATGGAGGCACCAGCATTAAATGAAGTGAGCCAGTTACCTGTCCTCAAAGACAGAATTGAAAAAAAGGGGTTTGAGACAGTCGTGTTTCCACCTAAATGCCTATRTAGCAGGTGTGAATGAGGGACAATAAGGACTTGAACCTGAAATTCCCAAAGTGCAGTTGAATGGCCTAAAAYAGCAGTTATTCTGACTTGCTCTCCTACTGGACTATGGGAATTCTTCCTATGAATTAGCATTTTCTCATGAAATGTGAACAATATGTAGTATTTTAGAACAAAGCTCTTCATGTTCTTTTATCTATAGTTTGTCTTCATAAAACATCTTATAACTGGCAGTTCTTTCTGTCTCTGTGGTGCAGTGTATTCTCCCAGGCCCAATGAATGAAATCATTTTTTTGATTTCTCTCCTCTTCCTCATTTACTGCTTACACCACAGGTTCTGCATATAATAAGGATGATATCCCTTTTCTAAGGAACAGCAATTAATACTAAAACTCGCTAGGAATGTCCTCYACTGCTGATTGAAACCAGGGTCCTGCAGAAAAAATAAATGACCATGTAATAGAGAAGAGGGGAGGAATCCACAGTAATTTTCATTGCATTGAATGCTGACATTTCCTAATTTTTTGAGTGCTTGCTTGGCACACTTAAGGTATTTAACAAAGTTATTTAACAAAGGACGGTGGGTGGATGGATGTGTGTGTGCGTGCAAGTATGTAGATAACTATATGGCCATTTTTTTTTACAAAAGAGGTGGAATAAACAATTCAATTCTTACAGGGCTCAAAACTGGGGACAGAGACTTACTTATATCTGCTGCTCAGATATCTGCCACAAGCAGGAGCACCTTTTTAGCCCCTATGGAACCATTGGTAGAAGAGCCTGAAAAAGTTTATCAGAGGTTTTTCAGAAATATTCACTGATAGCAGAAGCAGGGTAATAATTTTGAATTGAAAATGGTTGCAGTGAAATGACATTGTTTCTTCTGGTCAGCTCTATGAACTCAGCAATATGAGCTGTATAAACCATTCGAATAAACCGCCTTATTTCTGTAGCCAAGGTCTGGGAGAACAGATCGAAAGGGACACATGTTCCTCAGACATGGTCTCTCTTCACCTCTCTGGGATGTCTACTTACAAAAGTAAATTCCCCTCTTTGGGGAAGAAGGGGTTAGGCTGTGATGAAGGATTTAGCATGCTAATTGCTAGCAATTCTCCCTTCAATCAAAAGCACACAGAATGGCTACAAGGGAGAACACGATCTCTGGATTACACTCCAGTCCTCTGAAATGTGGCACTCCAACCTGTGTCATTGCTTCCAATTTACAGCCAGGTAAGCCAGGTAATCAGTGGGTTTGTCTTGCCAAAGAAATAAGTTACTCCAAATTTGAACAAGCATATGCCATTTGAACAAGGCATGTTTGTTATATTTAACCCTACCAAAAGATGATTGAAGTCTTGCTTTAAAATATGTAACTATTTTGTGCCTTTTGGGTGATACTGTGAAGTCCGAGCCTGTTCATTTAATGCAGAACCAATAAAGGGGAACGTGGTCCAGAGTTTATTTTTGGTGTTGCATTCCCAGATTTCAGAGAACTGCTAGCCCATGATCTGTGGCGATAGTGATCAGACTACTGCACTGGATGGGGGTTGCCTGAGATGAGGTTCACACTGGTGTCAGTAGGGTTCCTGGCCTTAAGAGGTGTTTTATGGAAGCAACTGAGCGTATCTGAGGAGAAGCCATGCCCAGGACACACGGGTGCCTTGGGGCAGTCCCTGTGTGTCTCTGCGCRTCTGAGAAGTACCAGCAGCCAAAGCTCTATAGGCATCAGCGTTTCGGCTCTGAGGTGATGGCATTAGACCTCGCTGACTGTCCTGATGCGCGTTTTCCTCCACAGAGCCTTCCCCTGCAGCAGGGTTTTCTAGTGGAAACTTGAAATATTTATTCTTTTCTGCTCTGCTTAATTCCTCTAGCTCCTAATGTGACAGTAAATAACATAATCTTGCTGCAGCATCATGGGAGCATTGATGCTGATTCACTTCAGTTATAGCTGAGAGATTCTCCCTAAAGTATCCTCCATAAAAAGATTATGTGACAACCAAACAGATCCTAAAAGTAAAGATTTTCTTTACTAATTAAAAACAAACAAACCAAAAAACCAAACTTCTTTTGGCAAATCAAAAGCTAAGCAGCCCATTAACTTCAGTTTACCAGCTCTTTATATCTCTTAAAGTTTATCTGTGCAACTTTTCTACCTATACTTTTCTCCATTATTTAGCTGTTACTGTTTTTGTATACCTTATAAACAATATGTGCATTTAATTATGGAATATTTGTATAATTCTTACCATTTTTCAGTGATCTCGAGTTTCTTGACATCTACAGTTATTGGCGGTTGCTTGTTGGAGTGTGGATAATGGTATTCTAGTGAGAGAGAGATTATATATTTTTACATTATTATTACTTTATAGCATTTTTACAGTAGTATATAAAGAGTTCTCAGCTGAGATCAGAGCTGTGCTTTGCCATGCACCACAAACATCCATCAAGAGAGATGGTTTCTGCTTAAGAGAAGTTGTAAGTAGGTAACCAAGACTGTCAAGGTATTATTGCCCATATTTGACAAGTGTGGAGCTGAGAACCAGGCATTGYCTGGATTTAGTGGTGAGAAAATACTGTTGTACTCATTTGGATTCTGGTGTGCGGTGTTGCTTGGACCAGGGACCTGACTATGGAGCATAGCATAAATTTCTTATGGTTTATGCAGTTAAGTTTCTTTGCGATGGAAGGAAGGCAAGATGATTCTGGGATAAGGTCAAGGTATTCACGTGGGCCAAGGTGCTTGGTAAACGCACTTCAGAAGTCACCAGAAAGACTGTGAGCAGACTGTCTGCTAAACTCCAGATCTGTGATTTTTTTTCTCTTAGCATTTAACCTGCTAACTGCCTGTAATGACCAGTTCTGAAATATTTCAATCTCTCTGTGCATTGCATCTTAACTGTCAAGTGCTAAAATCAATCGTATATAGAATCTATTATAAAATGTGTTTTCTCACTCTCAGTTGAAATCGTGTTTTTTTTTATTTTAGGAATAAAAAGGAGAGAATAAATGCAAATGTTATTTGATAGAAATAAAAAAAAGTTATTCCTCCCTCTTTCCATATGCTCATCAGTTCGTCGTTTTGTGCTTTTGGGGGTAGACACAGCCAYGCAGCTGAATATTGTTATGTCAGCAAACACTGAAGATTCCTCACTTTGGTATTATAATCGCTTGAACTTGGCTACAGGTGCAATAACCAAGCATGTAATTTTGCCGCATTCATTTGGAAGGACACTACACAGGAACGCTGAATTAGCCCTCCTCCTGTGCTACCCGTGATGAGCTGGAGTTGAGTGAATATGGTGTCAGAATGAGTAGTAGCTCAACAGCATTTAAGAGAGAGAATTTCTCTGGGCACCTCATGACTGGGTACAGCACAGGTTGGGCTGTTAGGGGACACCATTTGTGGGAGGAAATATGAGTTCCAAACTCTTTGTAATAACGCTATATCTAATTCATGTTTTCATATTCACTGCTGGGCTATTATGCAGACTTGACAAGCCATTATGGACAAAACAGCGTTATTTTGAGATACACTGAGCACTGAAACATGAGAAATTGAGAATCCAAATTTCAAAATGTGGATACTGGGATCATAAATGGGAAGTTTGTGGAATAGGCAAAACGAGCAYCTAGCAATCTCAGAAATTTTGATTACATGTTGTAGCCTGAAAGAAGCCTTCTACTTTAGTGCTCAGTTTAGATGTCTAGAAGTGTCATATTAGTATAATTTAGCTAGTTTCTCATACATTATTTCAAAGAAAAATGGAGGATAAGGCAATTGTGAAATACTCATGTTAGCTGTCTGCCCTTCTGCACACGGTAGAGTTTAAGCTGTACAGTTTTTTAAATGCTTGCTGTCCATCTCATCTGCCTATCTGTGTGTGCTTTAATTCATCCAATTCACCACAGTATCAAAAGTCAATCTTAGCTGAAAGTGTTGCTGCWTTTCTAAAAATAGAACCCGAGACTATCTTTATTAGCTGCCATGTGAATTATTAGTTTTAACAGGAAGCTACTTAGCTACAATACCTTTTCTTAGATTGTATGCCACTCTAACCATCAAGTCCAACAAAAAGATAATGATTGTGACTGAAGAAATGCAATTCTGAATTATGAAGTAGAAAGTACAAGAATCTGTGAGTGAAACCAATTTTTAGTTTGCTGTCTTTACATGTATACAAAACACATTGAGAAACATGATTACAATGTACAGCRTCTTCCATCTGCAGCAGTGCCAAACCAAACTTCACGTGTGAATTAAAATATCTCCCTGTGAAATGAGCAGAATTTCAGTGATGCAACAATGTATTGCTGAGAACCACTTTAACGGTATTCTTTAATCATGTTCTGGGAAGGTGATATTATATACATATTCACCAGTTCCAGCATGACTTTGCGAATGTTGTTGTCCAGGGTAACATAAACCTTGAGAGATGAGCTGGTGTTGTATACTGATAGGAGCGTTTTGGCCACTACTTCTTGCTGAGCAGAGACTCTGGCTCCTTCTCCTCCTGTCTTGCCTTGCAAATTTAGGTGGGTTGCGACAGCTTCTGGCAGTGAACAGGCTGAAGGCCAGTGACTGACAGGGTCCTTCATGAGGGGTTGAGTAGGGAACAGTGAGGCAGTGTGATGGAGACCAGTTAGTGGTATAGTAGATGCATAAACAGCCTTGCTAATGGATACTGCAGGCAGCTGTGAGATGTTTTTCCAGCAACCTGTGAGGGGTGCAACTGGTGTGGTGAAAGTGCTTAATTTCTTTTTCCCAAGAATGTGATAATGGTAGAGCTGGACATCAATAGAGCGCCTTATGGGCAGATTTTTCAGTGACCTGAAATAGCATTGTGAWTAATCAAGAAGGTGGATTTTTACTTCTCAGTATAGGTTAGCTACATTTTCACAGCTAGTTATTTTTGGGGTTCAATCCCCCTCCCAGTAATTGAAGCTTTTGGAATATCTTTGTATTTCTCTTCTGAGAATCAGCATTGGTAACTTAAATTGTTTCATGTGGGTCATGTTCCAGGCTCTGTTAGATCCATATTGCTACAAGCAAGCATTCAGAAGGCTATTCATGAGGCTGAGATCAGGGGGGAAACTGCAGATCCTTTACAACGTTACCCTACCTTTCCTATTGAGCAGAATACAGTGCAGTTTGTCATACAAGCAGCGGTTGTCCCTCCGGGAGCTCTTGAGATAGATGAGAGACTGCTATTCTCCTTACATATCTAGGCAATGCAGCAAACCATAGTGAGGAATTAAAAAGATAGTTACAATAGCCTAAAAAGGACAATAAGCTCATAGTTCTGAGTTGACATTAATTATGTTTTGATGGGGTTATAGTGGGGCAGGTTCTGACAGTAGCACTTTTTAAGAAACAAGATACAGTCATAAGAGTATTTCTGTCTGGAAGTGGTCATGATATCCACTGACTGATTTAGGTTTTATATTAATGTTCATGCTATGTATATTTTCTTCTGCTTAAAATCAAAGAACATCAATATCAATTTCTGGCATTGTGTTACTTCAAATCCCAAGGTGTTGGTGGCTCTCTAGGCTACACACAGAGGATGCATCTACCCTGAATACATTAAGATGTATTTCAGTATTCCCCTTCTGGTTTCAGTGGTTCTGTGAGTTGCAAAAATCCTATAATTATTTGAAACTACCCTCATTGGTACCTTCAGCTAAAATAGGTTGGGTATGTTGTTCTGGAAGCTATTGCTGCTAATGATGCACTAAGTGGCAGGCAAACGTAAACAGCAAATGCAGGACTCCCAGAAGTGGAGACTAAAGAAGGATTTATTCTTTTTTCCCCTAAACAGTTCCTCTTACTGTAACCCCCTATTCAAATTCTAAGTTAATTGAAGTTTGCTGACACCTCCACTGGTATGCTAGTATATACGGAGATACGCTACCTGTTAGGTTTTGCTGGAGTTGGGAACMGAGGCAGACTGCAGTCATCGCTTTGCTGCCTTACAGTCCCTGCTTTTGGAGGTGAGGGAGTTGTGCAGAGACATTATCTAGACTTTCTCAGCATTCAAAATGCTTAGTTTTGAATTCTAAATCCCTGTTCCCTCCTGTTAAGGAGGCATTTAAAGATATATCCCGATTTTGATTTTTATTTAAATAACTAGGTTTTGATTTGGGAAAAAATAATTGATTTTTACATCCCGCTACGTACTTCCGTCATGACCTTGRGCAAGTTTCTTTGTGGCTCAGTGACCCATGAGGACATGGGGATGAGGACTGTCTGCAGACAGGGTTTGCCTTGTCCGTGTGGACTGTGAGCATTTCGTGGGGAAGGATTATTCCTCGAAATTCCTGGCAGAACTCAATCTGGCTTTTGGCTGGGATTTCTGTATTCTAGCAAAAATACTTACTGGTGTGCTGTCATGTGATCTGGGATAAATGGTTGAATAGCTAGGATCTTGGTATTCTTTTTCCAAAATCAACRTTTCCTTGTTTTATTTTTGCTTCTTGTTTAATTTGTTTCCTTCATCCAATATTTAAAACTAACAAGCACAAGCAAACACGGGAAAAACTTGAAAGGCTAAAAATCAAACAAATGAAAAAACCTTCCAGTTTATTATAATTCAATTAAATACACGCTTCCCGTGGTGCATTGAGGAAAGATATTATTATAGACACAAATCATTTCTAGTGTTGTATTATTAACTGCTTCTGGGACCAGATGATTTTTCTTCCAGATTAGAGGAAGGAAGGAGAGATAGGATGTAATGTCAATTATCCTAATTGTTAAGGGCCCTTCAATGCTAGGGCTTACTTAAGTCCCCAGAATGGGGATGCAAGGAAGTGCAGATTTGCTTCTACTACTATAGACTGCAGTCTTCGGGGCTGGGGTGTATCCCAAACAACCTGGAATTTGCAGATTTAAAATTGCAGATCATTGCACCAAAGAGGCACAGGGCGCCCCAGGAAGCAGAGGGCAGTCTTGACAACATAACATGCCAAAGGTTGCTCCTGCAATAAGAAGTTCAAACGTTCAAGAATTTTTCAGGATTCAGCTGATAGCACAGGCTGAGGGATTTTATTAAGATGACTTTGCTAGGGCGGAGAAAACTCTGTAGGTATTACCTGAAAGTCACTTTGCTTTGCTGGTTCAAATATCTGTAGATTTCATTGAATTGCTTTATAAAATTGTTATGGTAGGAAAATAAAAATAAAAAATGCAGGGGGCAGGGTTAGGTGGTTCAAAGCAGTGTGGAATTGTCGGGTTCAGGCAGGAGGAAGAGGTGTACGTGCACTATAGGCACTATGTCTGCTGCTAAGAGTATTTAGTACTGCCTTTCTCGAGATCAGAAACGATGTGTCATATTTCTTGGAGAAAAAAGCGATGGGAAACTAGTTGTTCCGTACATATCCTTTGAATTCAGAAGTCTTCTTTCCTCAAGTATTCTTTCCTAGTTATTCGTTCTAGCTGTTTTAAATGCCTAGACTTCAGGGTTTCTACATTTTTGGTAAGAGTTTAAAATGCCCTGGAGACCTCACTTGTTATAGCTGTGCATGCATCTGCCTATTAAAAACAGACAATCTCTATTTAATTGGATGGTGGAAAGTTAGAGATATCTCACATCACTCTGGCAAAAATCAAGATTTTATGTCACAATAGTGCTATCTAGGCTTGTTTATACCTCTCAATCCATTGCAGGAGTCCAAGTGGTGCTATGAAAACTAATAACAAGCRAACAGCAGGTCATGCTGCAGCCTCTTCCAGTTTCTCGGGCAGGCATGGAGGACCCTTTGCTTACACAAAAGCTGGATCAGCTTGTGTTATTAGGGTCAAAGTTGTAGAAATGAAGACAACAGAGTGTCAGAAGAAAAATACAAGTGGACATAATGGACTTGTATCAGTTAGAAGACTGAGTTCCAGTTTTAAAGACTCTCATTATCTTGTCTTTTGTCTTTGACTGTTTCACCTCTAAATTCCTCTGGTTTATATGGGCATAAATTATATTTATTTTCTGTAGGTGTAGTGGGGTTTAATTCTTAAATCACCCTTATTTCCTTTTCTAGTATAATCCAGGGTGCCATGGATGTCAACAGGAAGTTAAGATGAACTAGGAAAGCTGCATCTGTAAATTGCTTGGAAGAGATGAGGGAGAAGTCTTCAAAAATGATGCACATTGTTATTTTATGGAAGGGAAGGAAAGGAAAAATAAGTCCTGAGAAGCCCCTCAGGTGGGCTGGTAGGTTACAGATAATGGAGAGATTTGAAGTGTGCCTCTGAAAGATGATTTTGTTTTATCTTTTTTTGGGTACACCATAAAACTTGGTTTTAGATTAGCTAGACAAGTTAAATAAGAAAAAAGTAACCCCTTGGAAATGTACTTCCTCATCAGAAATTCAAGCTCTATCTTCAAATTCTATATGCATATGTGTGTCTACACATCTGTATAAGATATATATTTCCATCCTTATAGAACTCTCCAGGTATACACATCCATATATATGTATGTTATATTTGACAGCTAAGGATTGCTCAACAGAAGATTGACACCTTCTATAAGGTGTTCTGCAAAACTAAAACATCCCATTTCTGAGCTTTAAAAAAAGGGTTTTGCTTGAAGTAACAGATATCTGGTTTATTTGATTGAAGGCAGTCAGGTTTATTGCTTCTCTTTTTCTTTTTCTTTTTCTTTTTCTTTTTCTTTTTCTTTTTCTTTTTCTTTTTCTTTTTCTTTTTCTTTTTCTTTTTCTTTTTCTTTTTCTTTTTCTTTTTCTTTTTCTTTTCTTTTTTTCCCCTCCAGGTTCAGTTTAGAATTTTGGATAGTCCTAGCAGGAAATCTGGATAGTTTGCAACATTTCTGGTGAATCTTTGATTGGAGATGATGACGGTTTTGTCAAAATTCAAGAAAAGAAATACTAAAACAAAGCTAAAAGACATTACTGTGTCTCCTTTAAAGATACCTCTAACTCAGCTGGCAAAACCTGGTTTTTCTCTATGTCAGCAGTCTCTCCCTCTCTCTCTTTCTTTTTCTTTTTTTTTTTAAGGCAGGTTGTAAGAGAAGTAGTGTAACAAAGGTCACAAAACTCATACGAGAGCAATTAAGACTTAATGAATGGGATTTATAGGGCACAGATCAGGTTAGTCTGGAAGGGGTTTATAAYATTTGGCCAGGAGAATCCATAGTCCTCCTTGCTCAGTTTCATTTTCTTTTTGGCACAGCAGAGCTCATGGGAAGGTTTTCCCTTGCTCTGTGCTCTCATTTGAATTGTCTACATTTGGGTACCTATCAGCTCAGGTTTTGTCCTAAGCACTAGGCTGGGAACTCGCCACRTGCAACATCTGATAATGCTTGGAGTCTTTACTCAGCGTGATCTGAGCATGGTTTGGGCGGTTTCTGGTAAGGAAGTGTTAGACTTGGTGATGGTTGACCCATTKCTGTTGAAATCTAATGCTGGCATGAGTGTGGTCTTATAAATAAATCCTTTTTTTTTTTTTTCCTGTGTACCTTTAAGGAGAAATGAAAGAAGAGTTCATCTGTTTAAAATGTACAGCATTGTTTTTTCCTTAGTAAATATAGATAGCTCTCATTAACATTGAAGAATGCCTCAGTTGCACAATGAAAGAGAGTGAAATTGGGAAGAACATGGGCCATAAGTTGTCAGGCCTGGAGACCAGCATCTTCCCGTGGTGCCCATCCATCCCATCTGTGCCGTGTTGGTCCTGGAAAAACAGCCTTTGGGCTGCAAACCCTGRGGGACAAGAAAGTCAGCATCTGAACAGCAAACCCCCGAGAGCTGCCCAGGGTCGTGCTTTCCTGTGGCTCTTGCGAAGCCCTTTGGCTTGGAGGCAGAGAGGAAAATAAATAAGCAATCGTCATTGCAGGAATGCAGCTGAGCACTTTTTGCCCTGTCTGTGCCAGGGCAGAAAGATGAAATAAATTAGATGCCTGCAAGAAAGGGGAGGCTGCTTTGTAGGTTGGTGGGACTTGGGAGCATCTGTCTAGTGAAGGGCAAATGCAGGCAAACAAGGTTTATCTGCTTGTAAATTGGGGAAAATATATAGGTTGTCCATAAGCTCCTGCCTGGAAAACTGAAAAGGTGAGATTACTGGTCTTGTATTTACCATTCAATTTCTGCTTGGGGAAGCATTAAAAAAAAAAAGTCTTAAAAACTAATCAAACCAGAAGATTTCTTTGCAAGAGCCTTATGAAAATAATTAAGTAATATTTTTCTGCTCAATTATTTAGTACCTTCATTCTTCTGAATGAATTCCTGGCAGAAATACTCATCTGAAATAATGAACATATTCAGGGAAATTAGGACATCGTTAAGAGATGCTGTTTTGTTCAGTAGTGTATATATATACATATAGCTACAATACTGCATAAGCATGATACAGTTTGCAGAGATGATCAGCTAAAAAGGCATGAAAGGAAACTGGTGGGCTTACAGTGCAAAGTCTGTATTTGATTTTCAAATATCTTTGTAGTTATAGTTCTAGGTTCTGACTAGTCAGTTTATGGAGAAATTTTCCCATTGAAAAACTATCTGTGTCAGTATGAATTTTTTGTTTGAAAGAAAGGAACATTTCCAGTGACATATTTCAAAGGCAAACTTTGAAATCAAATTAAATTGTTATTGTTTTTCAGAATTATTCTATTCATTACAGTTGCGGGAATGCAATCTAATGAATAAATATTGCAGAAATAAGATTAATTTTTTCATTGGCATTCAGAATTTCCTATGAAATTTCACCAGCTCCAAATAAGAAATTTTCTTAATTTATTTTACTGAGGGAAAAGGAGTAGATGTACTTCAACTCTTAGGCGTGTCAGTAAACTCCCTGAAACACTGAATAAATGTGAATCTCTGTATCTGAGAGCTTACATGTTTTATTAGTTTTGCTTTTCTGTGTGTGTGTTGGGGGGGGGTCCCCCTTTTGAGGGTTGGTGAGGAGATGAGCAAAAGTTGGCTGTAGATTTGATGTTTAGTATAGATAGACCTGAACAGCTGACTAGAAAAGACCATGTCCAGAAATCCCAAGCAAAACAAGCGCTGCCAAGTCCACAAGCCATCTGAAACCGATACTCGTTGTTTAGTTTCCATGTGCTATTAAACATGAGTAATTGTTCCCCTACCTCCTCCTATGTCTGCCGTTCAGAGTTTTATGGCCCTCTCTTGTACTCAGCTTCAGACATCACTTCTTCAGGCTTGAAGAATCCTGGTCTGTTTAACCTCTCCTCATTCCAGAGGTGGTTTATACCATTGACCAACCTTGTTGCTGTTCTCCCCTCTGCCCCCCCAATTTTAATGCATATTTTGTGAGATGGAGAGACAAAAGCCTTGTGGTATTCAAGCACAGAGTTGCTTAATATGGCATATTGATGCTTTCTGGTTTTCGTTCTCTGCTTCTTTTCTAATAATTTTTAATAATCTCTTTGGGTTTTGGGCCATTTTTGAGTCCAGAACTGATGTTTGCATGCAACAATTTACAGTGGTTTTGAACTTTCTGATAGCAGCTGTTTTAGAATCTATTTTTGGGTGTGTACAGTTAAAATGATCTTTTTCGGTGTGCTGTCGTACCTGACATTGGTCATCACTGTATTCATTTCTGTTTTACTGCCTCAGCATTTGGTATCTTAAGATCCTTCTGCAGCTTTTCATAGTCAGTCTTTATTTATACTACCCACCTAATTTCCTGTCATCATGAAATTGTATCAGTTCTCTACATTCCCTTTTTTCTTGACTTCATTTATGAAGTCAAGGAATAGCATAGATCACAGACTAGATCCCCCTAGAGTCCACTGGCAATTTTCCTTCTAACCTTTCTTTCCTATTCTTTAAATTACTAATCCATGAAGGCACATTCCCTTTTTTTCATATGGCAGCTTAGTTTGTTTGCTTTTTCTCGTAAGTCTTTGCATGATTTTTGTCAAAAACTTGTTGAAGCGCATGCATTATATCAATTAGATCATTCTTATCAATGCACAAATTGATTCCTTCAAGACTTCTRATAAATTTGTAAGCCTGGCTTTGCTCTGAAAAAAAAAAAAAGGAGCCTTTAGTTGTTATATAATGATCTGCCTGTTTACTTATTCTAATTTTTAATATGATTTCTACTGATTTATAGGTTTATTTGTATTTGGATTCCCACACCTGTCTTATAGCCCTTTGAAAAAGTGGTGCTGCATTTGCCGCCACCTTTTTCTCTGGTAATGAGGCCAATTTAAGTGATAGGATAGGCAGCACAGCTATCAGTTGAACAATTTATAGTGGATTTCCTCATGGAAGGATATTAGTAGGGCATAGTGATTTGTTTCTGTTCATTTTATATGTTCATTCAGTATTTCAATTAAAAATAATTTTTCTGACCCATTCCCCTGAAAGAAAGAGTTTAGTGTGGGAATTACCCTAAGCTATACCCTAGTGAGCTCTGATGTAAGGACTTCATTTAACTTCTCTGCTATGGCCTTGTCTTCTTCAAACCTATCTTGCAAACTTTTTCTCATCTGAGGTATATTAGTTTTTGTGCCTTTTATCAAATTAGTTTTCATTTCTTAAGTCCTACATTATTGTGGTATTCCATATTAAATGYGGAGAGCTGCCCTTGATTTTTTTTTCATCATTTAGTTGTAACTCCCTTCCTTAGAAGGATGTCTTTCTACTTCCATTCACTTCTTTTACTCTTTTGTTTAACTTGGCTGTGCTTTAATTCTTTCTCTTTAAAGTCTTTAACCCTTCTCTTCAAGTCTTTTTCACAGTAAATGACATGTATGTATTTTGAATGTCTAATATGATGACCTTCTATAATCTCCATGGTGCTTAAAATAATTTTCCTTTGATTTGTGATTGTAATTTCTGTTTAATATGCCCTAATTTTTATGTATTTCCCCTTTTTAAGCTCTGCTTTAATGTGTGTGTAGCTCTGCTGTTGAGTATGCTGAATTTGAATATARTGTGGTCCTTGTTGCAGGGTAGCTGTTTAGGAGCAATATTTTCATCCTGTGTGCTGCTGAAGTCTAAAGCAAGCATTGTTTCTGCTTTTTCGAGTACCTTGGCTACGCAGTCCAGAAACACGTATTTCTGTTTTCTGAAATTCAGAGTTTGAATCACTGTGACAGTTACAGTCTCCATTCAAAGACAGAGGTCTCTGTGTTCTCCCTTTATGGATCTTCTTTACCACTGTAGCTACCATTGCGTGAAATGATAATATAACCCGGTCATGTGGGATTCCAATTCCTAGAGAGTTTAGGGTAATCAATAGTTGCTGATCATAGCTTATTGTCCGTGTTTGGGTCTAACCTCTCTGTAAAGCACAGCAGCTCTCTTTAACCAGAGGTTCCCGCTCTGTCCTCCTTACGTCATTTGTACCTGGGAACTGCGGGGCCTCCTCCTGAGTATCTTCTTTCCACTAAGCTCCTGGGGTATCTGCTAGGCTGTGTCTTCAAATAAATTAGGCTTTCATCCAGATTAGTTCAGATTTCTGGCATTAGCATGTGTGCTTTTTACTTAAGCCTAGAGACCTGTATTTACGTGTTACGCTGAATTGGGACTTAACTTCTTGAGACTGCGCTTCACTGTTTTCTGTTTGAATTTTGTCTGTTTCTGTCCTGTTGTGTAATCAAGGATAAGGAATTTTTATGAAGCCAGTCCTCAATAAGTCATGCAAACACCAAGATAAAGATCTGTGAGTCTGCAGAATCACTGCATATTCTTTTAGTCATAACCTGTTGATTTAGTGATGCTGTAAACAACTGTCTCCTTCATGCTATGTTTTCTCGGCATGGATACCAGTTGATTTCAAGTGTTCATGAATGCTGTAATGCTGAAACCTGAGGAGTCAAATGTGCATAAGACCATAGTATTGAGGAAGATGCACTCAAGGGCATAGCCATATAGTTTATTGTTAGCAGTTAAATTTGTATTTTTGAACACCCCTCTCCTGCCTGGCAGAAGATGATCTTTGCTGAAGACTGAACGATGAGCATAATTGTAGCACAGCTTTTCTTTATTATGCAGACCTCACAGTATGCAGAAGTTTTTAAAAGAAATCCCATAATTGGTAAATTCTACTCTCTGTGGGTTGCGTTATTTAAAAAACTTATTTATTTCTCCCCATGTTAGATGCTTTCCAACGTGTATCTACATAAACTTTTTTCGGAAAAAACTCTTAAAGACAATGTCATTATCTTAATATTTTCAGAAAAATGTTACAGTGTTTTTATTTCTTGTTCTAAAGGTAGCCTGTTTCATGGGTCCCTTCTCTCACCTAAAATCAGATTAAGAGAAATAAGAGCCCTCTGTGCTAGGCTTCACTCCTCAGGAGGGCTTTTTAAGGAGTTATTTTATTTATCATCTGCCCCCCCCCCCCACTGCTTTGATATATTTAAATGGAAAGTATTGGTACCTGTGGAGAGGCTCCTCCTAAGTTTCCAGGTTTTAACTATTTGCCTGGCTATGACTTAGAGAGAAAACTGTATGGAAGTGAAAGGAAACAGTACAACTTACAAGAAGTATGGTAATAGAGTGCTCTGGGAAATAAAACTATCCGGTTAGTGTAAAGAGAACTTATATTGGAATTATTGACATAGTATTTTAAAATATATTTATACCTTTTCATTCACTTATGTCATAGCTCTGATAAGATTTCTTTAGAAGTATCCATTCAGGTAAATCTTGGACCGTGGGTCTGTAAAGAAAGGGCATAATTTTCTTAATATTGTTACTTTTCTAAAGCTGCGTGGGAGCCTCCTGAATATGGTGCCATGGTGCGCAAGGTTTAGGAATATTGCACACCTTGTTCTTTGCTGCTCCTTACAGAAATGGAGCTGTTAGGGAGAGGACAACAGCCAGCTGAAAAGCTGGCAATCTTTTTGTGCAAAGCAGTATCTCATGCCTAGGTTTTGGAGGATGCAAAGACTAAGTCTCTCTAAGATGATGCTCCCTGGTAAGGGCACAGGAATGCAGCTCCTATTGTAGGTCTTAGCGACAGTCCAGCCCAATTTACATATTTACAGATACCTCTGTTCAGAGCACTTCATGACCTTCAGATCCTACTGCTGAAGATTTTTTGGTGTAACTGGCACAGGGAGTAAAATGTGCAATTGCAACATTATGGAGAAACATGCATTTGGAAGATGCTGGCATACATATTCCCACAGAAGTGCTGCAAAAGCTCATCTTACTCTATTTCAGGAGGAAGAGAAGCAATATCTTTAAGTTGCTTAGCATCCTGGAGAGTGATTTGCTGTGGTTGAATGACAGACCCTGATGTGAAAGTAGAATGGTGAGACCCAAGTGTGGGACTCTGCAAATATTACAGTAATGGTTTTGTAGGAGGAAGCTGTGTCAATTAGATCTAACCATCTTGCGGTAAGAGCAGTCTGTATAGCTCACCGGACYGGAACTAGAGCTGATGGACGCCAGCATGGTTCCACTGATGTGAAGGGTGCTTTAATGATTTATACCAATTTAGGATGTAACTTGCAGTGTATTGACAGCAGAACTTGCAGTTTAGTTAAGCTTGTTTTAAAAAAAAAAAAAATCTAGAGAAATACATATGCAAAAACATGTATCTTTTTCAAATTTGTAATTACACAGCAGTTTGTAACCAAAGCATGATAAACCTTGGAAACAAATGCTGCCCTTCCTTATTATTCGTAGCCACTTATTTATGTAGTTTATGATAATAGCATTCCAGAGAGAAGATCTTGAATAAGATGAACAACACAATGAGATCAGTCTACACTGCCCTTTTGAGAGGTTAACGGTTGTTATCTTGGCTGGAAGGTGAACTTTCTCCTATTCAAACAAACAGAAAACCAGAAGGCGTTTGTATAGCTAAGGAGATGTGTGTTCATCTGCATTCTAAAGCAGTGGAGAAAATTAAGCCTACGTATTAATCCTTTTCCACAGGTTATTATTTTACTGATCCAAATGAAAATGCCATCAAATTATATAGGAGGAAATAATGTAAGATAATAAAGCACAATATTCATCTGAGGTCACTGTTGCATGGAATAACTAACACCTCTCTGGTGTCATCTTGCTGGATCATCTGGCAAATTATAACCAGAGAGTTACCTAGCGTACAGGGCTAGCTATTTAAACTCACTTTGATGAAGCTAAATACAGGGAAGGTTCCCAGAGTTCCCCAACATTGCTAGAAATGAACACATTCACTGCATTGTTAATCCTACTAATTTAATACGAAGCATGAAGGTCTCCATGAGATTTATGCAAAAGAACAGCTGAAATCTATGATTAATGTTGGTAGTGGAAAGAGCAGTTTCAGTCTATTGACTAAGGTTAATCTAGTCCAGGTACTGGGGAAATATTTATCCTTTGCTGTGATACAGCTCAAAATACTATCTTATATGTAGGATTGCTTTTAAGATAAAGTGCAGGAGGCTGAGCAGAAACAGGAATTAGCTGCTGACTTTTAGCTTAGACTTGTAATTTATGGTTTTAATTTTGCTGCTACTCACTCCCATTATTATTAATTTATGTAGTAGTGATAATAATAATAACAGCAATAACAGCCATAATATTTTATACAATCCTTCACCTGCTAATGCTCCAAAGACTGAGCTGATTCTAATAGCTAAAGATGAGGATCAGTTCTGAACCACTGAAATGCAACTGCATGTGAGATGAAACATCACATTTGTTTGCAAACAGTGGCTCACTAGGGTAAGGAAATTGCACTTGGTCCATTGCTGGAAAGAAGGACAGCCTGCCCAGCTGCAGGTTGGATAAAAAACTTGGCCTACATCTATATGAGTAAGCTGGAACCATTTCAGTAGGCAGGAACCATTTCCTAGTCCTGAGGCTGTGGCATAACTCAAATATTATCCATTTGGTAAATCCTGTTTTTTCTTCAAAAGAGGTCATCATGTCCATTGGGAATGGTCTCTGGCATGTATGCTACCCCAAATCTTGCCAAGGTATAATCTGGGAGACTCTAGAAACAGATTAACACCAACCAAAACCATGCCATGTAACATGCTGGTAGTTAAAGAGTATGGATGATGATAGACTAATGCCTTAATATTCCTGTCTCTATTTTATTTACTGAGATAGGTTACAAAGGCCTTTTAATGAGAAAGTGTCTCTGTTTCCTTCTTCCATTCTGGTGATTATAGTGTTTCTTTGTTTTTCCTGACTAGCTCTTGTTTGCAAAATATTTTACCATTGGAATCCAAAAGATCCTCTATTCTGTATCCAAATTGCTACTTGGAGTGAATTGATAAGAAGAGACAGCTCAGCTACCACCAATTAGAGACAGTAATTATGAAGAATAAATAAATTCAAAAGCCCTATGCTGCAATCATCTATGGGTTAGATGTTTTCAATGGCATTTTGCTTTAGTATGGTGCCTCTGCTCTGTTTCTGATGTAAGTGGTAAAATTTGCAACATCTCGGAAAGAGAGAGGATATTTGAGGGCTCAGTGAAGACCAGTAGCAGGCACTCTGCTTATTTTTATACCTGTCTCCAAATCTTTTGGTGCCGGAATCACTGGAGATTCCACTCTCTCAGACTGGGATCTCTCAGCAGTTGATAAAACTATTTGGTGAATGAAATAAATATATTTAGCCCCTTGTAAGTTTTAAACTTATTCTAGTATCAAAATAAGATAACTAATTCAAACTATTTGAAAATCAGGCTGTCCATTCCAGCAGAAAATTCCAACTTTTTGGTATGTGGTGTTGACCAGAATGGGAAAAGATACTCAAATTTATGGGGGGGGAGCAGAATAAGAAAAGAAAAGGCACAGAATTAAAAAGTTGTTTTGCARTATTTTGTTTCACTGTTTTTGGTCTAAATGGAAATGTCTCATTAATCTTGAAAAGACTCAAGAAGCTTCATGTTTTTAATGGCATCAGCATGAAACTGATATTTTTTCTGGATTGAAACGGACCTGTCTAAAACAAAATATTGCATAAATTTTCCTAGTGGATATTCTTGAAAGATGAAACATTTTTCTTTGCAGAATATTTTGCCATTCTGAAATCTACATTTTCTATTGGAAAATCTGTGAGTAGTTCTGCTAACTGTTAGCACAAGGATAACAAGCAGCATCCTTAATATAAATGTGTTTTTTGTTGGGCAATCATCTATTTGAGGCTAATGATATTGTTTAACAGTATTTGTTCCTGTGTTTGGAAAGCAACTAACCAGAGAGAAGGGTACATATTCAGTGTAATGGGGCAGATCAGAGGCAAATAACCTGCCCATTTGAGCAGATTATTCAAGTAAATGATGAGATAGGTTGGTGCATGCTACATTATTGTCTTCTCTCCCCTGGACTACTCTGCAGTCTGGGCTACATGCAGAAGTAGGTCCCATGTTTGGTATCGCATACTGCAACTGTTCATTTTAATTCTTATTGTACAAGGAAATTAAACGGCCTTTTTGTAGACTACCAACATTTTTTTTTTCCATTTGGGAGYGGAGAAATGGGGAGGAAAGCTGTCATTTCTTCAGCTGTTTTGTTATGGGATGATAATTTCGACAGGTCACTCTTTCAAGTCTTTTTTTTCCTCCCTAATAGCAGCGCAGACACAGTGTCAGGGGATATTGCATTTTGAGGGACTTTGTCAAGGATAGGCATTTCTAGGAGGAAAATGTAGCTACTATGGGGGGGGGGGGRGGCGCGGAGGAGAACAAATGCAGAAAGGAGGTTTCTCTTTCTGAAGAAACAAGGGGCTTTAGACTAACTAGAGTCAGTGTTCAACCTGGACAGGAAAACGTGAGTCTGGAAACAGGCACCTTGGCTCAGAAGATCCTTAACCAAAAATGACTGGTTTGTTATGAAGACCTTGGTGCATAAATAGGAAAGGCAGGTGCGAAGCAGGARGAGACACTTGGAGGTGAGCGAGGTGCGAAGAGGACATGTGCAGCCCACCCAGCTCCCACTGCAGTGTTCTAGCTGTTGGGGCAGGCTGGGACCAATCTGAAACCTGCTGAAATCAATGGAAGAGGCTCCCACTGACTCCAAAGCAGGTCAATTTGTGCTTCATATTTGGAGTTTGGTTGGGCTGGGTCGTGTTTCTGAAAGAAGCAAACACAGTTCTTGAGAACGAGAAGCAAGAAAACACAATGCATAGGTTTGTTGTCCACATGACAAGTGACGCTGAATGGTAGGTGAGAACGAAGATCTAACCTGCAGATCTTTAAGGATTCGAGGAGTCCTTCCTTTCATCCTTCCCTTCTCCCTGTGGTTTGGCCTCTTGTAATAGCAAAAGGATTTTTTAAGGCCACACAATGAAGAGGGCACTAGGGCCTCCCTAGGACCAGGTCCTGCCATGAACCCCTTGCTGTCAAGAGCTGCTTTTAACCCAACTCCCAAATAAGGTGAAGGTTTTAGTTTTAGTAGCTTCCAGTCTGGACACAGGGAGATTAAGTTGACAGCAAAGCCATTTTATTACTTTTCTTCATGACAAGATATTAACAGTTTTGGCATGATGTGTTGGGCTTCTTCCATTACATAAGTTCAAGCAAAACAACATTTTTCACTGTCAACATACACAGTATGTAGAAAAGGTGAAATCTAAAAAGAACATTGAGACTTTGAAGTTGGATTTTTTTTACCTTCACATTTTTCTCTCTCTCTTTTTTTTTTTTTTTTTTTTTTACAAGGAAGACATCTGTATGTACGCCCTTAAATTTGAAGGCTTGGCCAGGGTGAAGCAGGGAGTTTCCAGTCTTGCTAAATCTGACAGTTGCCTTTGTTTTGCAGCAGAAACTAAATAGATCTTTTTATTTTCATTGTTAGAAAAAGTCATATTAGCTATCACAAACCTGTCCAGACTCAGGGTGTTGCTAGTGGGCACTGATGCAGTGCAGTTGTTGCATGGAAATACTGTAGCATCGCATAAAATCAGAGGCTGCCGAGGTTCCATATGATGCGTTCGTGGCTATGCTGTGCCCTCCTTGCCACGGTACCGTTCAGTCTTTTTCTACACATATAGATAGAGGTAAGGGAACCTTACCATACCTTGATTTCAGTCACTGACTTCCCCAGTTGTGGGACCTGTGTTTAGTACCCAAACTCAATTTAGCTCCACTGAATTACATCCTAGCTAATATAAACTTCAGCAGAACTGAAATTCTGTTGCTTAACAGCTATCCCTGACTCGTAGCTTATTTGAAGCTAGAAAATCTGAAAAGCCGGGCCATGTTTTCTCCTTCCTGTTTTAGATTTTATTGTTGTGGGAAATTCATATTTTTCTTAAAGAATATGTGCATCCAAATATTTGAGGAGATCCTGGGAGGTGCACGAAAGGAAGCGTGTTCTGTGTCTCAGTGCTAATGCCTTCTAGTCCATGATCTTTCTCATCTTAGCAAGAGAGTTTAAAAGGGAGAATGACATTGTTTTACTCTACTTATTGCAGTTTGGGGATTTATGACAGGCTTAGCTGCTTTTTATCTCACTTTGGTTCCTTCACTAAGCTGCTACATAGCTTGAATTAAGTGTGCTCCTGTCATTTCTTTGGGCACTAGAGGAAGCATACTGCAATGCCATGGGTGAGATTTGGAGGTGGAATGCTCTTTCTGTGCTTGTATTTCCTTCAGTAAAGGTTGAAATGTTGTAAATTGCAAACATCTGTGTTATGTGCCCCCTGCACATTCATAATCTGATTTTTTTTTTTTTTTTCCCCTCCTCGGCTCAGTTCATCAGCGTGGCAGAAATGAGAGCATTGAATACATCCTAAAATATCCCCCTTAAAAGGTAGTTAACCTCAGGTCCTCCTGCTCGTCGTTCAGGGCTGATTGTGCCTGTGCTGCTGCTTGCATACACACTTTGAACCCATCCCATTACCTGCCTAATAAAGTGGGAGAGCAAAATGTGTTCAGCAGAGTCATTATGGGAATGAGCTTCTGCAGCCTGGTAAATAAGTTGCCATTTGCTGTCCAGGGTGTGTGTGCAGGGGGAGACGGAGGTGAACAACTGAATCAGATGCTACCTTTTGAATTGATTAGGCTTTGATGAGCAGACACTTTTCTTGCATCAGATTCCCACTTGTCTGTCTAAACCTAGAGACCATCCTATGACGGTCTGGCCAAAGGGCAGTATAAGGTTTAATAAACCAGATCTTTGGCTGATATGATCTGGCACAGATCTGAATTACTGTATACCAGAGAAACAAATGTGTCTTTGCAGGGTTGCTAAACAACTGTTGTATTTCACTGCAGTTGTTTGACATGTTCCTAAACTGCCCTTAAACAGCTTCTGGGATCCTTTAAACAGCTTTTGGGATCCTTCTGAATGGAAGAGTTAGGCAAACAGGCCATTCATTTAATTGCTGTTTCGGACTGGAATTTTCCTGAGGGAGTTATGTACCCAAATCCCACGTATTGCCAGTAGTTTTGAGATTTGGACACTTTTTGAAAATTTTATCTCATATTTGTTGTTGCTAATGCAGTACTAAACTGGAATTCTGTTTTATTCTAGTTCAGTATAACCCTGGAAACAGATGGGTTGAGTATTGGGAAAAGTGTCGTATATGCTTGCCTTGTTTTTACTCTTCCCTGAGAGTCTGCTTACAGCAACTGCTAAAGATACAGCACTGGACTAGCTGGACCCTCACGCTGAACCTGTACAGCTGCTCTTATGTCACCTCTTTGTGAAGGTGGGAGCTGCCTTTGCTGAGGTCTGCTGAGTTTGAGAGTGAACCTGTACTTTGGGGATGAAGAAGAACTCAAAATAGTACTGTGGTGCCATAGCCTGTGTCTCAGCTGGGCACCACCCAGCCAGGCGTCATGAAACAAGTTTGGTTTGAGACTCAGACCTGTGTGTGGCAAGCTGGTAACCTTACAGCCACTAACGACAGGTAAAAGGTTACATTTGGCTTCATGAATCTGATGGCAATATTTGGCTCTAATGGAGCTTTTTGGTTTATAAGCCCCATATAATACCAGAAGCAGAATTTCCCACGTAAATCATCAGTCTGCTCTGTTTGCAGAACTTCTAAAAAAAAATCCAAAGCTTTTCAGTGTTATGCTTCCCACCACAGCAACTATGTTGCACGGGAAATTGCATGCGGGTGCTTTGTTTTCTTTGCTAGTTTGTCATTTTGTTCCTGTGAATTAATCCCCATCCACAACAAGTTATAATAGAAGTCATTTCTCAAGAGGAAGTGTTTCTGCCATTCCCACTGATAAGTTTACTGTTAATCAATATTTGAACCTCCAGGGCTAAGTAATTTGGTACTGCATCCTTGTTGCATCTTCTTTAATGGATGGATTATTTCTGTCAGCTGTGGATCAAAGTTTTCAAGTGACCATCTGTGGCAATTGGTCTACAGCCCACAGGTGGTCCATAAAACATCAGAAGGTGATCTGTATAGCAGTGGGAATTGAAAGCAAAATTCAAAGCAATCCTAAAGGCATACACAGTGCTCCCCTGCAGTTAACAAGCAATGATGTGCAATGATGTGCCTGCTGCAGGCAAAGTCRTCTTCTAGACGCAGGTCTACAGGTAGGGCACAGGTTGTGGATTTTTTTCCTAAAAGTTTCAGTTCCTCTTTGCTAATTAGAGAAGCTTGCTAAGTTCTGCTGTAAAGGACACATTGGATTTACAAGGGGTTTATTTTTACCGACGTGACTGTTTCAATATGAGAAGGACATTTACGTAGTTGCACATCAGGTTGGGAGTCGGATGATTTGGAATCTGGATTTTGGTAATTCTGGCTCTTCCCTGAGGTGTCATGATGGAAATGTTATAGCGTGGATGCCTGAGGGTGGACRCCTGGATCTGCTCACACACAGCAGGGGTACAATTGTTTCTGTTTTACCTGGCAAAAACAGAAAACTTCTGTGACTGCACAAGTAGTCCCCGGAGCTTGTTGTACACACCATCTGCTTGGAGGCAGAGGGCTGCCTCTGGCGGGGTGAACCGTGGCGGCTCCCCCAGGTGCTGTGCCTGGGCACGTGGTTTGCACACGCTTTGCAAAAATATCTTTGCAGGTTTGCCCTGTGAGAAAGGTGTCAAGACTGCCTGTAGCAACAGTTACAGAGGCTCTTGGGCTGTCTCTACAGTTTCACAGCGCCCACAAGGGCCTGCGGATGGCTGCATGCTGCTGTGTGCCTGTGTGTGTGCTGCTTCCTACCTGCTTCCAAGTGGAAACGTGGGGGCTGTTCAGCACATGACCACATTCACAAATCGCCTGGTTCCCATTGCCTGGTAATTGCAAAGAGATCATTTCTGTAGGTGCTGTGCTTTCCACATGGTCTTTTTTCCAGTGTGTTTCCTTTTTTTGCATAAAATAAAAAATGATTACTCTGTGGCCCGTGATGCAACATGCAGTATTGACAGACCTGTATATTAAAGGATTATAAGAAAAAATACAGAGCCTGAGACTCTTTCTTCATATCACTATACTGTGGTGTATTTTTTCTTTTGTCTCTTAATTTTCACCTTTTATTTGCATTCTAGTTGTTGCATTTTCAGCCTTTCTTCACAGTTGTGCAGACTGGAAACTTTTTGTTTGTCCTCTCACCCCCCCCCCTTTTTTTTTCCTGTGAAAGCCGATATTGTTAGGTAGTCACAGGACTCTAGAAGATGGACTTTGGCTCTAAGGAAACAAACAAAATTCCCCTTCATCTGCCTTTCTATGCAGGAGTTTCTTAATAAAAATGTGAGAGCTGCCACTGCTCTGAATGAGACTTACTCTCTGCTGACAGTTTCATTACCGAGCTGAAGATCATTTCATTTAGAACATAAGGAGAAAAACCTCTGAAATGCTCTCTGCTGGAATTTGAATTCAAATCCCACCTGGAAAGCACGATGAGTGAGCCCAGGACATCTTGAAGTGCTACTTGTGGCACTCCTCAAAACGTATCTGATGGGCAAGGCTGCTGAGCTGCTCTCTTTGGTTGTCTTTGAATTAAGATGAGCAAGTATCTCCATACAGAGGCTTTTAATTACATAATATAGCTGAATTTGAGAGAGGTGAGTCAACCATCAGAAAATCCTTGTGGAAAACAGGATCTTCTGCATAAAAAGTCCAGAACAAGAAGACAGATGCAGGATAAGAATAGCTTTGGGAACAATTTGGTTTCTGGAGCAGAATTATAGACTCATTTCAGTCTGATAAGCTTCTAATGGGAGGGGGAAAAAAAAGAAAAAAGAACAAAAAAACACCAAAAACTTCCAGATCGCATGTTTTGTAGATGTCTTCCTCATTTCACTGAGGTGGCTGGGGCTGTGAAAGACTGAGTTACTGTTTGTCTCCAGGGGTCTGTGGGTATCAGCAATGAAAAACACTTGCTAAGCATGTTTTAGGAATCTGGATATGTGTTTTCTTTTGTGCTCGTGACTGTTGAGAGCATGAGGCTTATTGCATATGAGAGAATTTTTCCAGGTTGAAATTTTTAAGGTGAAATGGACAAAACTTGGTAAGGTTTTAAAGTATTGTGCCAAAAAATATGTTCCTGTGCTAATCAAGGACATTGATTATAGATGTTTAAGCATACTTTTTATTCAATACGAGTCTAATGAAACAATAGCACACTGGGGTTAGTAAAACAAGAGCACACTGAACTCAAAGCTCTACACAATTTTTAACACTTTGAAAAAGGTTTACTGGCATTTGAGTAAAAATTCAAACAGCTGTTAATTAGACCTTTCTTCAGGGTAGGGATGAACCTCCCAATCTCTTTACCTTAGCCTTCTGCCGTCAGAAATGGATTTCAGATCTGCTTTATTAGGATTATACCCGTTTGTGCTTGCAGTTGCATTCTGTAGTTGAATGGTACCAGCATTTGAACTGCAGAAGCATATAAATCACTTTTTGGGATGCAATTTTATACTTGGAAGGAGAAAGACCTCTTTTACAAATATAGCCTTTCTGTGAGTTTTTTTTGTCAGTTCTATCTTTAGTTTTCATTTTTACAAAACTGTTAGCTTCAAATTTAAATCCCTGCTGAGTTACTCAAATGTTTTGAAGATGACAGGAAGGCTGTGATATTTCTAGCCTAATTTTACAGAGTCAGGATATAAAGATGAATTGGAAAAGCTTCAGGTAGCATCACAGACCTTGGATGTTTCTCTTTGTTAGGCTTCATCTTTGAAATCCTGCAGTCATTCTTCATGTGTTAGAGAATTTCCTTTTGTTGAGTGGTAATTCAGAGTAGGGCCATAAATTTTGGCTTGCAGTTGCAGGCAATTAATCAAATAGGCAAAAAAAAAAAGTTAAAAAATTATTATTGTTTGCAAATCTTGGTTGCATACACAGTCAAAATGCTGACTCTCATATGTACTGATTCAAGTTTTCATCTCGTCCTGTCTTGCTGAGTTCTCTGTGGTGTGTATATGTATATGTATACATTCTGTTTTGTCTTCCCAAGCTTTGGCTCAGCCTCTAGTACTCTGAATGCACCAAAGCCCTGACTGGCCTCAGCCCTCATCTGCCTGGATGCTAAGGGCCAATGGARTATTGTGGGGCACAGGAATATCCTGAGCTTGGAGATATTATGCAGCATCTTCTGTAACATCTCCTACTACAACATGTTGTTGCAATTCCCTGAATACTTCCCCCATTTGCAAGCTCGTTTCCCTCCTTGCTCACCCTGCCCTGTTCCTGAGACACTCGGCACTTAAAAGAAAACTTGACAATAAGTATAAATAATTTTAAGTAATTTGAGGCTGAGAATCAGACAGAGGGGTGACAGTTCATGTCATTCAGTCTGAGTACCGCACTCACAGCTCAGCATCTCATGCAGGCTCTTTTCCCTTTCAGGTGTTCACAGGGAACAGCAATGCTGACGGCGTGGTTCACCACAAGTTCCTGCACTCGGTGAAAGCCCGCTTCGTGCGCTTTGTCCCGCTGAAGTGGTCTCTCAACGGACGGATAGGACTGAGAGTTGAGGTCTTCGGCTGCTCCTTTAGTAAGTGGCAAAGTCTTAACCCGTGTTTTGCCAAAGAGCTTTTATTGGCACTGTCAGTACTGTGGGAGTGATCCAACGCAGTATGAGTTAAAATGAAACATGAAATATATAGCCATCATTTATTTTTCGGTTGCTGTATTTGTCTCTCTGCACTGGGATGTGCTGGSCCGTCTAGCTCAGCTGGTGAAGCTTTCTCAGCTCTGCGTCCACTGCAGAACTGACCTGGTGCTTTTTCTACAGGCAAGGCAGTCACCGTGAAACCTCCTCCCACCTCCTTTCCTCCCCACCTCAGTGCAGGAGATAGAGCTATCTGGGATTTTTGCATAGGACTTTATTTAAGAATTGCACTACCTTTTACTTTAGGGTAGTTTAGTAATTGTTTATTTTTAATTTTAGGGCTAATTAACTAGTTGTTAAAGTGCTACAGGTTGTGCAGCCAGTGTTTCTATTCTGGCAGATGGCTTTAGAGCTCTGGAGAGCGGAGTACTGGTCTGCTGCTTTAATTGTTTTTGCCATGGGTGTTTTCTTCAGCTCTCTTCCTCCTCACACATGGTAAGGATCCTTTGAGGTGCTGTCTGCAGCTCTGTGTCACCGTGGGTCTTGGAGCAGTCTATAAACACTGTTACCTGAGGACGTTTTGGCCACAGATTATCTTACTATAACACTGCAGATGCATGACGTATCACCACAGAAGCATACAAATGTAAAGAAAAAGGACCAATGTTGCTCCCAGGCACAAAATGAAAGCAAGCCCAAAAATGAGGAAACACTAGTCCAGTATCTATTTCTCAAATGTTTGTGGATTTATTTCTGAAGTGATCAAAGTTGACTTTGTAGTGCTCAGAGACCCTGCTGGAGATGGATAAGATTTTACTTGGGAGAGTTCATGGGATTAACAGCCTTTGACCAGTAAATTCAATCTGGTGTGGCATGGGTCACCAGCATGTGACACTACTGTAATTGTACATCTCCCTGTTCAGATTAGGTTCTCATCTGTTTCTCCYAGGTACAGAAAAGGGATTGTAAAATAAGTGGAGAGGCTCCTATATGGGAGACTCCTTGAATTCATCTGAGCAGTATCTGAGAGTAAAGTGTTTTAAAACTCAATTCACATGATCACATTAAACAGAGAGAGAGCGTGCTCCAGAACTCTCAGTTGCCTCATCACCACACTCAAGTCTGAGGATTGATTCACATGTGTTCACAGGAAGATCCTTTTTATGGTCTGTAGGTAGATCTGAAGGCTCCATTCAGGTTTTTTTGGGATGCTTCTTTTCCATTTTCTTGGATGCTTCAGGTACTATGGACTATAATTCGAGTACAGACCTGCAAGAAGTCTTCCAGTCTGATCTGATAGTCACTTGGCCAAGAGACCTTTCCCAGCCCTAGCAGTGGGCCTGTAAGTTGAGACCTGTAAATCGAAACCAACTGCCCTTGATGTCATCGATCCAGAGCAGCTATCTCATCTATTTTCAAGGAGCTTTTTTCTCTTAATGACTGAACCTCTGCTATGGAAAGAAGAGTATAGTCCAAACAGACTATCAGCAATTAAGCTGGAACTTAAGGCTGAAACTCTCGTAGCTGAATGTGTTGGTGTTACTCCTTGTGAAATACTACTTGGGAATTACCTCCATGTCAAATTGTGGTTGTATCTTCTATGACATGGCAAAGACTTCAGAATCACTTGTTGGCTGAGTTTTCTTGCACTCATATCTTCTAACTCTTCATCTTTGTCCTGTACCCTGCAGTTGCAGGAAATAAAAATGGCTGTACAGAATTAAGGTATGAGATTGAAGCAAGCCAGAAAAGAAATAAAGGGATTCATAAAAGTTTTACAGAGTGTTGAAATATTCATTCAGTTTATATAAATGTGCCACTCAGATTTTTCTCTGGCAAATTGCATATGCCAAGCCAAACCTGTCTACAAGTTTTGCTTACACAGTTTCATAGTCTTGGCTATTCCTAACCCAGGCACTGAAGCACTTCAGAGTTGTATGATCATTTTTTAAATTTTGTCTTCATTGTTATACAGCAAGTGTATCCACAGCAGATCCTGAGCTGATGTAAACCTACATAACTGCATTCAGTAATGTTCAACAGCAAAGGAGCTCACCCACCACATTCAATTCTGGCACAAGAAATATATTAGCAATTTGAAGAGTTAAAAGAAATGACATAAAAATCACTAGGAGCAGCAAGCTGGGGGCAAAACGGGAAGGAAATAGAGCTAAAGGAAGAATTATGCCAAATCCTTTTTACACTGTTGGAGTGACTTAAAGGCTTCTATAGGTAAACAAGCTCAGAGCATTTGCTCTTAAGTCTATTGAAGTTGAAAGGATTTTCACTGTCATTTTAGCTTTGGATCCAGTCCTTAAGCAAAAGATAAAAAGAGAACATGAAAATGAGGAATACAGATGAACCAGATCCTGCATAAACGGGGCTGCATGTGTGACTGTCAGTTCACTTCTGCCTCCTAGCCTACTTGTGGTGGCAGGTTAAAATTCAGGTGATGCTAGACCTCTGGCTGCCCATTCTACCTTTCAGGCAAATGCTTCCCCCCCTGAAATGGGGCATCCGATCTGCTGCTGAACTATAGTGATGTGAACTGAAAACAGTTGTTTGATATTCTGGGCAGAAAACTGAGGAAGCAAAGRTTTGATTTATAGGCAAGCTGGATGACCCTTTTGTGTGAGTGGCAGCATTCACTGAGTGGTGAAGTTTGGGGACAGTGACAACTTAGGCCATCTGAATTTAATGTGCTGCTGCACATCTGTTAAGATCCCGGGACTAGTGCCAAATTGGGCAACATGCAGCTGAGCACCTCATTGGTACACTAGGGCTTGCACAATAGCATGAGGTCCCTTGGATGGTCTTTGCTCACATCTGCTCCTTTTTAACCTTGCATATCTGAGCAGAAGATGACAGCTGTATGAGAGGTTTGTGACTTCATTGCTCCTTAAGCATTTTAGTGATGGCAGAACAAGGTAAACATGATGCTCTTGTGCCAGTGCAAGGCTCTGACTCCCCGTTTTTGGAGTATGGCTGTCTTGCCCAGCACACTCTGCTGAAGAGGTCCCAGGAACATAACCTTGTTGTGGTAACTCTGCGTGAATGCAATTTTCAGTGGCAGCTATTTAGTAGGAGGCACATGGGAGGCTCAGATCTTGTAGGTCACCAAGCTCTCTGCCAGGACACTATAACAAATAAAAAATATAAAAGAATCATACGAGAGATGTGCAGTGTATGCCTAAGTGGTTAACGTAATCTGTGACTGTACTGTGCTGCTGAATGGCACTCACTGTCTTTTATTACTCCTGGTAAGTAATTTACTGTTATAAATTTGTCCCAAACAGATGTCTGTCATACAAGAAAGCTGTCTTCTTAAAGCTGTATCTCCCAATTCCTGATCTCTTTCTCCCTCCCTCCCTCTCTCTCTCTTTTTTTTTTAATTCTCTAACTGACAGCAGGTTGATATTGTTTCTCTGGAATATAAAAAACATGTTTTTACCAGCAAAGCTGTTTCAGACACATCAATGTGCTTGACCCTATTCCATATAGATCAAAGTTCCTGTCCAACAAAGCACTCCAAGGCTGTGAAATCAGCTGGAATTCACAGATGACACATACTAACTGATTGTTTACTTCCTTACACAGAAAGTATGTATTTAAATGAAAATTAATTGTATTTATTTGAAATTTCTACAAAGATATCATTTCAGTTCTGCAAACAGGTACAAAATAGGAGTGCCATGATGTAAATCTGAAAAAATATATGGTGATGTTTCCAGTTCAGGAGAGGCAATATGACGAGTTGAATGAAAACCTCCATGCAGACGTATGTGTAAATGCTCACTGGCCCTTCGTAATGAAGTCTCCAAAAGGAGCGTGACTGTAACAGAAAACTAGAATTGTAAGGGAATATGCATTCAGACAAATGGCAAACCAATTGTTTTGGATGCTGTGGGATAATGGGTATATCTTTATACTTGGGAAAAGTCTTGTTAGCTTAGCATAGGAAAAAAAAAATCTGCTGACACAATTGCTTTTATAGAATAAGATTTATGGCTGCATTGAAAATGCTGATCATATTATGTAACTGGGTAATGGCCCAAAATGCATCAGCAGGATCAGGTGTAAGTACAGTTAACAGGCTGGGAAACCATGGGGGGAACAATGATAGGGTATGAGATAGGGTATCTTCTCCTCTTGAGAGCGGAGTTCTTCATCTTTGCAGTTCAGGACTTTGATTTCTCATCTTTTGCTGTCATTGCCTGAGGGAATGTGATTTGATACTGTGTTTTTTGATGACGTTATACACAAGGGTCTTCTGCTGGATATTTTTTTCTCTTTTTTTTCTCTTCCCCCAATCCCCTCCTTTGTCATCTTATGAACGCATTACAGAGAACTACGCAGGGTCTGAGCCAGACGAACTTTGACCAGTAGTGTTGGTAACCACCTGCATCAGACAAATACCCAAACCATTGCTTACCAAGAGGTAGGGACAGATTCATAACAGGGACAAAGCTGTTTAGCAGGGCGGTCTCCTTGGAGGTGCTCACTGACGTTTGTCCCTTGGGTTGCACCTCTGTGAGGAATATGGGGAGGGAGATGAGATTGCTGAAGAGTTCCTGAAGCCAGCGGAGCGTGACCAGCTGGAGAGATGTCCCTTCCTGCCACCTGCAGRGAGTTAAAACTTCTTTCTTTGATGCAGGGGTCAGAGCAGGAGTGAAACTGCCCATCTTCTTCCCTTGTTAAATTGCAAGTGTTCCTAGAGCATATTTTCATATTTTGGAGCAACTTTGCCTAGTAACTGCTCACTGTTTCCAAAATCACTAGAAGAACCCTCTTCGAAAGAATAAACAGGTATCGTCTCTGCTTCCTGGAGCTCATAAGGAGGTATTGCAGAATAAAAACATGTTGTGTTTTAATTTCCTATTCCTACAGGTTTTCTGAGACTTCTAAAATTTATCATCTTTGATCTCTTGCTGCAAATGTATTAGGGACATACATGGACTATAAACAAACAGCAAGCAAACAAAAAATGTGGGTTTTCTGGAGCAACTGTATTACACTTAAGCTGGATCTTGCAACGTTTAATGGGAAGCCAGTGATATGTTGTCATGCAAACTGCCATTAATTACTTCTGGATATTACTGTTAGCATTTTTTTTTATATATTCCCATTTCATTTGGTGTTCTTTACTAGCCAGTGTCCTCATAACTGATAGAGTTATGCTAGAGAAGCAGAATTTTTCAGGGTTTCCTTTGCATTATTTCCTTTGCATTCTCTATAAATGTCAGTGCTAGAACTGTTATTGAAATTGCATGTTATGCCATGGGTTAGTGGGGAGCTGAGAACCAGGAGTGAAGTGTGAACTCAGAAGGTTTGAAGGTTTGGATCATTTGGGTTAAGGATCTAACAAACATGGACTGCTTTTATGAAGAGGCAGAATCAGAGCTTTCTTACAGTATCTTTATTTTGGGGAGCTGGAAAATCAACTTTAATTGCAAAAGACATTGGAGAACAAAGACTACATTAACTTTTTTATAGGCTGTCTCTTAATTCCTGCCTGTTTTAAAATGAAGCTATTTGTATGGTATACTTGCAATTTACTTTAAGCAAATTGAAGTATTTAATGTAGCTAGGTGAAATTCATAAAAACTAAGGTATGAATTAAATTCCCTTTATAGAAACTGGCAGTCAAGTCCATACAGAGAAAGCAGCAATTCTGAGGGAGGTGATTCTGAGCACCTAAATCAGAAGTTAAAAACTGTTAAAGCAGATGGTGTGAATACTTTTCTCATGATATTTCCTAAAGTAACAACTGTTCCCTATATAAATCTAAACAGCATTTTATAATTCTGACATCACAGATGAGAAATTAGACCTCATTTATTCTGGAATGAACATTTTCCAGAGCTGAATTTCTTTGTAATTTCTGTTTTATGAAAATAACTTCTTTCATTCTGATTTGAAATTGAATCAGTTTCGAAGCRTCAGTGTTTCCCATCAAATGTAAATTTTGAGCTCTCCTTGTGCTGCAAATTTATAAATCTTCCACCAAACTTCTACAATGGTCATTCTGACATCTAGAAGTTATCAATGATAGTTTCCATAGTGAAAAATCATTAACAGGTCTTTTATTTTCTAAGCTTGTAATCATTTTTAATTGCAAACCTTTCTAAAGCCAGGTCTGTTTAAAAAAAAAAAATTTTTTTTTTTTAAGAGGAACAAAGGGAAGTACTATTAAAACACAGAGGGGTAGAAGAATTCTCAAGGGAACTTAAGTGACTTAAGTCTCTAATGCAGYTGCTGACCTGGAAACCTTGGTGGTTTTGCATATGGCCTTTTCAGTTATTTTTCAAAAGAAAATGAAAAACTGATTGCTTTGGATTATAATTAAAACATGGGATGTGCAAACAAAGATGGTCTGTGTTCTTTCTTTGTCGCTATGAAGATATTCTTTTCTTTATGTATTTATCCCAGTAATTATATAGCTTAGTAAACCATTGTTCAGATTATTCTTCTTATTATGGTGCTCTTCATTTTTAATAACTTTTTAATAACAGGAAATACCAAGTGACAGATTTATCATTTATGAGCAGATATTTTATCCGTGATTTGTGCCAAATTGCATTTGGATAGAAATTGGAATTAAGTTAATATATGCCAGTCACATGTTTAACACAATGTATTAGTTAAAAGTAGCTAACACTACCTGAAATGTGCTGGTTATATATGAAGAAAAAGAAAGTTTATTAAAAATATATTTTGCATAAAATACTGCTTTGTTAAGCAACACAAATACTGCAATCTGCTGTTACCAAAAGATGTATTAATTGCAATTAGAGAATTGATAGCTTGTTTCCCATCATAGTGATCAGGTTTCAGAAGCTGCCCAAAGGGGGAAATGTGTTTCTAATAGGATATTCCCAGGTGTGTAATCAGGTTAGATGCCTAGTTCCCATGAAATCCCTTCACAAGCTTTTTGAACCGATATTTGATGGTCCCTGCCATCCTAGTCGGTTTGAATGTGGAAACATGGTTGATAAAAAATCCATCACAAACATGCAGCTAGCCCTAGGAGGTTAGATGATGCTAATTTGGATGCAGGGTGGATGCATGCAKGCTTATAGAAATGTCTCAAGAGACACTTCCGAAGCTGCAAAGAGTGGAGGGAGAACTGAACTATTCAAAGTAATGAATAATGTCCTGGGTGTGTTTAAGTCACAAATGGTGAATGTGGCGAGAGATGCTCTGGAGATCTAAATATAATGGAAGGTGCCTGGTATGTTTTAGGAAGTAGAGTGAGAAGAAAACTCTTGCTTGAGAAAGAGGAGGAAAAGTGCAGAAGAGTTAATGGTTTTGTCCTAGTGTTCTGTATTCCTCAAAGAGAGGAGGTTGCCCAGATGCCAATTGCATCTTGTGGATGTACACTTCTGAGGATACCTGGCTCCAACTGCTATTGAAAGGATGCTAAGATGTTACAGTCCCTCTCCTGATGCTGCCCCTCCTTTTCATTTTTCCATCTTCTTTCCCCCAGAATCAGATATAGCAGACTTCGATGGCAGAAGTTCCCTCCTGTACAGGTTCAATCAGAAACTTATGAGCACATTCAAAGATGTGGTTTCTTTGAAGTTCAAGAGCATGCAGGGGGATGGAGTCTTATTCCATGGAGAAGGACAGCGTGGAGACTACATTACCCTGGAACTGCAGAAAGGGAAACTCTCCTTGCACATCAACCTGGGTAAGGGCAAATAGGAATCAAATATTCCTGTAGTAAGGTTTGTGTTAATTTGCTTTTATGAAACTATTGTTTCTATTAAAATGTATTTATAATCATCAKCTGAGAACAGTAAAACCTGCTATGTACCTCAGGGAGTTCACAGCTTAAATAGTGAAGTTGGAGACTATGGCAGGGAGAGCAGAAGAGAATCGATTTGACTGACTTTTTATGCAGGACCATGATAGCTGAGGCAAGAATAGAGCTTGGCTCTCCTAACTAGAGCTGACCAAGGCTGAGTCGCTTGATGATTACTTTGAAATTTTGACCTTTGCTTGGTTACGCTTTCAAACAGCAATTGAAGAAGAAAAAAAATAAAAAAGCTGTGTTTTTTCCCCTTCCTCCTTTTTTAAGAATATTATTCTCTGGAAGTTTGGTGTGGGGTTGAAAATGTTTGTTTGTGAGTTGTCTCATTCTTTTCCTCTGTGGTCAGATCAGAGCAGACAATACAGAAATAATTAAAATTCCTGGTGAGTACACGGAAACACTTCTACACTAGCAGGAGCTATTATAGCAGGAGTGATCATACCAAGTCCCTTAGCCTTACTACAGAATTTTCATTAGCTTCATCTCTGGGTGACCCATGGTGTTTGGCCCTGCTGACTCACATTTCTTACACTGAGAGGTCTGGGTTGAGCAGAAGTTTCCATGCCAGCGTTGCTGTACCTCAGTCACRATGGGAGCTGCAGTTTACCATGTTTGGGAACTGAACTTGGTTTGAAAGCCCCGATTGTCCATCCAATGGACAATTCCATCCAATTTCAGCATGGAAAGCTGGAATAAAACCCCTCCTTCTGATAACTATGGGGATGGGGCAAGGAGGGGAGGGAATTAAGACTCAAATTTGTCACTACCACTCTTAGTCATAATAGCACTGATGGATAAAGTAATCTGAGCCATTTGTGGTTCCAAAATGGGTGACGTAACATATAGTAATAGAAGGGGTTGATCTCAGACTAGCAATTCCAGGACATTTTGGGAAATTTGTCTTGTGCAGATAAAGCAGGCAATGATGTAATATCTATTTCAGCCCGCTGTTTATGAAAAGTTAGAATTGCAAGCAATCATAAACTAGTGGGAGCAAACTGAAGGCATTAAAACAGAATTTCTAAATAATTCCTTCTGCATTTTTCCCTCGTGTTAATTGTGTTTGTTTTAAATGTCAGTAACAATTTTCCTCAGCTCTCTGGGATTTTATTTTTACATAAGCTTATTAATTGTTTAGTGTCCAGCTAATCTTTTCTTATTTATTTATTTATTTAACTAGTTAATCAAAGAGTAGGAGTGATAATGCACCATTTTTCTCATTTGCTGTTTGGAAGTTACTTGGACCAAGTAGCCATTACATCTTGAACCTCTAAGTGTGGGACACTGTTGATTTGTCCTTCTCTTCCAGAAGTTTAACTCTGGGATAAGAATATGACATTATACTTACATATATAATATTACTTCTTCCAGGGGAACTGCTTGGTGAATACACAGTCGGAGATATGAGATTAAACTCTTGGCTACTGCTGAGAGAACACAGATTTTGGCTATTTTAAATCCTGTATCTGCATGCATGTGTCATGGACAAGGGTTTTGGTGTGTGAGTTTTGGTTTTGAATGTGTTTGCAACTTGTCTGATTGTTTTGGAATGAGTCTTTTCCATTCAGCTGGGAAATAGAAAAGGACATGCACTCCCTTTAAATGAGGTGCTCTGAGTGTTCAGACATGCACCCAGCTAGAAAACAGAAGAGTGCTTGAAATCACTGGGGTTAGGGCCTAAATATTTCTGCGACTCTTGATCTAAACTGTTGGAGATCCAGGCTGGGTTTAAGAATCTTTTTGAGCTGAATAAAATACTTGTATTCATGTTGCTTCATTGCCTTGTTGTTTTCTCTGAAAATGGTCAGGTGCAATTTTCTTGTTAAAACACAAAAAGCGTGCAGTTGCACCTGAAGTGTCAGGAGTGATCTGTTGCATGAATAGAGAGCAGACTTTGGTGCAATCCAAAGGGAGCCCTTAAAACATTAGGGCTTTGAAAGCGCAGCAGGATGAAGGGCACAGGCAATGTGACAATTCCCTGGGTGCTGCAGTGTGTGGGTGCAGCATTGAGAAAATCTCCTCCTAGTTTTTGGCAAGGATTTTGCTGGGGGTGGGGAGAGAGGAGGAATATATATATATATATGGAATACATACATATGTATATGTATTTATATATACATATACATGTATATATATACATATACATATGTGAATAAGAGGCCCAAAAAACCTAAGGCAGGCTTCAGGTAAGGGCCTGGAGTTAACTCTGACATCCTCTGCTTGTCTCTGCCCCTCCAGGGGATTCCAACCTGCATTTCAGCAACAGCCACACGTCCGTCACCCTGGGCAGCCTCCTGGATGATCAGCACTGGCACTCGGTTCTCATCGAGCGCTTCAACAAGCAAGTGAACTTCACGGTGGACAAGCACACCCAGCATTTCCGAACAAAGGGGGATTCAGATCACTTGGATATTGATTATGAGGTGCGTGAAGCCTTGTAGGTTCTAACCTGGGAGATGAAGCCAACCAGTGTAAAATGGAAAACACCCACTCTGTGGGATGGGATTTTTTTTTTTTTCAGAAACAATCTATTCTTTTTTTAGTATTTCTGCTTCAGAGAACTCCTTTTGTAGTTAGCAAGCATAAACTACCTCAGTGCAACTCTGTATATGATAGTCCCAGAAAATACCCAATCTCTGGGCAAATACGTGCTGGAACACGCTTGCCTCTCCAAAGTATGTCAGGCTTTGAGCTAAACTTGATCTAAAAGGTACAGCCTTGGCTAGACCCCCTATCCTCCACCAAGTCTCCAGGGAGAAAGCTCACTCATCTGCAGTGAGAGGTGCTGTGGCATCATCTGCAGCGTGATTTTACGGAGATATCATGCACCTGACTGACATGGCCAGGGAGGTCACAGTTAGGGTTGTGCCTGTCTGGGAGCTGCCTACTTTGATCTTGGCTCTCTGCGCAGACATGGTGAGCAGGGAGAGAGCACCCTCTTCCCCTGGGGTGGGCGACCCTGAGCAGGGCTGTTCAGGCAGCGGACTCTGACCTGGGTCACTTCACATCATCCCTCCTGCCCACAAAACCTGAGCCTGGTGTGCTCCCCTGTAAAGAGGCCAAGGCATGGCACAGCGCAGTTTATATCACTCCACTAGTTCAGTGCTTATGGCCCGTAGTCAGTGAAAAATACCTTAAAATACCTTAGAAACCTTTATATCATCATATCTGTATGCAGAGCAGTTCCTCGCCTGTTCTCCCCACCGACACGCATAAGCTTGCATATTATCCATGTTTCCTTTTTATTGCGATGCGCTTGCTGACCAAGTCTTGCTAGCCTGCAAAGCACAGGGTCATGTTTGCACAGTCAGAGCCGTCACCCTGTTTGGATGTGTTGAGCTGGCGCGGTTCATTGCTCAGAGATCAAAAGTTTCCTCTCTGCACTTTGGCTTCATTTCTCTAGAAAGGATCAATTCCCAGCGCAGCCGAGGAACACAAGCAGACAGCTCGGCAGCGGCAGGCGTGCACGCGCAGGTGCCTGCTCTCTGCTATGCCGATGCTCCAGCTGAATTTCAGGGGGGCACTTCTCCCTTCTTTGCATTTCACACAGCAGCAAGGAGAAAGCGGTGCCTCTCCCCTGGCCCTGTTTAAAATTCTTCTGTACCAAATCATGAAAACATTTAATAGGGAAAGTAGGAGACAGCTCCTAGCTGTTATAGCAGTGAGATCCTAGAACAGTTTCTGAGGGAACTAGCCAAAGCTGTAACTGCTTTTAAGGTGGAGCTGAGTAAAGCCAAACAATTCAGTCAACACTTCTCCTAATTTCAAAATGTTGAGATTCCTTGTTTCTTGGTATATTCTTGATGCTGAATGGTGGTTTGTGCTACGGAAAATTCAGGCTCCAATGTAATTTACARAGTTTTTGTCCAGCTGATCCAAGGCAGGGCACATGGTGGAGATGATCTGCAGCTGGTGTAAATCAGCATGTCTCCACTGACCTCAGTGGTGCTCAGTCCTGGCCTCTGGAACTCTGTTTCATGTGATGCGTTTTCCATTTGCACTGAAATGACTCTTGTCTTTCAACCAAGCGTTAGGGCAGTGCAGTCTACTGAAAGTTTATCTCACCGCACTTTGGGAATTAAAGGCCTTGCTGAGGATAGTAAAACCGTTAGTTTGGTAATTAAAATTATTACCAATCACAAAGGAAACTGTTTTCTCAATACCGCAGTACTGTAATTGATATTGATTTTTCTTCTGATTTTGAAACCCAGTACAGAGTCCCTAAGCAGGAAACTTAAAAGAATAGAACATGAAAGGAAGAAAGTCTGGTGTTTTAAGAAAGAACTAATGATTCTCACTGGAAAAAAAAACACTGCTACCACATAAGCCCTCATGCCAATAACAAACCTGCAAATGATGTAAAGTGGAAATCTATTTTACTCTTTATTTCTGTGAAATGATCAATTAATACAGCTGAGACACAAGTTCATTAAGAACTTGTTTTCAAAGAAGTGCTTTCAAGATTATCCAGAGAGCCTTTATTTGCTTATGCACACTGGCTTGTTAGGCAGAGTGGGAGGAAAAATAACCCCTAAATTTTCCATTTTCATAACAATCATTAGGAACAGTGACCAAATAATAATGCTGACCAGCTTCCAGAAGCCTTCAGCGTGTCCCTGGTGCCCCCCAGCACTGAGTGTCGCTGCTGCAGTGAATGCAGCAGGACTGCAGGGCAGCTCTCAAAGTGCTGATAAACTATGACACCTGCACCATCCTTGCAGGTATTAAAGCACTTATGGTGCTGCTGGCTGTGATGGGAAAATGGGAAAAAACAAAACAAAAACCTGATGGTAGCACCAGTAAAACTTTGCTGAAAGGGCTGATGGAGGTAAATAGAAATGAGCTGTGTCATCTGGAAAATGAAAATAGGGTTATTGGAAGTTTCTTGTTTGTTTTTCCTCAGTAGTCTAAAGTATTTGCTCTCCAAGGATTTTGGAAGCTTTATTTGCTTAGATGCTTAAAGTCCTCTGTAAACATTTTGTCCTCATTTAAGTGATGGGTTATAATCTGCGCAGTACTGATGTATTCCGGTACTTAGACGACAGCACAGCAGAAGTTTTGTTAAAATGTGTAACCTGCTATATTTTTCCGTTACACTGTTCAGTCTCAGATACAGTATGTGAGTATTGTAACAACCAAATGACAGTGAAATTTAAGGCAAAACAGTTGCAAGGTGCCAAGGGGGTGGTTTGTGTGTGTGACACTACCCTCCACTGGTTGAAATCAGAACTGTTCAAGGCACCCTGGCTCGATGTAAGGAGGTGACCACAGCTCACAGGTAACCAGCGCTCCGTGGTCGGAAAGTTTAGTCCTTCCACTGTGCCGTGGCTCCCAGCTGCCGTGGTTTTTTCAGACTGGTGACAGTGTCCAAATCGGAGGGGGCCATGGGCTGGAGACCATCTGACGGTATGTGATGCTTTCGGTGTTCCTGGGCAGGGGGGTTGTAATAGCAGGTTGTTGAAAGGCTGTGTGTATTTTTGTGTGTCATGGCACATAAAAGCCATTTCCAAATGAGCAAGCCATCTGCAGCAGCAGCGTCTCGCAAACAGCTGTAACACTGTACTATATGGCCTGTAATTCCCCTGCTGGGGGCCTGGGCCTTGCTTCATGCGCCGAGATGATGCTGTTCACGTGGCTCTGGTTTTTGGCTAATAGTGGGGCTGGCTGCGTGGAGTGGGGCTCTGCTCCTTCCTTCCCCATCTTTTGGGGATGATAACTAAATGCTGTCTTCGTTCTTTCTAAAAGCTCAGCTTCGGAGGGATTCCAGTCCCGGGGAAACCAGGAACCTTTCAGAGGAAAAACTTCCATGGGTGCATTGAGAACCTTTATTACAATGGAGTCAATATAATTGACCTGGCAAAAAGGCGCAAACCTCAGATCTATACAGTGGTAAGAGACACTCGTGTGCTTTCATTCTTTACTGCTGTGCTGTTGGTGTTGCTGGTTACCCTGAATGAATGGAGTTCAGATTTAGATATACACATAACTGGCTTGTTACGATATTGCTGAGGCTAAAACCAGCCAAAGCTGACTGCAGTGGTGACAGCCACTGAAAGATACATGCATAAATTAATAGGTTTCTTTGACTTTCTAGGTATATTAGAATCTGTTTGGAGAAACTTTTTAATTTCTTTTCCAAGCTGAAAATGTGTTGTTCTGGTGGCATGATAGAGGTCATGGTTCTGATTGGTTTCATGGTTTCTGATTAACTTGGATAAATTCTTATTTTCTGAGCTTTTCTCCATCGTTATTCAGGAGTACTGTAGTAGCAAAATTTTATTCTGCTATTTGTGTAGGCATTTTAGCAAAGAGTAAATGTTTCTCTTACTCTCAGAAATGTTTTCCTTTGCACCAGCTCCTTATATTCAGAGTACTGGCTGTTCTGAGAATCATTGACCTGGTTCTAGTGTCTCTAAATGTGGGACAGTAGAGATGAAGCAAAAGGAATTACAATTTTCTCTCTCCTGCTGACATAAAACATGCAAGTAACTCTATGCCTAATAATGTGGAAAATTACAAATATATTTGAATGTTTCAGGACCAAAATAAAGAACACTTTATTTCACAGGAAGAAGAAACAGTACACTGCCATGTAGCATTCACAAATTTAAAAATATTCAGCCTTTCATTTAGTTTGTGCCTCACTCCTGCACCATGTTTTGATATCTGCTTTTTGGCTAATACTATGTCTTTGGAGAACATGGAGGCAAAGCTGCTTCTGGGTTTCCTGGCACCTTCTGGTTTGTAGAAAGCTGTACGAACAGACTGAAGGTAGAGCAAAGCAAGCCTCATCTCCCTTCCTCGCTTTCCCTGCTTTGGGCTGAATACACAGGGAAATGGAAAATGAAAGGTTGTGCGTGAAAAGTCCTGTACCGTATTGCTAGCAGCCAAGACTGTCTGGCTCCAGGATGCTTCACCTATCCTGGGACTGAGGGACTTTGCTTTAATAACCTCAAGTTTGATTGCTTTGACTCAGGACTCTAAGGTACAAATCTTATGAACTGTGTTAAATTACTCTTCCCCTCAGCTTACTTTCTAAGGGGAGGAAAGAGCCCTTGCCTGCTTCTTAGGTCATTAAATAGCAGGTTGTTTTGCCAGCTGGGCCAGTGTGAAGGCCTTCCTAAAGAGGAAAAGAAAAACTTTGCAATATGCTTTTTCTTTGTCAGATACCATCTGGGTGTAATGCAGCCCTGAGCAACAAAACCCCATTATCACAATATTTAATGCAGCCATTAACTGTGCTAGATCAGAGGCCTGGGAATCTTACTCCTTAGGTCAATTTAAGGTAAAAGGGATGTGCCCTTCTCCTTCGGTCTCCCTCACGGAAGTGATGGTTTTAAAGAAACAGTTCTCAAACGCTGGATGCTATACTGCATTTTGCAAGAGTTGTGAGCTGTTATGTGCTGTAGTCTGGAGTGCCACTGTGTGCACGCAAAGTACAAGGACAGGTTGCCACACTCGCAACGCCCCATAGTCTTGGATGAATGCCATTCTGTAGAAACAGCTGCTGTATATCCAACATCTTTCTATGTCCTTTCTGTCAGCCCTATTTATCTCTTCTATTTATCTACTTGCAGGTATTTCCAGCCCTCACAGGTTGATCTTCCTCTCCCTTCTTTTCTGCTTATCCACACCCCTTAACAATCTACTTATTAAAATAACTTGTCCTTGCTAGATGTAGTCCTTTGCCTGCCAGACTTCCTCTGCACTGAATACTTGTACTCCAAGTTCATTGAGGTTTTCAAGTAACATATCCCCAGGGAGATGCAAGCTTACTTGCTTTGTGCCTCTGTAGCCTGGAGTGAAAATGTGATGAAAGGAACAGCACAAAAGTAGAATTAAATATCTCAGAAACTTGGAATCTCTTCTTCCAACAACCTGTTGTGTACTTATCCTCCCTCCTCCTCAACTGAACATCACTAGAGATGGTACTGCATGGTGAATCCCCCAAATATCTTTGTCTCCTAACTAAAGGTATCTAAGGCCAAACTGGTCAGTTCTGGATTAGAAACTCATTAGCACTCAGGGAAATTAGTTTTTTGCCTCCGAAATGGAGGCAGACTTCAATACTCAACCTCTGCTTCATTCTCTGCTCCCTTCTGAATGTTGGCACAGTCAGTGAGCCAAACTTGTGAGTTTTCATACCCAGCAAGCTCTTTGTTTTATTACTGTTGACATCTTTCACGTTCGCAGAATAATGCATCCGTTTCAGAGATACAGATTTCATCTTCTGCAGAAGTTCCTCTTCCATCCAAATAATGGTCCCAAATCAGCTGCATTTAAAGTAAGAGAAAGAAACTGCAGGTTGTCAAATATAGARTATTGTACTCGGTATGGTACTCTTGGTGGTGGATGTGATTATCATTCCTCCTGTTATTTTCTATAACTCATTTGCAGTTGTCAGGCTTGCAATAAATCCCCTTGAGAAAACATTTCAAGATAATGAGGCTGCCTGTCTCTTTTGAACTGAAATTTGCCTTCAAATTTTCCTTTTTTGTATTGCTCAATATTTAACCCCTCTACATGGTATCGTATCCCTATCTATTTGGACAGGCTATCTATCTTCTCTCTGGGATTTCTTTTGTCCCTGATGGCATGTTTTTTTCCCTCTCCTAAGTCCTTGAGTGTAGCAAAATGATAGAGGATCTTTTATTTGCTCTCTTAAGTGATTACTGGTTTTGACTGCAAGAGGTTTGAGAAGTCAAATTTCTATAATTACTATTATCATGGTCCTAGGGCCGGACCCTTGGGAAACCTCTACAAGTGCTTTAAAATAATAATTTAAAGGTCTGTTCTACTACTTGCTGTGTCTAGGTTCTCCGTACAAAGGAAGCACAGATTGCCCAGTGCGAGGAATTCTGTACAGTCGCTTGCTCTTCCTAGACAAGTAGGTAGGGGCACAAAAAGACGCTAGTAGGAGCCAAGTTTAAATACATGGAAACTATGGCTGAGGGAGTAGCTAAGTGGAAAATAGTTAGAGGCTTAGAGACTGCTAGCAGGAAATATCAGGTATGTCTGTGCTGTTCCTACAGTTTTTTTCAGACATCTAATTATAGGCATTGGCAGGAGTGAGATGGACCTTAGGTCTATCCTTGGCTGTTCTTATGTGAAGGTACAGGACTGGCTTGAAGACCACCCTCACTGCAATGCCTAGCACCACGCTGTTCTGGGCAGAAGGCTGTAGGGAGCTCATAGTTTACAAGTGATACAACGGAGAGTAGATGAATTTAAGGAGCTGTAATTTCCCTGTCTCTACTAAACCCAGAAGGAGATGGATATGCCAGAGTATCCTGGCCACCAGGGTTGATGTACAGTTGGTTTCAGATTGCATTTTTAGAAACTACCACTTTAATGTGAAGACCTGTGGCCAGTGTTTAAATCTTTTTCTGCCTCGGTGATTTGTGATGTGAGAATAAGAAGTTTCCTATCTGAAGAAGGGAAATGAAAAGATCAATAAAATATGCAGTGTTTGATTTTCTCAATGCTCTGCCATATGTATTCACTGAAATGGGGGAAAACTCTACCCTCCTTTCTCTTTCATTGCCTTTGTCTAATAAGAATTGGAGTTGTATTTTTAAAGAGCGGAGCAAACAGTGCACTGATCTGAGAGGAGTGCAGGAAATTTGTAGGGCAGAAGTTGTTGAGTATCAAATATGCTCAAATTTCTGCGTCAGCCTGCCATGTTGAATCTGGGAGTGACAATTCAGCACAGCAAGAGATGTGGTGACATGTAAATGCATCACTAGTGCCTCAGGGAAATAACCAATTGCCAGCATCAAAGAGCAAGGAAAGATACCTAGTGACAGGAGAATGTAAACTAATAATTCATTCTCTTTATAGCAAATCCAAACATGCTGTTTTATTAAGCTGATATACCTTCATCTTGAGAAGAATTTGCTCGTCTACACACGTCTCGTTCTACCAAAGTGCTATTGTAAGTGTTGATATATCTGTGAATATCAGGCTAGCAAATTGTGAAGGCTTGTGCTAGAGTTTGGAGAACCATGAGTTAGATATATAAAACTAAAACTTTTTTTTTAATAAATTGAAGGGGGAGCTATTTTGTAGCTCTTTAGAGAGAGTCAATCTGGAACCTCCAAAACTATGCCCACACGGTCTTTTTTCAGAATGAAAAGTGCACCTCATATTGCAATGAGACTATAGGAGCCATAGAGAAAAAATGTTGGAACTATTTGGTGACATTTTTCACAACTTCCTATATGCCTAAGCTGAATTCATTAAAAAAAAAAATTATCCAATTATTTAATGAAAGCGTTAGTCGCACATGCACGTTAAAAAGAGAGCGACTGAATTTGCTGTTCTTTTGAAAAGGCAGTTGAACTCAGATTTCAGAAATACTTGTTTCCTGTAGAAATAGCTTTTTTGCTTTCTCCTATCTTCTGGTCTGCTCTCCAGGTCTTCAGATAAGTCTCCTTTACATCATACCCGTGGTACAGAAAAGAAAGAAAATTTGCAGAAATAGCATGCATGTTAAGGTCCTGTTTTGTTGTTGCTAAATGGTGTAATAGGATTGTTTTGAAAGAAACTAGAAACTAAGTATATGTCACCTTTACCAAGCTCTTGAAATAAGGTCCATTTGGATGATGGTTATCCCATTGATTTCAGATGACTTTGACTACACTTCTGAAGACTTCCAGTCTCTAAATATTTCGTCCGGCATCCAGCTGCAATAATAAACTCACCTTTTCTTGGTAGAAAAGTTTTTTGTGGTAGGATTTTGATAGTCATGATGACCACAAGTGAAGCAAGTCTTTCAGGAAGAGGGACCATAAATTTTATTAGAATAGTTGATATAACTCAGAAAAGCTAACGAGTATTTGAGCAAACAAGACCTTTTTGAGAGTCATCAACCTTCAGCAAATTACAGGTTAGAAACAATTGTTCACAGTTTAATTTATTACATTATCTGTGTAGTCAAATTGAGTGAATGGGGTGGTTAGTACCTGCTGAGCAGAGGAGGATGTTTCGAGGAGGGAGGTGATAAGGCTGTTAGTCCCTGTGGGAAGCAAAAGCGATGGCTAATTATTGTCATAGGAGTTAGCAGGGGATAATGGAAATGGGGAAAAATGTAATTTGCTATAAAGCCAAAGTTTAAAGGTCTTTTCTAAGGTCTTATTCCAATTGCTAAGGCCCTGGGAACTGCTTGGTATTTGTTTGACTGCCTAGCGTAAGGGAACATAAGTGCATAAGGGAACATAACTGAAAGGGGCAAGCTGACCCTGTCACAGTCAGGAGCCTGGAGTCTAGGCAATTTGTGCCAACGGTTTAGTCTGGTCTTGTGCTATGATATGCAGATGATTGGAATTTAAAAGAGGAGAATTTAATAAAGAAAACTAATTAAAAAAAGCGGATCAGAATTGCTTTCCATGCACTTTTCTATTTTAAGGTAGATGTGGCTCTGTTTTAATAAAAAAAAAAAAAAAGAAAAAAATTCTCCTTGCTGCTATGTTTTGTTCCAGGTAATAAAATCTAATAAGTTGTAGATCAGTTTACCCTGAAATGGAACAAAAATTGGGTTCAGATTGTGCTAATTCACCAGTTTCATCTAAGACATCCATCTTATTCATTCTTGGCAAGGTGAATTTGAAAGTCTGGCTTCATTCCTGCTCTTTGTTCACAGCAGGGAAAATATTAAGTGATCTATATTTTGTTTGTATTTCTTCCTGTATGCTTTCTCTCCTTGCATTATCTCTCTTCCTGGGTGAAATGATTTATGATTTTTCCGAATTAGTTATATAGTTGCTCTCATCTTTTGCTACAAACTCTTCAGTTTTGTACCATATAATGCTGCAGTAATGTGCAGTTGCTATACACATAAAGATGGTAAAATCCTTTGTTGTTTTACTGGCCAGTGACTGAGCCAGCTCAGGAGTCTGAGATGAAGAATACTCAGAAACGTTTAGCCAAGCATATAATCCCTGAGTCTGTCACAGAGATAATGCTTCAGTTTATTGAAAGCTTTCTCTTTAGTTAAGTGCTACTTTTTCTTGTAGGAACATGATCCTAATGTTAATAACTAAAGCCAACATGATAAACCATTAGCCTTTTATTGATATGTGATGCCCAGCATAAGGGGAACTCTCTATCACAAGGGTGATTTCTCTGTCATGAGAATATGTTAGTTCCAATGAAGCTTGGATCAGGGAAGCTTTGAGATTTCCATCGTGAAATTTTGATCAGCAAAAGAGAAACCCTCCTCAGTATAAGAACTTCAATGAAAGTCTGAGTCCTTCCCTTGGGATGGACTAGTCCGCCAGTCCTTGGGGAGGTCTGTGTAGTTGGTCACTCAATGGACTAGTCATAACTCAAATAACAACATGCACCTTGGTGTTCCTGCATCCCATGTGAAGATGCTTATTACCAGTGTGTCTGTATGCTGGAGCTGGTATCACATTTTGATTCGTTTTTCGTTCAGTGCATTGCAATGTCTTGACTGGGGAAGCATTTGAAATTTATGTAGGTCTCATGATGTCTATTCTGCTTGAGGTAGTTCATTTAAAAACAGGATTTGGAGGGACCTCCCCCATGCGTGAAAGCAAATGGCCCAGAGTTGAAGGATAATCTTTCATCTTGTCCTTTTCAAACTGTGTTAGACTTCACCTTTTTCCTCTGTTACTCTTTGCAGATTCTTCTGGAACGTCACTCTCTTGACATCCAGAAATAGTTCTCCAATTTCCAACCTAGACGTATTTGTTGCCTATTTATCCATTTCTGTATCTCAGCCAGTGCTGGCATCTTAGTCCCTTTACCTGCCATATGAAATCTTCCTTTCTAACTCTCCTCAGAAAACAAGATATCTTCTTTATTGGATAGTATCCATGGAACGATTAATGAGGAAACTAAGTGTCCATTTGATGCTCTAACCTGAAGGTAGCTCAGAAATACTTATCTGTTGTTCTTCCTGTTCAACCTGTGATCTTGGCCTATATCATTTTGGTAGGTTAAATGTTGAAGATGTTGGTTCAGCTGTCAATTTGAATTATTTTCCAAGCACATATTACTACTTTGATTGGTATTTCAGGAGAGCAAGGAGGATATATAAGAAATTGGTCACCAGTTGTCCCTATTGTGTTATTGTAGCAGTCTTCTCTCTTCATTTGACAGTACGTAATACTACATGAAGAAAGGCCAGGAATGATTGAAATGGTTTGTTAAAGTCATACAAGTTTTATTCAAATTCTGCAAAAGCCACTGGAAAGACTCCAGTCAGTTTTGAGTCAGACTTATGGCTCAGAGGATTGTCTTCTATGTAATCTGTTTTTATCCTCATCAACTGTGTTTTCCAATTTTTTTTAATGGGAAAGGTTCTGATTCTTTCTTAAAATGCTGTAATGTGCTGTCAGCTGTTTGTCCAATATCTTGCTTAGACAAGAACAACTTCTGCAACTGTACCCTTCGCAAAAATTTGGAGTGATTGGACTCTTGTCTTATGAGGCAGGAGTCATGGCAGCCATTGAACAAACTGTAAATGACTTCATTTAATTTACAGATTCAGAAAGTTCCTCTTGTAAGAATAGTATAACTCTTGGAAAGATTTTGCTGCTTATTAGAGGAATCATTAATCAGTCTGGAGACACTGGACTCGATGGAATTCTCAAATGCCACATGATAGCAGGAGTTTCGAGCAGCTGAATATAGCTGATCGTCTCTTTGCTTTTCTCCAGAGATTAAACTCTTCTTATCCTATTTCCTAGCCAATGAACATTTACTTTTCAGTTAAACTGGGTTCAATTATAAAATCAAGTGTCTGCCAGAAGTCTTTTTGTACCCTGGAGAGTTCCAGAACTGCTGCCAATTAAAGCAAAATGCTCCTGATCAGATGCAGGTTTAGAGGGAACTGTTTACTTTTCTGACTAGACCTGCTGAAACTATTTGTTTGAGAATAACATTCAGGGAAAAACTTAACAGTTTCTGCAGTGAGAGCCTCTCCTGCTTTAGTGAATGAAAATGTTTCAAAGTAATCTGTTATTGTGTGTTTCTTTTTAAAATTTTTGTTACTGTCTCTAGGAAGGTAGGCAGCAGTATTCTGCGCAAGGACATCAGCAACCATTGTTGGTGTGTATTAACTACATCATCTGGTTTTGCTCTGGAAAGACTCTTGAAGAAGGTGTTTCCCTCCTAAATGAGTCATTTGAAGTGATTTAAGGTCCAATGGTATCAGTTTGTTTATATAACATTTTTCCCAATTGACCTGGCCAGGTTTTAGCTCTGACTAAAATTATTTGTCATCCCCTACATAATGGAAGTCTCAACTCCTGGAGAAGGGGAACACAAATGTCATGCTAAAAAAAAAAAAAAAAAAAAAAAATCCACCTCCAGCCTGTGTACACAGAATACTGCAGCACAGTCTGTAAGTATTTCCACCTGCTTGCTCCTATGGCAGCATGTGGGATCACACCTACTCTGCACCAATTGTGTTGATGCAGAGGCTACATCCCTTAAGTCTTCCTCAGTTATGCATGAGAGGAAAAGTGTGTGTCCTTCCCACACATCCCTGACTGGTCATGGGTTTAGTCACCACTCTTTCTTGCAGCTGCTGTCCCCGCACAAGATTTCCATGCCCAGTGGCACGGATTGCCAGCTAATGTGAATGCCCGGAGAGCATTGCTGAGGCTTTTCAAGGGGTCAGAACAATCCATGGATTTAGGACAAGTTGCCAGTGTTCAAAACTTCATATGAAAAAAAGACAAGAACTTGGCCTTGTATTTAGGCCCATGCGTGTGCATCAGGGATATTTTGCTTTAAAACCTGTGCTGTTGCTGCAAACAGCTGAAAACATTTTGACAGCACTGAGTCTTGACTGGCTTATTTTTAAGGTCATCTGAGAGGTTGTGCGTTGCAAGCGGGTTTTTTTCACTTTTCATTCACCTCATTTGGCAGTGTTCAGGCAGTCTAGGCGTAGGTCGTTCTGCTTGAATGTGAAATCTGCAGAAAGCTTTGAGACAAATTCTGTCTGAATTTTGCAAATCCTCCCCCCTACAGCCTTGCATTTTGTTCCAGCCTCTCACTGCCAGTGAAGCAAAGGAAGATACCTAAGTGCAGATTCAAATAACATTTGAACTTTCCTCCAAGCTTCAGTGTTAGGTATTTGTAAGAGCTGCAAATGTCTAACCAGTTTGTGTGGAGTTACTTGAAACATTGTAAATGTCTAAAATTCAAAATGACAATGACAATTTTTCTTTGAAATTTCTAAACCTTTAAAAAGGTCTAGAGAAAGTTAATTGTATTTGTTTATATCACTGAAGTTGACTGTTTTGTGTAAATTGTCTTTTGTGAATTTGATTGAAAATGGAGGTGGAAATATTGCCCTCCCACCCCCACCTCCCCCCAAAAGTCCTGATATCTCCTATGCAGGCAAAACGCAGCATGTAATATAAACTTTTAAAAGGTTGAGAGCAAATATCTRTTCCAGTTCCCACCTGACCAATGTTCAGATAAGTTTGAATAAGCTTCAGATTATGTCTCAAAACTCATTCCAACATGATATACCCGCTGATACCTTTTGCCATTGCTAAATCTGGTATGTAGCATTCTGCACCTAACAAGGTGGGGAATACACAAATAGATATATCTATGTATCTATCAAGGAGTTGTTTCATCCAGTGATAAACTTGCTCTCTTTCTGGCACTTTATTTATTTTCCATTTTAAAATAAAGGGTAGAAAGACATTTAGAAACAGTAGGGAACAGTTCTATCAGCTGCCTTAGCTTTCAGTAAGGGATTCCCCAAGCACTGTGCAGCTTCCTACACATCCATCAAGTGCTTGCTGTTCATTATAATTATCCTATTAGAGGTACCAGCTCTGATGAGAGGCTGTACCATGGAGAAAGCCTTTTACTTCTATGGTTTTATCAGATTCCAGTCAGTATTTTACAAAGCAGCGATACTCAAAGCAAGCTGGCTGCAACACTCTCCTGGAGTGGCTTTGAAAGGTGTGTGGCTCTATAAACATGTCCCGACTTTATGCATTGTTAAGGCTTTATTATATGGCTTGAATGACCTGGTTGGATCATCCACAAGGGCTGAACAAAACAGGGGGGAGTAGGTTCATCTCCAAACTATAGTGATACAGGCTGGTATGGAGTCTGCTGGCTGTTTTGAGTCAGTGTGCTTCTCATCTTGGTAAATAATACCATTGATTTTGGGGCCGGATGAGGGAGATAGTAATCGACTATGTACGGCATTGAAATGGTATCTGATTTCACCATGGTTGCTGTTTATGCAATGTTTTAGTAATTCCGCAAAAATTCTATAGGAAACCATGAGACCTAGCACTGAGCAGGAAATCTCACAGCTCTTGTTTCATCCCAATATAAGTATTGGGTCCAAGTGACTTTTTGCTTGAATTTTCATGTGAATTTTGAAATAATCATTTTGAATTATTTGTATTATTATTATTTAGTGAACTCTTTTATTATTTGGAGTAGCATAGGGCCATGTCACCCTGGATAAAAGAAGACATGACCAATACTGCTGCTGTTAGTTATACATTGAATATCTGAAATAAACCCAGGAAACTTGCCTCAACTTTGGGCCCAGATAGTAGGTTCAAGCAGATGAGGGATACTTTACTTGTAAGCCTATAGCACTGGTATAAGTGGATAAAATCATATGGTCATTAATAGTTGCATTTAGGCTTATATTTAGGGTAAAGACGGTCTATTTGGGAGGGTTCCTGTGAATTTGAGGATACTTCCTTTTTTCACCTGCAGCTTGCCTTGTTCACCTCTGTAATCAATCAGTGCAGAGCCAATGCAGGACCTCTGTATCCCATACTGCAGCACCTGGAGGTTCAAGAGGACTTGCTGGTGCTTCAGCGGCAGTTCTTGAAGTCAGCATAGATCTAAATGAGTTTGATTTTCTTCACATAAGGCTACACTTGAGCTTGAAACTGGAGGTGCTTGGAAACACAGAGCAGAGGCACCCATGTGAAGCTGGTCTGTTTGGGCTAGCACTGACCTGCAGCTAATATAGCCCTTCTGGACCCCAGCTTGGTCCTTATATGGAACATTTGGAGCGTGTTTAAGATTCTTCTAAGAATTGAGATTTTGATATCTTTTTTATCAGTTTGGGGTGGAAGAACAAATTTGAAATCATGTATGTTTTTCCAGAAAGGACAGATACACTTCCTAATGAATTCCAAAGATGTGTGTCTGGATAACGATGCCTATTTCAGCTTTTAGGGCCGTTAGAAATCCAGCGAGCTTGTTTAACCATGGATTTTTGTGATGACTGAGAAAATAAATTATCATGTTGATTGTTTGCTTTTTGCAGGGGAACGTGACCTTTTCCTGCTCAGAACCACAAATTGTTCCTATCACCTTTGTCAGTGCCAGTAGAAGCTATTTGCTGCTACCCGGCACTCCTCAAATTGATGGACTGTCAGTCAGTTTTCAATTTCGAACGTGGAATAAAGATGGCTTGCTCCTGTCCACTGAGCTGTCTGAAAATTCAGGACCTCTGCTGGTTTACCTCCACGGTGGGAGATTGACACTACTTATTCAGAAAGTGATGGAGAAGCCAGTGGAAATCAGTGCAGGTATTTTATTTTTGCTTGTTTTCTCTCACCTGTCCTATGGGTACGGGAAGAAAAGATAACGAGGGAAGGAAGCACCCAGTCTTCCTTTGTCTTCTCAAATCGTCTCTAACTTTCCAATGGTGGAAAAACGCTTTGCATTTTGAGGGAGATCTGAACTTGGAAGTTGGCATCCTGAGATCTCTGGACTAATTCTATTGGGCAATTATCTCTGACTCTTTGTTTTTAAAGTCATGCTAAATTTTCTTCAGTCGGGTCACATGAAGACCTTCATGCTTCTTGACCTCACATTGTGCTGAAGTCAGCTGGGAGCCAGCTCAGCCACTGCTCCTTCCCCAGCACAAGTTAACACAGCCTCAAAGCTGATTTTCTTCATCTGGCTGTCGTGACTCCTGGAGTGTTGCACTGTCCCTTTATGCAGCACTCGAAAGAGACACCGAAGCCGAGCCTGCTCCCCTCACGCTACCTCGCGGGCGTACCTCATTGCAGGCAGCCTTSTAAGCCAGCTTGCAGGCTACTTCGCGCAGCTGGAGGGATGCAAAATGAGTGAAATGGAGCTACCTGTCTGCCCTAAAATTCAGGGAAAATTACTTGTAAAGGGTCACTATACATAACAGCTATGCTTTGGTTCCCACAAACAGCAAGCAGGCAATCTTGGGCTCCATGACAAAACCCGGGGCAGCGTGGCCCAGCTGCCAGCCCGGTGTGGGCCCGTATATGACATGCTGGTGTCCTGACCAGGAACGTTGTAGCCCAGGACCTCTTTAGCAGAGCACATCCCTTGCTGTGATGCAGACATGCTGGGTGGGAGACTAGCAAATTCATTTCCACTTAGGTTGAATACCTGATTTTCAAAGGTGAAAGGATAGTACGCTGATAGATCTCTGGAGTCTAAATAATAATAATAGTATTTTCTAAAATACTGTTATTTCTAAAATACTATTATTAGTGGTAGTTTAAAAATATGTGATATTAAAATATTCTCAGTACAGACTAAAAGAGGGCAGATGTGTCTACTAAAAGAAGTAGAAATAAAATCTGACAGGATTGTCAAAGCAGAGCTGTTCCATATGTGTGGTTCATTCTGCTTTATGATATAAAATGGGGCAGCCCTACATCTAGCCTTATTCATGTGGATTGCTATAGCCTCAGCTTGTTGCAACTGGATGTTGAAAACTGAGTTTCCAGCCTTTATTGCAGTGCTAATTAAATTGTTGACAAAGTTGAGACATTGTCAATATTTGGTTGGGATGTATTTGCTTTTGTGTAGTTCTGAAATCATGAACCTGAGCCCAGCCTTTGGTGCTGTCCAAAACATTCCTAAACTGCCTGCTTACACATGGAAAAATATGCAAAAATTACAAGTACCATGTTCTGCAGATGTCTGGTACTTGCAATAAAGTCATGCCAGCTCAAGAATGGCCCTATTTTTGCCCCAAATGGGACCTATTTTGTCTTGAAATTTTTTCAAACTTCAGCAACGTATTTCATTTCAAAATAGGCATGTTCTGGTTGAAAACTGGTCCATTTTTGCAGGGAAATGGGCCTCTTATTCTATGAAAATTGTGCACGCTTTAGCAGCCATTGCTGCAGAAATTGTCTCATTTTCAAATTATCATGAAATGATTTCTCATACACATAACACCCACAATTTTTGTATTTTATTTTGAACTGTTCTTACACCTCTTTGTGTCACTAAGTGCTCATTTGTTTCTTCTGAAAGCTACATTAACGAAAAAAATCCCAGTAGGGAGAGTAAGTAAATGTGAGCCTGGTCTCACTTATGCCAGCCTGAAGGTAATGTATTTCTACCTGTAATTAGGTTATTCTTGACCTGCAGTGCCATATGCCAGCTGAGAATCATGCCCACTGATTTTTGTGACTGTCAGAAGGGAGGAAGTGGAGTTTCTTTCTAGCTGTGTGGTGCCATTTCAAGAGCAGTGAGCTGCAACACAGATTTTCAGGATAAGGAAAGAGTTAGGTCATTTCCAGCTTCGCACAAGTGTGTGAAAGAGGAAAGGGCGACCAGGAGCCTAATCTCCCACTTCCCTACATAGGTTCCTGGACAGAGTGGTAATCCCAGCTCTCACAAGACCCTTTTGAAATCCAAGATATAAAGGCTTCAGCACATCCATCAGTAAGACTATGTTCTGGCTTAGTGTTGAAGGGCTTTAAGGAACACAGATCCTGCTGAAACCTATTGGCAGTTGTCAGCTTTCATAACGAGACTGAGCCATGATATGACCGTCTCACTGAATCTAACCCTCTGCAATCTCCGGCATGTGTTTAGTCCCAAAAGCTCAACAGAGATCTTCTCTGCATGCTCCTGTGAGCCATAAGCATTTTCCAAATAGGTAGAAAATAGGAATAAAACCCCACAAAATAATAATGTGCTACCATAAAGATGAAAGGCACTGCCAGCTTGCTGAGTGCCTACAGTATTAGAAACAGGGTAGATTAAAATGTGCAGATGATCTCTTTAAATACTCTCAAAAACCCTTTCCCTTTCTTGTATCTTTTTTTCTAAGTCATTTTGCTTCCAGAGGTAATGGAGTTGTTTTCAGCTGCCAGTTCTGTCCATTTTGAGGTGAGCTGCACATTTGTGGTCAGAAGTTGAGTGCAAAAGAGGTTTGTAGAACGCAGTTGTCTCCTGCACCTCTTTTTTTCACCCTTCATACTTGTTTTTCCCAGGCACAAATCTCCATGATGGGCTATGGCATTCAGTTAACATCAATGCTAGAAGACATCGCATTACCCTGACCCTGGATAATAACTCTGCCACAGCTGCCCATGCAACCACTGTCTCGAGGATCTATTCTGGGAACAGCTACTATTTCGGAGGTAGGTTATTTTGGATGCAGGACAGGTTTTCATGATGTAAATCCCCAGGGGCTGACCATTGAAGTCTCCCAGGTGCACTGTGTTTGAGGTTAAGAGCAAATGCTGTAATAACTGGTTTTTGACCACCTATTGAGTTGCACTGCATACAACACTGTGGGAAGATCCAAGGGTCATGAGCAGGTCCAAGAGAGACAGCAAAGCTGCTAACACAGCTGTAAAGGTGGACTACTGGTGGCCAGGAAGTAGCTGATTGTGGCTGGCAAAACACCCAATGCCACACAGCCATATTAGCCACAAATGTTTTTTTCTAGTTAAAAGGCTAGAGGACTGTTATTATTATTAATCCTGTGGACAATCAGTGTCCTGATCAGGCTCAGTGACTTTAGACTTCGGAGCTTAATTGACATATGGTTCAAATCTACAAAGGTATTTGGGTACTTTGCTGTCATTGAAATGAATGTAGGTTTAGCTCAATTTTGAAAATGAGAAGAATAATCTTGAAAAATATCACCTCATGCCTTTTTGAATGTAAGCATTAATTTAGGTAAAGGGACTGTCATCAACTGTCTTTTTGGCTAATATATTTCTGTGTTGTACCTACCACAGGGAGGTTCTGATCTTTGTGAATTCTCTGGATACAGTGTTAATACTAAGGATACAGTGAAGTCTTTGGATCTAGGAACTGTCCAAGCACCAAGGAAGTTCAGGCACAAACGTTCTCCTTCCTTGCAGTCCGTGGGATTTCATCCTTACAGTCTGTGCATTGCGTCAACAGCAGAATTTGACCCATAATGATTTTACAATTTGCACAGCTTTTGTTATGGGAGTCAGTTGCTATTGACTGTAGAGTTACTGAAGATGGAAAAAAAATTTTTGATTTTGCTTAGCACATGTGAAAAACTCATACTCTGGTATCTCCACTGGCTGCTTTTTTTTTTTTTTTTCCCCCACCAAAGGATTTATTACACAGAAGGCTGCATAGCACAAGGATTGAAAACACTTGGAATAATTAGACTTCAAGGTCTTGCGTCAGGAAGTCCCAACAGAAATACATGAATATTCCAATATTCTTCTCTGCCTCTTCTCTTTTTTCCCACAGGGTGCCCTGACAATTTCACCAATTCCCAATGTTTAAATCCCGTTACTGCTTTTCAAGGCTGTATGAGGCTCATCTTTATTGATAACCAGCCCAAGGACCTCATTTTAGTTCAGCAAGGTTCCCTGGGGAATTTTAGTGATTTACRCATTGATCTGTGTGGCATCAAAGACAGGTAATTATTGTCTCCTCTTTCTTTTATTTGTGGTTGGGTTTTTTTTATCCTAATGGTTTATAAATACAGGTTGCGTTAAGTGAAAATACTAATCTGCTAACATTACGGATATTAGGCATAATAGAGCTACTAATAGAAAATATTACAGCAAAAATAAAAAGACTGGAGGGGAAATAGTTTCAATTACATTGGGCTCTCTTCACGTTGACTTGTAGGAAATAGAGTATGCAAATTCAATCAAACTACAGATTGGTGAAAGGATTAAATTTTATACATAAACAACATTTGATTGCTTTGAAGTTTTAGAGGGAAATGAAAGAGAAGGAAAATTATTTGATTCATCAAAACATGTCATCCCCTTAGTATACTAGCTGCTTTTGTTTAAGTAGATCATTTACAATTTTTCTTGTTAGCCTGTACAGCACAGCACATTTATAATGAAGATACGGTACACCTCATGCAACATACTGCCTATTCAGTAGGACAAAATAATGATAAAATATCTGTGTCTACTAAAGGCAGATTTCAGTTTAAATACTGATCTGAATCCCTCCCAGGCTGAAACCTGAGAGGAAACCCAGGCTTTCTCATAAAGGGTAGAGGGGAAATAAGCAACCAATTTTTTTTAAAGCATTTCATAATTTCTCCTTTGCTTCCTATAGATTTTATTGTGTAAATATTTCTGAACTATTTCTTTAAGCACGTGTACTTTGAAGTTTGTACTTAGAATATTAGGCTCCGGTTTTGTTTTGTAAATTAAAGCTAAGTTCTGAAAAGTGAAAATGCAAGTGCTGAGAATTTCATGCTCTTCAGATGGCTAAATGAGGATAAGTTAATAAGGATGCTTTAGAAATGCTGTAGGAGCTTAAGCAGTTAAACARAATTTCCAGATTTATTGCTTAGAGACATGGGACTAAAGGCTAAATTCATTGCTAACTATAGGGAGTGGATCAGGCTGTTGGAGCTTGCAATCTTTTGAAAAGTGGGTGAAACATAATCAGTGAGAGGTTGTGCTCATCTCAGTGCATTCGTGTTTGTTAACTTGTATGGAGAAAATATTGACTCTGATCAAACCTGTTACCATGTTTAAGGATGACCAAATTTGTGGGGGTATGAACTTGGTGTAGGTTTAGGCACTTGGTGTGCCTTAAAATGGGAGATGGAAATGATAAGATAGAGTCAATTTAACAAAATGAAATAAAATATAATTTTTTCCAAGAGTTATGAGAAAGAGTTTGCAAGAGTCATCTTAAGAAATCTTTAGTATCCCAAAGATGGCAAAGATTAGTCTGTGATCATGCCCTAAATCTATTTAAGGCAAAGACCCAAACATGATAAGAAATTTGGCACTTAATTTTATACAATTGTTGCCTTCAGTGTATCAGAAAAGTAAACAAAATTTATACATGATAAAGTGAAGATTGAAGTACTGTCTTCCAGTGCAATTCTCTGGACAGCCTTAAATTTGTGTCTATTACTATGTGATCTAGATGAAGAAGGATAAGGTATGTTAAAAAAGGATTCGATTCACAATTGGCAGTGATTCTCTGCAGCTGGATTTGGTGCAGCAGTGGAGCTTCCTTGAGGGGAAGGCAGAAGCCTTCAATGCATGAAAGTACTGTGCTGAAGCTCAGAAATTCCCCTAGCCACCAAAGGGCAGGCACCTAGCTGGACCCATAGGGATTTCAGTGTTCTCGTTTTGCGGTACGCTGTGCATGCTTTCCCTGTCTGGCTGGCAACTCCAATAACAGTGCTGAAATTTTTTGCAGGGAAGAAGGAGAGGTTTTTTTGTCCAGACCACATTATACAACCACGGCATTCCTGAGAGAGGTTAAATCTACAAAATTAATTTCAGGAAGTTAAAGAAAGTTGTTCAAAGATTCACAGTGTGAAGTACTACTGTTGCAGTATTGAAATCAAGACTGATCATATGAACAACAGAATTTGGAAAAAAAAGGATGAAATTTGCATAAAATAAATTAAAAAGATACAGAGAAGAGGCTGCTATTTTGCCAATGCAATTTATCCTAAGCTAGCAGTTGAGCTGAGGAAAGGCTGAAGAAGAAAGTAGTCATGGCTTATGTTCTTCCTAGCTAGTTTTGAAGATTTAGGTTCTGCAAGTCTGTATTATGGCATAATTAGTTGCATCAAGCTATGCATGGAAAGCTAGGGAGAAAAGGAGGTTTGAATTTAGAATTTTGACAGATCTGCAGTCTGCATTGTTGTTCAGGCAGCACAGTGTAGGCTTGAGTACGTGCTGTTCTGAGACTTTTTAAGTTGGTTCATTGCACAAATTTCTGAAGCATATCCTCATTTCCAGTCCCTGCAATAAGTTCAACCAGGGCTCTGTATCCCAGCAGCTCTGGGCTATGGGGAAGCCGGGGTCTGGCTCCAGGCTTGCAATACACTGCTGCTCGTCCTGTATTTGATTATGAGAGGAGTGTTAAAATTCTGTAGGAGCATCTTCCCTGAGAAATACGCTTTCCCCTTTCTTAATCATAAGATTTATTGCTATGTGCACTGTAAGGCACGTGTTTTTGTAATTTTAATGCATGTGGGAATTGTGTATCTTAATTAACATGTAAATGGGACATTTGTCTTAGTTATTTAGGCAAAAACCTCTTTTGAGGAATGTGCCTCTATTTAGAAAGCAATTCATTTGTTACAGGCTTGTAGGCTGAGCTTGTTCAGACCTGGGCTCTGAAAACAGTAGTGGAGCATCTCTTAAACTTGAGCCAGCTCTTAAGAAGTATTAACAGGTTCATTTTGAAAGAGGGCAAGCTGGGAGTACTATTGATGCTGGGAGTACTATTGATGCTGGCAGTACTGTTTCAAGAGAAATTGGTTAAGCATATTATATGCACACACCAGTATTTCCCATGTAAAGTGATGAGCCTCCATTAATTTAAATGGTGCTATCTGAGGGACTGGCCCTTAATATCTCATCACCTCATCTCTTGTGGGTCTCGTGCTTGAACTATATGTGTGCTCAAGTGAACCTTGTGTGAATGCCCTCTGTCTCCCTCTATTTGTTACTTCAGTCCTTTGGGTAACTATTTCTCAGGGGATAAATGCCTTGTCACTAGCTGAGCTATCAGACCGACAGCACATGCATGAAAATGGGGATGTCTGTGGAAATATACCGGGTGGTTCCCCCTTTCCATTTGGTGTACATCTGTCTGGGCAGCCAGTGCCAAGTGAAGATGCCTTTGCAGACACAAGTAAACCTGCTGTAGCTGACCCTGCTTTGAGCATGGGGCATTTACCAGAAAGCTGCTGAGGTGCCCTCCAGCCTCAGCAAGTCTGTGAATGAGACCGGAGACCTTCTCCTCTGCTCCTCTGGGTGGGCAGTTCAGGATGAATCTGGGAGAGCTGGGATTAACCTAATGTGCAGAGAACTTAGGGTCTTCTGCGCTTTCAGTGGGACAGTGAGATGCTGTCTGTACAGTCTGGAGTTTATTACAGCAGGCAATATGGCAAGTTCTGTTGATGGAAAAAGGCTGATTAGTGCTGTCTCCTATCAAAAGACTGCTTGTTTCCAGCCCTCAGCTGCAGTGCTAGCATCACTCTTGTTCCTCTTGCAGCACCTCAAACCTTCTCTGACTTGCCATCCCCTTATTGGTTTGGGGAGCCAGAGCACTGAAGTAATGTGTCAGTGGTGTCTCATGTCACATGTGGAGACAAGGAGAGACGTCCCCTCTCCATTCATATCAGAGCAGTCTCTGCCCCACAAGCCTTGGAAATTAGTCCCATATCTCCTTCTTCACCTCCTTCAAGGTAAAGTTATTCCTTCAAAGTGTACCCAAGACCTTGTGGTACAGTAAAGTGCAATCTGTAGGTGGAAGTAATTTTTCTTCTAGCAATGTGTGTATAGGACTCTTTGCATTACCCCTGCTGCCTGCATGCTGTTAATCCAGCTAAGTATTTTTTCTTTTGTTCATAGTACGTAAATTTGCTGTAGCTGTCCAAAAACATAGATTGCTCAGTCTTTTCTGAGTGTGATCCAAAGTATGGTGCTTATATTGCTCCCATTGAGAAGTAATAGGTGTCATAGTAGCCTGCAATGCATTTGTCCCCACCCCGTTGAGAGGTAAAGAAACAGTGGGAATATATCCTGCTATGCCATAGAGGTCTGCTCCAGGTTTAAAAGGGAGTGGGTTTGTTTAATTTTATCCCTCTTTGTTTTTGCCTCTTCAGGGTTTCTGCAGGTGCGCAGCAGGGTGTATTTGCTTTACACTGGATTAATGAGTCAGAAAATATACTTTCTTACAACATGCTAGCATTTCCCTTCTATTGTATGGTACAGAGCAGAAAGAAATAAGGCAGAGTGGAAACTTGGAAGTGAAGGTGCCATGAAGTCCTTGAATACAGAGACATTCTGTTGAGGAGGAAAGGAGATGTCTTTGGTCTTTTGGAGCTGGCATGTGGTCTTTTGTAGCAAGATCTGTCCTACACTCTGGTAGCTCTGACCAAAAGCCATCTGGAATGGGCCCAAGCAAGTAAATGCAGACTCTATCTCCCTGAATTTACTTTAAGTTCAGAGTGATGCAGATAAAGTCCGTGGCTACAGAGACCTTGTAGGCCTCACTCCTGGCGTTTTGCACTGTAAGCATTTTTGGGAAGAGAGGTATCTTCTGGATGATACATTAAATCTAAAAGCTAGTAGGTGAAAGCCTGAACAGTAAGAAATTCTAATGAGAACAGAATGAAACTTTCTCTCTTTGGCTCTTAATCTGTTGGGAGAATGTCAGTGTCCAAGTGTCCAGAGATGAGGAAGTGGCAAGCAGGATAAGAAATGCCTTTGCTCCTCACAGATACTCTAAGTCAGAAGGGAGCTACTCCCTCCTCTTGAGCTCCACAGAGTCTCTAGCTTTTGTTGTACAGTCAGGCTCTCCAACTTTCACCTGGTGGTAGGGTGTTAGGGACTCTAGAGATGCGAGCTTCAAAGACTTCCCTGAGTACTTCTGGTTTAGAGAAAAGACCAGGATGTCTCTTTATCCTAATGGTGTTCTCTCTCATGAATTTCACTCTTCAGTATTTCACAGTGTTTGTGAAGGCTTCTCGACCCTGTGGAGCAGCCTCCTGGAAGGGACACGGTGAGGTTAGGAGTGCAGGAGCTTCTCACTCAGCAGGACATGAAATCACAGCTGCATCTAGTGCAACAGTGAGTCAAAGTGGACCCAGGGGCAGTGGGCAGAGTGGCTGGCAGACACCATAACCTGTGCCTTGAAGAGAGTGGTAACAAAAGTATTTGCTTCTCTGATGGTACTACTGATTCTCTCAGCCAATGTTTATTATGCTATCAACCTGAGGCTTCAACCTCAGATCAGTTGATCTTTTCTTGGTGCAACGTTTTATCTTGTTGGCACCCCCTAATCTAAGCAGGAACTCTGAGCATTTAGCTGTAGCATTGATACCAAAATACCAAGCTCTTAGTGTCTGCAGCCTTCACTTAGGAATCCGGGTGAACTATCAGGTCTGCAAATCTTGAAATACAAAATGAAGATGGTGAGCAAAAACTGTGGGCAAATGTGTGTGAGTGAAGAACAACAGGGGGATGAGCAAGTTTTGTAAAGTAAACACTAGCCAGGGTTGCCACTTGAAGTTTAACTATCAAAGGCTGGTTAACATTCATGCGCCTATACTCCTGTTCTCTATAAACGTATTCAGAGCCCAAATTCCTTGTTAAATGACACAAAATAGGTCTAGAAAACATCCTGTGCAAGGAAAGATTGAATATGTTTTGATTCTTTAACCTGAAAAAAGATTCCTGAGAGGGAGGCAAGTGGTCTTCAAGTAGTTAGAAGGCTGCTGGAGAGCAGGAAGGAATAATCATTTTCTATGACTAGGATGTATGGGACAGCAGCCATGGCATAGACTGCCTGAAGAGCCTGTCAGGTCTCTGTCATTGGAAGACTTTAAGAATAGGTTAGATGAGAGTCTGTCAGGAATTAGAAACACAGGTACAGCTGATCCTGCCTTGGGGTATGGGCAGGGACTAAGTGATCTCCTGTGTCCCCTTCCAGCTCTGTGCAATTCTGTTGCATTCTCTTAGGCTTCTCCTCCAGCTAGAACAGCTCCGTGTTGCTCTTGCTTTGGGGGGGTCTGAAATATCAACAAGAATAACATTACTTAAAAAAAAAAAAGTACTAAATGTCTTTCAGGAATTCAGCTCAGAATTGTATATGTTACGCACCTGTAGGAAAGCTCATTTGGAAGATGCACCTCAGACACCCTAAGAGGTGCTGAGGCAGTGGGGTAGGACCACTTAGTGCACAGGTATGTTTTTCTTAACCTGAGGCATATTCGTTAAGTTTGGAGTGTAAGGAAATGGGGAAGGAGGAGCAATATTTTCTACTCAGTTTTCACTTTCCTGATTTGCTTTTTGCTTCTAATTATTCATTATTACATTATTAATTTTTATAACTGCAGGATGAAGTTCTGTGAGTGGCAGAATTTGTTACCTTGATTTTAATTCAATTCTCTTCTTTGTGGATTCCATGATGTCTAAAATGATGGTTCTTTGATGGGCACTAACTTGATTCCCTTTTACCTGGCCTTCTATTTTGATGAGATTATGTAACTTCTTGAAACTGAGTCATCTGTCCCTCTTTCAGATGTGGTCAAAATGAGTGGGGAAATCTTCAAGTTATTAGGAAGAGGCAGGAGCTGAGGCCCAGCGTAATTATGGGAGCATCTTCCCCTTAGTAAATTAAGCTAAAAACTGTGTGTTGATCCCTTCACAACCTCTGTTTCAAATGCTAGAAGATAAGTGCAAATCAAGTCAGATGTGCTCATTGACCTCTGCCTTGGCCTGACCAACTCTTTCCACAAAGTGCCTCCTCTCTGGGTCATTCAGAGGTGGTGCTGTGTGCAGTTGTGACTATAACAGTCTGTCATTCGGGCCTCATGGCTGTTTCTAAAACTGACACTCTGTTCATGTGTGTCACAAGCTGCTCTCTGAGATTAAATAGACTAGGACTTTCCAGCCTGGAACAGAGAGAGCTGAGCGGGTTGTGCAATGAGGAGCAGTGTGAAGGAGGTGAATAATAATCAAGTATTTGCTGTTTCTCACAATTCAGATCTTGCACAGTTTCAGGTACAATATTGTAAGATGTTGCAGAGGCCAAATATAAAGGAAAAAGCCAGCAACGTGTAAAGTATACATGAAGCTGTAAACCACAGATTGCCAGAAGCTGGCAGGATGTTCAGTGAGATGCTCTTAAACTTATTTCATCAGCATCCTCGCTGTAACACTGTCAGACTAAGGAAACTGGGCTAGATGCACTACTGCGCAGAAGAGAGTCTGGAGGGAGGTGATAATCTTAGGAGCGGGAGACCCAGGTTCCTTGCTATTTTGCAAAGCATCTTTTTCCTTATGGGCAACTCTTTGTGCCTCAGTTCTTCAAAACTGAACTATGATTTGTTATAGCTGAGGTCATCTCAAAACATGATGGGATCTAACTGTGAATTTTGCTAAGTACTTCTCTGTGCATTGCATTTTCTCTGTGTGGCAATGGAAGTGTGGGGAGGGGGTCTGTATATGTGTGTGGGCAAACAGTGGAAGGCAGAGGCTGGGGGAAATTCAGGCAGCCTCTCATTTAAAAATAAATGAAATAGGCAGGAAAACAAATATGCAGATGCTGAGAACTTGGCCATGCGGTGAGAAGCTATGGGATTTCCCGTTCAGCAGTTGGCTGGAATGCCAGCTTTTGGGACTAGACATACTCGCTTCAGTCTGAAGCTGAGTTGGTTGTTTGCTGTGGTTGGCATCCAGTTCAGAGAATAGATGTAGGAATGTGGACTCGAGAGATATTGCTGCTCAAGAGTTGCTATGGATATTAGGAAAATGTGCCAGAAAGTCATTAAACCTTGGTCCAGAAACACTGTGGATTTCCAGCCCTTAATCATATGCCACAGATGCTCCCTTTGGGCTGAACAGGACTGTCTGCTTATGTGGCAGATGGACCCCTTGGAATACAGAAGCAAAGGCTGTGGTGTTGCCTGCAGCCTGAAAGCATGGGTTGATTAATCTCATCAACTCCTTGCACGCGATGGGGACAAAGTCTACTTCGCAGCATTAGTCACAGAAGAGTAAATACCAGTTCCATGAATTCTTATACTTCATGTGTGCAGAAAGAGGTAAGATCTGGCAGGGATTCCCTTACTGGCTCCTCCAAACTCTGTAAGGAAAATTGCTTCAGAGGCATTGGAGCTTGAACGATGTGTTGGGATAGCTTACATCAAACAGCTGTTGTAAGAGAAAGTCTGGCCTCCTCCTTCTCTGAGTTGTCACCTCTCATGAAAATATGGAGTTTTCTCTGTCCCCCAGAATGCTGCTAGACGAATGGTTGCCCCGCCAAGCTTTTGAGAGGAGTAGACACATCCTTCACAATAGTGGTGGTTACATTAAAGTTCTTGAAACTCCAGTCTGGCAAGTCCTCTCTCCCCCCATCACAATAGATGGGGTATTTGAGCTGTCTATCGATGGAAAAACCTCTGTTAAGGAATCTGAATTTTCATAGATTTCTGCCCTTCTGGCCGAGGCTGAAATAGTTTGAAACTGTTGATATTTTGGTAGCGGTGTCTATTTGGACTGAGGTAGGGCAAAGGCAGATGCAGAAACATGGTATTGTGCATCTATTATTATACTGTCATAGGTTTTGTAAACCACCTATGCTTGTGTATCTGAGCCTTAGTATACTTGATATTAAGAAGGCCATTCGTGTGTTGAACACATCGTTATTCATAAATGAGCTATGAGGGTAGTACAAGCCTGCTTTACTTTAGGCTCATATTGGCATGAATGCATAGATAAATACATGCATTGCTATCCCTATCTACAACTGCTAGAGTACTTCAATCTGATTGCTTCAGTTAGTGTTGATTTTGCGCTGATGAAGCTTTGACAGAGTTGTCCTATTTTTACTTGGCTGGCACTCTGCCCTTGCTATTGCAAATACTGACAGTACTTGTCAAGGACACCACTGGGAACTTCAGTTCCCTTAAGTGACCTAGGGGGGAATAAAGAGCAGATTTGCGTTAAATCCACCTTGGCAGATGGATGGATGGCATGTCTTGCTGGACATCCTGGGAATTCCAGAGATTTGCAATTTGTAATGCAAACCTGACCCGAGATATCTTCTTATGAATCCTGGCACTGTTTCATCACTTTAGCATCAGTGGGCAGACACAAACACATGCTACTATTGCCATCCTTATTAAACCAAGATTCATCTGCATATTCCAATTCTCCTAACAAATACAAATGGAGAGAGCTGCATGTGGTATACATAATAATCCCAGTGATGGGATTGGCATTAACAGCTTATCTCATTAGGGAGAAGCATACTGAGTTGTTTAACGAGTTGCTTCTCTGTGCTTCTTGAGTTATGGAGCACAAGGTGGTGAAAGGAAAGTGTCCTTAGTCCCTACCCTTTTATCCCTATGCATTTTTTCTTTGTGAAAATACTCCATAACGTTTTCCAAAGAAATTAGCTTAAAGTGTTCTTTTTTCTTGCTAAATAGAGCTGACCTTTTAAATCCTGCTTTCTACCTACTCGCTTTGTAGATGCTATTAGATTTTACTATCAGTTGTTACTTGTAAGAAATGATAATAATTTCTGACTTTCTCCTCTTTCTCTTTTAGTACTGAACTTATGTTACTTCATGTGTTGTACTGTTGAAATGGACCTTTGGGAAATTAATTACTATTGCAGGTGAAGGGTGTTAGGATAAATCCGTTGAAAGCAAAGTCTCTTTTTGCATTTCCCAAATCTCCTCTAAGATTTAATGTATGCCCTACAGCAAAAGCCATACTTTGTATGAATTTTTTCTGAAGCTGGCCATGCAAACAAGAAAATATCCTGACTAATTATTCCCAGTGAGTTTTAATTTTCTTTATTACAGTCCCAGGCTGGGATTGAAAAAGCAAGCAGTTGATATTGCGTTCACCCCCGTATAAATACCTGTGGTGCATTGCAGAAGGAATCAAARAATTAATCATTTGGCATTTGTTCTTTTCGTTCTCTTGTATTCACATCTTCAATATTTAGTGTCTTTTCTCCAGCAATGACAGTTATTTCATAGTTTGGATTATTTCCCCCTTACCTTAAAGATCCTCTTATGTTTTCCCTTCTTGGTTTTATTGCAGTAACTTAGACCTTTTTAGATCACACTCCTTGAATTTGCATGATGATCAAAACTGGGACCAGATGAAGACATAAGAAGGGATGTCATCAGTCCTGTTTTAAAACACTTCTGATTTTGAGTCAATCCAAAATAGATCTGAATATTGCTTGACTGTACCTCTTATCAGCCAAAACAAAGTGCTTGTACAGCATACCTTCAAATCCTGCAATACCTGGACCTTTCTGGAATGTATTCCATTAAAATGCTACATGAGAGACTGTTCTAGCTAGTTGGTTATAGAGATGTAGTTAGATAGTCTAGGTTATAGCTCCTCTGATCTTGTGTCACCTTGAAAAGATCACTTCAGTCCTGTGAACAGTTATTTTTGCCCTCACTTTCTGTCTTTCTCGCCTGTTTCAACTGTAGGCTATGTTGAACAAGTTTATAAATAGAACATGGCACAATGAAGCGCCAGGTCTCCTTTCAGTTTCTATTTTATGAAAAAAATTGTGGACAGGTTTTCAAAAAGTTCCCCTTTCTCATGTTTGTTTTAATACTTTCTAAAACATTGACAGCTTTGCTTTTGCGCAGCAAAAAATTACAATATGGTTAGAAATTACTATTCCCTTTTCATCGAAGCCTCCTTACAGAATGTAACTTTGTTGCCTTTCTCTTTACTAAAAAGAAAGCAAACCAGAAATACTGGAAAGTATGATATTTAAAAGGGAAGGGGAAAAAATACCCCAAATCTAAACAGTGTTATATAGCAAGGAAAGAAAAGATGTAACTTTTTCTGGAAAAAGGTAACTTAACATATTACTCATTTTTAAAGCCCAATATACAGTGGGAAAAAATAACATTAAGAAATAGAGAAATACATGGTGTTCTGTGAGAGTGAGGAACCAATTGGCCTCCCGAAACTATGTTTCTAGATCACAAATTAGACATGCTAACATGAAAGTAATTAACCATTTTCGGTAGCTTATTTTGGAGTGTGGGTCTTGGAAAACCACTAGATACCATTCCAGTGGTAGGGTGGAAGGGCAGGATGGAGAAAAACCTAGTAAGATTTAAAACAAACAAACAAAAAAAGCAACTTCAGCAATCCCTAAATCTGAGCATTAGACTTCAGTTATTTGCTTAAAATCCCTGCAGTTCTGAAGACCATCTTCCCATGTCGCTTCCAATGTTTTAACTAGCCAGATAATGCAACTAGTGACAGAGCTTCTTTCTGACTGACAATTAAGTGTAATAAAACCCTGTAGAAGAATTTCCTGTTATTGGACTGTTATGAGCTTTGTGCTGTCAGATGAGCTCCTTCTGTGGGTCATTATAAAACAAGAATATGCTTGTACAAAGCACAGTTTGTGTTTAAAAAAAAAAAAACAAATTGACGATCACACTGGAAGATGCTACCTCTGAAGAGGAGGGAGTTTTCTCTCCTTTGTCCCTCCCTAAACATGAATGAAAATGAATGTTCAGATTATTTGAAGAGAATACCATGAGTCTGTTTTGACTGCTTTGCCTTAATTTTAGGTCTTTTTTGTTTTCCCTGACTGTGTGTCACGTGTGCATCACCAGCTCCAGAAAACAGTGATTCAGGTCCGTGAATGATGTGATGGTCTATAGAAATTTTGTGTTTCGGAGCAAAATACAGACAGGCTTTTCAAACTCATCTGTCACACTCACATCACCACATCTGAATTGGAGATGCATTTTGTTTAATTTTAGTCGTGTTCTTTTCCAGATAAGTTAAGCTTATTTGTTTACTTGTGCATGAAGCGTGAAAATGGTGCTGAATCCAAATCTCATTTACCTGATGCCACTATAGAGTAACTAAGATCAGTGCTGATCTGGTCCCTTAAAATATGTTTAGTAAATGCTGTAAGAGGTAACTACAGAACTAGTTGGACCAGAATGAACTATACCTGCAATGACCAATACGTGCAGAAAACTGCTGGAGTCAGAGATACCTGACCTTTGGTTTTGCAGTAGAGTGGAGGGCCTTACACTAGCCTCTAAGGTGTTTGGGGAAGGGGTTTCCACAGAATGAGGCCCCTATGGAAAAAGAAAGAAGTTGGAAGATCCTTGCCACCAATGTCAAGTGTCATATTTTTGCTACCTAGAAATACTTTGTCAGTGAAGTTGCAGGAGTTTGAGAAGTGGGAGAGAAACTCTGTGGTGCGTCTTGTTAAAGATTATAAAATTACTATTGCCATTTCTGTGGCAAACAATGGTTAAGATAATGACTAATGTCTACTCAATTTAAATTTAAGATATGTTACACTGGTAGGAAGCATCAAATTCTGCTATCTTTTGTTGGTGCAACCACAACAGCTTAGGCAGAAGCTCTTCAGGACTTTTCAGTTAAGGGCATTCCCAGTTCTTTCTTGGTAGGGAGCTACTTTGGCGTCTCTTGAAATCTGACTGGAGTGGAGAGTTGATATTCTAGAGGGAACTAAGTAGTGGTTACCCTCATTGCTACTCCTTTGCAGTTGAACTACATGTGACATGTAACCCCCTGGTATATTAAAGGCCAACTGCAGGGATACATGTAGGATGTAATATCCTGACCTTGTTTGTTTGATTTTTGCAGATGGCTTTTCTGCTTTTGCTTTGTAAAATGATGAATTCTAAATGGAACAGCTGTCTATGCAGGATGGGTTATTTGTCTTTTCTTCCCCACACATTTATTTATATGAAATCCTTTCTGCTGATGCCAGGCCAAGCTGTCAGCACATTTACCTCTATTAAAAATGTAGGTGTTCTAACAGCAAAGCGGTCAAACCTAAAAAACAGCCTTTTAGCTAACAAGCTCTTTTCCTTTCACTCCCGCCAATCTCAGGACAGCTTCCTCCTGCTGTTCTGTCCTGTGGGCAGTTGAAATCAAGGTCAGAACTTCTAAATCTTGGTCTCAACTGTGGTATTCAAGTTCAGAGTTTGAGAATCAAGGCAGCCAACAATGGGAATAATGATATTAATAAAAAATTAAGTCATAAAAATTTTACAAATTTCAGAAAGAAGAAAAATCTGTCTTTGTGACAAATTAGTAAAATGATCAAAATTGCTTTTTTTCTCTTTAAATGTTTTTATGCCTGTGTAGTGTGATAGAATGAATGGTATCCAGCATACTCATGTTTCTCTTGTCCTTTTTGTACTCCGTAACTTTTCATAACATAATGAATCTAGGGAAGACAAGTGAATGGCTAAAAGGAAAAATATATATATGCCACAATAGTTTTTTAAAAGCTGAGGATCAGTTTCCTAAAGATGAAGGAGGAGAGAGGATCTTGGAAGTGTGGTGATGAGGAGGGACGGTGCACTAAGGAAAACCAAAGAAGACATGGAAAACATTAATTCTTTTGCAACCTATATTAATAAACAGTAAATGAAACAAGAAAAAAGAAGGGCAACATGATGCAAATGTAGAGTCTTAATACTGAGGTTTTTACCAAGTCTTCCTCCCTTCCTCCCTCTGTCTCTGGTAGTTCTCTTTTCTTCCTTTAGTTAGGAGGAAGGGACATTGTTGCAGCCATACTGATTCAATCCAAGGGTCCATCTAGCCTGCTGTTTTCTCTAGCAGTAGCCACAAATGGACATCCAGGGGTCTGGGACAAGAGTAAGAATGGGAGTTTGCTTCTGCGGTGCTTTCTTTTCTAACGCTCTCTCAACTTTCCGTTGCTTTCCCCTTGATGAATCTCTGAGGTTGTTATAATTTGTCTATTTAGTAATATTGGTGGATTTCTGGTTTCCCCTTGAACCCATTTCTTGAATCCAAAATATCCTTTGACAAGGAATTTCACTGATTTACTTCTGATCTACAGAACAGGACAAAATTCCATGCTCTTTCCATTGGCCTAGATCTATTGAGTTTATTGGAATTACACCATTTTACCAGGGCAAAGGTATAGGCTGTGACAGTAACGCCATGAGTTTTACCATACTGTACATGCCTACCGTAGGAAATCATCCATGCTAACGTTATATTTTGTTGATACACATAGAATAGCTGCACTGCTTAAACATGCAAACATACTGAAAGAAAATTTATTTAAAGCAAATGCTGACTGTATAGATACTTTTCACATATGTATTTATGTCCTGATGCTGTGTTTTAGGAACTAAGTGGTTGTTTTGAAGTCATGCAAATGGAGAGTGTTAATATTGAGGGCTCCCTCAATATGTACTCCCTCTAACTCTATCCCTCTGTCTTTCTCTCCCTGGTAGTTCTCATTTTCCCCTTTATTTAGGAAGAATAAATTGATGCAGGCAGGACGTGTTGTGCTGACTATACCAAAGTCTAAGAGGTGCTTATTGAAAGTGCTGGCTTTGTTTGCAGTCAAGTGTAACATCAGATGCATAGAACTCCCTCAGCCTTCCCACTCAAATAATTTTGTCATTGTTATTTCTTCATCATTGCTATCGAAGGACTGAATTTTGCCCTCCAGTGCATATGCAGTTTGTCCTTTGAATTCAAAGGAAGCACACGTGTTTTTAGAGGTGATTGTTTCATCTAAAGACAGTGTATGCTTTTGTGCAGGCTGTGCCTATTGCTCACTTAGATGGCTATGTGTATGTGTTTTGCAGCTTGGCTGAAGAAGGGAAAACTGTATTTGATTCATTTAGGTTTTTTATAAGATCCATTCACCAAGGGATATTGGATGAATTAGTCTAGGAGCTGGGAGACCAGAATTCCTCGTCTGTCACAAACTGTCTTAGGCAAATTATTAAATTTCAAAGTGTCCCATTTATCATACTCAGAAAAACAGGGTTGGACTGTTTGTTCATTTCAATTGCAGATGAGCCAGGGGCTGCCTGCTGCAAATTTTTGTCTATGAAACTTTCTGTGGTACCACTGTGATCTTGTCTAAAATCGCTTGGTTCTACTAGAATGCAAATATTAAAATGTATTTTAAAATATAAATATATATTTAAATCCTTCAACATGAGGATCTGGGACAATTAGCAAATGAAACAGCTAATGATTTATCCATCCCCTGATTAGTTTTAATCATAGCTATTTCTTAATTTTGACTTCTCTGGCAATTAGGATTTATTTAACTTCTAATGAAGACACAACTGCTGGGTTAGAATAGGATTATGGGTAATTATTAGAGTGCAGTTGCAAAGAAATTTRTTTCGTAAGCTTTTAGAAGGGCTAGTTTTCTGATCAAAAAACAAGATCAATGCAGTTGGTGTTAATTAAAGCAAATAGACTAAGGAATGAAAAAAGTTTAATTCTGAATTTATGAATATCATTAAAAGCTTATGTGGTTAATTCGGCTTGTGTTTTGTGCATTATTGGGGAAAGAAAAAGTGTGTTTGGAAGACAAATAGAAATGAGAAGTGACCTTCAGCTTTGTAAAGCCTTTAAAAGGAAGCTGTTTTAATGGAATAAATGTGTCTAAGCCTCTGATATGGGCCTTTGGCAAACCACAAATGACTGGCAATTAGCTTTACTGCATGGGGTTAATTAATAAGAGGCAGCTTAAAAATAGGCAGAAGGCGTATTTGTCCAGTACACTGATGATGTAAATTATGATAATAGAGTATTGATATTTTTACCTCTCCTAAAAGCTTTATAAACATCAGAATATTTGTTGTCTCCAGCAGCCCTGTGATGTGGATATAGCTACTGCTGCTGTACAGGTGACATAAATGGCAGTTTCCCACCAGGGAGCAGGGAGAAGTATTGCATACAGGCAATACACCGGGGGCCAGGGCAGGCACGGCCAAAGCGCGAATGTGAGCAAATCTGCTCTTCCTGGCAAAATTCATATGTATCGCTGCGGAGCTGTCGAAGCCTTGTGCTTCTCAGGGCAGCCTCGTGGGACGAAGCTCTTGGGGAGGTGCTGGTTCGAGGGGGCTCGTGCACGCCGCAGCACGTGGCTGGTGCGGATCCGCTGAGCCCCACGTACCCGTTGGTGCTGGTTTTGCCATCTGTAGGCTTCTCGGTCTTTCTTGAGGAGGGCTCAGCCCAAAGCCTGAACTTCTCTCTCTTCACCATTGCCAAGAACAGCTGCAACAGCGTGGGCCCACCCTGAGCTGTCACTGTACCAGCAGGGTGTTCCTCTCTGTTAGATGATTTCTCAGCTCACCATTAGAAGCCCAAATCTTTCCCCTTCTCAGACTTCCTGTCCTGTCAGGACTGGACAAAACCGGGAGTTTTGTCTGCAGCATTTGTTTTTGGTGCATGTGTGGCTTTTTTTTTTTTTCCTTGTTTTAGCTTTGTAAGTAAAAAGCCCAAGAAATGGCACCTGCTACAAATGGACCGACAAGTTGGATTTTGTCCGAGATGCACCTTCTTCCTTCCCTCACAGTGTGGCTGGTGTTCAACACCGCAGTTTTCAGGCAGGTGTTCTCCAAGGCATTGCAAAAAATTCCCTGGTGAGCAGGAAAACCAGGCGTGCATCTCTTGTGCTCTTTTCTCATTCCCTGTTTGAGCCTAATGATTAATAGATGTCCTAAAAATGATTTTTATCAGAGCAATATATCTTTTAATTGCCTTAATGGATGTTACTGTTAGCTATAAAGAACCATTTTTTCTTCCTGAATTCCTTATGTCTCAAATAATTGATTAATAATTAATAATGATTATAATAACAAGCATTAATAAAATGAATTGATATTTTATATTAATATTTTTATATACGCTATATAATTTTATGTATAATGGTATAAATAATGATCAAGTAAATCTGAGAGTCAGAACAAATCTCAAGACTCATACACAGATAGATGAGTATATCAGAAGCCTCCTTACATTTGCATGCAGCATACTGAAGATGTGAGGTTGGTCTGATACAGCTCTCTGCACATACACAGGTTTCATCAGGTTGTCGGTGTTTACTAGCTCCTAATAGCCTTGGATGCAATGAAACTAATACCCACTTAGGCTGCGGGGCTCAGGAGACTGTGGAAGACTGAGGAAGACATTGGCTGTTAGTGTCATGCAGGTTTTTGTATCCATACTTCAATAAGACACAGGCATGAAGTGTGATTAAATTGTCAGGATTCTGGAAGAAATGGACTAAAAGACACACTTAAAGGCAATTTGCCCAGTTAAATGCAAAAAAGTTTACTAAGAATGAGATGAACTGCAAGCAAATCAGGTCTTCAGCTAGTACAAATTGAGGTAATGTCAGTGACTTCACCGCTGACTAACACCAGTGAAAGATCTGGGCCACAAAAAGGATTTTGAAGCTGAATTTACCACAAAAGAGACCCTAATGAAGTGCTGGTGTGTATGAGACGAACTGATTGTCTTTGTTTTCTAACCACCCACCCATCACAATTGAACCAGTGGGTTAAACAACCTACTCATTTTTCAGAAGCCAAGCATACGGTGTGAAAGACATTATCTAATATACGGTAAGGAAGAAAAAAAAGAAAAAGAAACAATGGAACATGCTCTGTTTCCATTTAGGTGGATGTAACTCCATTACACTGCCTGGATTTACACTGGTGTAGTTCAGATCAGCATTCACCTCTTGCCCTGTAGATTTAATTTGTCTCCTACAGCTATTTTTCTATTCACTTCCCAAGCTGCATGCTGTTATGCCTCTTTTCTTCTTTTAATAATTTGCTTCACAATAATACTATGGAGGAATACCAACTAGAATGAGAAAAAGAAAGAGTGCAGAACTCAAGCGTATTTTTCCCCTCACTTTTGAGGTTTTCATGTTGTTTGTGTTACCACAGATGAAATGCCTAATGATAAGTGATCCCTGTTTAGCCAGAGTACAGTGGATTCTCCTTTGAAATAAGATCTCAATATCGTTTTCACCTTTTATTTGTCTACCCTCTGTGCTCAGAAAGTTGGTGATACCTTAATTGGTGACACTTTAATTGCTAACAAGTGGAGGAGAAGTGGAATATTTTTACTGAGAGGGATCTTTACCCACTTGCAGGATACATTCAAATATTGTTGTCTTCAGTGCTTGTGTTTGAAGTGAGTCACAGATCAGAGGAATAAGTAATTTTTTCAGGTCTATGAAGTGATTCAGCCCTATGAACTCTTTCCTGAATAGGAAAGGAAGGCAGTTTTGTAGTTTCTTGCAGAGCATTATTTTATGTTTCATTAATGATCATAATTAATTATGTTTTTTTTAACTGTCTCCTGTTAGATGTTTGCCCAACTACTGTGAACATGGAGGAAAATGTTCTCAGTCCTGGACCACCTTTTACTGTGATTGTAATGATACAGGTTACATGGGAGCTACCTGTCATAACTGTAAGTAAACCGACACGTATGGTGTTTTCTGTTACAGCTGGTTTGTCAAAATGCACATAATGCAGTGAGGAATTTTGTGAGAGGTCATCTCATATTATAGGATGTGGCATGCCCTGACGTGATTGAAAAAGCTCAGGAGTTGGGCTAGGATTAACAAAGGAGTCCATTTGCAAATATGCATGTTTCCTTAAAAATATTTTGGAGAAAACAAAAGCAGCTTTTTTTTTAAACTTGTTTTCCACATTTTTTTCTTATATATTGATTTGGAGAATCTTAGAAAAATGCATGCATGTACCTACTCATTGGAGACATGTTCGTCATTAGACATTTAGTTGAATTGAGCGAGGCTGAGCTTGTTTGCTGAAGGGTGATTTTAATCTGTGATTGAGGCTATATGTCAGTTTTGGCACCAGTAATGAATGCTGATGATACAACAAATATTTACTCTTCAGTAATATATCTGCCATTGGTAACTTGTGCCAAATATGTGTAGGTGTATACAAGACTGATGGGCCTTTTTTGTTTTAGGTTATCCAGAAGTTCCTGTTTTAAATTCTCATAAAAACAAAGTTCTTTGGAACTTCACTGAGCTATTTGGAATGCAGTTGTCTTGCTGTTTTGTAGTGTTTGGCTTGATTTTTTTTTTTTTAACTTTTGTCGTAATAATCTACATGATCTATTGAATTATTATGGGTATGTAAAAAAAAATTACAAAAGAAACATTAATTTTCCCCGAAGCTCTAACAGGTACTTAAATTTGTTGGTGAGGAAGCTTTGTGTGATGTGATAGTAAGCCATCCGAATTTGGCCAGGTCATGAGCCTATGAAAATCAGTTTGCGCATTTTCAGTAGAGTTTAAAAGTCTCAAAAACCATGTTTCTTCCGAATACTTCAGTGATTCACAACTCCTGCTGAATATGCATCATCCTCCCAGGGAGTGACTGAGCATATTGTAGTTGAGCAGTGAGCATGAGGGAAGTACCAGGAACTCAGCTGGTATCTGCAGGGCCGGAACATTACCTGTTTCTACAACATTTAAGTAAATACTTTTTTAATAAACAACCATTATGTGATTGCAGTTTAAATGCTCTTTGCTGTTATGAGTGAGCATATAGTATCTGAAACAGTGGCAGTATGTGAAACATGGCAGCTACTGAAATCCACAGCAAGGAGTATCAAGGTGATAAATAGGTAGGAAAAAAAAAATATATATATATATACACACACACATATGTGTGTGTGTGTGTATAGTATAAAACAACAGAGACACAGCACACTAGGAATGCCAATAAAAAGGGGAAGCCGAAATAGAACCTGTTCATACAGCTGAGCAAAAGGCGAAACAATTAGAAAATGAAGATAAAACTTCCTATCCTGTCACCGAAGAAAAAGACAGGAAAGGAGCAAGTGAGAGTAACAATTCCAGGAACACTACTATTACTGCCCTGGTTGTTTGATGAGCACTTACACCGCAGATAGGATGAGACTGATGAGAGATGCTTTTTTTTCCCCTTTAAGCTAAAAAGCAGAAGAGGAAAAAAAGGTACTTAGTGGTTTGAAGCTGAGAATGTTGGCAACCATACTGTAACTCCGGAGACCTTAATGGTTTGCTAATTAAAGATGAAATCATTTGTGGCGTGGGGCGTGCAGCTTACGGGAGGGACTGTTGAGAGGTCTATTCATAGATGAATGTCTTCCAAGTAGTGAGGACACCTGAACTCTACATTGTAAGTATAACGGAAGCTAAGGGATTGATGCAGAAATCCTGCTTTATTGTGCCTAGCTGGATGAAGGATGGGAAGAAAAATGCTAAGCTTATGGTTTCAAAAAGAGGGACTACTCTTTGCCCGGTGCTTTTTGTCATTCCAAAAAGTCCTTCTAGAAAAGCTCCAAATAACAGTTCTTGCAGTGCTCAAGGCCATAGCAGAATATTTACACCAGCTGACGCTTGGTTCAAGACTGGATGGCCAAGTCAGTTCGCTGGTCTCTCTAGGCTTCAGTTAAGGAAGAGGAGCTCCTTGCAGAAGTATTAGGGAGGCTAACCTCGAGGCTAACGTCTGCGCTGTCGTATTAGCTCAGGGCTGGAGGCTCCCTCCTCTGTGTCAGCTCAGCGCGGCCTGCACCTGGAGCAGACCGTGTTGTTGTCGCAGAGGACTGCTTCATGACAAGTCTTTCCCAACAGACATTTTCACAGCACTGCTCGTGCCTCCCCGCCTCTGTGAACTCGAGTCTGTGCTCTCACTTTGCTCCCGAAGCTACTGCAGGGACCCCTGCAGTTACTTAAGGTTTGCTGATGTAAAAACTCCCTAAAAGTTTCCCAGGGAGATCTATGTTAGTCTTTGCAGCGGTTCGAGCTGCACACACGTGGCATAGAGCTATTCAGCTGCTCAACTTATTTGCAACCGTATTATCAACAGCTAATTTGATTCCAACTAGATTGCGGAGCCAGCTGCACTCTAATCCAAGCAACACAGATAAACAGCAACATTAGGCTGGCAAAATGCATTTCATGTGCTTGAGATGTACGAAGAAATTATTTCAAAGCCGGTGGGCAAATGCAGGCTGTTGATAAGAAACCTACAGAACAAGAGACGCTATCGCTTTTAGCTGATAGTAGTTGACGTACAGGAGTACCTTGTAGCAGGTGAATGAAAGCCTCAGATCTGATCACAGTGTAACTCCAGAATATCCTCAGTAAACAAGCAGCTCCTCCAATCATGTAATTCAGTGCAGCTCTATCAAAGTAAAATGTGTAATTTCTTAAGGTTTGAAACATTATCTCAACAGATTTTGATTTTTACAATAACACGGAGGCTGACAGGCCTGAAATTGAACTTGTACCACTGTAGAGAGTCCATTTCTTTTATTAAACTGTCCTTCAGACCCCAAAACCCCACATCTGTGCAGCAACAGTGGAAAGACTTAGCTAGCGATCTACTCAAAGCCAAACACAGTGTGAATAGTTTCATTGTCATCTGGATTTCTTTTCCTTCTAAGCTGCATCAGTGGTGTGTTTTATATTTTTTTTATTGGGGGGGGTGTTTAAGGAATGGGCACACTACTGGTTGAACAATGTGAGAGAGGCCCATTCTTTGCCATGTTTTCAGGAGGAACTGTATCACATGTATCTACAAACCAGAACTAATTGATTTAATGTTTTATCAGCTCAGATTGGGAGAGACTACCATTTTAAGAACTGAGGTAGATTGCCCCTGCCTTACTGTCATCATCTGTCATGTGTGAGTAATGCACTTTGGTGATGCAGAAGCAATCTTATTACTTTCTTCAAGCATTCACGGACCACACTGGTTCACGCTGTGAGGAACAGGTAATAATATGGACTATTTGTACTCCAAAGAGTTTATGGTTAAGTTTATGAGGGAAGAGAACAGACAGGCTTACGCAGGTGATGGAGCACCAGAAAGCAGTGAGAAAGTCTTGATCAGCATCATAGGCAGTACTTTCAGTCTTCCAGGTACGTAATTATTGCTAGGCTTCCTTGTAGGCAAAAAGTCATAAGGTAGAGATTAGAAAGAGGAAGAAATTGAGTGCTTGCAGGCATGGAGTGACTTGGAAGAAAGCAATAATGTGCTTGTTTGAAAAATGTAAGGCTATAGCCAGAGGAGTTTGACATTTTTGACAGGGCAGATGCAGGAGTCATGACAGGTAGGCAGGATGGAAATACGCCATGAAAAGCAGAGATAAATAGTTTGCGTTTAGTGTAACRCAGAATGAGTAGACAGTGGCAGGAAAGAACAGTAAGTTGATAGAAGAGACAGCTAGGACAATTTTTGCACGAGCAGGTCAGATTGTTATAAGTGGGACAAGACTGTGTCTGTCATGACTGAAGATGGGAATAGCTGGTACTCAAGACTTTATTGGGTGAAGAGAAAAGCACATACCTCAAGATAAGTATAAAGAACCAGCTGGGTCTAGACATGGCCCCAACGTAATCTTCCCAGAGACAATTACTTTTCTGGAGAACTCATTTTGAGTAAGCAGTGGGATACATTACTTAGGCTTCTGAAAGCTCCTTCAGAAAAAACACAACCCACAATAAACACACCATTCAAAAGACTAGTTCACTTGTCTTCCTTCCCCATCCTCCTCACCATGGCTTTGTTTTTGCTCTCCCATCTTCACGCTTGCTCTCACATCTTCTCTCTTGTTTCTGCATATTGAATCCAGACGCACCTACTACACCTGTCATCCCATTGGTAACATTTCAGTCTAATAGCAGAGACTGCAGCTACATGGGGAACTAATATACTATGGCTGTAGACTGGCCTGGCAGCCAGTTCTAGGTTCTTTACCGTGACCCAAGGTTTTAGCTGTTGCCTGAAGATCGCTGTGCCAATTAAACCATCGCAGAAGGCATTGCGATCTACCTGATCCAGATGAGGGTTCACCACTGAAAAGGTAGAGGGTCATGTTCCACTAAATAACTGTTCTGTGGCAGGCATGTTTCACTCCAAAGTCTCATTTTGTTCTGCTTCTGTTCTCCTCTTTTTCTCTGAACTTAGCCGTAAATACAAAGATAACGGTGCTAAAACCCATCGGTGTTTTCTGTGTTTCAGTAACTGGGAAGAGACTGAATGTTTTCTAAACTGATTGTTTCTTTCTTGCACAGCTTGTTGCCTGATGCACAGGTCCGTTTCTCTATGTAGTACCTGCTAATCCTCCTTCATGAGCTGTCACATGTGGAATATTACCACTGCCTTCCAAGTCTTTTTATTTATTTATTTATTTCCCCTCCCATGGGGAAAAAGATTTTGAACTTACCTCCCATTGTGGCAGCTTCCAGTGCAATTCACATCTCCTTGTCAGCTAGTCACAGCATTGATTAGCAATTCTGTTTTCATTTCTGTACTATCTGTAGCTGTGAAACTCCAGCACAAATGCTCACGCCTTGCTGTCATGTGCGCGTGTGGCCGTGCAACTCAAGGGGAACTGTGGAACTCGTGCTGACTGGCCCCACGTCCCAGTTCACTCTCCTCAGTCTGGGGAGACTAGGAGTCATGAAACAACCCTGTGTGACATTAAGGCAATGGCAGGTGACTTGCATCAGCTCACCTATGAATTTTATTTTCTTCAGTTTCTCAACCTCGGATGGGAATAACGTCCAATTTATGGTAGACGGGAAGGTGTGTGATCTGTATCCTCTACTGAAATGATATGGATTCTTTCCCTTGACACTACTATTTGCTTACTGTTACCTGAGCTGATCTGGAGCTAAGACAATACTTCAAAGATATGCTCTTATTTCAAGCCTGTAAAATGCATGGTGTTGCTTTTTGTTTATCTTTTAAATGTGCTTCACACAGCTTGCATTCATATGGCTTCTTTTGGCTGTTAGGAGACTAGCTCAGCTGAAACCTTTTTATTGATAGTTACCTTCCCCATTTCTACTGTGTGGTGGGTAACCTACAGGCTGGTCCATCGGTTATTGGAACAGTCTGATACAAGCGGGAGAGGATCCTTTATGTAATCCGTGTGTGAGCTATAGGAAAATAATATTGTATTTCTGCCTTCTGTTTTTCTCTTCTAGATAGAAACACTAATGTTGGTAAACAGCTTAGGAAAAAGGCTTGGGTGGGATTCAGCTCATCTGTTTTTTGCTATTTGATACTCTGACATCTGATCTAAGATAGTGGTTTCTTTTCTATATATAATATATATTTAGCGGAGAGAGTGAGCTATTTTCAGAAGGAATAAGATAGGGTGTCCATGGTAAATTGATGAAGCACCTCTGAAACGTGTTCATTTCCTTCCCTTGTCTACTAAGGAAGACTGTCTTAACTTACACATGTAATAGAATACTGAAGCTAGATCAGGATTATAAGTGTGTATGTGTATATATATAAGAATTATAGATAACAAATATATAAAATATTTTTAATTAAAAGTTCTTAGTTTAAAACCTGTATACATCTGTCTCATGCTATTAATTCTCCTTGTACTGTGATTATCATCTGATAGTGAAAGCAATGGATTGGTGTGAAATAGCCCTGAGATACAGACTGTTATACCTTTATTGCAAAGTAACTGTTAGTAATCCCCTCTTTCCGTGAGTTATGTTACTCCTTTAGAAAACCTCATCTTTCCCTTCTGTATTTATATTATTTTTATATGTGACATTTTCAGATGGCCTTTAATCTTGGGTGTATTTTTTTGTTCTGAAGAGCACTGAACATTGATATAAAGAATGATGAGAAATATAAAAAGAAATGGTTTCATTCTTCATGTTCAAGGGATGTCAGCATGTCCCAAAGCTTTGTAAGGTGATAATTAACAGAATGTAATTTAATGCTGCATATTTGCTTTGGTATGTGATCAATCTTGCACATACAGGCATGTGTCTTATTGGCCTAGGTAATTGCTAGAGGAAATATCCATACAGTAATGGAAATGTCATACAGTTGTTGACATGACATAAACTTAACGTAACTTCAGGCTTTGAAATTGTATTTTTAATATTAATATGCTTACTGCATGTATCATTTTTGATCTGAAAAGCTTAATATAGCTTCATCCAGATCTTTAGTTGTACTGGATTTGCATCTAAAAAAGCCAGCCATGGATTTGGTAATTCTTCTGTGTTCCAAGGTAGGGAGATGTGTACACAATTTAGTGACCAGGCACATGAAGTTCAAAGAGTTTAAATCTGCTAGATATCTAACAGTGAATCTGGTCATGTAATTTGCATGGCCCAAACAGGCAATTTTCCTGTCAGAGATTCTTAGAACAGAATTTTCCATGTGTGTTTACAATTCTGAATTCTTCAACTAAGTAATACACATGTTTATTATTCATATCAAGTCTTCAGTGCTGTACTTGGTGTTCCTGCATATTTTTATTCACAACATGCTTTTGGCATATAAATTTTCATCATTTATTTTGTATTAAGTTACTGTCTTATTAATACTTTCCATTCGGTTTTTACATCCATAAATTGCACAGCTGGATTTTTCAGTGTTCCTATTTAAAAAAAAAAAAAAAAAGTCTTCCATTTGCTTGTCTTTTGTAAGTAATGCAGAAGGTATTCCGCTTTGGGACATCACTGCAGACCAGAATATGTAGGGCACTAGCTCAGTACCAATTCTCTGATGTCCCCTTTCCCTTCCGCATTGCTTTTAGCAGTTTAGGTCTCCCTGACCGCTGTCTTGCAGCCGCAAGACTTGCGTGTCACCCAGGACCAGCCCCGGGCACGGGCCGCTGTGGCTAAGTGACTGACACGGCCGTCTTCCAGCTCCGCGGGGAATCGACAGTGGAGCACGGGCTGACGTGACCTTTTGTCCCAGAGGCCGGGGGAGCCTTAGTCTGAATTGTAGGAAATTGTGTAATCCCCAAATGTAATAGAAGGATCCTGCCCGAACAGCCATTTAGATGACATTGTGGTAAAAGTCATTTTAAAGCTATCTGTGGAAATAACACATTCTTTATCAGATGAGTAAATACATATTTTAAAAAGGGAAAATAAGCCATCTGTCATCCAGGCACATCACAGCAGAGACTGCATTAGTCTGTCAACAGCAGAGCTGTTAAAATCCGGTTTTCGAGAGTACAGATTTTATTTTCTGGCATTTAACAAGACAATTGTATTATAAGGGTGAGACTGACAGTCGTTCCCAGAGTTCATTGCCTGTAGTAATCCCTCTGCTGTCGAAGCGAGAAGGCGAGCAGAAACCTCCCCTTGCGTATTGTTTTATTTGTTATTTAGAAAGATACTTGACTGAACGCTCATTACTCTGAGTCTGTAAAAGCAAATCTGTCAGGCCGAAGGTAAGCAAGCAGAGGGCGAAATAGTCGGCTCCGATGTGCCTCCCAGGAGCGCTGAGCGCTTTGGTGAGAATGCTTAATTCAGTCCGCGATGGGTTTAGCACTTATGCATATCGACTTGCCCAAGGTCAGTCTGGAGGTGGTTGCAGATCCAGAGACAGGATTGGCCTTTCTGCGCTAAATCACATTTTCACCTTAGAATATGCTAATAATAATTAGTATTCTAAGGATTATTATTACTCTTTGCATCTAAGATACAAAGGATTAGTAAGCAATCCTTTGAATCTAGAAGGAGATCTGTCAGGATGTATTTTGCTTATGATTTTTCATGAGCATGCCACTTAGGTGTGTGAAGCAACGTGCATCTCTGTGTTACATTTTACCTGGGGAGCAAACCATGTCAGTTCATCCCAATGAAATAAAGAATTACAGTTCTTTAGGTCTCTTTAATGTATTATATCTGTTATATCACCATAAAGCATTATCTCCCTTAGAGTAATTGAAAATTATAGCTGCTTTTGTCATATTATGAGAATCCGATCAAGACAGCAATAATACTGCAGGATTCATTTTGATAATTATAACTAGTGCAGCTCAAATTCTGAATTGCTATCTCTGAATATTTGTAAGGAAATGTTTGTGATCAGTTTCCAAAGTAATTAGAAATATACTAGGAAGTAAATATTGGCAATTTTAAGGTTTGCTTTTTAGATCATGTTGGCATCCATAAAATTTGACATGGACACTCCTCTGATAAACATTAAACAAATTGCTTGTGATTTGGAGTTCGTGCTTTTGGTTGTCTATATCAGTTACATACTTCTGGGTGGAGGAGAGGGGTTTACCTTGCTGTTTTTCCCAGTAAAACTGAAGCCTGGACATCACTGTAACCTTTGCAGCGCGTCCAACACCCAGCACTGTCTTAAATACAGGTAACAAGAGTTTTAATGGGTGAATGACAAGTTTGCTCAAAGAGAGGTGGCTTTAAATCTATTGATGCCATGGTTTTGTGTGTGGAAGTTGAAGTCTTTGATCAAGGAACAGTATTTTTAGCCACAATAGAATCAGAGGTGGAAAATAAATTTGAAGTGGTCTGAGAGCGCGCTTTTATAAATTAGGAGCATGGAGGGAGAGGGGACAAAGCTGTTAAGTACTAAAGAAAACTTAGGCGAGACAAAGACCTCTCTGCCAGGGAGCTCAACAATAAAACAGTAAGTGTGTGTTTAGTGAAGGATATCGTGGAAACTGCAGATGAACTGGGTACAGCAAAAGTGAGATTGGAAGCAAATATCAATATCGTAACAGGTAGTTAGAAAAGCTGAATAAAAAGATATTCTATTGGAAATAATGGAGGTTTGACCTTGTCCCGCAAACCTGTACGTACGTGCTCAATCACGTGCTGTTATAGTTGAAGATTTCAGCTATGGTAGGGATAAGATCTCTTCTAGCTTTTAGGCTGTAATTGAAAACAGTTGGGCTAACAGGTTCCAGATACTTCAGAGTTTGGCTGAACAGTGATCGAATTGCTCATATTTAAAAGCAGTTGGGCTCTCACAGCTTGTTGAATCAAGGCTGAAGTTTCAATTGCAGAGCCAAGCTAAAGAGGGACCTACAGCCCTGTCGGATTTGATTGCTAGGGGTGCAGAAAGCCTACCGTGTGCACGCTGCCTGAACCAGCAATAAGGGCTTGATGCAGGAATTAGAAAATGAAATTATGTAGCTCATTTCAAAGGTCAAAGTAGGTTATTATAATGGCATTAAAATCTCTTAATGCCTTTCTGTCACTGAAGTCTAAATCATAACAGTATGACTTGGACCTTGATTAATCAACGCATATAGTTTTTGCTAGTATGCTTTTTTTCTCATAAGTAGGAAAGATTTGTGTGTGGGCTTGAAGTAAAAAATAAGGGATGCATACTTTTGAGTTCAGAATCAGAACCACAGCTTTGATTACTGAGCTTACAAATCTTTATATCTTCCCTGGAGCTGTAAGAGAGCATTTAGATCTGGTCTGACTGGGGGAAAATTGTTTATTTTATAAATGCTGACAAAAGTTTGACAAACAATTTTTTAAGCGCCTGGGAAGATAAGAGGGGAGAACTAAAGGAAAAGATGACCATTATGTTCAGTGAATAAAACAATTCAAAATGAATGCTCAGGTGGAATATGGAGTTGTTGATTTGAAAAGCCAGTTTAATTGGAAATACAGAAGACTGAGAGAGATACCTGAAGGAGAAATGTGGGTATATGTGTTTCACAGAGGATTAAAAGGGGTCAGGAAACGGATCGTTTTGAACTCTGTCAGTATTGTGTACGTCTGAATGGCATCAGCATGGCTCATCCAAGCGGTTAGGCAAGAGCCCACACAGCTCTTAGGGAAACGAACAGCTCTTGGATTGAAGAATGGGGCTCTCAGGCTGCACTGGTTTAAGTAGCTGGGGTCTGGGAGGGCTTTAAATGTCTTTTTGAAATGCAGCAGCAGCCTTTAAAAATTTTCTTAAAGAGCACTATCTTATTTTAGCTGCAAAAATGTCAGTACAGGTTCCAGTGTTATTGGTTATAAGTGATTCTGAGAGAAAAAAAAAAAAAACAATAAAAAACATCCAATCCCTCTATGAGTAAAATAGATACTTTTGATATCCAGTTTCTCCTACTGGGACCTGTGAGTCAAGCTGTTCTTTTTTTTTGTTTTCCTGGAATAGCCACCGCTATCAGCAATAGCCCATTGGCCAAATTCGGCTCCCATGACACTTTTTTTCCTTCAGTTTTTGCCTTATGCTGCAGTTACTTTAGTGCTTTTGCCTTCTATACCTGACGGTGAGCCCTGGGCCATGCTTGCGGGGGGACGGTAGTGGTTTGGGCATGCTGCTGGCACCTCTTTCAACTGAGCCCTAGCGTAACGCAGGGGCATGAAGTGAACAGCTTCATCCCGCCCGCCTGCTGGACCACGGGGCAGCGGTGCTGTTGCTGCAGTCAAACAGCTCATTCCCAAAAGGAAACACGAAGGGGGCCGGGAGCTGCCACCCTACAAGGACCGGCTGGGCAATGGGGGGCTCCCGGCCAGGCTTTGAGTGGAGGATCTGCGGCTCTGTCCCACTTCCAGCCCTACGTGCATGGCTTAATTGACGAGTGCAATTCCTCAGACTAGAGCATCCAGCTCGTTCGCCATGTGTTTCTCAAGCCAAAGAGGGAAAGACAAACAAATCAGCCCAAAGCAATTAAAAAAAAAAAAATCAGCGAAGTGAACAGAAATGTCACAGTGATTTTCAGTGGCTGTGGCTGAGTGAAACAAATGTCATTGCAAACTGACAATTTTGTATTCAGTGGCCAATACATGTTAAAAGTGGTCCAAAAAACCGTGGGAGGGTTAGGAAAGGAAGAGTGACTTTGCTTCTTTGAAACAAATGATAATGTTTGAAAGCTTCAGTTTGGAAAAAGTGCTTGATTAAACATTTTAATGAGAAAACAAGCTTTCAGTGAGCCTATGTAGAGCATTATTTCAGGGGGTTTCGATCCCATTTTGGTGAACATTTTAAAATTTGAAAACAAACTTGAGGCAGTGAAAGTATAAATGCTCTTAAAAATGCTGCACAAAAGAGGTATTATAAAATCACCATTTCTTAAATTTAGAAATAATGCTGAAAAATTATTGACAAGTTCTGCTCTGAAGAAACTGATGAATAGCTCTCCCCCTTTATTAAAAAGGTGTAATTACTACAAACTGTTTAACAGTAAAATGTCAGCATTTGTCAACAGTTCCATAATTACAATTGTTGCTTGCTTTTTGAAAGTGAGGCCCTATTACATGCATAACTGGTTGGTGACTCTTTGATGACAACTACAATAATGATTTCCTACTGTTCCCCGAACGATTGCATCTCCATTGGAGAAGCTTAGCGCAAAATAGCACATAAATCTGAATGCAGTTTTCAAAGTTAAGACTCCGGGGTCTTACCAGTTGCAGCTGACTGTTTGGTTTTTGCTTTTGTATGACATTTATGATCATATAAAGCAGAGAATGACTACAAAGAGATTTTGTCTTTCATTCAACCATAAAGACGAACTGACGTTGTTGTAATTGGAGTAACAGAGCTTTTGTTCAGGAAATAGAACTGGGTAACTTTAGTCTGAAACAAGCAATGAACTCAGCCTGCAAAAGGGTTGAGCAGACCTTGGAGGGGATGGTGCACCTGAAATGTCTGTGGGGAGTCTGCCAGTGCCTAAAAAGCAAATAACCTTTTCTCCTTGATGCATTTTATACAGCATAAAATAGCAAAAAAGAGAACTAAGAGCCATTGCCCATCCAGTCAAGAAGTGTTCGGTATCTAATGCTTAAGATGCAGGCTTATAAGACTTTCATTGTGCAGCTACAAAGTAAACTGTCCACCAAAACGCCTTTTCTCTAAGTCATGATAGTTAGAATACGTTTTATGTACTAGAGCTTGAGGTTTATAGCCTTTTTCCACTTCTTCTGTTACTGCCTCATATTTACTGCTGGAATTCTCATATGACCAAAAGGAAAACATATCAGGATGGATTTTCTTCTTGCAGATATAACTGTAGTTTCACTGGAACTTTTGTGCATCCTTTCAGATTTATATGAGTTGAGCACCTCTGGCCTGAATTCTAGCCTTATACAGCTTGTTTTTTCCAAAGATGCAGTGACAAAGGGGCCGTTTAAGGGTGAACAGAATGTCTCTGTTTGCAACTGCCCATGTTATTAATGGCTGAATCTTCACATCTTTCCTCATTAATTTGAAGAAAGAATATCTGGGCTCCAGCCAAAGTGACAGTCAAAAAGAAGCAAAAAACTTAAGAAGAAAAAAAGTTTGAAGAATGAGTTTCTAGCTGTCCAGTCCACTGATACCGCATTAGTTTTATGTCTGTCCCTTGCACTACTTTTTGTCTGCAAAAATACTCAGCAAACAATTCAGGGAAGGCAATTGGCATAGTCCCTAATGAGACAAGATAAAGTGTCCTGTAGTGATGATGACAGCAAATTTACTAAGTGAACTGCAGTTTGAGAACTTTGTGAATTGATCCTTGATTCCTTGATTGCTTACTTAATCGCCTGTTACTGTCTCTCTCTGACCCTCCATAGCCCCCTTGCTTTTGTCAGCACTTCAGCGGCTTAGGGACTCCCTGTAGCCCCTCGGATCGTGAATACTGGAAGAACAGGTTCTGGTTTGGGGATTTTGTTTTATTTGCATTTAATTTGTACACTCGGCCAGCTGTCGAAGTGGGAATTCACAGATGATCTAGACTCTACAGTTCACTTTACATCAGGCTAATGAGTCTCAGGAAGAGGATTTCTTAATTTTGTTTACTACACAGTGGATACTAATTAAAGTACCATCTCACCAGGTGCTGAGTACCTTAAGCAGCTTCTTAACTCTGGGAAGTGTAATGCTGGGCATAGTTAGCGCTTAGAAATGTTCTGTCTGCAACAGATCTCCAGTCAGATAAGGAATGTACAAGGGAAAAACATATTTCAGCAAGTGGCACAAGTGATGGATTTGGCAGAAGTGAAGCAACCTCCAGATCTCATCCAAACTGAGTAATTTCATCAAAACAGATCCGTCTCATCATTGCCTTCAGAGCAGCAAACAAGGCTACTTCAGTTGTGCCGCTTGAGCCTTTCTGAAACGTATTTGATCAGAGAAATTTCCTTTAGGAATCGAGGGCAAAGGAGGAGCGCGAGTGCTCACAGGAGCAGGAAGGAGGAGCCGTTCCTGCTGGCACAGAGCTCGTGCTGCGTGGAGCGTGTGTAAGGAGAGGCTGGGCATTTTCTATGAGGAGATGCTCTCCCTGTGTTCAGTCTGCAAATCACCTTGAGATCTTTCCAGATGAAAGGCACTAAGAACTTTGCAGTTGAATTTACAACCTCAACCCAGCAAATATTATGCTATACCCAATGTAACTGTACTGTTCTGATGTCTGAAGAGTTGAGGGGGTTTGGAAAGAGATTTGCAGTGGCTAATGAATGGAATATTTGCAAGTTTCCCTGAGTACCTCCCTTTGCTGTATAATGATGTGTGAATGTACAAATAGTGGTTAAATATGCTTGTAAAATTAAGGGATAAGAAAAACATAGATTTGAATTAGGCAGCCAAAGTTAATGCCCAAATATACTGCAGTGGGTTGGTTCTCCTACTGGTAGCACTCAAAAGCTTACCCATTGCAAGGCACAGGCTGATCTGTTTGCTTGCATTTCCATATCTACTGTGTCTTCCAAATAACTCTGTCTCACAGAGAGAAAAAAGGAATTCTTTATCTGCTAAGTCAGTCTGTGATATTTACTGTATTTGCTAACAATTAGTTGAAAAATAATAAGCTGTTATGGATACTAAACTCATCAGTATAATTAGGTAACTGTTAAGATGGAAAAAAAAATCAATTCTCCTACAATAGGATTTAAGATCACTGTTGTTCAAGATTCACAGTCATGCATGTGACTTTCTGCTACCACATGATTGTCACTCTGGAGGAGTGTTTTCTCTTTCTACCATGTGAAGTCAGAGTTATAGTATCTTGCCTAGCAACATGACTCAAAACCAAGAAAAGGTATTGACCTGTGGAGGTTTTTTTCCAATTCTTGCTCTTGGTAGCATACTGTGCTTGCTTTATTAACCTCATAAGCATTATCCTTCTGTACAAGAATATTGTTAAGCAGAGAGGAAGAGCTGGGTGTATAAAACAGGTCTAAAGTGTAAATGTGTCACCCAGTATGGAGACCACATCTGAGCTTGAGCTTTTCTGCTAGGGGGTAATGGCTCATTTTCTTTTGGGTAACAGACATTGATAAGGGTTTATAACTCCCTATTCAACACTATCCTTCAGGGAAGGGGAGAACTGGCAAAAATGTCTTCTGTGTAGGCAAGGCTTAAGGGCATGTGCAGCTAGTAAATTAGGTATACATGTTTGTATGTATGTACCTGTCTTTGAAATATCATTGTGTATATATTTGTATGCAGCACTCCCCTAATTGAATGGTGGCATATTTAAAAGTTCATATCCATTTACTTGATTATTTATATATTTTAATCCAAAATAAGGTCAATACCCAGATCTGCAAAGCCAGCAGATAGTTAAGTTCAAGAAAGTAGATAAACACATGCCTAATTTTGAGCATGTACTCAGGGCCAACTGCAGTGGTGATCAGCAGTAAACCAAAAGCTTATGCTATGATAGTGAAAAAAGCAAGTGCTCTTATGTATCCAATGTGTCTGCCTATTCCCTCCCCATATGCGAAAGCAATGTCTCTCTCTCTCTCTCTCTCTCTCTCTCTCTCTCTCTCTTTTTAAGCTATCTACGAACAGTCGTGTGAAGCTTATCGACACCAAGGGAAGACATCAGGTTTCTTCTACATTGATTCAGATGGAAGTGGACCACTTGGACCACTCCACGTCTTTTGCAATATAACAGGTAATGATCTAACACTGTCTGTAGTGCTTTATGTTGGCTCTAACATTTTTAACGTGTCTTATCATTATACTACTAAGAGAACCTCAGAATCATGGGTCTTTCAGTAGTGGGAAAAGGCAGAGCACTGGTAGTAACTGAAGTGAGCATTCAGCTCTGAGGCAGTACCTTAAATAGGATCCAAATCAAAGAGATTCACCTTGTCCTGCTGCTGAAAGGGTAATGGTATTTACATCATGTGAAGGGCACTGCTAATGTGTTTTTCACAATACCCTAACTTTTGTGAGACATCAGTATTTTTTCCTAAAGATCTAGAAACTCAGAATTCAAATCTTCTCTCTGAACCAAATCATTTCTCCGCTGTGTTATAATTCAAGGTGTGGAATTCAGTTCAAATGCTAGAGAAGTAGATATATGACACTGGACCTGGACTGTGCATTTTGCAGACTAGTGTACAGCTTCAGCTGAAAGCAACAGGCCTATTTGTGCCTGATCTCTTGAGACAAAGGTGTGCATTGAGAAAGAGTTGATAGACATAAACCCTTAATCAGTATAAAAACAAGCAGGTTGTCTTTACACTAAAGAAAACTGGAAATTTTCATCTTAATGTGAGGTTATTGTCAGGACACTGTAGGGAAAGAGCTGTCCATGTAACCTCTCTTGACACTCAACTGGAGCTACGTGCCTCGAAACAGGGAGGTTCATGACTGCAGGAAATAGTCTTATCCATAATTAGGCTGAGAAAATCACTGCCTAATAAAGTGGGAATGATTACTGAGCTCCCTTTACTGAGCTAGCTGTAAGCTCTTCCTATCTGACTAAGCCAGAGCACGTTCGCTCATACAAGTGTGCTGCCTTTGATGTCCCGGAAGACAGGCACTTTCCATCTTCCTGGCATGGAGGAGAAGGTGTGATGCCCTTCGGAGAAGGGACACTGAAGAGTATCAGAGTGAAAGCTTGGAGAGATGACCTCTTGGCTGAGACTCTTCAAACTTACAGTTCTGTAGCTTCAAAATAAAAAGTGTTTCAAGTGAAAATCCCTGTCTGACAAATTCTCCCCTCTGATGTATGGGTCTGTTTCAGTTGGAGGACCGTCATGCAAGGGTATAAGATTATGAGCTAATCTGTATTGTGGGTTGTAAAAGATGGGAAAGCCTGCTTTTGACTTTTTAATTTGGAAATGGAAAGTAAATTTGTTAGACTGTCTCTTCTTTGATATTTTTCGCTTCCTCTGGCCAGATATTGATGAAATAGTATATTGTTACCTCTTCTAAATTGCTAATTCTGGTTGAATTAATTTGCCACATATTCCCTCCGTACTCAATCCTGAAAACAAAGGACTCAGGATATTTATATTTTTTCCTTAATCTCCTTGTACTTAAAGTGTCTCAAATTAAATTTTCATTTTGACTTAATTGGGCAATCATTATGTTAATTAAATGCACAGCAGTTAATTATTAAGTATGTTTTTTATTCAAGTGTAACAAATATTTAATAAGATGTGTCTCCTTTACTGTTGTTGAATCTCGTAAGAATTGAAATAGAGTTTCACCTTTCTGTCTGAATATCCTTCCTTGATCTCCAGTATGGGAAATGTGCTCATTTTTATTATTTATCATATAAATATGTGTGATCAAAACATTGTCAGCGCTTTTTATCTCTGCTGAAGAAGTAGGATTTTTGACAAGATGCAGAAAGCATCTGCTTTCCTCATATAAGTTTTATTTGGCAGAAATCCAAAAGGCATATACCTGATTTTCACTCTATCTGTAATGAGTTTGTTGTTGACATTCTTATTTTATTTTGGTTGCCAGGAAAGTGGAGATGGGGAAAACTGACAGGACCTCCTAGCCTAGAAAACTTTTCTTTTTCTAGATATCTCATTTGGGGTGGAGGAGGTCATTTGTCATAGACATCCCTATTATTTCCATTGTATAAAGGAGGACTGAGGTACAAAAAGAAATTACTATTTTATAGTTATTCAGGGAGTTTGAGGTACAGTTGGTTATACCTGTGTATCATCTAAATTTAGTTTGGGTGCCTTAATCACAAGAATTTCTCTTCTCTCTGTGAATGTATCTTATTATGCTTGTAATAATTGAACAATCACAGTAGTAGATTAATTGCAAAACGTTGGGAAAAATAATTCTTAACTTTACATACATAGGGATGGATTCTGAATTTGTTCTTTCAGATGAGAGTTCTGCATATTTTTCTGAAAATATCAATGCTCAAGGGAAGTCAAAAAAGGAAATTATATGTTGTTATATTAGGGAAGGAACAGAGAAAAAACAGACAGCCTATTGTGCAATGGCATAAATCCATAGCATACCTACTGTGACTGTCACATCCAGTCCTTGTCTCCTGAGGAAGGAAGGGGTAAAACTAGAAAAAGCCTGTAGGAAGGCAGCACCACTGATCAGGAGTGCAGATAGCTTCCGTGCATGGACAGACTAAACAGATTAAAGAGGAGGCTGAGGGGAGCTATCGCAGGAATGCGTGGAAATCCTAAGTGGCATAGAGAAAACAAATAGGGACTGATTCTTTTTCACAATATAGGAGCTAAGGGACAATTGAATTATCGAGCAGCAGAATTTTGTTGTTTGTTTTTTTCTTCTTGATGTAGTGCATAATTCAACTTCAAACTTATTGGCTCAGGACATCATGGAGGCCAATGCATCAACAGAGTGAAAAAGGAACTAGAAAGAAAAAAAAAAACAAACCTTGTCTGATAGGTTCAGAAGGCACTTTTAAACCTGGAGGCTTGGATGCAACACCCAGCTCAGGTAGCTGCGAACTGGAAAACAGGAGCAAGCTCCAAGGCAACATTTTGCCCTCTCTCACATTCCCAAGTACCTGCTCTTACTCTGAGGTAGAGACTGGCTCCTGAGCTAAATGAAACTTTGCCTGTACTCAGGCTGGCAGTTCTTTTTCTTTTTTTTTTTTTTTTTTTGTGCAGTTCAAGGAGAGGTAACCTCTTTATGCCCAAAACACGTACAGGCTGAAGAATTTAGATGTGGAATAGAAAATTTGGGAAATGACTCATTTAGTGCTTTTAAAAGTAGAGGTGCAATGAGCTCATGACTTCTGGGAATTGCAGTATCTTGCATCTGTGAAAGATGAATTCAAAGAAGAAATCAGCAGCAGCAATGAGCGGCATCATTGCATCTAGAGAACAGTGTTATTCCTTAATGTTCACTTGCATTTAAAGCTGTTTATAATTTTTATCTGTTTAATTGAACAGATAGAGCTCTTGTCCATAGCCAGTTATTAACCAGGCCAGTTAACAACTGCTTTCCCAAACATTAGTGTCTGGTCATAGGCATCCCATATGTGAGATGGATATGGAGAGCATCAACATTACAAGTTAATTTATTATCTCTATATTCCCAGTGACTTCTATGCAACCTGTCAACTTTAATAGCCCAGTGCTGAACTGAAATTATGAAGAAAACACAGAATTGCGAGTGTGTGTGTGTTGGGAGGGAGTTGGACAGTCATACAAAGAGGGAGAAAGAAATAAGGGAAAGGGAATTTTGAAAGGGAAAAAGACCAAAAGGGAGAGAAATATAAAGTCAGTTTTCAGTATGGCGAGAAATTTAACAGTAGTGTTTCACAGGATATCTGCTGGTATCAGAGTGGATAAACATATTTATTCATTGACAGAAGAAGTGACTGAAAAAGCAAGGTGACAAAAACTATGGATGGCATACTATTATTTAAATTGATCAAAAATAGCAAAGAGTATGTGAACTACTAGAAGGGGCCTTGCCTCAAAGGCTGTTTTTTTCTAGTAATGTTGTAATAAGTGTTTGAAAAGGGAAGTAGTAGGGAACAGTAAAGTACCTAATTAGAAAGATATCTGTGCAAAGAGAAGCTAAAAATAAACAAATCATGACCATTTAGATTAGGATGGGCCTCACTTGACAGCAGTGATGTTCAGATACTCTCATTTGCATTTTCTTACAATAGGAGTAAGGAGACAGTTCAATGACAATGAAGGACAACAAACTCAAAACTAGTAGGAAAAAAAAGACAGCACCTTATTAACATGAAGTTTTCATCACCTTACCTACCCGTTAAACACAAAGCAAAGTAATGTTCACATGGAAATTCATCAATTATAATAGACAATAAATACGCGTGTGCGTGGGGGCAGAGAAACAAGCATATGCACCCAATCCATGAGTAGATCAAGTAGGGCGATAAACTATATGAGAGATGTCATGAGGATTTGTGTGGGTCCCTGCAGGGGTTATTAATTAGTTATGTTCATTGCTGTGGGAACACAGCTGGCCTGTTTCCAGGGCCAGCCGCATGCAAGCAGCCTGAAACGGGGACCAGCTCTGTTTGCCTTATCTGGGTTCTTCCATCATCCATGGTGCTCTTGACCCGCATCTTCTTGCATTAGGTACACAGAGGATGTATCCTGTCATGTTTCAGAGCAATAAACAACATTTAGGGCTGGGAAAGAAAATTTCCTTGTAGGCTGATTGTTTGATAATTAGCCCAACTGAATTAATCTGCACTTGCCACTGAAGTGGGTGATAGCCATTTTCTGATATTGGTTGTTAATGGACCATCTGAAACTCTAGTCTGCCAGTCCTTATATTCTTGTGATGCTTATTTTTTTTTCTCTCTTCTTGCTTAGAAGTCTATTGGTCTGTCCTGAGTACTACTTAGACACTAATAATGATATTCTCTAGCTCAGTGTCTGTATGCATGTAGTCTACATCCATGTACTTGTTTTGCTTCCCTACAATGGAAAGTGTTTATAATGACCTCTCCTCACCTCCCCAGTGTAAATTTTAACCCTGCTGTCTGAAAAATTTTCTTACAATACACTAAATCATTCTGTTGCCTAACTGCATCTTTACTGATGCAGTTTTATTGTACGGAGACCCTTGGCCATCAAATCAATAATGCTTAGAAGTTGCTATGATAAGATCAATGCTTAATTTTGTCTTGACCAGGTATTTATTCATTCCTCCAAGGTTTTGGGGTGTTTGGGGGTTTTTTTGTTTGTTTGTTTTTTTACCTCCACAGATGCAGCTCAGGAAAAGATGAGCCCTTATCCCAGCTCTTGCTACTAGTCCAAAATCTGTTTTTGAAACTACCATAATGAAAAACCCTATTAATGAAACAAAACATATTTTTTCTTGTTGCAGATCATCTCTGTTTTTGCACTCTCCTGTCAAAATGCAAATATTGTGTTTAAATCACAGATATAATAAGGGATTCTAACAGGAGCAGAAGGAGATTGCCAACCAAAGTGATATTTGTAATTTCTTTATCAAATTGCCTTTAGCCTTTTTTCTTCATTCAGCTAACAATGATCAAGACTTTTATTGCTCCATAGAGTATGTATTCGATGGCATGTTAAGAGGCAGGGCTGAATTCAGGAGGATACAAGTTATATGCATAGCTTAAGTGTCTAAATACATTGTGTCTGAATAGCCCCACTTATAGTAGGATTTTTGGTCAGCTATTTGAGGAAAATATTGTAGCAACTCATCTTTACTGGCTGAGAATAGCAAGAGATGGTCTGCTACAAAGCAGAGCTGGCCAGGCTTCAATCCCCATCTGCAGCAGGGGTCCCCACTGGTATTCACAACGTAATCATCGAACTCGTGGTGTTACTCTCCCTGTTATCCATCTTTCCCTTTTTTTTCTCTTGGCAATCTCAGTTCATCAGTTTATATAACTTACTAATCTATTTTGCCATAAAAAATAATCACCTCTTTTTACTTTCTATGGCAGTTACAGTAACATAGAAGTCACCTTGTGATTTAACCCCTATTACATTTCCTGTGGACATGTCAGACTCTCACAGGGAAAGGATGGCTGACATCGGTTAGGCTAAAGCAATAGCAGAAAGGAGAAGCAGGAGGTCATGCCCTGCGCTCTAATTTTATTACCTGCGTCTATATCACTGCAGGACAAGAGCTTAGGTGGTGAAACTCCCTTCGGTTCTCAAAGTGAGCCAGATTAGATTTCATGGCTTTGAACTTCTTCAGGAAGTTTCTGGAGTGCCTGATTTTTTATGAATGTACTTTTCAGCTTACTGCCTGTAATTTTGATTGACTTTATCATTGGGGAAAAACAATGAATGGGAATCCTTTGGCAATTATTTAGCACTGCGTAGATTAAAGACACTCCATAAAGATTTGCAATTTATCCCCTCAAACACTGTAGCTCTCCTGGCACGCTCCAATTCTGACAATTTATGTATTTCTGTTTTCAATTTTCATTAAATATTCCAGAACTTTATAAAATGAAAAGCACCATTTAATGTTTGTATTATGTCAAAGGCATTGAGCTGTCAGCAGCTGCGTTGCCGCTTTCAGCAAGCTCTGCCTGGTGAAATCACTGTGCTTCTGACGAGCATTATGAGAGGAGTCATGCAGGCCGCCTTCGCTGTCACGCGTGCAAGAGGCCTCCACCAAAGCTGGAGAGTATAAAAGTGTGACAGATGTTTTCCTCTAACCTTTACCTCTAATCAAGGGTTACTGCAACTTAATCACTCTCCTCCCATGTTTGCAGTGCTCAGCAATATGCGGTAAGCTGTGGCTCTCTCAAAGTCACTCCAGCTGTCTCAGTTACCAGGGTGGGATGCAGCTGCCTTAGAGGCAGGTGCCTGGTGCCATGTCAGAAACCTTCAGCCATCCTGGCCGGCCTCCTGCCACCCCTCCAGGAGGATGGCAGGGTCCTGCGGGCTCCATTTCTTCTCTGTCAGGCTCATGCAGGGGTCTGAGCTATCGGAAGGCATTGAAAATGGCAGAAGATGCAGGCATTTAGGCTGTCACAGCTCACCAGCGTGGAGAATGTGGTTGCGAAGAAGTATCTGTTTTGCACTAGGAAGTAGTTCAGCGACAGCCTCTTCAGTTTTTGGGGAGGAGTAGTTCTCCCTGCTTGTAGATATCCTGTGTTACAGGAAATATGAGAATGGATGATATCAAGCAGGAGGCTGGCAGGGTGATGATTTGCCACCTCTGGGTTTCAGCACAGCTTTCAAGGATGAGGGTGTAAGTGGTCATAGAAAAGACATCTTGCTCGGAGCGACCAGAGCAACCTGTCCCGGCCTTTCTGCTGATGAGGACACCATGAACCTGGGGCTGATGGTGAGGAAACTTTGTGTCTGGAGCGCGGAGGGAGCCAGGAGCATAGCTCTCTCCTCCATCCCGGATCTTGGGCAGCATTGGTTGCCTCATCGCAATGGCAGCGCCTTTCTGGTAACTCCAGGAGGGGTTGGTACTGTCTGTACGTCCCTGGGGAACGTACCCCTGCAGGCACGAGCCTGTTGGGGAGGGGGCTCCACGCAGGGCTTGGTTGGGGACGGGAGCCCATGAAGAATTGTTTCCRTGGAAATGCATTGCAGCGCTCAGACGCCCGCTTGAAGTATCGACAGATGAATCAGAAACTAGAAGGAGGCTGATGAGCACAAAGAAAGCTGCAAAAACACACAGCACTGGGTCAGCCAGCAGAACAGAAAATGGGAGGTAGAAAAAAATGAAAAAAAAAAAGGGTAGGTTAAATAGCAGATGCAGAAAACATCTCCTTGGAATTAGTGAATTAAAGCTGTTTGCTTCTAAGAAATTGTCCTTTCTTCCTCTTTGAGGAGTATAACAGCAGCTGGGTTAAACTGCCGCTGCAGTTTAAAACAATACAGTGTTAAAGGGCTAGAGTCTGTCTTTTGTGTGCTTACTACTCCTGTAGTTATAGGTACAGCTTTCAGGACAATATTTGGCATTCAGTGTAGAGCATCATGAAAGAAATGCATCATATGAGCTCTCGGAGCAATTTTTCTCTCTCTCATGTAGCGTTTACCGTATGTTTGGCTTGTTGGCAATTTAATCAGTCTGAATAATCTTGTTTTGTGGCAAACCTCGTAAATCACAAAGGAGCGATGCAGTTTGTATGGGTGAAATGTGCTCCACGGAGATATTTCAAGTTGAAGAATAAAAATGAGAATTAGACAATACAGAACTCATTGAAAGCCAGTTTTCCAGCTGCTCTAATTTCCTACAATTTAATTTGTGTGCCGTCAAAAGCAACTTGGAGGCTTCCAGCAAGATGATAGAACTATGGGTGAGGCTAAACAGTCTGAAATGTGCTGAATGCATTGCAGTCCCATGCTGTAAAAACATCTCCTAGGACCAAATACAGGCAGCATAATATCCTAGTAAATTGGGACATTAAATAAAACTGCGAAGTCATAAAGCTGTAGCATTACCCTGAAATTAAAGTGTTGTCACCTTTGAATTATGAAACAATTTAACAAGCATTTAGGAAATCTGCTTCTCAAGGCTGCATTTAAGTATTCTAGGTTATACAGTGGAAGATGTGGCTATGCTCTCCCACTGGGTTTTGACTGACTTTCAGCTTGTGTGTGGTTTGAAATTCTACCAAGCTAAGAAAGTAATAAAATAATAAGGTGGAATAATAGAAGGTAAAAATAAACAGTGACCTTTGTCTGGAGAACAGCTTTTTCATTCTCATTGTAAATTCACAAGTGCAAGGAGAGCTCATTAAGTTGAGTAAACAGGGTAGAAAACATATAACATGGACAAACATAAAAAGATAATGATAACCATTTTGTTGAAATAAAGGAAACAGAGCCTTATCTACCTAGTTTAGCAGCTTCCAGATATTGGAATGACTAGGAGCTACTGACGCTCAATTTGTTTTGCACCTATGATTGCAGAATATCACCCACTAAAAATACAATGAAAACAAAAGCAAAAGGAAGAAATATTTTTTTTAGAAACATTTCACAGAGTGAAATAGGTACAGTGTTTGTAGCCCCATTTTCAAAGGCATAGGCATAATCTTTGCAGAGGCATGTCAGCACTTTTACATGTGCAAGTCAGGGAGCTAAGCTGCAGACAGCTGTTCACTGCTTTCTAACAGGACCAATCTGTGTTCATGTCCAGACTGCAGCTGCATGATCACTAYTGTAGGTCCTGGAGCACTCCTGAAATGCAAGCTCCCAGATTATTGTCGGTAGGCTTCAGAGTACACACTGACTGAGCTGTAGGATGATAATTCCTTGCCCTCATTCTGAGGCAGACAGCTCTATTTTGGGAGCAGCCTTAGCTAAAACATGTACAAGTGAATTTTTTTAAATAGTACGAGCTTGTATAGAAACTGTCCAAACAGATAGAGAAGAGTTAGAACGGCGACCTGTGCAGTCCGCTGGAAACATGTCACAGTGTGTTTTTCCTTATACTGCTGGGTGTGAGGTGGAGGATACAGTGCTTGAAGAAAGCTCAAGAGTTGGCCTAAGTGGTAAGGGTTTCAGGATGAAAGGTTAGGATTATTTTTGTGTTGTTTTCTGATCTGTGGACATAGGTGGATGTGGTCTTGGTCTTCTCTTGGAATGGTTCAAGAATTTACTGCCCTTCAGCTGTCAGTGATTTCTCCCTGAGATGCTGAGATGCGGTAGTGAGCAATGTTGGCTCCCCACCCTGTTCCAAGGCAAACTGAGGCTTAAATCATTTTCAGCCTCATCTACTGCAGGTAGGCCACAGGGGGGCCAGAAAAGCTGAAATGTGGTAACTTTTCAAGTTATTTTGACTTCATCTCAAGTCATGTTTGACTATGCCTTTTGAAAGAAGGAACGTTCTCTATTTTTATTGTAACGTATTCCTTATTTTCCTAGCAGGTTATGTGTAGCTTTGTGCATATTACGTAGTCCCTCCACATCTCAGGTACCTTGTTGTAAGATGGAAATACCTGTTCTTCCCCTGTGAAGTAGGAAGAAGCATGGATGAGATAGAAAGGCACTGAGATCGTTGAATAAATATCTCTTCCTTTTCCTTGTCTAACATTAACTAGCTCTTTTGTTGTACATCTGCAGTGTGTTGGGCTGCCTTTCCAACCTGAACACTTCCTTTCAGACTCTTTCTTTGTTTTATTGCTTAAAAAAAAATAAGAAAAGGAGTAGATGTGGTTTCTCTGTGMTCTTTCTACACTAGCTTTTTCCACAAGGAAAAGAGAGGAACATTTGAAACGGCGGTAGCTTCTGCCTACCCAGATGTATGTTTGCTTGTGGTAGTGACTGTCCTTTCACTAGGTCAGTGAGCCAAATGTATATATTTTCTGAGGAGCTTTGCTGATAGTTATCTTTACCTTAAGGTAGAACACAAAAGGAATCTCTGAAGTGACCAGCAAAACACAGATCTAACTAGTAAAAGTAATAACCATAATAGATGGGGCATGTGTAGATTAGGAAATGTTTGAAATGTAACTGTGAAATTCTTCCTTTCCACTACTACTTTTTCCTCCTCTCTGTTCTCATTTATTTGCTAAATAGTAATTATATTCAGTACAGACAGAAATTTGATTTGCTTTTCCTTTCCTCTTGCAAACTTCAGGATGGAAAATCTGCAGTTAGCTTCTCATTTCCACAAGATCCTGGGGAGAAAAGGAGGCCTTGAATGCCAAAGTTCAGGTCCTAGAGGGACATCTCAGTTAGCCTTAATGGCAGCAAGACCAATGGAAATTAATGAATGATCACGGAGAAAGATAAGAGGAAAGACCTGTCGGATTGTCTGTTCGATATGCTTGTCAATGAATGTGTGTCCCTGACAGTATGTTTGCTGATGCCTTGTCCAGCCTCATTTCAAACATTTCAATTAATTACATTTCCAACACTGCTTGGGAAGACTGTTTAATGCTATGGTACTTTTTATAAGTTTTTCCTAGATCATCCTTTGCTTTAATTTTGCACTTCTAAATTATCAATCCATGATGATTTTAGTTTTATCAGGTACCCACACAACACATTTCTTGAGAGAGAAGTACAAAGCTGGGAAAGCACAGTAGCGTTAAGCACTTTGAATCTCCAGTGTTAGGCTTATTGCACTTCCTGAGCAGTAGTATAGCTACTATTGTGAGCTACACTTTTTATTAGTTTGTCAAAAGCATATTAATAACTTTCAGTGGAGGAGYTCCTGACTGCCTGTCCAGAATCTCTAACAACTAGTCAGTTCCATTTCCTTTTGTTTTTACAGCTCATGCATAGTATTAACAACTTAATGTTTGCCTTTATAGTAGGTCTTTCAGTGAAGGCAGAGGTTTAATTTCCACCAACTCCAGTGAGAGCAAAGTTAGATCACCCTCAGCTGCTTTTGAAAAATCCACTCTGGTCATGTCAATCCCTGAGACTACAAAAGAAAAAAGGAGATGCTCTGGCTGATAAGAATCACTACCTTCAGATGTACAGGATGTGTGTTATGAAGATGTTTAATTATATTGTGTTGGACACAATATATTGTGCTGGACAGTGCAGGCTATTATTATATTGTGCGACAGTGTTGGTTGTGATTACAAGCATTGGGGCAAGTTTTACAAAGCAATAAATAAATTTGTAACATTTCTTGCAGTTTTTATCTAACTTTTATGTATCACACATTGCACCAGTGTTTCAGTTATCAAAGTCCAACTCAGCCTTAAGGATCCACAAGCAACATCCTGAATTCAATAGGAATCACAAAATTATAGATCTACAAGCCAATTGTTTCTGTCCATCATCACAGAAATGATGAGAGCATTGTGTGTGAACGTACAGCATGCTGAGCATGAACTGTCCTTACRCTTTTAGAAGTTCTAGATCTTGCCATAAATATACTGGGAAAGTAATTTTGTCTTAACTTGCAGCCAGGTCTTGGAACAGACCTCTTTAAGTGGTTAGGGTCTCCTAACTGGTTGTTACTTGCCTGTCATCTGAAAGCCTCTATAAAGAAAATCCATTAAATTATCTGAATTGCTCTGCAAAGATAGCCCTTTAGGTTTTTTATACACCTACTGGAATTCTGTCTCAATGATCTGTGTGATATTTGTAGCTCAGCAAAAATAATTTGACTACCACACATGACCACAAAGCTGTTGGGCTCGTCATGCTAGTGTATCAGGGAGTAACTATAAAGCTAGTGCTGTGCAAGAACTCAGACCGGACAGTAAAACTATCTGAATACTTAAATGCACAGTATTAAGATCAGTATAGAAAAGATCCAGTTTGGCATTATACAGGGTTTCCCTGCTGAAACATGAATAACAAGAAATCTCAGTCATCCAGATCTTGCTTCTTTCTCCATTGCTGTCCATAGGTTTCTGCAAGTGAGGCTGAAGACTTGCTCTCAAATGATTAAAATTTTCTTTCTTTTATTTTTGACTTGTCAGTATATCGTATCCTCCCTGGGCAAGCAGGGTCATTTTCTGATAAAGAGGGAATTTGCAGGATGTATCTCTTAATAACATCGTGGAGCACGTACAGGGCTCAGTCCTGTGAATGCTCATTATGGAGTCTGGCCTTTACTGTGGGTCAGCTGTACTGGTTGCCTGCTTAGTCTGTCCTTGTTATCTTGCCCTTGCTCTCGCACCAGAACCAGCCAGGAAATAGGCTCCCTGCTCGCTTAATTGCTTCTAATTGTGTTGTCGTTCTTATCGTGCCAGCCTTGACTCTGGTCATGAATTGGGTTGTTACAGACAAGTGCAGATTGCGCTTACGCCTGGGATCTGCTTCCTGTGGCCTGAGAAATCCCTTGCTCTGCCAGGAAATGTAATGAAGGAAATGAGAATGGGGTCCCCAGTATGGAAAAATATCAAAATTTGTGGTTAACTGCAGATACTGAATCATATGTTGTTCTGCACTGTCATCCAAGTAGGGCACTACTTGGCTTCTATGTAGAAAAATATGAGTGTTAAGTAAAATGAGTGATACGATTTCTAACTGGCCAATAAGAGCATATTCTCAATTTTAGCTTTCTGCCAAGAGGTCTGTTTGTGGTAAGTTTGTGTGAGCTCATCAGCTGCAGTCCATCATTACCATTTGTTACTATAACAGAGTGGGCTGTGCTCTAAGGCCAAGAGAAGTTTGCAAAAGATGAACATTATCAACCTAAGCCATATTATTAAGTCATTTCTCTTTGGGCTAGAGCCAGCTGAAATGCATCTAATTTGCTCCCAACACCTGGCAATAGAGAATGCTTAACATCTCCTGTGTTTCCTGGGAAGCTTATAGTTTATCTCTGGCTCGGCAGGCTTTGCAGCATTTGCTCTAGTTGGTTCAGGGAGAAACAGCTATGTGGACTAGACTGATCTGCAACAGTTCTTCATCACAGAGTGGCCATTTAGGAGTCCAGGGTAAAGCCAATCCTGTCTCCAATGCAGTAAAGCTTTAGATGTCGATAGTTTTTTTGTTCCCTGCATTTTGAAAGTTTTTTGCTGTTAGCTTCCTGTTCAAACTTTTTTTCATTTTACAGAAGATAAGATCTGGACTGCAGTGCAGCACAACAACACAGAGCTAACCAGAGTCCACGGAGCTGATCCAGAGAAACCGTATACCATGTTCTTTAACTACAATAGTAGCGCGGAGCAGCTTGAAGCCATGATAAACAGTGCAGAGTACTGCGAGCAGGAGGCAGCTTACCACTGCAAAAAGTCACGTCTCCTGAACACCCCGAGTAAGTGCCACAATCTCAAACCTTTCCTTGTTAACTGTTATTGATTACACAGCAGACACAGGCTGCACTGCAACTGAGGAGAAAAAAAATATACTAAAGTAGCAATACAGGATAGAGTGAAAAGTCTTTTACTTTCTTGGATACCACTGTGCTGTAGATGTCTCCTGACATGAGACAGAAAGAGCTCTGCGGTGGAGTTTCCACTGCGCAAGTTCACACGTGTAAAGGGTCTGAAAGCTTTTGCAATGGAAGGTACCATGTGGAAACCACAAAAGCTTTATTTAGCTGATATTAAATGGATGTTTTTCTTCATTTATAGTTTTTAACTGTTATTAAACATAGAAAGCACCCAGATGGCTCCAGACTTTTATGACATTTCTGGACAGGAAGGGTGTACCCTTCTCTGAGTCTTACAGTCGTAAATATGATGTTGAGGTGCTTGGTAGTACAGTTGGTTGGGCAAAGCTAATTTTCTCCTCCCGATTGAAGGAACAATTTTTTTCACTGTGATATAATGTAGTGGCACAGGAAAGCAGAGGGTCTGAATGCTTCATGTCTCTTTGTGGTGGCAAATCTCCATGCGGCCCTCTGTTAGAGCCAGAATTTTATGTTTGCTTATCCAGGGAGATGAACACTGCTAAGGGCAGGTGTCTGAATATCTGGAAAGTCTTGTCTGATTGCTTGTTATGTCTGTGTTGTCCTGGTGCTTGACTGATTCTTTGATTATTAGCAACTCTTAGATTTGTTAGTAGGTTAGAAGAAATCCTGTGGAAAGCCTTAAGGGGAGACTGGAATGGGAGTTCCTGTTCTGTTAAAATAGACTTCCAATGAGATGTATCAAAAACTTGGTGGGTTTCAGGAAGATTACTATAACACTGAATATTTATGGATCCAGTAATAAGATGCCTTACAGCCAGTTTACTTTTAAAACCTGTGAGGTTTTGGTGTTTTTTTTTTTTTTTTTTGTTAAAAGCAGAATGTACTAGCCATGAACTGTTCGTATTGCTAATCGTTTTTTAAAGAAATGTTGTTATCAGCATCTAGTGCAGAGCACAAAGGAGAAAACAAAACAGAGGCTTAACTGTTCATAAAGAGGGGGAAGTATTTCTTGTACTTTCARTGATTGCTGGCTGCTGAATTTTCGTGAGTGATTTGGTCACACACACATGTAAAGGTACATTATGAACCAACACTGAGATACATGTGATACCTGAATAAAACCAGGGACACTTCTTAAGGAGCCAAATCCATTTGTCTTAAAATAAAAATACTACTAMTAATAATAATCTTTTCCAAGTTAACAGTAGACTACAAACCATCCTGGTTYAGGGCTAAAGCCACCTACCAAGTGGCAGACTTGCTAAGAAAATTCCCAAGTGACAGCTGCTTCTCCAACTGTGCAGGCTCAAAGCAGTTATGGTGGTCCTCGGAGTGGGGCAGTGGGGACAGCAGGGTTTCGCAGCCTGGCTCCCTGTCTTGCATGGCCAGGTACTCTGTTACTGCTCATCTTAACAGTTGACCAGGCAAGAATTGTGCAACTCATAACTCTTTAATACAGCTCCAGCTGATAAATCAGAAAAATTACAGTCCAGTGCTGTGCATGTGGCTGACCCTGTCTTATTTTTTCCTCTCTCTCTGTTCCTCCCTTTGTATGGTTTTTAATTACATTGAAATTGGTCATCCTGAACTCTCTTAGTAGCCTAAGGCTGTAATTTTGGCAAGATATGGAACATACTCAAAAATAAATTGTTTCAGCTCTTGAAAGGACAAGGTTTGGGGGACAACTTGTTCTTAGCTGAGTGATAAGCATTTTTAAATAGTAGAAAGACTTCACCCCCTCCCCTCCATGCTCTTACATAGCTCTATTAATTGAGGTGAGCTGCTTCTGTATTATAGAAGATCCTAGAGGACCAGTGGTGCTGAACACTCTACAGATCTTGAAGAGTCCTACAATTTTAAGAATTTCCAATCCTAAACTTGAAGATGAACTACAAGCATGAATAACTCTAGGACATTTTGCAGGGCTCAGTGCAGAAGTTCTCATCCATGTTGTTTATACACAGATCTGATTGGAGGGAGTGTGATCTGGGAGTCAGAGCAACAGAACAAAAATCAAGACTGTTGGGTTTTGTTTCTTGATTGGTCTAGTCTTTTGGATGCCTGAAAGATTGTTTTCTSTGTTGAAAGGGTATCATAATGTTTAATTACAGTTATGAATGACTTTTGAGATCTTCGTTCAGAAGTCAGTATACAAATGCACATGTATTAGTTGATGACTATGCTGCATTCATAGGTCAGCAGGAAACATTACATCACCTATTCCAGCCTGCTGAATATCACAGCTCATTAATACCTCTGAACTGAGCCCAGTGGTAGCACATACTAAATGACAGAAAGACATTTCCCGGAAGCATTTTTTGATCTTGACAGAGATATAAAAGTTCTGCTTCCTGCAGGGGATCTAATCCAGTTCTGAGCTTCCTCCAGTTTGGGGTTTTGTTCTTATTTCTGTTTTTCTGAGGAGATGGAACATATGATTAGGATATCTCAGCTGATAGCACCAAAACCCAAAATCCTTGCTTTTAGGATCTAAACACTATCATGTTTCACAGAGAAGCAATAAAGAGATTTTTCTTTCCTTTTGCTTTTGCAACTTTGCTCTCCAGAAAAGCTGCATACTGTTACATAGCAACTTTTACTTTCAGAGCTTTCACTTGGGGGTGGGGGGGAATCATGTGCATAGGCACAGGGACAGGCATAGCTCTCTAGGCTGCCTCAGARAGAAACCAAAGGAGGCTCCTGGCTTGCAAAAAAGTTGCTCCAGTTCATATCAAGGAATTTGTCTTTCTGCTCTTTCTACTGCCTTTTGCCCTGAATACGTGGGCACATCCCCAGTGGGTATAATTCAGCGTAGTCTCCCCATTGAGTTACTTGGATTTACATCTGCAACATGTCAGACGTGCAATCTGGCAGTTGGCAAAGGAGCTTACTCATCTCCACCTCCTGCTGTCTGGAGCAGCCTTATCAGTTCWCACTATCATGCTATGGCTTAACTGCAAACATGTCTTTGAAAACTAAAATTAAATTGTCCTGAACTGCATTTTTGTACATCTCTGCCAGCACCTAGATTTTAAGGAGACTGTGAATATCAGAATAGACGTCAAAGGAATAACTGTCTTTTTCATGGTACTGGGCAAATGAAACTTATGATCAGTAATTGGAAGACTCTTGTGACTTCCCCATCTCTATTGGAGAGACACCCACATAACGAGAGCAAATATGACAGTTGGCATTAATTAGGAAAGTCATCCACACTCTTAGCAAGAGACTGAAGGGTTTACTACTGTCTCATCCTTTGAAGAACAGTCTGGACCAACAGGACCTTGTAGGAGGGTGAGAAGGAAGCTTGGAATACCTCTAAATGTGCCCTCTGTATTCTGGGAAATTGAAAAGACATTTAGGCCSCTGGGACGCTCATTTCTGTTCCTTTTGGAACATCGCAGGTAATACATAGGAGAAGAGTACGTGTACAAGGATAAGTGTATGTGTGCACACGTACATTTAATTACACTGTTAACAGACAAGATGTTTGAAGATATGAAAACACATATTAACCGACCAAACCCTCAGCCCTGACTGAATTTGCTCAGGTTTCTAGTAGCAATAGATTCACAGTGGCTCACTCAAAGGCTTAACATTGGTGAAGCTACCTCACATCCACCATATCGAGGATTTAACACAGTGACGGCTGTATCAGCAGGATAGCTTGCTTTACATTCCTCAGCTGACAGTCTGTCAAGCTCACAGTACATTTGTGTAGGCAGGGACTGAGAAAAGATCAGTCCAAGAGCAAAATCAAAGAAATAAGCTTGTCTGTTTCTTTTTCTTTATTCTTCCTTATAGTTTTCTCTTTCCAGTAGAATTCCTGCACCATGTCACTTCAAGTTTTGATTTCAAATGCCCATGCTAAACTACACACCTCTTCCCTGAACTTCTTCTAGGGCCCCCTGAGGGCCCGTGTACTGCAGGACTTGCACACGGGGCTTCCACCTCCTCCTCTCACCTCTCCTGCCCAGTGAGAGCCCTTTCTCAGTGCAGAGCTGTGCCATGCACTTTCTCCAGCTCAGTGACTCATATACCAGACATTTGACCTTGTCAGTGACTCACTGTATTTGTGTTTTGCACCTCCGTTACCAGGCTGGGGGAGAAGACATAGTGCTACCTGGCAGCAGGGCACGTGGCCTAATTTCTCTGAATTTAGACTGCAGTTTAGGCTTAATTCTTGCTGCTGAAGACAGTTCAGTGGTGTTTTCTCTCTGAACTATAGTGTTGCTAGAGCTTTTTATCCATGTTGCCTCCTTCCATATGAGACCTCTAGTGATGTAAGAGCATAAGATGCTAAGAAATGTTCTGCTGGGTCAGACCACTGGTCCCTCTTGCCTAGGGTCCTGCCACCAATAGTGGCAACTGGAGAGTTGCAGTTTAGGGAGAGCATATGAGTCTTAGTGCCTTAAGCACATCCCTCAGCACATTCCCAGCATCCAGAATTGCTCTTTAGGGATGTTAGAGTTTGTGCCGTTACCTGTTCCTTTTAGTTTTGGTACTGCAGGATGTTTATCCACTTATTCACTGTTTTTATAATCCTTTTAGTTGCCCTTCTCTGAACCTTCTCTGGTTCCACTATTTTTTTCTTGCGATATAGAGACTGGAAGTGACTCACAGTGTTTCAGATGCGATTGCACCAAGGTTTTATGTAGTGGGCATACCACTTTCTGGAGCAGTATAAATCTTTGAGGAGAAAGGAGTGTGAGTTCTGGGTTCCGATGAAGTTTTTTACATAGATGCCCTATGAGGTGATAGAAAATGACCTATAACAAGCAGTCATTTACCATTGGATCTTTGCTCACTATTATTCTACTCCTTACAAATATAATTTCCACTTTAGCATTCCAGGTATTTTAAATTGTTATTGCATTACCCAGAGACATTTGTTATTGTACAATATAATGTGGAACAGGGCAGTCTGTCCTCAAAGAGTGGCTCACTTTAAGGACAATAGTGGATGGGTGACAGGTGTAGATTGTATGGTGTAATTATTCCTGGGTAATTAGGATCTTCTCCTTGAGGATGATTGACCAGCCATCTGCAATTCCACCATCTCATCTTGTCTCTCCCCTCCCTGAAGTGGTAGTGCTAAGAGCTTCTCTCAAGCACTGTTTTAGATAATCTGTGCTATTTTTAGAGACTTTTGAATGGAGTTCACTGTAATAATGTAACACAGAAATTTGTCAGTCCCGTGTATGTAGGRAGAGATTTAGAGGCCATTTTAAAAAATCTAGACAAAGTCTAAGGAGCAATTCTGGAATTGCACTTCTATTTTTTTATGGGAGACCTTTTGGTGTTTAGATAGAGAACAAATCTGTCCGTCCAAATTGAATAACTGCAGTGTGTTTTACTGACATGGAAATTACCTCTTCTAATACACAGGAAGCTTGCACCAAGGATATTAATGAAGACACGTAGGACAGGTAAATGAAGTGTAAACCTAGATGTTAGATTTTTAGCTTGGAGTCTGGAAGACCTGAGTTTTAATACGTGCTCTGTCACTTTTTCTGTGTCAGTCTAGGCAAGTTATTTGGGCTTAGATCTCAGAGAGACTTAATTTCATTGATTTAAATGTGAGTTGCATAGATTTTGAAAATGTGAATATTATCTCTGTCATAGGCCAAACGAGAAGGGGTAAGGAGTGCTCCACTTTCTCTTGGAGTACTGTGAGAATTTATGCCTTAAAGTTTGCAATGGGTAGCAAGATTTAGCTACCTTAGGTAAGTGTTTTTCTTTAAAATTAATGAGAATGTTTACAGAGAAGTGTGTTCAGAGTCTTACTGCATATACTGGCTCGTCAATCTTGCAGCTTCCCCTTATTGTGATCTATCAGTTGTGCAAAGATACCTCTGCCATTCTTGCATCTTTTCCTTTTTTCTTTCAAGGGGTAGTGGCCTAGGAAAGCTTTCCAGCAGTCAGATGGAAGTGGAGTGGATACATGTAATCCCTGGTCAGTGTAAAATTTCTTCTCCACAATCAGAGAGCTATGTGACTTGTTGAAGGCATGCTTAGAGTCATTGTGAGCTGTTATTGGCAATGCTGTAAGGAGATCAATGCTGTGAACTGGTACTGGAAGACATATGTTTGCTTAACCTCTGTAATCTGTTAAGTTGGGTCTTTTCTTCCCAAAGAACCTCTGATTTGGAATAAAGTCGATGGTACCCTTCACTCAACCTGTGAAACCAATGCAATGACATAAGTGCTTATAACACAGCAATGAAGAAATCTTGCGTTCAGGGGAATTTTGCTGTCAAGATAAGAGTTTGGAATTGGATAGTTGTATGAAATACACAAGTATGTCAGAACCAAATGTGTCCTAATGACACCTCTGACCCGAGAGACCCAATCATGTAACTAACTATTCATACGCAAAATGTGAAGGAAGAAATATGCAATTTTTTCAGCGTATCCCAGCTAGCATTCCCTAATCATGAGCAGTGACAGTCTTTTTTAATTTGCAGTTCTAAGCATAATGTTAGCAATGAATAAATAATGACAATTAGAAACAAACAGCTAATCTATTGCTCCTTAAAGTAATGGGTCATTAGCTATGACAGCAACCTGTCCACCATTCAAGAGAGCAGTACTGTTGCCTGAGCAAAAAAGTGTACCTTCTCCCTCATTAGAGCCCCAGCAGGGAGTGTGTTCTCATCATGCTCCCATTTGTCTGCATCATTCAGCTGTCCTACTTTGAGCATCGTGGGCTCCATTAGAGCCAAACTGTCTTACTGACATTAAACCAATTTTCCCTTCAAATTTGGCCCTGTGCGTGAAGTGACATTTTTCCGTTCTGGAGTATGGAAGATATAAATCACAGCAGTGTAAGTGTTCTCTCAGCTGTCCTCATCTACCGTGATGCCATGCGAGTAAAGTAATGGTAATTTGCATTTCTGTCTACACTTTCTTTGAGGATAGCAAAGCATTTTGGGTTGTYGTCTCTCAGTTCTGTGCAGGTTTTTGGTTCATTTGAACTCCCATTCTTGATCTGGGAAAAAAAGTTTGTGCAAAGCAAGGCTCTTATTGCAAATCAGATGGGGTGGAGCAAATGAATGGGGCAGAGCTCATATGTTTTGATCTTCCTTTAATTGCTCTGACCTCTCCAGGAAGACAGAGATGGTATGAAGGTGTACAAGGAATGAACAATAGAATAATTTAATTATATAGTGTAATTATGAAAAAAAAATGTAAGCACACAGAAAAGAGAGTCAAATTTTTACTCCGGTTAGATTGGATTAGAACCAGATTCATTGCCCCTAAATCTTAAGTCCAGGAATTTTACCCCTGGTGTGAAGATGGCCCGTGGGAAATTTATTTTCTCTTTTTGAAAGTTTGAAGGCAGGGATGGGAGAAATAAAACAATGAGGGTAGGCTGAAGGTTGTATTTTCAGATTACTTTGTGCATGGTGTTCAAACAGCATTGGAAAAAAGAGCCTTCCCTAAGAGTATTTACTTCAATGTTTTGCTTATGCGAATCATCTGACACAAAGGGAATCATAAACATAGCTCTTCTAAATGTCTCTTTCTCTCTTTCATAAAAAAATGTTTGAGAGTAACCAAGTATGCTTGGAAAAAATATCTCTAGATCTTTAAGGGGGAAAAAGTTGTGTATCTCCTCCCCCTCTCCCTCACCCTAGAAACATCTAAAAGCAACAGAGAATTTACTTCCCCCCGACTGATTAAGAGGAGGGTCGGATCTGACTGAGACTTGACAAGTAGCTAAAAAGTTGTGGTGACCTAAAAGAAAACAAGTCTTTTAAACCTTTCCTTGGAGAGGCTTTTGTAATACCTGCTGGGCCAGGAAGACTGAGAACAAAAATGAAAAAGCTTTCGAGCTTGAACTTGTTCCAAACCCCTTTGATAGGAGGAGGGCTCAGACATTAATGAGACTGGTTTAGCCGAGGGCTGTTCCAGCCTGAGCTATCTGGGACTCAAAGAGTCCTTCTTCCTTTGCTATCAAGAGCAGAACTCAGAAGTCCCAGAATAAAACCAAGAAGTCTGGGGCTTTTCTCTCGTTTCCTCAAATTTGTAGGTTATTCCCTTGCCCCCTTCCTTTTCCTTTTTTCCTTCCCCTTTTTGCATTAATATTTACAAAGTTTAGCCAATTAATCTTGCAGTCCTCTAAAGGTAGTTTTCTTACCTCCATTTAACTGAGAGAAAAATGGAGGCATGAGGCTGTTCTTACCGATTTCCTGAAATCACTATAGGCAATTAGATCTCTTCAGGTCAGTTTTGAAAGTACCACCTTAAAACCCATGGCCAAGTTTGTCCAGCCATAAAAAAAGAACCATAAAAAGAAGCGGTTTCTTCACAGATCTGCATCTCTGAAATCTTGCAGGCTAAGCGTGAGTTTTATATAACTGGTTCTTGTACCTGGCTCTTGTGCTGCTAGTGGTAGAACAAACGCATTGTCCTTTAGAGGTACATTCTTTTTTTTTYCTTTTTTTCTTTTTTTTTTCCCTCCAGTGAACCAATTAATACACTCAGTTCCTGAAAACCAGTAGGTCCGAAGTGGTGATTCAGCAAGCAGGGCTTGATCAGTGGAATAATTATGGGCCTGTCACACTACAAGGGATGTGTTTGGCATATTCAGACAGGAAAGGGGGGAGAAGCTGTGATTCTGCATAGTAGCCTAGGCATAGTATCACCAGTCTCAAGCATCCAAATTTCTTCCTCTTCATCTCCCTAGGCAGTGTTGGTATTTTGCTTTGCTGCAGCAATTGATTCTAAAGGGAGAGGTGTGAGTTCGAGCCTAATTTCTTTATCACTCAGATGACATGCAGATGGCCCTGTCTTGTACACAGATATTTTGAGGAAAGATAAGCTCCTCTGAGAATATGTACAGTGCACTCAGAAAGGGCTAGCTTAGCCATGGTGGCTTGAATCTAAGTATGGGTCTGAACATAGCCAGATGCAGCAGCCAGGGTTTCAACATGATCTGGCATGCAGAGTGTTTTCCCAAGGTCCCCAGTGATGCTCATTCAATGCTAGAACTAATCCCACCATTGGCAATATTACTGTTTTTAGCCATGCTAGTTAGACAGAGCCCACCACAATTACTCCTCCTGTTGCCCTTTGTAAAGGGCAAGAGGGGAGTCCATGTAATTGTGAAAGAGCACCCATGTTTTTGGAGAGGGCCCCTGTTAGAGCTGGTGGGAACAGGCCTGCAGTTGTAGAATGAGATTCATGTAATCTTACTGTAGCTGTCTTAAGGTTATTTGTTCAGCCCAGACTAGATGTCCGGGTTCTTCCAAGCAGAGAGATAAGCAGCTGAAGGCAATGCTTCCAATTCACTTTAGATACCTGTCTCTGTTGGAGCTGATCAAACATTGTATGTTCTCGTGCTTCTGCTTCATGGGCTGCATTCTCTCCGACCAAGCAGCCTCAGCTATTTATTCTGTGCTGCTTTCTTTTTTGGTGGTTTAGAACATTGTTTCTTGGYTTATTTTTGCTAAAACATCGTTCAATGAGGAATAAATTCAGCTTTTTTCCCAATGGTTTTGTGCTTTGGAGTTGAGCTCCTACATGGATTCTCTGATATCTGGTAAGGACTGAATCTGCACTGCAAACTTTTCATCAGCTTGGGTACTAGGAGGATCTTTCTGTTTTCTACTTTGGAGGTTCATTAAACTTGTAGGATCAAATTTCTCTGTCAAATGTACTTGAAATTGGCCAGTGGTCCGTAAGATACTCTGAAGGAATGCATGAACAAATGTTCATGTAGCATGATCCCCTGTGTCTCCTTTCTGTAGAAAACCAGGTTAGGGTTCGTATCTAAAGCCCACTAGAATCAATAGGGATTAGAGAGTGCTGTATTGACCTGCTCTTTCCAAGGGTCTAGTACTAGGAGGAAATCTTAATTTGGGCTAAAACAAGATGCAGATGTGCACATTTTCTCACTGTACCAGATATATAAATGTCTGTCTCCTCAACATAGAAACAAAAACATAAACAAAATGTTAATACTAACCTTAATTGAACTCCATCAGTACCAATCAGGCTTCCATAGGTCTGTGCATGCTTCCCACTAGCTGCAGCTGTGCTAGATTTTTTTCAAATGGTTTCCTGTCTGCTTCATGTGCTGCCTGTTTCTTTATCCAGGATACTTAATTCCATATTGCCCTTTCTCTATATCTTTGGTTTGCCTAAAAAGTTTAAAATGACATACCTAATTTACAGCATCTAATGATTCCAGTATGTTAACATTAATAGTGCATGAAAAGTGCTCCCAGTAGCTTAGTCTGCGATCAGTAGCCATTTTCTATTCTTCTTTTTGTTAAGGCTGTGTCATTTAATGAAACCAAAATGTTGTCAGTGGCACTTGTTGATAGAAAAGAGAAGATGATAATGGTTCCTGGCTGTCCTTTTTCTCAATTTTCTATTACTGAGCCTAATTCAGGCCTGACAGGTTTGTTTTACTGATGAATCCGAGCCAATGGTCAGACGTTTTCAAAAATTGAGAGATCTGAAAAGTAGTTCTGAAGAAAACATAACATCAATTACATGATAGGTTTATCTTAAACGTGAACTTTTAGCTGCCAATTCAAATGGTCAGTATGATCCATAAAATTGTCTATTGATACAGGTACAGCATACTGTCGTCTTGAGAAAATACGTGTTTGCATATTGCTCTGTGTGTGTGTGTGCGCGTGGAGATAGGCTACAAAGAGAGAAAAGGCTGCCAGATCCAAAGCTGTGTCTGCTTTCTAGGTCACTTCCTTCCCAGTGGACACTTACATTCCGGATTCGGGCAAAGCAATTCAGTGTTGCATTTTGTTTACTGCCTCTGTGAGACAGGCTAGGGACACCAGTCAATCTGCAGAACATTAGAAATACCTACTTAATAGAGGCAGAATTTTATTGAGTGAATAATTCCATCCTATTACTGCTGAAGTAATCACCTTATCTACAACTGATGCCTCCAGAGGGAGGTATGTTCTTTCCGAAACACCACCCTGGACAATTCATTTTACTTCTGTACAGAGCTCCAGAATCTGCCTGACCATATTGTACTACAGGTTGTCATGTTTTCAAAGGATGAAATTTATGTTCCATGAAATATGCCATTGCCAAAATTAATAGGTAAATGAACAAAGTGAAACAGACCATTAGACCCATTATAATATTGTAGTCATTGGATTGTGGCACAAAAGCAAAAGCTAATGGATAAACATAACCATAATACAGTGATAGGAGCTATCAATATATAGTACACAACTGTGGTTACACAAAGGAAGGCAGTTGACCGTTATGAAATATGATTTAGCAGACAGCCCTATTGCAGGTAATCTTTCTTAAAACAGTGCTTTCCTTGGCTAGTTTATTTTAGCTGAAGGAAAATGATAAATGACAGCTATTTTTTTCCTGTCCTACTGGAATTTCATTTCAACTTCACTTTGATAATTTTCATAATCTTTTTTTTTATGTTAACCTGGACAGTAACACTGAGATTTTTTGTGTTTGCAAAAATGTTCCTGAGACATGAACAGATTGTTCCTGAATATTCATGCAAACAGGAATTCAGCCAAAGGTCTTCAGTGTAAATATTCACTCTACCACCTTGAAATCTTTTTGACGCCCTTGTCTTTATTTCTGCTCTAAAACAATGCTTCATAATTTTAAGTGAGTACACAATACCTAATCAAGATAAACAGTTCATAGGCTGAACTGTGTTTGTATAACATGATTAAAAAAGCTCTGAAAATAGTTAACATAATCATAAGATTCTGCTAATGGGCAGTTCAAGAGAAGCTACAATATTGGATGATTCAACTGAAAGAAATACAAAGCTCAAAGATATGCAGGATCAGCTCCATTGGATTCAGTATACTTATACTCATTTATATCAACAAAATTGTGGATTAACTCCTTATTTATTGCATCTTTTGTGAAATTCCTCTTTAGTATAAAACAAATGACAAACTATAGTAACATTGTAAAAATACTCTTCCATAAAGGAGAATGATGAGTAAGTTTGTCCAAAGCTTGTTAATGCAGTATTACCAATCAGAGTCTAAACACTTCAGCACTGATTGATTGAAAAAGCCGATGCTGTGTTCCTATAATGGAATAGACAGGAATATCCTGCACAATTTAAGTAGAGCGGATGGAGAAGCATCTTTAGCCCTTGTTGCTGGAGTGGCGCAATATAAATTAGCACACCATCTCTGGCCATCTCTTGCAGACAGAAAAAAAAAAAAAGATGCAGGAGCATCTTCAAATCACTGTGCCACTCACGAATTTACCCATGCAGGAGGACTTTATCAGTGACTGACTAAAATAGATTCAGAGCTGCTTTATTCTGCTAAAGTGGTTCAAAGTAGCTGGAGCACAGGAGAGAGTTGGGTGCTCAACTGTTTAACTTTCTCTCTCAGTAGGTTTTCAGTCCATGCACATGCGAAAAAATCAAGTTACTATGGTCTTCACTGAGCAACATCTTTTGAAGGAATATGTAATAGGGTATTGAGTCTTAGCAGTCAGTTTTGCGTTCAATGAGAAGACTGAAATGACAAATAGCTAGCTTGGGCAGCAGCCAGCATTACTAATTGCACCCTGGATGGCAGGCCTGTCAAGGGTTTCTCTACACAGCAGAGTGAAGTAGTGTAGAAATATCTGAGCTAGTTCAGATCACAGAATCAATATAGGTGTTTTAGCATGCCTTTCAACAGCGCATACTTGTTTTCACTGAACAATACATGAGTTTGCATAGCTACTGTTACCTGGTACATTACTTGGATTTGAGTTTTGACATGACACAGGATTTTACTGCATAGACACACTTTTATTTTTTTCACTCACAAAAATAAGGCATAGCTAATCAAGGTTGCAGCTACAGAGGCAGATCTTGAAATTTCAGTCCTCTCAATGCTGCTTCCATCAATCAAGAGAATGCCATCTTACTGTTCTTCCATGCTACTTAATGTGAGACATTGCTATGATGAGTGTAACCTATGGCAAAACAGTGAAAACTTGAATGCGCTAAATGCTGAATTAGGTGACTGGTTGAGTGATAATATATTGCCTAACCTAATGAAAAGACATTACTTTTAAATAATGGACCACTTCATAGATTTAATTATCCCAAGGCAAGATAGTAGGTGCCTCATGCAGACAAGGTCAATTACCTTATCCACAAGAGCCTGTCTGAAGTGTATTATGAATAATTCACAGACATAGAACTTAGCTTTGAAAAAGTGTCCCAGCTATAATGCGGTGAAAGCATTCAGTTTCTTAATGTATTTAAGATAACACCTAAAGGACAATTATGGCTGCTTAACTGTAAAACTAGTTAAATGACAAGAAACAACAATTGTATGGTCAAATCCACGTTAATACATTATGCAGAAGAAAGTATAAACATTGTGGCCTATTCTTATCAGATCACAATAAACTGATTTCAAACCACATCTTGGTAGTTTTCACACCTGAATGCTGAATGAAATTTAGTCAAAGATTGGTACATTTTATTAGACTCTCTCAATGGAGAAAAAAAGGTGGTTGCTGTACTAGCGTTGTTTATTTTGTTTGGTCAGAGATTAGTTCTTTGTTCTTTTTGGTGTGAAAACTAAGGTACAGAGAGATTGAGTAATTTGCATCATTTTGGACAGTCTCTGAGCAACCTAAAGGTGGAACCAGAACGTCTGCTTTTGTATACTGTGCCTTACTCAGAAGACCGGTCTTCTACTATATGCACTAAATCATGCTGTTTCAAAGATAATATTGCTCTAGTCTAGGACTAGCATTAGAGCTAAAATAACGATACTAGCTATGGTAACAGAATACATACTCACTTGACATGTGGTGACCTTAGGTGTGAATTAGAAATGCAATAAACCTGAAAGTCTGGAGAATAACATGCTCTCTCAGCATATTTTGATTCCACAGGCAAAACAATAACCTTAGCTTTCTCACTTTGACTTTGCAATAAGTGGTAACGGCCAAGGGAAATCCCTTGGGGGCTGCAGTTTTCTAAGATGCCTGGCAAGAAGATGGCTAATTCATCAGGTACCTCAGTTTAAGTGTCTAAATGTAATAGTGACATTTCATGGCCTTTGAGTTTACCTGCTTTATTTGCTTGAAAGGGAAAGTTCAGCAGAATTTTAGAGGGTGCTATAGAATTTCGTATCTAATGAAGCATACAGCTGGCCTAATCCTGTTTCCATTCAAGTCAATGTCAAGAATCCCATTTAGTTCAGCAGGAGCAGGCCTGGGATCCTTGGCACTTTCTAAAAGGCAGTTTGAATAAAGGAGAATAAAAATTTGACACAATGTCAGTTTATGTAGCAAGCTGCTAAAATATGTGATAAAGTATAAAGCAACCACAAAGAGACAGGGAAGAACACTTCCATTAAAACAAATATACTGAAAAAGAGAAAACGTGGGAGTTGTGGATTTTGATATTCTGAAACATCCAGCTTTTCTTCCAGGACCAGTTCTCCAAAAAAAGTTAAAGAATTTCCTTTCCTCCCCATTCATGCAGTTGTCCTCCACCCCAGTAACTTCTGGGAAGACTTGATAAAGACTAATCTGAGCCTAAGAGACTTACTAGCTGATGTACTTATTTGCATGCTTGAATGTGAACAGATGTTTACATGGTAGTGTTAAGTAGGCCAGCTGTTTGAGAGTCATCTATGTATTTTATTTAAGAGTAAAGCTGTATACTTAAAACCTCTAGTCACAACATAGAAAAGAAACCCAAATTCAGACAAATACTTTTCTTCCTGTATTTGGGGGTTGTGTCCTCTACACACATTAGCCATTCCATCAGTTTTCTGCATGTCTGAATGTACAGCATAATACAACTGCATCTTACCTGAATCTCTGGGCATCTGCACTTTATCTTCATCAGTTGTAGGTGAGAGGAAAAAAATAAGCAGCACAACCTCAACATCACCAAATGCAGCATTTGTTTGAGGATGGGTGGGGGGGAGCAATACTGAGAAAAGTAAAATAGTTGACACTTTGCTTTACAAGAGGTTGCATATTGCCGATTGTTCCTACAGTCTGTTCTATAATGAAGCATACATCAGGGTAATGTTTGCCTTTGCATTTGTTGTGCTCTTCAGATGCGAGAAAAAGCATAATCTTTAGGAGTGTATTGTAGTCATGAATGTGTAACATATTTCTTAATTTCTAACTGCAAATCTGAATGGAAAAGCTTCCTTTATGGAGGTATACACGCGTATACAGGCATATGTATAGAAGGAAGAGGTTAGAGGGAGGGGCTCCTATATATTTTTAAAAGTAGTTTGTCCCTCAAGGATTGCCATTGTGTTTGTTCTGGGACTGGCACTAAAATATGGCTCCTGGGTCTGATCTTACTTGTTTCTTGATGACTTTGTTTCCTCTGACCCCTGGCTATGTGGGGCTTTGTGTGTTGAAAAAAAAAGCAAGCAAAGGCTGCAGAAGGTTAAAAGAAATGATTGAGCCTCATTACTTTCTGCATAGCTGTTGGATAACTCTGAAGCCATGTGTTAATGTATATCTTGCCAAAATCCTATGCAGCTCTTAGAAAGGTTGTATTATTCCCACCCAAACATCACTACGTAAGGGAGATGTCTACATCTCTTGAAACCAGGAGTAGACAGGATTTGCAGTAGGTTGTACTTGTCTTCCAAAGGTACATTCAGTTAAGGAGTCTTACTGTTGGAAGGAAAGATGGTGATGTACATGATCATCGTGTGGGATTTTGTTTCACAGCCCTGATCCAGCCCCCAAGAAAAGTTTACCTTTCATCTGCTGTGGTTAAAGTCCTATGGTAGAAAGTTATATTATGCTTAAAGATCTGGTTTCTTATTTCATTGAGCTCACAGGTTGGCTGAATGGCTCTGAAGATGGCTCTTTCTCTCACCAGTAAATACGGACATAGTCTTCTCAGCTGAATGCTGAAAATTAGACGGAATGAATACACAATTAAATATTGTGAAAATGAGGACTCTGACCTTGTTGACTGTGTATGACTGTTCATGGGAAGAAAGTGAAAAAAATATTTGATATGCTCATTGCAACCTATGTGATCCTCACAAGTGAAGTGGTAGCTGGAGTTCCCTCAAGAATCAATGTGYCTGCTCCAGCCCTGACAAGAAAGTGTGGCCAGATCATCTTCTGGCCAGATCATCTTCTGCTAGATTGGGATAAAATGCCCTGGCCTTCTACTGAGAGCGGGAAGTGCTGTCTGTGAAAACTATTYAGCCTTGTGGATGACACTTTGAAATCGGTTATATGTTACTGCATTTCCCAAGGCAGCTGAAATACACAGCCCCTCTCCGAAGTGTGCGTGTGTGGCAGAGAAGTCTCCATTCTGTTCAGTTCAGCTTCATGATTTGGGAAAAAGGAGAAAAGAGGAAGGAGAGCAGGAACGATGGGGGGTTCTCACTCCCTGCCGTCACTGGCGGATAGTGCAACCCTCAGTCTGTCCCTGCCGCTCATGTGCTCCTCTGCCTGGGTAAGAGTGGAGCAACTTGATCCCCTCATGTGTGTGTTACGAAAAACAAGATTTGTGGCCTCTTGTGGTTGTGCAGATGTCACTATTCTGCAGCTTCTGCCTGTTCTAGTCTTCACTACAGTGGTTGAGCTACAACTGAGTTCTTCCTTCTGCTCCAGGAGCAGAAAACTGTCTCTTGAGCTGAATAATAATCTCTGTTAGTGACAGTAAAGCTATGGAGTGTAGCAGAGCAGTTCATATTCTGTCCAGTATGGTCAGTGCATGAAAGTATATGCACCCATGTATATATCCTTCTGTTTGCTGCAGTTTTTAGAGAGATGTACAGGAATCTGAGACCAATTAAATAGCAAAAACTAAAAAGAAGATATATTTGAAAGATGTAAGCTCATTGTTAACAGGGTGGAGAAAAAATAGCTGCAAATTGATTAAGCTGCTTCACAGAGAAGACAGATTGTTGTCATATTGACCTTTAAAGCCAGTCAGGATATATCAATAGGAGCATCTTCTGAGTACAGTATTCTATGAATTTTTTCATTTATATTCTCTTGTTTTTCTCCTTACATGCTGGCTTGGAGCCAGTTCATTTCATGGTCTTGCCTATACGTATGTTCTGCTACAGCTGCATTTTTCCAAACTGCCCAATTTCACAGCATTCCAGCTTTCCTCAGGATGACAAATGACGCCCCTGCTGCTCTGACCAACAGAAGTGTAATTGCAGCCTGAGAAGGGGACAGCTGAACCAATGCCACGCTAGAGTTTGGGTATATCCTTAAGCCTGCATTTGTTTATTGTGGTCGAGTTTCTGATTTCACCACTTAAGGCATTAGCTGCTGACATTAACTGTAACATTGAGGAAAGCAGAATTGCTCAGCAGTTGTAAGCAGTGTCAAATCAGTTATTTATTTACCATTGCTCTGTGATGTGTTGTAACATGTCAGACTATAAAGAAGTTTAATGAGTTGCAGTAATGCTTCTAGCCTCTCGGAGATACTGGGATGAAACTTGATGAGGATTTTTGATAAAGCGCTCACAGCTGTTTTTGTGACTTTCTCCTGTTGCTGTGCTGGGCATCTAGACAAGTGCTTTTATGATCACTGTAGGTACAACTGAGTGGCATCTTTTGCTAATCAACATGTTTGGGGAGCAAAAAGTAAACAATCCTGTTTAACTGGCCCTGTGAGATTTCAATTCAGTAGGAATGTGACAGAGAAGTAGGAGAGGCTGAGAGCATGGGTTTTTTTACTCTACTTGTCCAGGCTTCCTTGTTGGCCCCTGAAGTCCATTGCTCAATAGTGGAAGGCAGGCTGGACGTAGGGATATTTGGCTGTGACACTGCATAGCTGGCTGCTAGAGGACTGTCAGGGAAAAGAGAGGTGTCCCAAAGCAGCTTCTGCTTCTCTGTTGTGACAAGAACACCTTCTTCCTTTGTGCCCAGCCAAGCCTCAGTGTCATTTTGAGTATTTCTCAAGCCAGTTTTATTATTATCATCTTCACTTTCATGAACTATTCTGGAGAATTTCCATCTGTCTTCTGGAAACACTTCTACTGAAGCTCTACCATCGGGCCACCTCATTGACACCTGTGAATGACTTCCAACAGGAGCATAACAAGGAAGAGAGGTCAAAAGAACCTTTTGTCTCCATGCAGGCTCTTTTCATATTACTTCTGAACATAAATAACTCCTTTTTCAAGCCTTAGTTCCTGGTGCAGCTACATTATGCCAAGATAGCACTGACTCTTTTAGTACCTTTCTCTTATAGCACTGGCAGGGCAGAACCAGACAGAATTGGCTTGGGATGGTGTCAGGGATTTCTCACTGTCCTCACTTTTCCAAGGGGTGAGAGTCTTCTTGAGCAGCTGTGGGAAAGCTGTGCCTCCATGGTTTAGATTGTGTTTCAAAGCTCTCTCTGGTCACTTGCCTTGACTATCCCCCACTAGCATGGGCAGGACATTTCCATTCATAACATTACTTTCTGTGCATATTTGAATAATTAAAAATAGTTAAATCATCCCCAGGAACATGCTGGTCAGAGCAGGACCAAGCAGAGGGGGCAACACCAGAACTCAAAGCAGTGTCTGCCAAGGGCCTCTGAAATTTGGCATCCTTTTGTTAATTCTTGCTGCGATGTAGGTTAAATCTGTTGACCTTCAAAGCATGTAGCAAATCCTGTCTCTTTCCTAGCTTTTGAGATGGAAAGTGTAGGCTCATGATTAGTATAAGACTGGTAAATACACCTGGATTATTCACTGTACTCTTTTTAGGGTGTTGGTTTCATTTTGTTTTGTTTACAACACTTGCCTTTTAGAGTACAGCAAACATATTGCAAGCTGTGCACAGGGGCTTTTTCAGCTGTTTAATATAAATCTAAATAAACAGCTATTTTTTTAGCTCTGATTTTTATATAAAGCTGTATGGGGAACAATACCACATTTCCCTCCTACCAGAGATGCTTATTTGCCCAAATTGATATTACAGGAGGCGTTAGATGTTCACATCTCATTTTCCAAAGGATTCTTTTCAAAACAGAAGCATCATGCCRATAATATCTGTGAGTGCTATCATCACTTTTAAGAAAATGCCCTCATTTATTTAATTAGGGATTACAGCTTCAAAGTGGTTAACAGTAATAACAATGTTATTACCTCTTCTAATTTATGTTCTATTAATTAGAAATGTTTTTCCATTTTTATTCCAGTTCAGAAATCCAGCATATTTGTTGATGATATTTTCTGATTTCTTCAAGATCAATCTAAGCCATGAAAGTCAGTAGTTATCAGCCACTTACAGTAATCAGTTTGTGGCTACACTCCAAAAAGAGACTCTGTGGAAATGACATTGTCTCAATGACTTTCTGATCAGATTCACTCTGTGTAAATAGATGTTATTCTCTAACTGTCAGGTTTGTGGGATCAACCTGGGAACTGATGGACAAGGTGTGTTCTTGTTGTTTTATGAATCAATATCACTAGTAAGGATGCTCTATGCCCAAGTCTAGTTTCTATTATTCCTATAGGCTGTCATCACAAGTGCAATGGGAATAAAATTAACCTGCTTTTTGTGGGAGTGATCAAATCAGAAGACAGTCCATTTCAGTCACTAGTGACTGTCTTGGTGCAACGTTAGCAGGAGGAAAAAAATAATAAGGATACTTTTGTCATTATTAATGTTGGAAATTAGAACTGCATATACAGGAAACAGTTCTGTTGAGTAAGGTAATTCCATTTTTACTCAGCCACTTTCCAAAATAAATGGAGGGAGAACTATTATTAGTGTATGTAGTTTCTCCCAAAGAACTGAGTGAAGATTGTTCTCTGCAGCATGTTTTTCTGTAACTTATCCGGTCTACTATTAAATGTCCCAAATGTCACTATTTAATCTATTTTCTTTTTCTAGTCTGTCAAATTACTCTTTGCTGTGGGCGTGATCCAGCAAACCTTCCACAGATTCCTGCAAGCACTGAATTAAATCTTGTATTAATTCCCCTCCGCTTCACTCCAATTAACTTGTGTCCAGAAACTTGGCAGCCTGTTCCGAGTTACACTCTGGCTTGCTGACTGTCATTAGGCCAAGCTGTAGATCTGGGGTTTTGTGGACTTTCTGGGTGGAGGCCTCAGGCTGATAGGCAAATGCCAGTGCATGAGACTGGGAGCTGTGCAAATCTGGGGGCTTTGCGGTACAGCCACCACATTAATTGCACTGGATGCAAAGTGCTGCCAGAAGAGTCACTGCTGCTCTCTATATGTTCCCTATCCTGAGAGCTTGAGCTGTCACTGTGTTTGTTTCAAGAAAAAATAGATCAAATATATAATTATTTTCTCCTATTTTTCCCTCTAAGAACAGATCCTTCAGGCCTTTATTTCAGTCTCTGCATACCTGCAAGTGGTACTTTTGTCTGTCCCAAGGACAGCCATAGAGTTTATCTAAGGAATCCTTATAACTCAAATAGCTTGATCCTCAGCTAGCACAAATCAGCATAGCTACCCTGATTTCGCTGGAGCTACATCCATTTATACCTGTTGCTGTATTTTTTTTTTAATCCCTAGAAAATCATTCTCTAGCAATAGTGAATAAATGAGCTGTAATGCACTTCCTCCTGACAGTCTTTCCTGGGATAGTTGCTTGTAATGTAGTTTTTACAATTCTGTAAAAATTGTTTTCTTACCTCAGCCTTCCCATCAATAATAGCTGAATATTAAGTTTTGTTGTAATGAAATGATAGGTTTACAGTTTTTTGGACTGTTTGTAGTCTTTGACTCTTCAAATATGCTCCTCTCCTCCCACTCCTGCAATGTATTTCAGGGCTCTGAAATTGCTTTCCTCTGTGATAACTTAGATAGTTTTTAAGAGCAAAAACTACTGTGATCAACTCCTCTCCTCTTCTCTCACCTTCCAGTAGTTTATAAGGTGCATTAGTTCAGTAGTCTCTCCTTACTGTGTAGCCCTTTCATCTCCATTAAGAAATCTTTGGAAAAAAAAAAAAAGAAAGAAAGAAAGAAAAGCTCTCATGAAGAGCATGTAATCTATCTAAACTCACAAACTCACTCATCGCTTCTGTGTTTCTTCCCAATTCGTGTGATACATAGTGATCTAAAACCAGGCGACCTCAAGCTGTGAGCTCATCAGCTAATGAGGGTAAAACTTCAGCAGGAGATTTAGGGACTAGCCTGCATTAGTAGCTGCAGTCTTCAGGCCCTGGAGTCATCAAGGAGCATTGTTCTGCTGCAGATATGTAGAACGCCAAGTCTTAATTATATGTGATCCCTCAATACCCCATGGCATTCTCACAAGAACTGGAATGTCATGGTCCAGTTTTAGCTTGTGTGATTTTTTTATTAATACATTAACTCAGCACAAGCTACTATTTACCCTTATTTTTGTGATTATGGAGAAGAACTGTTTAAGAATGAAGAACCATTGTCCTGGGCATTTTATTGATACACCAGAGGTGACGTTCTTATGSTTGAAATAGAAAAGATAGTCCTGGTACAAGAGACTGAGAATAAAGACACAGGACCTGAATGAGCAGTGTGAGGGCAAAAAATGATGGCATCATGTTATGTCCATTATTCTTACTGGCTGCACCTATGACATAGGGGAAAAAAATCCAAACTTCTCCTGCTGAACAGGACCTGCTCCTCTGGTGGCCCAGGCAAGGTCCTGCTGGAGCCTGCTGTGGCTTATTTGTGGTCATTATTCGCTTCCCATTGACTCCAGGCTRCTAACAGGGATGATGTGAGAGCAGATCTCATCCCAACACAGAGTGAGGATGTGGCAAGATGTGCACTGATGTCATGGGCCTATCCATTAAGACAATGCAAGGTTTGCTGATGTGAATTTACTTGGAGGAAACAGGCTAAAGGGAGAAAATGGGACAGGAAAAGGGGAATGAGGAAGAGAAAGAGAAGCAAGGGAAACAGGTCTGAAGTGAAGCTGAGCTGAAATGTGGGAGATAAAGGAAACRATGTAAAATGCTTTGTTTCAACAGGGTGGGGATCTCCAGCCCAGCTTCAGCAAAACTGAGGATTCAAAGCTGATGTTTTCGCCGCTTTTGCATATGTCCCTATGAGCCGAAATCTTCTCTGCATTTTTGTTTTTAGGTTGGTTTTTCTTCCTAACCTGCACGCCTTCAGCTGTTTCCATAGTTCCTCTTGCTGGCTGGAGTTCCACTTGGATCTTTCAAATATCTTGTCACTTGGCCAAAAATTTATTGAGAAAACAGCCCAGCCTGAGCTGGCAGAGGAAAATGCAAGTATTCACAATATTTTCAGTCATCTTTGGCCTTCAACAGAGGTGTTCACCAGGCATAAGATTCTAGTCTGCATGTAGATGCAATCTTCTTCAGCATATAAATGTCTTTGGGTCTGAATTCTTTACCGCCATTCCCAAGTTTGTCCCTTAAAGTGATGATGATGCTTTTGCTTTTACTGAAGTGCTGAAAGATTAGAATGGCACATCTCTGTCATTGCATCTCATCCATTCTGCTCATCATCAGCCTTCTATTATGTTTGGAAGAAGCAAAGGTCTCACGTTTATTTACCTTCTTTCTGGCCATTCTAGTCAGAGGTTATGATATATTAACAGCTCCAGGAAGAGCAGAGAATGCTGTGTTAACAGCTACTCTAGAGGGAGATGTAGATTCCCTGCTTGAGAGAGAGAGATGCAGACAAGTGCTTCTGCACTTTTTTTTTTGTTTTCTTTTTTAAGCAATTTCTTCAACCTGGGACTCTGTATGGCAGCACCTTGGCACCAAAGCTGAATACTGAGAAAGAAAATGTCAGCAAACTRCAGCCTTATTTTTTTTCCTTATCTTAACAACATATAACAAAATAACTTTAAAACTAGGTACAGACTCTGTGACTATTGTATTAAATAACATTTGTCTGGGGAGTAGTTCCTGGAATTAGTAGAAATACTTCTGTATAAGATACTTGCTCTAAAGAAGGATTACAGAATTTGACCAGAAATTGAAATCAAATTCAGTGGGAATCTTAAATACATTGGCTAGCAGTGTTGCTGTTCAGTACAGAATGGAGTTCGTCTTGCTGCAGTGTTTGAGCACTTGCAGTTTCCAATGCAGTTGTATTTGTCATCTCTGAAAATTAGGACATTGGTATGTGGGTGTGGTTTAAAGAAAGAAAAAGGACAATAAGACCTAACTGCACAATTGCTACAATTCTCTTCTCTAGGCTGAAGAGTCCCAGCTCTCTCAGCCTTTCCTCACAGGGGAGACACTCCAGTCCCTTAATCATCTTTGTAGCCCTCTGCTGGACTCACTCCAGTAGCTCAATGTCTCTCTTGTATTGGGGAGCCCAGAACTGGACACAGTACTCCAGGTGTGGCCTCAGCAGGGCTGAGTAGAGGGRGAGGATCACCTCCCTCGCCCTGCTGGCAACACTCTTCCTGATGCAGCCCAGGATGCCATTGGCCTTCTTGGCCAAGAGGGCACATTGCTGGCTCATGGTCAACCTGTTGTCCGCTAGGACCTCCAGGTCCTTCTCCGCAGAGCTGCTCCCTATTAGTAAATTTTCCCAAGACAAACCAATCTAGAGGAAAATTAGAGTTTCATCTGTGAAGTGCTGAAATTGTAGCACCCCAGAGGAAGAATGCTGCTTGCCTCTGGCTGGGGAAGAGCCAAGGGAGTGCCTGCCGGAACTGGTGCCAGCCATAGAGGAACACTCTTAAATCTCAGCACCTACTTCAAAGAAGGGGAAGCACATACTGGTTAATGCAGCAATGCCTCAATTTGCACTGTTTTGTGTTATTAATTTATTCTCCCTGAGGTGTGAACTACTGTTTAAACCAAAACAGATTCTGAGTCTTCATTAACACCATAAAACTCTTAACTGAACAAATAACTTCTAAGAATATTTTTGTATCAAAATTTTATATTAGCCATTGAATATGGAATATTCCCCTGATTTTCTCATAATTTTGACCAAAATTGCTACAAATATTTTTCTTTCATTGACCAAAAGCATCTGTTTTTCTTGCTGAGAAGGCCCAGGAGGATAGGAGGAGGACTGGAGAAAGAACTAGTAGTTGGTTAGACTGCAGTTTAATTTCTAAAAGTTCTCATAAAAAAGGAGAAATGTCATGATGGAAAAAAACACAAGCATGGAGAAGAGAATCATGGTAAACACTTAAAATATATATATATATTTTTTTGAATCACAATTTCTCCCTTGTTTTCTCTCTTTTACCCCTTTCTCCAATTTTTCAAGAGCCTTTTACTAATGGATTATCTGAAAGCAAAATTTGTCCTCGGGATTGGCCTCTGGATTCAGGACTCAGGTTGACAGGATCACGTATAATAAAAAATGTAAATATGCATATAAAATACCATCTACTAACTGTCATTATTTTCCTGTTTCACTTAACATTCAAGATATCAGGTGAGCCATTTGCAGGATTTGATACTGTTGATATCAAATGTGGGTTAGTACAGATATTTTAAGTTTTTGTCTCTGAGCAGCAGTGAAGAATGGGCTTTGATTGCTTTATCCGATTCTACAATCAATATTTTTCCAGTTTTCATTGTCTCTTGATAAGCATATCTTTCTATTTAAGAGAAAATAGCATAGATTTAAATTAATCTGCCTTTTTATCAGTAAGATACATATTTGTATGTGTATTTGTATATACATGTATAAAGATACAACAAATTCAATTCTCTGCTTAGCTCAGTTTGAAGAAAAAGATGAACATAACTGCCAAGAGAGTGTTGTTTTAATACAGTATGGTTTCAGTTTTTCAACAGAGAGGTGCAAATAAATTGACTTTTTATCGTGGTGGAAGAGACCTTTAATTGACTTGTTTCAGTAACTCAGGTACCCCAGAAGCCTTGTCTGTGTTGGGAGGGTATACAATTACTGGAGACAGAGTTTAGGTTTGTACAGCGGAGGAGTTTAACATGGGATTCAGTTTATCTTGTTATATTTCTATCATTAGATTTTGTTTGTAGCAATAACAAGAGCCACCCGGCAAACGATGCAGACAAATCTTGACAAATATTCTAAATAAAATATTGTTAAAATGCATGGCTTTGGTTTAGCTCCTGCTGTAGGACCATTAGAAGCTAATACCAAGACTTCCTGCCTATATAAAGGTAAGCTGACTCCATGGAAGTCACTCTGGTTTTATACACACAGTAATTTATTTGCAAATGCTTATGGAATATGCTGCTTCTCCACCCCACCCTGCTCTCTCCAGCTTCTGAGTGCCTATACAAATATTGTATATTCTTGTAATCTGGTAGAGGGGCGCTGGATACATGTACAGCCATTTCTGCAACCAGAAGTGCCAGATGTTCCTTGTACGTGAATGTGGTCTCAAGACCCATCCCCTTCTGAGGATCATTGGAGGCAACTTCCATGTGTCCCACTCCTACTCATTTTGTAGCCTTCAGCCCCTATGCTCATGAACTGTAGAGTCTGTTCCAGTTTTGCTTCTGCTAAAACAGATTTTATAGAGAGAACTAACAATGCATAGTTGTGTTAAGTGCATTGGTAGAGCAGATACCAGAGGTCAGCTCAAGAATTGACATCCAAAAGGAGCTCATTCTGAATGCCTTGCAGGATGGAGGAAAACTGAGTTCCTGTCCATCCGTTTCAGTGTTGTACACCCCCTGGGTTTTCAAAGTCTCATTCAGGCATTCAGTTTTTTGCTCAGTAGCTGTTGAATAGTCTAGTAGACCACAGAGGACCAGACTGTAGAGACAAGTAGAAGAACGGTCAAGGTGGTTGACTGAAGATAAGACTTCTTATTCTTCCCTTTGAGCCAGACCCATGCCAGCCTTGCTTTCCACAGCATGTGCCTGGCACCATGAACAGGCAGGGAGTACTTGGTTTGATACAAAATACTATCTCCCTACTCAATTCCTCTGTTCAATATTGTATCAAATTATGGTGAAAACAGTGATGTAAATATGACAGCTATCTATAGAGGCTCCAGGACAGTATCATCACAGAAAGGATTATTGTGCTCTGTGGCAAGTGTAAAACGCCTTTTTGAGGATTTTGTCATCAAAACTTAAACCTTCCAAAGACAGCTTGAGCAATATGGGGAGAAATACCTYGGTAGAAATTGTTCTCTGCTTCTTTAACTAGTGGATTCCCTCAGTTGGGGCTTGTTTTCTTTGTTTGGGGATTTTTTTCCCCCACGTTTTTTCCTTCAGAACCATAGTATCATGTACAGAAACAACCATAATAAATTCATTATAGGTGAATTTTCTGTCAGTTCTAACTAGACAAAAATGCATGGAAAATAGTACTTTAATTTGTGCGGTAGGCTTTCGACTTTCATTTTTGACTGAATAATGTGTTACAAGGTACAATGTAAATACAGAATGAAGAATTAGCAGCACTTTTTATCAAATGGATTTTTAGCTTGGAAATTTTAAATTTTAAAGTGGAATTCTACTGATCTATGTAACCAGTAGTTTCTGTGACTGTGTTTACACCATGATCAACATCTTTGATTGTAGTCTGTGGCTTCACCACAGAAAGGAAATTTGTCCATTTTGGGGTGGAGGAAGATTGTTAATACTATATAGTGATTAGAGAAGTGAAGATATTGCAACAAATCTACAGGCATTGAAGAAAGATCTTAATCAACACCTAATCTCAATAAGAGGCATCCTTCAGCTCTGTAGCAGTATCACAGTACAGACTTTACTAACAGGATTCAGGGGTGGATTTACTGACGTTTCTATGAAATATTCCATTACTTCAGTATTATATACATATGATATACAATATGCATTCCAGTAATTCCTCAGCATTTAAAAAAATTACCTAAGTCCCTTAGATTTAAATACATTGCTGAATAGCTCTGAGATTCCAAAAGGCTGAAAACTAAGCACAGGGTAAAGGGTTTTGAAGTATCAGGGCATAATTTTCCCTAATACTACAATTGATTTCAAAGGTACTAGTTATAGAAAAAGAATTTACTCATCTTGAGAAGAGGTGGCAGAATTATGCCTAATAAATAGAAAATTTGAAAAGATATTAGTTTTTATAGTCTATTCCTTCGACAATCCAAGATTGCTCCTTATAATGTTGAATGCTCTATTTTTTAGCACTGTGTTTAGTTTCATTTTAAATGACTCAAATGGTGGTGCTTTCACTGCTTCCCTAGTCTATATCATAAATCTGTATGTGTATGTGTTTGCTTGGTATTGCTCTATAAAACAGATACAACAGAATCTGAAAAAGACATTATAAAATTGCTCTTTCTTAATTCCTGTGAATGATCATTTATTTCACTGTTATGCTTAAGTATAATGATTTCTGCCAAAAGAAGCTAAAATGTAGGTTGAATTGATTAATGAATACCATTATTTGCTGATAGCCTGGAGGATTTATCTTTATCTAAATATTTTTTTCCAGAATGAGCACTTTTAAATTAGATTAAGTACTTCTATGTAATGTCTATTTCAACTGCTAGACAAATCACCCTTTTATTCAACATGCATTACTATTCTAAGCTTTATCAAGTAATTTCCCAGGAATGCGGTATAGACCTGTTTCATTGGCCAAAGTAATCAACTTCTGCAACAACATCAGCTTAAAAAGGAAAGAATAAAAACATAAGTGAAATGTGTTGACAATAATATGAGATCGAAAGTGAGCGTGCACGTTTTCAGAAGATGAATCCTTAGATGTTCTTGAATTGTGTTTTTCTAATGAGTACCACTGAGCATTGGTCAAAATCCTTATGTCTTAATTGTTGGTATCATGAAAATGGAGTTACGTTTCCTATTTTCATTTTCATTTTTTCATGAGTTTACAGTTCAGCAACTTAAGCTTGGAAGGAAAACAAATATGAATTCATTTTGTCAAGTGAATCTAACACTCATTTTAATTAGTCCCTTGCACTCTACAGTTAACCTTGATTGCATTTCATATTTTAGACTTTCTGGTTTTGTATAATGAGGAATACTCCCTACTAATAATGTTAGTAAAACAGAAGAATAAATTGATACATTTTTCCACAATTGTAGTTCAGTTTATTTTTCTAAGCTCCTGTGATCAAAGTCTTGATATGTCAATTTTGCTAAATTTTGCCGTCTACCTGTATGTGAAACTGATTACATTTCTTGATTTAGGGATTAAGAAGTCAATAAAGAAATTATCTGAGCTGGAAGACAAAGTCAATCTTAAAACGTTAATCCGTGGATTTCATTATATTTGAATCTGCTTACTACATCTGACTATTAATATTTAATATTTGATGTATAACAGCTTATGAAATTTAAACAAAAACTATCTTGGTTTATATACATAGATCTTAGAGTTGCTGTAGGTAGAAAATAAATTCACAGAGAGAAATTAATTCCTAAACAGGGAATCTTTTTCCCACTTATCTCCTGCCTGAGCCCTTAATCTAGGACTTTTTAGTGTTTTATGGAGCTCTGCCTTTGCAGATTTATCCCTGGAGAGCATATTAAAATCCTTAGTCCTGCTCCCTTAGAAACTGATACAAATTTTTTTGTTATTTTCAACTGGAGCTGGATTAAGCCCATAGCAGAAGACAAATCTGTGTGTTTTTTCTGAAGATTGTTGATCTGTATATATGATTCAAAGGTAAAAATCCTGATCTAAGAGCTGGAATTTACTTCATACTGGGGAATCTATGCAAGAAATCCTTGGCCAATACCGGATGGCTCAAGAGAGCTGTGCAGTGTGATTCAGGGCATGAGAATAGTTTTCAGGCTCCTTCAGTGATCAGATCTTTGCTCTCGTGTCACACACACAGAGGACAAAAGGGTGTTGGAATCACACCTCAAAAGTCTTTGCAGCTGAAATACTCCAAGATTCTCATGGGTGATGGGAATATGAGCTCTTAGGGAGGAAAAATCTTCTCAGACTAAAAGGTATATCTATTTTTTGCTCAGGTTTCCAGTTTACCAGAACACACAAAAAAATACAGGGAAAAAAAAAACAAAAACAAAAGTACCTTACTGCTATATAGCTATGGCTTTCTCAACATGTGTTCCATAAAGTGGAATTCAGTCAAAGTTTATGGTTTGTTACTTCTTCTGTAGTTTGCATCTTTTCCTTCAATACTGTTTAACATGTCCCCTTCTATTCTCCTTTTCGTTCCCAGGAGAATCCAATTTGCTCATAAAGTTCTCTCTCTTTCTTTCCTTTTTTTCCCCCCTCTTTCCCTTTCATCCAGATGGAATACCATTTGCTTGGTGGGTTGGCCGTGCCAATGAAAAGCATCTTTACTGGGGAGGATCTCTTCCGGGCATTCAACAGTGTGCGTGTGGACTGGAAGAAAGTTGTCTGGATATGAGATATTTTTGCAACTGTGACGCAGATAAAGAAGAATGGTAATAATTTTAACACGTGTATGGTAGTTTCTGTGTGAGAGCTGGGAGTACATAGTAGAGCAATAAGTCTTTCGCTTATTTACAGCTGGGGCAACTTGAATGGTTTGAGTTTCATCAAATGAGAGTGAAAATCAACCTAGAATTTGGACTTCTGATTTGATCTCAAATTTCTTATCTGAACCAAAGTTCTCTCTCTGAAACAGGCCGCAGGATGGGTTGTCTTCAAACACCTTTTTGCTGTTGAGTGCTAAATTCAGCATTTTTATTTGTTTGAAAATTTGACCTTTAGTTGGAGAACTGCATGAATAAAAGCTATGGGAGGTTGGTGCTGTGGGTATATCTGAGAGGAGAAACTTCAGGCATAGATGGTAGAATTCGAGTACAGGCAGCTAAGACCAAGAAATCTGTACTATCAAAAGGGCTTGTATTTTTCTTATGAACAGTGTACCTGTACGTGCCTGAATTTTCTTTTGTATTGGGTCCCAAGCTTTTTTTGAGTCAATGGACAGACTTCCTTTGACTTCAGTAGGGTCTGAATCAGTCTTCATGGAAAGTTTTAGACATGTGTCATGGACATTCAAAGCCTTGCTCAGTTTCAGAGTTTTGACTGTTCCCTGATGCAGCAGGAGTTGCCACACACCACCCCACAACTCCTTCGTCCGTTCTTGGCACCCTTCAGAGACCCTCTGGCAGCTTAGAGCTAGTTATTGTACTTTTAAATTAATTCCTTGCTTGGGTTGGAGAGGGCAGAAATGCCAGACAATATTGTTGAAAGTACAATTTTAAACGCTGTGAAAATACATGTGAAAACTTTGCTTCGCCCTCTCTCCCTGCTAGATCATTGACTGATAGGAGCTGCTGTTCTTTCTCTAAAAAAAAAAAATTTTTAACATAGAGTTCTTTAGAAATTAAGAATAATGAAAGTGGATAAGAAATATAATGGCTGTAATAGGCCACTGTGTTTGAAATAGTGTCTGAACTGTGAAACCTTCACTTAAAAGAGAGTGAGTAAGGGGCCATAAGGATTCTTGAATCAAAAAGATTTATCCCAAGATTTTCAGGAATGACTTGTCACTTCAAGTGTTGTGCTTTTTTGGATGCTCAATCTGTGGCACTTGGAGAAGGGCCTCCTTCGCAGACGGTGTGGTGTGTTTCCATGGACCCTTTGCGTCCCTGGGGTCGCTATTCTGTTTCGAAAACTATAACTATAATGGTGTTCCTTTGAGAAGCTCTTTATGTAAATGTTTTTTATGAATGTGATTTGTACAGAAAAGCCTTGCTGTGCCTGTTAATCTACCTTTTCTTTAATGTCTGGTTATCAGGAGCACTTTGGTGAGGTATGCACATACGCACCAAAGGAGTCTACTTTTACTGGGTGCCTGGCTCAGTTAATTGTCCACGTTTTGCTTAGTTCAGTAAGCCGCCGCTCAAGCTGAGCGGGACTTGTGATGCTGACAGACCATTTTGGTGATGGTCTGAGACTGCAGGACAGTGCGGCACAAGATCAGACAAACTAGTGCAAGGTGAAAACTAAATGTAGTTCTATAAGGTTTCAGCTGGATTTCCTAAGGAAATGAGACCTAAGCAAGTTGGGCTATGTGTGTATTTATCTCCATTACCCACCCCCACCTCCCCAACCATTTCGAATATATTTCAGAAATATTTAACGGAGAAGTAGAAATCTCAGAAGTATTAGAAATTGCGCATTCTATGAAAATTTTTGCCAGGTTGAGGAAAAAAAGCCAATTAAAACCTGCAAGAAGGAAGTTAAGGAAGAATAAGCTTACAATTTTATTAGATTTTAGAAAAACCACATGGGAGAGAGATGTTGAAAATCTAGCTTCATTAGCTTGGCTGCTCACAGAGCTGCTTGTTTCTCCTAATTTCATGATGATAACAGGATACAGATAAAAGTTTCCTCAGCTAAACTGCCTATTGTTTGTTGGTTTGGGGGTCCTTTTTTTTTTTTTTTTTTTTAATCCACTAAGTCTGGACTTCTGTTCAGTGGCATTCTAAATTGTAGGTTGCCTGTTTAAAAGCTGAAAAAGCCCTGACTTCTGCAAAGGGTTTCTAAACATAAGAAATTTTGTGCCTCTTGAAGATTGCTTTTGTGCTGCTCTGCTAGAATACTGACCCCCTGATATAAAATGAGCATTTGGATCTGAAACCTGCTGAGATCTGAACTGTGAATCTAACCTGTTATATATTTTAGAGGAAGGAGCAAGACAGTAGTAGATGCATTTATTTGCCTTCGCATGAAATAAAATGGGTGCTGCAGAGTGGAAAACCAGAAAATCATTTTCGTTCCTCTTAGATAAATCAGACTACTCAGGGGTAGAAACTCGCCAGCATGGCTGGAGCATCTTTCTGAAGAGGAGAAAGGCTGAGGATTTTCCTTTGATTTTGTTTTCCTAGACTAGGTCTTCAGTGAAGAAGAACCTACTAATTTCTCTGAGCAGAGAGGAGAGAAAAAAAAAAAAAGAAAACCAGAAAACAGAAACTGAGAGAAAACAGTAAAGAAAAAAAGTCCTGAGCCAGGTGTTTGGCAGAACACAATATGCACTTCCAGGCATGCAGACTTTTAAATGATAGCTAAGCAGACACCTGAGCAAGCTGCTAACTCTGGTTTCCTTCTTGACCTGATGCTAAGTTAGTCCCTCTGGAGTTATGCTAGCCAGACGAACAGGAGTATAATTATGTGTGCGCTATATGGGGAAGGCTTGTATTGTTTTCCTTTTCTTTTTACTAAATCACTCTAGTGAAAAGTATCTTTTTCCATCCAGCTCCTCACTCCTTTCTTCACCTCACTTCTGTACTCTGTGATATGATGACAGGTAATTCTAATACAGTAGAACAACTTCATGATATTTGCTGGAGTGTGGGAGAAGACATCTGCTGAGGAAACAGAGGCACAAATCAGCATGTTCCTGTCATAATGTTCTAACCTTGACCTAAAAAATGGGTCTGGAAAGGTGTTAAACATGATTTGACTGTAGTCTATTCATACCTCTAAAAAAGAGAAATTCTTGACTATTGAAAGCTCTTTTATCTAGTGGGTGGGAAAAATCAGTGAGCTTCGGTGGCTGGAAGCTGAAGCTAAATTTAGTCCAAAAAATATTTCTTTCTCTGTCTTCCCCTTCCCCAACAGTGAGAATATTTAACTGTTGGAACAAATTATGTAGAGACAACACGGATTTGCCATAGCTTCCAGGGCTTACCTTGAAAGTAATTGTCTTTCTAGAAGATTTGAACTATTTCAAAAAGAAGGTGTACTCTTGACGTAGGCATTATTGGGGACAGGTGTTAAACTGATGTAAAGAATAAAGCGTTTCTGAAATGCAGGCAGGGTTGTGTTATTTTCTGTTCACTCCAGCGATGCTTTGGATCCTTAAATAACTCTCCCAACTTGTTTTTCGTCTCAAGCAAAATTCTCCCACCTTGGCAATGAACATCTCACCAAGCCTTTTGTTTAAATGGGAGGAACCTCTTTCATGCCATGGTAGTATGTGACTATCCTGATGTCCATTTGCTACTTTGGTCTCTCAGTGTCTAAAATCCATTTTCCGCTTCACATGCAACCTCTTGATTGAAGCCAGTCATCAAACAAAACTTACTTCTTACTGACTCTATTCTCTGTAGACCCTTGTAAATTTGGGAAACTTTAAAGCTTTTGGTTCTGTATAGGAAGAATGGCATCTTTGGATGCCATTTTGTATAGGAATCTCAGTCTTCTCAGGAGATTATGGTGGGGAGTGTTAATTCTGACCAATATTTGACTGGCCATCTTTCTATTTCTGTCATCTTATTATTCAGATTATACAAACATCCTCTTCTATCTTCCAGAACAGCCTTCTTCACTGGGGCACTGAGCCTTCAAACCTTCTCATTTGCAAATTAACATGCATTCACCTCTTTACTGTACCTTTGGGGTATTGCAGGCAGCAAGGAAACTGCAGGACATGAGGGGAAAAAAAAAAACAAAAAACCCCCCAGATATTACTATTGTTGTCAGGCCCACTTTGGCTCCCCCAGATCTGTACTGAATACACCCACCTTTGTTTGTTTGAGGAGCAAAGCACTGCAGAAGTGAATGGAGCCCTCTCCAGCCGAGCTGTATTTGTGTTAAATTGCCTGTACCAGAGCCGGGGTGTCAAAAGCAGAAGGACTGAGGAGAGCAGAGCCAACAAACCCAACAGCTGGTGAGCCTAGGTTTGACGGGGTTTGCCTGCCCCCGTCCTGCACTGAACCACTGTCCCCAAAGCAGGACAGGCTAATCTGCACTGCAGTGCATGTGAGCTGCTAAATAAATCCTGCTGGAGGTGACCTGGCCTGCCCAAACCTGTCCTGGAGATCTGCCTTCATGACTGCATTTGTCAACAAACTAGATAAGCTGCCTGCCGAGAGCTGGCTGTAGCAGCCCCCCGAGGTGGCACAAAGCAGTTCATTACCAAACTCTCTTTCTCTGCACCTCTCTCCTAATTTCAGCAGCAAAATAAATCCACTGCATCTTGCTTTCACCTGTTAAATATGTCCCCTTCTGCTGCTGTTTTTTCTTTATCGTGACTGTATGTTATTGTACTCAGTAAAGCATTTTTGGATGCAGCTGGTAGGAGAGAGAGTAATTAAAATGTATTCCTTTGGATTATTAATGATCTGTCCTGCACAAGGCTCAAAACTTTATCTGATGGAAGCCTTTTTTAATGGCCAATTCCTCATGCTGTTCATTGACATCTGCTGATGATAGTATTCTTTTCCCCAAATGCACTGTATTCATAAAAATCTGTACTGAATATCTGAGCTAGTGAGGCTCAGACCCCACCAGAGTTTTCATTAATATACAAAAAGAAAGCATACCAATAGGGGACCATATGAGAAGAAATTATATTTAATGGCACCACAGCTCTACCATCTGTTAGAAAAATTGTGGAAACAACTACCTAGAGGTTACCAGTTTGTGATGGTTTATGCTGTTGGGTTACCATAGAGTGAGGGGTGTTTGTTTTTTTTATCTATCCTTTTATTAGTACACAGGAAAAAAAGGAGTCCCATAATGTTGTCATCAAAATAGGTATTCATCACTCACAGGTAAGACTACCTGTGCTACATTTTAAGCTATCCAGATGCTGCACTATCACTTTTAGCATGTCTGTACTTGTGATGAAACTGGGTTTTTTTTCCATATATAGAGAATAGATTTGAGGTGTAACATTTCTCATAGCTTATTGAGGGAGTCCTTTGGGTAGATACAGACATGAGTTTTCAGTCGTGGATGCACAGATGACATCCAACTGTATACCCATAGCTAAAAATAATTCAGTGATTTAAGGGGGATTTTTGGATTTTTTGTTTTGTTTTTCCTAGTAGGAAATACAAATTGATACTACTTGTAATGTGAAGAGCTCAGAGTAAGAGCCATTCATTGAGGGTGCTTTCCACATTGAAAAATATTCAAAATCTTCATCTGAAGCTGTTCTGAAATCGGGTAGAAAGAAGGTCTACTTCCTGATTTTATTAATTTATTTGCATCGTTTTCTGTACGTAAACAACTCCTTTCAAGAATGGGAAAGCTGCTTTATTTTGTGTGAAATCAGGACCTAGCTCACATTTCTGACCAAAAAGCATTGCCTCCCAGAACCCTCCTGCAGGCAGACGCCCCCCGTAGTCCTCAGTGCTTCTGAGAAGTAGGCTGTAACATTTTACAGCAGGCACAGAGAGTGGAAGTGCAGAGGGCTGTGCGAAACCTGCTAAGAGAAATCAAGCAATGTTTTTGGCTAAGCTGAGAAGCAGCTGTGGAAAACCAAATGCAATCTGTTTTTAAGTGTATGTTAAATGTTAGATTAAAACACATATATGTAAAAGCTAGCTCTGGAAACAAATACAAAAATAATGACTCTAACAAGGCTATATTTTTCTTTAAAAGATATAAAATCACTTATGCACTCATCACAGCACAGATGCTCTCTATCAGAAAATATCACTTTTTCTTTGAAAAGTATAATAGATTAAAAGTGATCCCCCAAACCTTTTTCAGCCAAATTTCCAAATATTTTGCCCAAACCCTGGAATACTTGTATTTTGTAATGGCACAGTAGTGCCTCCAGAAAATTATTGTTCGGGTATATGATGCTCTCTTGCTCTGCTCTTAGGCAGTTTTCCCACAATTCAGTTGCTGCCGTGATGCAGCAGAGAAAGAAGAGAGAAATCCTGGTGCTTAGTAAGAAATGGAGTCTGAAATAGTTCAACTTAAGATCAGGAAAGCAAAACACTCAAGCTTTATCTCCCACGAGGCACAGCATGGTGTCTCTAAATCTCTTTTTTGCTTTGCTTAGCTGAAACATCTTAGGTGCTGATTTTTCACCAAAAACTTGATTTCCCACCATGATGATAATGCTAAACTGTGAAAATATGTAAGTTGTTCCCCATCATTAACACTTTCTCTGGAGGGCAGAATGTTTCTAATAGGCTTTAGTTCAAAGTGTCTGTTTCTATGAGAATATGTATCTGTACATACTTCTTCTCTTTCCATGTGTGAGAGAATAAAATATATTTAATGTGCTTTTGGAGCTTCAAGAGGAACTTGATTGAGTTTTCAAGGCATTAACATAAAAGTGATGATTTTCATTAGTTCTAGAATATCTATCTTTCTCACAGTTGAGCTATGCTACTAAAGTTCTCCGTGACACTGGCATATAACTAGTAAAAACTCAAAGTCATAAAGTTCGATATAAAAGACCTCTGTACAATATAACAGAATATCTAATAAGCAATGCAGTTTTCAGAGATGTGCAATAGATTTCTTAAAAATGTCACCATTTCATTTCTTGTAGATATCTTCAGTGGTAACTGTGGGAAGATACTGGTTTTTATTTTAATACTGATCGTAACTGGTCAAAAGTTTGCACTATTTTTCAATGAAAATATTTTTAGGAAACCTCCCTAAATGTTTTTTGTGAAAAATCTTTTTAAATAGCTAAATGTCAACTTAGTTATGCATGTGTATATTGCATATTTTTATGTCCTCCTTCTTTGCATCTTTATGCCTTGCTTTCATTCTTCCTGCCTACTTTTCTCTCTCCCACCTACAGAACCACCTTATTTAACTTCTTATTTTCCTAAGAAATACACAAATGGACCTTTTGGTACAACCATTTTACAATCTGTTGAGAACATTTATATTAACTTTCAAAGGTTGATACAATAAGTTATATGAGTACCCTGCTGGGACACTGCATGAAGAGATTTGGGGACCATGCACTTTTGACCCATACATAGTACTTTTCCTTCTGAGTCCATATTGAAGTCATCACTCTGCCTGGTGTCTGGGAATTTCATCTTTCTGCACTTTATCTGTCATTATCTGTATGTCAGACATCCGCCAAAGCAAGAACAAAATGTTAGGGTTGCAGAGGGTACGTTTSCTTTTCACCTTGGAATTACTAGACGCTTAGCTGTGCTACATGTAATTAGAAATGATGAAACATAAGTGAAATGAATGCAGGCTATATCAAAAAGATCAGAATACCCTTTCTAATTTTGGTAAGGTATTAATCAGAGTAGAGGACTCATTCAGCTAAGCAAACATCCAAGGTTGTGTATCGGAACGACACAGCTGTGTTGTTCATATTATTTCTTTGAGGAAATAGTGCGTCCCTTTCTGCAGCTGGAACTGTAATGAGAGGACCTTTTGTAGAAGGTAAAATTATGAGAAGCCTGTAAGTAGCCTGGGGTCCTGCCTGGGATGTCAGGTGCCAGTGGTCTCACTCAAAAAGGAAGGCAAGAATACCCGGTATGCAAATTGCTTGGCCGTGTAGAGGTGGGGCTGCTTTCCCCAAAAATTACTGAGATTCATCTCTCTGGTGGGTGTTCTGCAGGACTGATATGTCCACATTCATAGCAGACCTCAACCCTGAGCAAAAGAGCTGGGAGAAGAAAAACTCATTGCTGTGGAGGGAGGTGCCTACATTAGACATGTAGTAGTGCTCGCCTTGCTCTATGATCAATGGTCAGAGAAACAGCTCCTGAGGGCGGTTCAGCCCTGGCAAGGTCAGAGTTAAATGCCTGGAGAGCTCGGTTAAATTCCTGAAGCAGGGTGGGATGACTCCAGAACTGTATGCGCTGCCAGGGACAAAGCCACCAAATCATCTCAGGGACCAGAGGGCTGCCATGAAATGCCATGCTGCGTTTTGAGGACAACACTTTCCCTAGGACTCTCAGAGTAAAAAGAAAATAATGATCATCCAGGAACCTTTCCATCCTACTCCTTTTTAGCAGATGTGCAAGTTAGTCACAGAATAAGCCCAGCTGATACAGAGACTGTAGATCGACAATGAGGTAAATCAGGCTGTAGTACTTCGGTTGCTTGGCCAAAAATCTTGCAGGCACATGATGTAAATGGCTGATTCAGTGCAAACTCGCTCTGCCAATTCAACGTTCTTCAAAAACGCGCACAGTCAGTTGTGCACTAGCTATCTTGAAGCCGGATCCTGTACTGTCTGGCTGCTCCACGCTAACCGTATGCAGGATCAGGTGTCGTGTGTCCTCCTGCTGCTGGGATAAAACACAAAGCCAGCATAAATGCCATACCTGTCTCTGGCTAACTTAACAGCAAGGTAGAAGTGGGCTTATATCTGATCCACATCAAATTCATTCTGCTGAGGAAATTTAATAGAGCCCATTTTACAGTAATGCCCATCAGAGAGATGCTCTGCTTCACCATCGTTTTGCATAGCTGAAACACAGTTACAGACCATGCCAGACAGTATTGTATATCAAAATGCAGTGTCTTCAAGGGTCAGTGTTATGCACGAGCATAGATCACATATACATGTGTGCATATGTGTATCTTAAGCAGTAGGAACTAGTCACAAGTCTTCTAGGTAATTTTGTAAAGGCCGTTCGTCTTTAACTGCGCATCTTTCAACTGCTGCTTCACATGAGGAAAGCTGAGGATTTTGTCTGTAGTTTATCTGTCTCTTTTTTGTTTGTTTATTATAATCCAGGACAAATGATTCCGGCCTCCTTGCTTTCAAAGACCATTTGCCTGTAACTCAGATAGTGATCACTGACACAAACAGATCAAATTCTGAGGCTGCTTGGAAAATCGGCCCTTTGCGTTGCTATGGAGACAGTGAGTACTAGCTCTTCTCAATTTCCATAGGTACAGAACATCTCCTCTCTTTGGTTTGTTTGTTTGGGGGGTTTTTTAAGGGTTTTATTTTTATTCTTTTTGCTAAAAGGTGCCTTTCCCTGAGCAGCTCACAGCTGCTGTCCTGTGCCCATTAACTATAGAGAAGGGGGTTGTCGTTTGCAGGGCAGTTCTGGAACGCCGCGTCCTTCAACACCGAGGCCTCCTACCTCCACTTCCCCACCTTCCACGCCGAGTTCAGCACAGACATCTCCTTCTTCTTTAAAACCACCGCCCTGGCTGGCGTCTTCTTGGAAAACCTGGGGATTAAAGACTTCATACGGGTTGAAATAAGCTGTAAGTTTTCCCACTGAGTATATTTTCTGTATGCCCAATTTGACAGGAGCAGGGAAGCAGGAAGGATGTTTTTTCTTCTGTCTTGGGACTGTCAGAGGAAGAAGAAATAAATTGGAGATGTAGGCACTCATTGGACTGGACGCAGATGATTTAGGCTTAACTCCCTCTCCTTTCAGAGTTTCCTTTTATAGCCTTGGTCATTACACTTAGTCTTGCTATGACTCAGTTTGTCTTTCATGAAGAAAGCGATGACTTTATTTACCTTTTTGTCCCTTAATTTTTTCCCATTTTTTCTCTTTAAAGAAGGAGCAGTAGATGTGCCTGTGAACTGTAATTTTAATTGAGAGATGTAAAATTTAATACAAATCATTCAGTTGATTACTTTTATTGTTGTATCAGTGACATATCCAGTGTTGTAGAGGAATTCAGTGTCTATGGTACAACTGTGAGGCTAGGATGAGCTAGGAGGCTGATGTAAGAGGAGTCAGTCACAATTGTAATGGGCCTTGAATACTTTAAAATTGAGTTAGGGGTTGCAATGTAATTGTAACTCACTGTATAAAAAAGAGGAGTAGGGAGCTTAGTAGATTTAGCTTCACCCCTGTTCTGATGACTTTGAATATTTACAAGTGACAAAAGGGTATTGTGGCATTGAAGTGAAATATGACTCCTATATTCCAAATTTTGTCAAGCTTAGGAAAAACAAACTGAGTGCTATGCATTTTATAATATGCCTATAATAACCCCAACATAAAAATTTAATAAAATAGGGCCTCAAGGCCCTTCGATTCATTAAACCAATGGTAAATGTCATGGTGCATTATCACAAGGTAATGAGGTATGATTTACTGTTAATTGCACATCAAAGTCCAATTTGGTTGCACTTAAGTGTACTGCATTTCATTTTCAGGGCCATAGAAATAAAAATGGTAGTTTGATATCAAATATGACAAATACTGCAAACCACTAAGATGACTGTTTAGTAAATGCTTTCATATCTGTCCTAAACACACACACAGAAAAAATTTAAAACTTTATTTAAAAGTTTGAGGAAAGTCTTTTCTTTTAAACTTTAGGCTTCTCATTAGAAGTTTTGTGTTGTGTTTCTTGCTGCCAGATGTAATTTGCAGCCTAAAGGGCTTKTATCAAGGAAGTTCTGCAGACCAGCTGCTTAGAAAGGAAATGGCCTTTCAGCAGATGCAGGGGCTTGGAAAGGATCTTTGTCTATCCCTATGGAGCATTTCCTATCTTAACTGTATAAGAAGCAGCTTCTAAAACCAGACTTGTCCAATTTGTTGGGCTTGAAAGACCAGGTTGTTATGAATTTTCAATCCACTACCTTCTGGTTGGTGTGTGGTCTGCAGACCTGATCCTTGCTCTTTCTGGTTGTATTCAGCATTTTAGGGAGAAAAAAACAATCAGGAATGAGAATGTTAGAGTTATGGCCCCTTTTAGGCTTTCAGCAGAGCAAGATGGACTACTTTATATGATTGTTGCTTTCCAATTATAACATTGTCTCTAGGAGCCTTGCTATCTGTGGGCACGTGTGACATGTGCCCCTGTAATTTGGGATCATCARTGAACTAGTCTTTCTCATCTTTTTTTTCTTGCTTGCTGGGTCAGGCTTATTCATGCAAAGAAATGCTTGGAGGTTTCTCTCCTACTGCATACAGCCAAGTTCTGTGGTCGCTAAGTACGTGCATTTTGAAAGATTTTGTCAGAAAGAGCTCCTTCATCCTTTCCACCATCTTAGCATTATTTATCCAAAGCTTTAGCTACCACTGTGTGACTTTAGTACAGTTTTTGGCACTTTTACTTCCAAAAGAGAATAAACTACCATTTCTAGGGCACAGTAATTGTTATAGCAAAAAAGATGGGTACCCACAGCCAAACATAATCACAGCAGAGATCAGTGAGGCTGCAGGCTTAGATTTACATATAAGCTGCTGTGTAGGAGATGGGAGGTAAATGATGCTGTACTATTTGCTGGCATAAAAGTTAATGGACCCTATATTTATGTAAGATTTCTTGATGTCAAAACCACTCTTTAATTCAGACCTTCATTTCCTCTTCACATCTATGTATCTATTCCAGCCCCCAAGGAGATCACCTTTTCTGTAGATGTTGGAAATGGTCCCATGGAAGCCACAGTGCAGTCTGCCACACCCCTGAATGACAACCAGTGGCACTATGTCCGAGCAGAGAGGAACCTCAAGCAAACCTCTCTTCAAGTGGACAGCCTCCCCAAGAAGGTCTTGGAGGCACCTGCAGAGGGCCACTTCCGTTTGCAGCTCAACAGCCAATTATTTGTAGGTAGGGAGCATTTAAGGGTTTCTGTGGATACCTGCAATATTTGTATGTCCAAACCTGGTAATGGGATTGTTTTGCCACTGAGCTTGGGTATGGTAACCTCTTCTGCCTCCTTTCTTACACCCCTGGCATAGGCAGTGTAAAGCAGACCCATACTACTGCCTCTATACTCAAAGCATTAGCTATACTTTGTACATTAGATGATATTTTTAGGCTTTAAAATTGCTTCAAATATATTTAGTGCCAAAGAATTCTGTTCGGTAATTCCTCTTGTTCAGCTGTGTAATTTGCTGTAGTGGATGTGATCTCTCTTGTTCAGATGCATTGTAAAAGGCACGAATTCTTCATGCAAGTTTCTGGGGTAAGACCTTCTGATTACAATATGTGCTAAAAACCTGTTCCTCCAAACACTCCTGCCAARACCTTCATTGGGCCCTAGAGTGCATGCGTGAGAGAACTATGAACACAGTCAAAGCAAATACAGCTATTTTAACTGAAGGTGATCTGTAAAAGAAAAACCCTCTGTTTATGTATAGTTTACTTCCCTATCTCCAATGAAAATGAAACAGAGACTGGTACCAGTTAGTACCTGATGATAGTTTCAGGGACTACAGAGGGTCTTTTGCCTTTTCTATACCTGAACACTCCCTTTCTGAGTAATTCCTTCTGCCATGGAGCAGACTGTAACCTGCTTATTATTCAGGGCCATAAATAGCTAATTACTGATCCTTTCCTTAAAATGGATTCTCTTAGCTGAAATTCTATAGCAAACCTCAGTCTGTCAATACCACACTTTATTAAAGTTTACCTATGTATCCAGACCCTTTAATTTAAGAAGATTTTGAGATGTTTATTTGACATCTTGTTAAGTTATATATGTGGTAATTACTGGTCTTTGAATGGAAGGAGTGAATCTGTTGTTAAAGTGATACAGCTTCATCAGTGGCCRTGAGTCCTTGCCTCATAGCGGTTGATTCATACCTGAAATAATCTCTCATAGACTCAGTCTGAGAAAAATTCACCAAAGAACTCAGAAAGAYGAGTTTAAGACTGTCACAGCGTGAGGTTTCTGTTTTGTGGAGTGAGGAAGGATGTGTTCCTCAAATGCCAGGATGCTCTGAAGAGCTGTTCTGTGAGCAGGGGGACCTGGAGGCAGTCGGTTGGGTGGCCACAGACATCTCAGGGACATGGGAAGACATAGGACATAGTTACTTTCTCTCAGCTGAGGAGTGAACACTTCTCACTGTGCGGTAGTATGGTTGCATTCAGTTGTCCATCCACACTTTTACTGAACCTCAACAAAAAGAACAGAAAACATGCTTTTAGGAGTGTTCTTTGACCTTTAGCCATTACAGAAATACATATTGAAGGCCTACGTTTTCCAGTGTTTCCAGATTTTCTTCAGTGTTTCTAAGAGTAACTAGAAGGGATGGAAACCTGAACAGCCTCCTCATTCTGACCCTATTTGTCCCCAGGTGCTCCAGGGAAAGATGGCAGAAGTCCAACCATACACAGATGTGGCATAATTTGATTCCACTGAAGGTCTCATTCCAATCTCTAATAGGAAGCAACTGATTTAATACCTGAACCATATGGAGTGAATTTTATCCTATCTGGAAAAAAAAAATGTGTAAAAAACATTTTAACATTGTAAAAGGGAAAGAAGCAGCAGCCCATAATAGTATTTCCTCCCTCCGTAATCCACGACATACTTGTTTCTATAGTTGCAGCATTGTGCACACTGATGATTAAAGGGTTGCCACAATTAGTATACATATTCTTAATTAATAATCTATATAACTGACATGATTTGCTGTTTTAAAAATGTTCCTAATATCTTTTAATTTAATCTCCCTATTTTGTTCCATTTAAACATGGAACTTTGTTTTCATGGTGGAAGTGGCTAGTCATCAAGATCTAACTGGTTTTTTTTGTTGTTGATTCTTCTCCAGAATCAATTCAAATATTTTGTAAACATCATAAATAAGGCTCAATGACAACATTTAATTTAGTTTATTTATATTCTGGAAGGATTTATTGATCCTTTGGGATGAAGGAACTATATTAGTATCACATAGCATTCTGATGATGATTGAATGGAGATTCARTGTAGCTTTCAAACCGTGATCTTTTTCCTGTAGCCTGAGAGATGTCAACATATGCATAGAATATGTGAGTCCGTTTTGTCTCGGTTCCTTTTGGGGGGTTATACATAGTAGATCACACACATAAAATGGATTTGGACAACTATAAAATTTGGCTAAAGAGGACTGTTGGCTTATAATATTTGTCCAGATTTTTCCTTGACTGTATGTGATAGAAGGATTTGGCTCTCAAGTTTTTATGCTGTTTGTTTTAAAGCTGGTCTGTCAAACAGACTTTACCTTCTGTGACTTATATCAAAGGAAGCTGAACAGAAGCCTTCTCCATAAATGTTAACAAAACAGATATAGGCAGCCTTGGAACTGTGCTTCATTTACTTCTGAACTGGTGATACTGATATCTAAGTTAATCAACCTTTAAATACTTTGCAAGGAGGGGAGTTAAGAAGGACTATCTTTCTTTGGAAGTTTATTTTGAGATTGACTGACTTCAGTATTTTAGGAGATTCTGGCTTTTACTGAAGATTTTCCAGTGACTAAGCACAGAGGATTTCTCTCTTGCGTGTGTCGGTTCTTTTATGTCCAGTAAGGGACAAGTTCACACTGCAGTTTCCCTGAGCAGAGGCCTCAGTGCTGTTTCTTTCTCATTTGCCCAGCTATCTGTTTTCATGAAATTGGGAGAACATAATATCTTCTCTGTTAAATTTGGGCAAGGAGTTTAAAAACGTCGGGATTCAGAGATAAAAAAGAACCACGTATTGAGGTAAATACTCTTGTCCATAAGAAACGAAACCAAAAAACACCAAACCACAGCAACTGTCCAGTCCTTTTAGATGGAGGAAAAGTTGATTGTGACCTAATGCAAGATGGTGAAAGATGTGAACTTCATTTACCTCAGGGGATAACAACTGATATATAATGACAGTGAGTTCAGTGGTCATGGTCATGGTTGGTCATTCTAGCAGAGAAATCCAGGTGTTCGGAGCCAAAGGGCAGAACTTGGGGAATATCACCATGACTTATATTGTCCCTGTGCTAATTTTGAGTTTTTCACATTCTTGAACTTTGGCCTATCTGGGATATTTGCAGGGTAAAATTCAATTCTCAACTTGCTCTATGTACTTAGGTATAACTATGAGTGCATTTTAGTATTTCTAAGCTGCATTTCTATGGTATAACTCTGATAGTTAGTCATGTCTTACTGGGCTTGAACTGACATTATGTTACTTGGAAGCACAGTACTATCTGTTAGAAAGCTTCCCTTGATCACTTATGGGCCTTGAGAAGCATAAAGCAGCCGTAATTCATTATTTGCACAGTAATGCACCTACAGTACTCTCATTCTGGAGCTGGTACCACATCACAGGTAGGGAAGTTCATACTTGTTTTACATTACCTGGGAAGATGCACTCAGGTGGTGATTTCTGTTTACCTTGAGGCCTCTTTTATGCATCAGTATGGTATAAAAAGGAACTGGTAAAGCTAATGTCTGTCCGTATGCTCATGCTACTAATAGTAATCACAGAAATACTAGAGTTAAGGTGTAATTTCTTTCCTTATTGCCTGTTCTCCATTCAGTTCTGCCCTGMCACCTTTCATTGCCCTGTTGTGTGTTTGATTCAATGGTCTTGGCAGCTCTTGCACTTGCTGACGTGACATCTGCCCGGCACTTTTGTCCTCAGGGGATGTTCTACTTAGGGGAGCAGAACCTCAGCATCTGCTTTGACCGGGCCTGCCAGCATGCCGCATGACACGTGTAAGAGATCATTACTGCAGGATGTTCCCAGGATTCCACTGCAGCGATGATTTCTTATATATGCCATGCAAAATAAATYGTAGAAAATGGGTCCTTTCCTGTTGGATCCACCTGCTGATAAAACCAAAGGGAGGGGAGTCGAAATGGAAGTGTTCCTGTCCTCTCCTTTCATTTCCCTCTCATCCATAGCAACACAATGTGAAAGATTCAAATTTGCAATTCTTGTTTTATTCCTTCACTTCCTATAAATGCAACCTAATAACATGTTAAGAGCCATCCGGCCTGACTGTATTCAATTACAGTTCCTCTCTGTTAAGGAAATGGTCTTTTCAGTTATGCGTAGTCAGTAAGAGACAAAAGTGTAGATTAAATAATGTTTGTATGATTAGCTGGTGTATTTAATGTGTAATTGACTTACAAGGCACATATGTATTTATCTAGGTAGTACCAGAAAGAGTCTTTCTATGGCTAYGCTTATAAAATTTAGAATAAAGACAGAAAGTCTGCTTAAGGCCAACATTGGCACACACAGACTATGCAGCAGGCTTCTGAGATAGCTTTCTGTGTGTGTGAAGAGAAAGGGAAAAATGAATTTTTCATTGTCAGTAGATTGGAGATTGCTCAAAATCAAAAGAGCTGGAATTTTAAAGCATCCTAAAAGAATTAGAAACCCATTTCTGCCTTTCTTTCAATGAGTCTTGAGTATCTAAATGATTTAGTCTGCTTTATAATCCTCAGTCACAGCATGGATGTCCCTATACCTGGCTATATTTCTTATATTAATTTAAAGAAATTACAGTAGAAAGAACAAACTCAAAACAAACTTTATAAGCCAGATAATATCAACTTCACCAAGCTCTGCACAAAAATAGGCAAATGTAGCATCACTTACTCTGGAGGGAGAGGCAAAAATCATTCAGGAATACGTTCAGGAATGTATTTGAAGATAGGTCTAGCCAGTTGAAGAAAACTGCTAGAATACCCAAATAATAAATGGATTTGATGAGTAAATGCTGTGTGGATCTAGGATCAGGTAGATGGTCTCCAATAAGCTCTATACTTGCCAAATGTTAGAAGAGGAAAAGAATCATAAATGGATTTTACATATGATTTCTCACTTTTTGGCTTTCAGATGTGCTTTAGAGATCAGTGAGAATATGGGCAGTTCAATAAACATGACATCTGTGGTATAGTTAGAAATAGTTTGTATTCATTCCTTAACTGCTACAGCTGGGATTTGTATGTTTGCAGAGAGAAGAGTCAAGGAGACTGTCTTTTATCCTTGCAATATTTGTGGTTACTTCCTATGCAAAAGAAAACATAGTTACCAGCAATTTTAAAGGGGGAATCATATTTGGGCATTAGGCATTGCTGAAAATGCCTGTATGGTATGTATCATTTTAGAACAAAATCTACAAAGAAAAGGATCATTTCTGCACAGTGCAGTAAACACAAATGTCCCAGTTCTTCTGTTCTGATGCCTTTTAAAATAAGTAAGCTAACATTTGTACATCAGAAAAGAGAACTTGGCTGAAGAAGTGTTTGAAAATATTTTTTTCTGTGAGAAAGGCACCATAAAATTAGCATAAAATAAACTTCCTTCTAGGCTTACACATACTATCTAGAGTTAAATTATTCTCATTTAAATCCAAGACCCATGTATTTCTCCTGTTGACATGCAAGAAAGAAAAATATAAGTCAGAATAGTATAGCAAGGCAATAAGGTTTTGGCGAGATTGCTTTTCAGCCTGGTGTTCCATTCTCTTAGCATGCGGCAACATGGTTTTAATTAAACAATATATGACAGAACAGATGCTGTTCTCCAAGGAATTCTTCAAAAGACATAGTTTCTTAGTTGATGCATTTTGACATAGGACCAACTTCTATGGAAGAATAGTTTGGAAACATAACTTCTTTCCTACTCTTATGCAGGAGATGCATCACCAGTAAAGCTAACATTTCAGAGCCTACAAAAACACTGAGCCAGAATTAGATTTCTCAGCAGGAAAGTTGCAGTAACTTCAAAAGCAAAACACTGGCAACTGCCAAACAAAGCCTTCAGTAACGGAAGTATTGATATTTTTACAAAGTAGTCTTATCATCATCATTAATTATTATCATTGTCAGAGACCACCTCTTATGGGATTGGTGTCTTTATTATAAACAGGGATCACTGTTAGCAATTTCAGTGGGCAGATAATAAACTAATTAGCCTATAGAGCCTGAACTGCCCTCTTGCCTAGATCCTTACAGCTCTGATCTTCACAAAGAAGTGCAGTTATGTTTAACAATTCAAATAAATGACACAGTTGTGACCCAAACTCACACTTCCTGCCTGCAACAGCCATTCACATGCAACATCATGTTGGTCAGTCATGCATAAATTCTGCTTCCAAAGTAATTTCCCCTCAGCCAGAAGGCCTGATGCTGAACATGATTCATCCTTGTTGTCTGGAGTAGTCAGCATGGGTAGCTCACCTGTTGTTGGGATTAGGGTGTTATTTATAGTCTGTACTATGGCAACAAATAGAAAAGAAATTTTAGGTTTAGGTTTCTCATGTATTAAGTGATATGCAGACTTGTGATAAAGAAGCTAATCTTTTCCCAAATGAATCTGCAGTCTAAATGCCAGATAGGGCAGTTGATAAGGCTGAAAAGAGAAGAATGGTAAGAAGAAAGTGTCACATACACCTTTTTATTCCTTTCATAATGATAAATAGAGACCTTTAGTTTCCAGGGCTGTCCATCTGTCATCTTTTGCCACTGTATGCATTGATATAKAATAGATAATATTTTTTAAACTTCATGGGTTCCTATTTGTACCTCTGGATTGTCTTTCAGCGCTTTGATTACTTTACAGACTCATCAATGAATGCATGACCTTTGCCCTCTCTTTCTCAGGAGGAACAGCTTCCAGACAAAAGGGATTTTTGGGATGCATCCGATCTCTGCATTTAAATGGGCAAAAACTTGACCTTGAAGAGAGAGCTAAAATGACCCCTGGTGTTAAACCTGGATGTCCAGGACATTGCAGCAGTTATGGTAACCTGTGCCATAACGGAGGAAAATGTGTGGAGAAGTATAATGGTTATTCTTGTGACTGTACCAACTCAGCCTATGAAGGACCTTTCTGCAAGGAAGGTAGGCAGCATGCTTTGATCCTAAGCCCTTAGTGATTTCACCCACGTCAGCTTGGTGTACTCCATATTAGAAGAATTTGTTCCAATATAAGCTTTCCCTTGAACACCACTAAGGGTTTACCTTAAGTGGGCTATAATCTCTCATCTTGTTGACTTCAGTGATAGCTTCAGAAATTATAAACAGGACTGGTTGTACTACCTGTTATTAAAGTTACCAACTATATCCCAGTGTGATTTCTATTTTCAGTTACATATAACTTGGCCCAAACATTATCCACTGGGGCTGAAATTTCCCATTGAGGTTGTCTGCTCATGTCTGAATGTTTGGTGTGCTTGCTTTTAAATCTCATCCAGCTTGCTCCACCTAAACAAAATCTTGAGAACTTCTCTTTGCGGAGTTTTGGAACAATGGTTGACAAAGAGGCATAGTCTTTTTATGCTTGTTGCCATCCCTGTGACAACGCTGAACTTGGCCACCCTAAGAGATGTTAAAAGTAAGCATGCATCATTCAGGAGAAAATTGATTTGAACAGTTTGGACTATGATGAGTGTGTTCTCACTGAACCTATTTGCTGACTCTAAGGAGATATATGCATTTGACCGGAGTAAGGAGCAGGACAAATAGAGAGCATCCAGTTTAGATAACATGCTCTTTGAGAGAGGAAGAAACTACAGAAGCTCTGCTGAATAATAGCTAGGTGCAACGTGAGCATTTTAATTTCCATGGCTGCCCCTCACCTTGCACATGCTCCAGGTTTAAGTGGGCTGCATCATCTGCTGGTGTAAATCGGCCTAGTTGTACTGCAGTCCATGGAACTATGCCCACTTACATGAGCTGAAGATTTGGCACCTATGTCACGAGAAGCATGTTGAATCACTGCATAGTATCCTGTTAGGAGATGACCCTGCTGCTATACAGATGGAGCTGCTTTATTGGAGACAATACTTGCAATCAACTTACAGCAGAAGACATCACCATGATGAATTTACTGTGCCTCATATGAGTAAAAACTGCTGTTGTCACTTGCATGTATTTTCTGGCCAGACTGTATTGTGCGTGTATTGAAAACGCAAGTCTGAGCTGTTGGGATCCAAGCATGCACAGATAGAAGTTTCTCTTCCTTTGGAGTTACCTTTCTCCCTCAGTAGCTGTCTTTTGGTAACTGCATTGCTTTAATAACAGCTTTCTTTAAAGAGAAGATGGGARAGAACAAATTTATTGTTGTCTTTAGTGTGGTGGGTAAGATGGAGAATATACCCATACATATTGACTATCGGTAGATGGTAGGCAGGACATTTATTTGGCTGATGAACATTTTGGCCTGTCCCATCGTGTTCATGGAAAGCCTGCGTATTCCTAAGCAGGCTTGTGGAGCTCTGATGCTAGCRCTGAAAGAGTTTAAGTTAGGGGCCTATCTCCATACACCATGCTTCTCTGTGTCAGACATATTGACTGTAAGGAAGGCTGCTCTGCTTGTCCAAACTAAGAGACAGTGATGCCAAGTGGGTTGGGAACGTTTTGCAGTGTGCTGCTGTCTGAGATGTGCTCTTCTGAGGCAATGAGTTCATGTCCATGCCTGCCTGAAAGATCTGAAAATGCAGTATCTGATTTTTTTCCCTTGGTTTATATATGCTTTCAGAGGTTTCTGCATTATTTGAAGCTGGCACTTCCATTACCTATCTTTTCCAAGAACCTTATCCTGTCACAAAAAATGCAAGTACTTCAAGCTCTGCCATTTATGCGGATGCTGTCATGTCCAAGGAAAACATTGCATTTAGCTTCCTCACAGCACATACTCCAAGTCTTCTGCTGTACGTCAACACCTACTTTCATGAATATTTGGCTGTGATTCTCTCCAAGAACGGTAAGTGCTCTTGATTTGCTACCAAAGGGAGACAAGTGTGACTATGTTAAGTTTTTTGTGATAGAATTCAGCACTAATTCAAGTTTGGTTCTGTGTCTGCAACTTTATTAGCTTCATGGTATTCAGTTCATGCAAATGGCCATCACTTTTGTTTATATCCCTTTATTTGGCATTCAGTGCTACGCTTGCCTATTCAGTCTTTGAATAATCATGTTGTTGGGGCTTAAAATGGTCCTTGACTTTCATTTGGCARGACTATACAATAGCAATTCCTTGCTATTTATTCCATTCTGAAATCCATTAGACCTCCAGGATAAGGAAATGAGAAATTCCGTGAATGTACAAGAGCATTTGGTGCAGGAATATATTATCAATTTATCTTTTGCATCCTCTCTTGGCATGTGTGTTGATCTTCGGTGTGTTCTTTCACACGTATATGGCCAGTACTACTGAATATTAGAGCCAGAAAATATCAAGTGTTCTAGCTTCACTGACCGAAACATAAGGTGTAAATCCATTTGCTATTTAAAGGTAAATGGGGTGGGTGCTTTCTGAAGCTATGCTGAGATCTTAGGGGCACGGATCCTATGTATTGTCAATAAGACTTCAGCTCCTGAGTCTTGCAGTGCTTTTAGAAATCTCACTCTAGATAAACATCATTGTAGACAAATGATGATGTTTGAATTATTCAAGAGCTGTCAGGCACTGGAGCCCTGGAAGTGATGAGTAAGCATGTGGGTGAGTCACTAGCCCGTGTGGCAGAACAATAGGAAGTTAATGCTATGTGGTTAAATACGTGCATTTGACTGAGTGACCCAGACCACTCTGAAGTATTGCAAATTCCAAAATAGCTCAGGTCTCAAGTACCAGCAAACAAAACTAAAGAAGAAAGTTTTTATTCTTTGTATGGGCTCTCCAGCAGCTTATCTCCTGGTTATGGCATATGGTTGGCTTTTGGGTTGGCATGGAACTAGCATCTGTGCCCCTGGCTGCAGGAGGGGCAGCTGAGGCCGGTCTGGGCCTACTGCCCCTATGCAAAGTCTCTTTGTCAGGGGAGCAGTGTGGTTCCTGAGGGACCCCTCTCCTCTCTTCTCCTGCAGGCTAGTTCCAGAGCTCCSTATCCACTTTGCTCTCTGAGGCAGGTGACACGTGTTTATGATTTTGACATATGAGACATATGAATATTCCAGTATGGAGCTCACCGGGTCAGAACAGTTAGTCACTCCTGAGGTGAAACCTTAGAGTCTGCTTCTCAGTCAGACTGAGGTCTCTTTATGTCACTCAGGCAATAGAAAAATAGCCTTAAAGTGAATGAAAATGTAATATCCATTTAAATCACCTTTACTGCTGCCAGAGTAGTGTAAAATGACCTTAGAAACATGAGTCAATTGCCTTTTATTGATGAAATACAACCATCAACAAGCTATAATTGGAAGGTCTCAGTTCTGGAAGGGGGATCTTTAACAGTGGTTGGGGAAGGGGTCAGGATCAGGATGCCGGGGAGCTCTCATAGCACCTCAGCTGAAACGCGGTTTTTAAGATTAGCCAAACATTTTGGCAGCTGCACCATCTGCAGAGCTCCTCTTTGGCTCAGTTGGAATTAGAGACCTTCGGAAAATTAGGTGGAGCAGCTCTCAGCACGCTCAGAATCAGGAGGCAAATTGCAATGGTGCTGCGGTGCTTTTCTCATCCCTGTACCTCTGTTTATCCATTTGTAAAATGTAGATGACATTAATTTAAAGGGTTGCTGAGATATCAGGCTCCAAAACCCTGGACTATAGAATGTAGCGCTGTGTGAAAATAATTGTTAAGGTAACTAACTGACCTTGGTTAACTCCTGGATGTCCCTTCCAGAGTTGCTCTGTGAATGCTTTTGTGTCATTCTTTGAAGAGTCTTTTTAGTCATGTATATCCTCTGCCTTTTGTCCCTCATTTAATCATTTTTAAATCTCATATCCTCTTATTTTTTAGTCTTGTTGGAATTGAAGTTATTCCAATGAAAATAATGTTTAGACATGTTACTCTTTCTTCCTCCAAGAGGTTTATGCTTGCCATAAAGTTACTGGACTATGAAAATAATGTTCTTTGTAGTATTAAAAGTGAGCAGGATTCCTTTTCCATTACTGGCTCTTTTTCAAGGATATTTGCTGAGGCTGGCAGCGTATGATAGAACCTAGACAGGTCCCTGCTGGATAACTGATTCGTTAAATAAAGGTTAGGGTCCTGGTAAAATGGGAATGGGCATTCTCACTTGAGAGTTGAGCAATGATATTCTTCACCGTAATCCCAAGACCCTTTACACTTGTTAAGAAATAATATTGGAACAATCTATGCATACTTTAATACTTCACAACTCAGCCCAACTTTTGTAAGTATTTTCAAGGAACTACTCACTGACATTGTTATTTCCCTTTTCTATTATGCAGAAAATAACTAGGCAAATTCTTATTTAATAAAAGTGACAATGAAAAGAATGCTCTTGGTAATTCAGACTTTCCATATTAAATGTTTAATATGAAAGAAGTGAAAGTGTTTGAAAGGCTTGTTCGTATTTAGACTATATTGAAAGGGGCTTATACGGAGATGAACATGATTAGGCAGCTATGGTCTAATCCAGACAAGCATGAAATATTCCCTGCAAAATTGATTGGTTTCAGTAAAATTAATAAATAACCATGCTTAACCCTAAGGCACTTTCATGCAGTCAGTCTGTAAAGGAGGTCATGTCATTAAAAGATACAGGACGTATTGTCTGAGACACTAGAATTATGGTAAAATGACTCATTTAGAGTTACCCAACAGGTCCATGTCAGATCTGGGAACAGAATTAAAATGTCTTCATACCCACTCACAGCTTTATCCATTCATCATGTTGCTGCCCACACAGAGTGCCCTCCTAGTGCTGGGGCACTTGGAGACCACATGCCTCATGAAGAAGGGGAGATGTAACAGATGTTGGGTACCGCCATGTRTCAGTGTAGAAGCTACCATTCTGCATCTGTACAAGTGGCCTCCTTCTCTCATACTGCATGTTCTGTAGTGCCTAGCAGCTGATGTTCCTAGAAACAGCTCCCACCCAAAAAACTAAGCTGTATCACAAGGTTGTTCTTAATTCTGGTCAATTAGCTCTTGTACTGGCAGCTTATGGATAAGTTTTCAAAAGTTCCTGGCTTTAAAGATGAGTTAGGGATTCTTTGTGCCATTAGTTACTAATTAAGTTTCTAAGTCACACCAGTGCATTTCAAAATTGTATGCAATAACTTAGCATTGTCCTCTCTTCCCCCATCTTATATATTGTATCCATGTAATTTTTAAATACATTGCTTTTCTTCATGTCCTTGGCCTTATCAGCTTAGTGTTAGCTAGAGTAATTTAAAAGATCACTTTTTCTAACATGTTTTCAGGGAATACATGCCCTCAAGCATCTGCATCTTGTAACACTGATACATTAATCAAATGGTGAAAAATCTAGTTTGATGCCATTAATTAGTATGAAGAAAGGCATTCACACATCACAGAATTGTTCCTTCTTATGAGTATCAGGTCACTTGCTTCGTGATCTTTTCCCCTTGAGGGATGATCAGGTCATTAGATTATATTGTACCTACGGACAGAGCTGCAGTGCAGCAGACAGTCACTATGGATGTACACCTAAGCTTGTTGCTGCAGTGGTCAGTGAAAGGCTGGTTATCTGATAAGTCTGCATGAAGCGGTACCAGTGATGTGCTAGTATTGCCATCAGTGGTGAACTCCCAAGGGACTGGTCTCTGTGCTGCCTGGAGATCAGCTCTGCTGGGGAACTGGGACTTGTTTAGGGGAGAAGAGCCTGCTTCCCAGCTCACGGCCCCACTGATCCCACATCTGAAAGAATAACAGTACTGTAGTCATTGGCAGTACATTTTTAGTATTAGTGCGGTAGAGGTTTCAAATTATATTGCCCATTACTAAGCTACAGAAAATGGGTAAACAGCTCTAGCCTATTTTTGTGTGTCAGTCCACATGATAAGTCATTCATACCATGGGAAGCTACTGCCAAGAAAACAGAAATATTTTTTTTCTTTCCCAGGCTAGCTTTTTTGCTGTGCATTTTTGGTAGTTTACATGATTTCACAAAATAACCAGTAACTCAGTATTATAATCCACTTGCCTTGATCTCTAAAGAGAGTAATTGATGGGGGGGAACAAACTTTATGAGACAGAAACTGTTAGTGCCTCTCCTTTCTTGTTCTTCCTTCCCCCCTACAATAATCAAATGTGATATGAATACAAAGAAGTATATTGTCTAGAAAATATTTCCACAAGCCTTTGATTCTCAGTGTCGCTGGCTTTCTCTGTGGACACCGTGTGATTCCTAATCTAGAAAAACAACAGATAGCCAGCATCAAAGAAGAGATAGAATCTTGAGCTATCCTAGAGTGACTGAAAATTTATCTGAATTTATTATCTGATCTCATGAGGAACTAAACAATTTGAGCCTTTTTTTCTTTGTCCAGTACTTATTGCCATCAGTGAGCTCTGTTCTCAATTTCTTTGGGAGAGCAAGACTCTGAAATTGCGTAGGAAAGATTAAAGATGGGGAAAAAAAGCACAGTCAAAAACAAAAGTACAAATGAAAACAGCTTGAGTGATTCTTCTGCCAGGTGTTTGATATTCAGAATATAGTAACCAGAACTAGATCTGTCCCACTGCCCTGTCCTGTAAAGTCTTGAAATCAGCTGGTGTTTGAAATAAGTGGGTAAAGAAGCCAAAAGCTGTAATAGATGTGGGGTAAATTAACGCTCTGGAGAAAAAAAAAAAAAAAAGAGAGAGATGAAAACAGCAATGAGAAGCTGCTGATTTTTTCCTTATTTATAAATGAGTAATCTACTGTAATCTCCTCCTGTCTCTAAGTCAGAAGCAGCCTTTCTGTTGAAAGCATGTAAGTTCTCCTTGTTGTTCTTACCTTGCGGTTGCATCTCCAACAACTTTTCTCAGCAAAAACAAAACTTTTAGTGTTCAGATGTAAAGAAAGGCAAAAACTAATAAACCCTTCAGGGAAATGAATCTTTTGGTTCTGTTCATGCTGTACACTCTGGGGTTTGATGGGGCAAAGCTAAAATTGTTAGGGAAAGTGTCATTCACTGAAACATTGTGGGGCTTTGGTGGTGATTTTTAAATTTTCACTGGTTCTCAGGGCTTTATGGCCTTGTGGGCTTTAGATATGGGATGTGAAATATCTCTCACACGAAGTGGGTACCACAGGACATAACTAACTTCAGCAGAAAGAGTCCCTAGTATATAATACTGCTAGAGCAATGTCTTGTCTTCTGACAACACCTTCTGGTTTAGAGGGTTTCAATGCCCACTGAACAGCCCTCACAGTTCATGTGACTGTGAAGTGGAAAATGGTGCCGAGGTTCAGGTACAGTCAATTTTAGCAGATCAGGAGCAGGAAAGCGAGTCTTGTTGGTAAGTGTGGAAGATAGTTTTGTTGAGGAGACCAGTTCTCAAGCAACAGTCCACGAGTGACTGAGAATTGTTCCTGGTCTAGCTCTGCTTCACATTCATTAGATGCCTTCAAATGCCATGTACATGTGCCATATCTTCTAAGTATCATTTCAAGCAATAGCTGTAGTTGGCCCTGAAATCTTACTTGCTGGGGTAGGGGGCAGTGAGGGTTTGGTGAGGAATGGTGAATGTAAAAGAAAGTGTCCCCAGACCTGAATGTCACTAAATGGGAGCCTGTCTATGGTATCATGAGTAGGAGGTGTCAGGATGGCAGGAGATCTCCCAGCCAATTTTTCTATGTAAATAGAAGAAACTCTGTGTTTAGAAACACTTCTGATCCCTTGGATGTTTCTCTGCTGAAAGCATGCTTCACAGAAAATGGAAATGCAGATGAGTTTTCTGCTTAAATCCAGCACTAATAAGTCTTTGAGGCAATAGGTAGACTTGGCATCCTTTTTTTTTTTTTTTTTTTTTTNAAGGAGAAGCAGCCACAACATTCAGCCAAGGACTCTGGCAGATTTCTTTATCTGCTCTCCAAGAAGAGAGAACTGAGAGATCTGTTTCATTAGCTCAATTCCTGGAAATATTTATACTCACCAAGATTATTTTGGATTACTTAAGGGCCAAAAGATGCTTGGGAGACCCACAAGGGAAAAACAAGGGAACTGTAATTGGATTATGTGGAGCAGGAAAGGCTGAGCATGCAGTTCATAATGATCTGTGTTCTGCGTACATGCAGGCTGACTTTGAACTTACTAGTATCTGGCAGAAACCCCCAGACCAATGTCTGCAAATAAACAGCTAGGAAGAAAGCATACATTCCCTTTTGCTTGGAGGAGGTGTTTATCTCCTGGAAGACCTAAGCACCTAGCTCGCATCTGACAAGTGAAAAGTCATTTTTTCTGTTGGGTTTCAAAAAGCTGTCCTCAAAGGAGTCAGGGAGAAAGCTGGAGGAGACTAATCACAAGCTTTTATTTTTAAATGGAAACTGCAGATGCATATATGCTCTTTAGCAATTTTGAAATGAGGGTCTTTTCAGAACCCATTTTTTCCCAAAGCTTTGGCCATGGGGATTGCTTATAGCTGATTCTCAGTTATTCGTAAGTTGTGAATTAGCTGTGCTGTGGATGTAGAGTGTTGTGAACAGGCAGAACTGTTAGCTCAGGTGCCCCTCAGTAGCAGTGTAGTGCTTTTCACACAACACGGAGCCCAAGTTAACAAGCCTGATGAGAACCAACCTGGGTCCAAGCAAACCTGCTTCTGTGTCTTGTTTGTTGTATCCCTACTAGCGTGCTAATTTTCCCCCTAACAAATCCATTATGCTGGCTGTTCCACTGGATAATTAAAAGGTGACTTTGCCCTTCTTTCCTGATCAAGATGGAAAGATTTTCAGGATGTTTATGGATAAATTAAGAATTGCAGAAGTATGCATTTGAAGGTAAAGTACTGCAAGGAAATATGTATAAGCATGTATTTTGCTCCAGAAAAGTCATCGCAATGATACCATTGTATGGCTCCTGTACTAGGATTATTGTTAAATAAATGTTTCATTCTTCCTCTTTTTTTTTTTTTCATTGTAAGGCTTAAAAACACAGGAATCAGTTCTTTGTATGACAATGGCTTGTGGCTTGTTATGAAACTCAAATATTTCCCTTGAGAGTTTGCAATAATCAGGAGAATGATGCAGGTGAGAGAGTCCAACTTCTTCAGTCACAGAGGATGGCAAAACCTATGAAATATTAGGCAATGTTTAGATGAACCTATTGATCCAGAGGAACAGAGTATTTCCCAGTTATTCATGACCAGCAGGGCACTATCTGTAGAACTTAACGCAAAAAAGGACCATTAACCTCAGAAAGTCATGAATCCACGCACAAAGTTCTGCACTCTCTTTATTATGAGCTAAGAATAAAATGGAGGTTTGAGAAAAGAGGTATATGATTATTTTTTTCTAGTTTTATTTAAAAGCTTCTTTCTCACTGTCCTGGTCTAGAGACATCATATAGTGCACAAATTGATTGTTTCGTTTTTTTCTAGTCTGCTCAGATCATCATCTTGCATGTTCTCGTTGTTCAGACATTATGGTTATTTGCTAGGCCAGCATGAGACAAGTCCTTGCTTGAACAGGTATCTGTACTGCCAAAACTGAAACAAGAATGGTTGAAAAATATTAAGAGCCACATGGAAACTGCAGGCTGGGATCTCAGTGAGGGCAGGTTGGCAGGAGTTCCTTGGCATATTTCAGCAGAGGATCTCAGTCTTTTCTCCCTGTGAGCTATTTGCACAGAGTTAGTGATAATGCATAATTTGCAAAGCCAGGGTGAACTTGTGGAATATAATTCATAGGATGATACGTTATCTTTCATTCACTGGGCGAAGAATAAAGGCTCTTCCTGACAGCTTGACTGCTACACTAGCCTTAAATGAAAACTCCAGTGTAAGATCAAAGCCTGGCAAGGAGTTTTTTCTACGTACAAAGAGAATAAACCATAGGGCCTACTGAATGTCTGTTCACGAGAAGACTAATGGCATCCAGTGTGTGTTTAAAGACAGGAGCAGAGATCTGAACATCAGATCCAATAGTATCATATAGATAGTTTGTGTTAATGAAAGGCCTTAAAGTAATTTTTAAAAATACCAAAGAATGTGTAGAAATGGTACAGGTTAAAAATTACCAGAATCAGTCTCACTACTGGAAAGCAGATAATTTCAGGAAGTTTTAACTGAATCTGTTGCCCTCAACTCTTCTCTTCATCTTTACACTGAGTTACCTCTGGGGAAAAAAAGTAATTAATACAGCATCAGCGTGTGAAGAAAACAGCAGCCAGTTCCCCCACCACAAAGAAGTATCTAGGAATAGAGTGATAATGATAGTACTGACTAATAATATATTATTGTCTCACATGCGTGGGATAGCCCCGTTCCCATTTTAGGCTCAGCCACACTAGTATGGATATGACTTGTTTCATTTAGAGGAATGCACCCTTCAAAATCACTAGCATAACCTCTGTGTTACTCACTATTTGCCACTCACTGTTTGCATTGTGAGCTCTATGAATATGGTCTTCTGAGTCATCTTTTAGATTTTTAATGTTTTCTAGCTTTGGAGCAAGAAGCATCTGCCAATTCCTTTTTAATTGCTAGTCAGCCAGTGTTAAGCCAACTGGCTGCTGGTGGATGTGAGACATCTACCAAGGTTAMACACATCTGTCAGTCACGTAAGGGAACTAACTACTGTTGCTGTTGTTTAAGTGACATTCTCAATCTGGCTCCAGGTGCCTAGTGGCATTACAAAGAAAATTGAGGTCGTGGGCCTCCAGATAGGCTCCTTTTGATAGTGTTTTGTTTTGTTTTAAGTTGAAGAAATGCACTGTGAAAATGTGTTATTATATAGGCAGGCCTGAATATRATCCCTAAGTCCCGATTGCTTCAAGCTTTGAGTAGAAGGCATTCAAATAAGCACTTTTTTCTTTATTGCCATAAGAGATTACAAAAAGTTGGGAGTTTGCTGTTTTTTTCTTTTTTACCGCATAAAACAATGTCATCTGAACAAACCCAATAGCTGAGCAATCATATCGGCAAACATACTCAGCAGTTTTTCCTCTTCATTTTCTCTGAGCAAAACAAATAGCAAGAGTCACCTCCTAAAAATGTGCAAGTACTTTCTTAGTTAAAAGCCACTGGACGCTTAAGAGAGAGGGCCTGTTATTTTGAATCACCAGCTGCACTTCCACTGAACAGTAAACTTACTGAGTAAATGTCCCTGAGGAAAAACTGCTAATTAAGGAGCAGGTTTCTTAGCCAGCTGTTCCAAACCAAGAAAGAGGTAGTTCATTTTTAAATATCTAGGCTGTAAAGAGGGAGTACTGTTGCACTGAAGCTGTGCAAGGTGCCAGAGAGGTAATTTGTGGTAGAGATGACTGAAAACTGCCATCCACTGCCCCGCGATCGGGAATGAGCAAACAACATTTCCACCTTACAAGTTGCAAATGGCTTTCTGAGCAAGATATTTCAGATTTTTTTCATAATAGCAATATCAGTAGTTTCACTGATATTCCCCACTTGCTTAATTGGTGCCTTCCTTAATTATTTTCTCTTTTAGCAATAGCTCAGGTGAGTGCTGTGGTTCACATCTTATAATCTGCCAAGGGCACCTGCCCGTTTGAGACAGCTGCGTTAGAGGATCAGTCAGTCCTCAACTCCGGTGTTTCTGGGAGCTTCTGGGGCAATGGGATGTGCAGGGGTAGTCTGAGGTCCTTAGCCTAAAGAAATGTTTGGTTGTTTCACACATACGCTCACTCATTTCTCCCAGATCAGAGTTGTCAGCTGCCCTGATCTGAATGATTTTTCCTGATGTTATGCAACTGTGGTAAAAGTTGTACTTTTTACATGTGCCACCCACACGTGCTCCCTGAACTGCCTCAGCTTCTCTGAGGGGTGCAAGATGTCTTGCCAGCTGTTCCAGCTAGTTTAAGTCATTAAAAAGTGTTACTGAAGTTGTTATAGATGTTGGGTTCAATTTGGGCTCATTTAAAACAAGTTTCTATAAGTAAAGGTCCTGCAGAGAAGCCTCAGACTCCAAGGGCATGTCATTCCCTTCCTTGCTGTTTGATTCTTCAAGACAAAATAATGTAGGACCTATAGTCCTGGTGACACATGTGACAAGAACCTTGCTTATGATTGACTGATTAATAGACCAAATTCCTGGGATCCATTTTTTGCTTCCTGCAGAGCTGCTTTAGCCTTTCTRTCAAATACCCAGCACTGGGTGAGATCTTTCAAGCAGGGAAGTCTTTTCCTGAGCCAGAAAACTCGCTGTAATGTTTTCCTGTGTTCTCTTTTTCAGCCGATGATTTAGAAATTACTGTTTGATTTTCAAAACAAGCTTTTGCGGTCCAAGTCTAATGTAAAGTYAATGGGCATAGGCCACAAAGCCACAAGGTGTTTCTGACATTCCCCTTGATGCAGGCAAGAGAAAAATGACTCTCCTGTGAATACGTTCAATCAGAAAAGGATCTGGACATGTAATGTGTGATATCGTGGCCAGCATATTTCTTCACACTGCAGTTTGGGAATATTTTTTTCTTCAGAGCAAGCGCCTTGAAATCTCTAAACAGCATAATGTCCCTATTATCACTAGATTCAAGAGCTGCTACTACATCTTTCTTGTCCTCAGTAAAAAAAGTGGAAGCAGTTTGAAAGCACCAGGCTGTTCCTGTAGCTGCTTGGAGGTTGGTTATGCTCACACTGATCATTAGTGTACTGCTAGGATGTACTAACCCTGGCCTCCATTGCTGGTAAAAGTATATCCTGGGAGTGTTTTGTTTCAGAAACATCATCCTTTACCTAAGCATCAACATGGGATGTCATAAATACAGCCCTTCTGTCTCCATTTCCCAGAACTTCCCTCAGCACAAGGGAAAACCCCGGGAATTCTGTTAAAATGGCTCTATAGCTGTTTTATATCAGCAGAGAGATGCTATTCAGCCCTACAGTCATGGGTTGTATTACTTCAGGTTACAGATTAAAGACTACAGTGCTTGTTGCAAGCCTGCTTTGATGGTGGTGGAAGTCTCGTTGGGGCAGCGTTGAACTCCATGAGGGCTCATCTCCTCCAGAAGTGGAGGGAAGAGGTTGCACTGCGTGCTGTCACACTGCAGCAAAACTGTGCCTCCTACCCAGCTCAGGCTGTTTTCAGAGCTAGCACAGTGTGTCTCTGTGCAGTGGCACAGTCTGCCGGGTGTACACCTATAGAATCTGAGGGATAACTACAATATTAAGCGTGAATCTACTCTTACCTAGCACTGCTTGGGTAATATCCCCAGAAAAATTTCTCAGCCCAAGGCTAGGAACATGATACCTCCTTCTCTACTTGCTTCCCTCTCTCATAGACTTAATAGAAATTGCCTCCAGCCATTGCATGTATATTAGAGAAGGAAGAAACCACAACAGGCAGTGCATTGCTTGAGCATTATGGCACTCCAGGTGTGTGTGCTCAGACATGGGGAGCTGAAAAGAGGATGACAGGCATGACTGCAACAAGACTGCCAGCAATTACGCTGCTTATGATTAGTGTGAATCCCTACTGTGAGGCAGAAATGATGCAAAAATTAGAGTAGAACTGGTTTATGCACGGATTTTTATTTGCAGTTAGTGACACTGGGATGATGTGATGGAGAAAGTCGGCAAACTAGATGATCAAAATTCAGAGGCCAAAAAAACCCTCTCAATAATAGTTTTAATTAATAATCCATTTATTTTCCCTATCAAGTGTTTCCATGTAGCAAAACGGCTATGTAATCTGTCAGACAAAGAAATGATTCTGTAACCAACAGGAAAAGGTTTGATACTGAATGCAAGCCAGAATCAGCTCTCAACTACACTGGTGTAAATTCCAAAGTAAATCTGGAGAGATGATCTCATGTACTTCTGATTTGTATTAATGCAAATTTGATCCCAGGCAAAATGCCAACTTGAATTCAGTGGTTCTTAAGAGCAGCTGTCCAAAAAAAGTTGTCATTGGAATTCAAAAGGAATTTGATAAAATAAGATGCTACTGACTGATGCATTTAATGATTTAAAGTAAGATTGTATCAGTATAGCAAGTAAGATCAGTTCTTAATGGATGTCAGGAACCTCCTCCATCRTCTCCAAAGAAATAGAACAGATAATTTTCTGTTTTAAATTGGTTGTCCTCTGATGAAGTCAATAGGTATATCCCCATTTGCAGCTGCTGAGAGCCTGGATAGATTACATCTCTTGTTGGATCTCTTTGAACACAGATGTGCTGGTTACTGTGTTGATGACTYGGATATAGTAGTGCCGTTCGTATTTTATACACTGATGTGCTCATAGCGTCCCAAAAGGTAGACAGGTATTTTCACATATGAACTAAGCGACTAATATGAGGTCAGAGGCCAAATCTAGGCCCTGTTTCGTTGTTCACGCTAGTCCCCTTTCAAATGCTCTGCTTCAGACGTGTGAGACTAATACACCAGGCAGCCTGTAAAATACTTCTGCTGGGACATGGTTTTCAGTTTGGACCAAACTGTCCCATCATTTCTCACAGTGAGTCTCCACTTCTTCTGTGTGGCCATCTAGACTGTTGTGTGCAGGGTCAGGTAACCTTTCCTTCCCTTTTTTTTTTTTTTTTTTTTTTTTTTTTTTTTTTTTTTGACTCTCTTGCTGTCCTAATGAGCAACTTTGAAGATGTCCCGTAACTTCTTGGGCTTCTTTTCTCACCTTACATCTTTCTAGAGTAAAGTGACATCTGTTCCTTGTTGATGAATGTTTCATTCAGTACCAGAAAATAGGATTGTGCTTCAAATTTGGACCGTTAAGTGGGATGTTAATGATGATGCACTGTAGCTCCTTGTCCTGGCCATGTAATGAAGGGAGCTTTGCGCTGTGATTCAGGGTGGCTGAATCAGGACCTGTAATATCATACTGAATAATTTAGAAGTTTTTACTGACCTTGTTCTATTCACAAATTACCCTCTAACATCCGTGATTATGTGTGAGAAAAAAATGCCTTTTAACTCTTTTTCTTTTCTTTTCACTTTAAAACCTCACCTGATCCAGTAGACCTCTCAGTCAGCTAAAAAGTCTTCATCCTAGTAGCTCATTCTCATTTTCCCTCTTATCTTTGGAAGCCTTGTCTCTATTCTGCAAAGCTTAGAGAGAGACAGTGTTCTTCTGAGATATATCGAATGTTGCAAAAAGCACAGCTGTTAAGAGTCTGAGCTGCAAACACCGTGCAAGGAAAGAGGAGGATGGATGACCTTGCTTGGACTTTGGTCCAATCTGAAAGGACTGCTGGCATCACTGTGAGCTGCATAGGATGGCAAAATTCCCTCTCTGCAGCAAGTTTATGCATAGCTTTAGAATCAGTTGTAAAGTGAATTTACAGTAGCTTGTAGGACAGCAGAGTTGACTTTATTGAGACTGAAAGGAATAGGTGCGTCTACACTACGTAGTGAAGTCGAACCTCTTTGTGTCTCCTCTCACTAACTCTAGACCTAAAAGCAGGCTTGCAGAGTGAATATTGCAGAGCACAGGAGCTAAATAGCCCTGCTCATTCACCTCGCTAAAAAGCAAGACTGCATCTGGGGTCAGAGATGTCTCTGGATAACATTGCAGTGCAGCATGCAGGTGCRGCAGCTCCCTCTGATTTACCTGGGGGTTCCCTGATACGGTGCTGCACTGCGACATGTAGACAAGTGTTATCTCTGCAAGCATTGAAACTAGTCCGAGAACTAAAACTGTGTGAAAACATCCCTTAATGACAATCATTCAGTCTGCTCCTATCACAAGTAATGTTTGCCTGTAACCATCTGCAAAATCTAGTGATGCTTGGACTGTTTTGAACTTGCTCTAGCAAAAGCGCTGAAATGGAAGGAGATAGGAGTTTTTTATGATAATTTTCAGAACATGGGCTAAATGAAGGACCCTCTGCTTAGAGGTTGTGTTGCTGTCAGCATTCATTTTCTCTTTAGAGACTGTAACAAAGTAGCCCTGGGGAAGCTTTTTAACTCTTATAGTGCCACTGCTATTCCAGGTTGTTTGGTTACTGCTGTGTAAAAAGAGCCCCAAAATTCACAGAATTTTTCTCTCCCTGCTCCTTAATTCCCAGAAAAGTAAACTTGAATGGATTTTATATTTCCTGTAGTCATTTGTGGAGGGATTCAAATTAATATTGAATTCCTCAATTTCTTATGGATTTTGATTTGTTACAGTACTTTCATTTATCAGAAGCACTAAGAAGCCACAATGCTTTTTTTTGCTACAAAGACTGAAAGAGATGTTTGGTATTTGTTTTTATATGAATTATACGATCTTTGGAAATAGGTTAAAAAAATGGGGTCGAAGTAATTTTTTCTGACATCATTTAAAGTGTTTTTTGTGTTTCATGTAAATCCTAATGAATCTGGGCCTTTAAATGTTTGAAATGAAAAGATGTAATTCATACAGTTTTCACTGTCGTTGCATTKCCCGTTATGTCTTGATGAAAACAAATCATAAAATCCAGTAATATTACTTTAACAGAACAGAGCAAGACCTGCATGCCCTCTGGTGGAAGTGATCCTTCACAGTCTAATATAGATCAGCTCTTGTGGCAGTGCTAAATGTCTGATCTGTGGACAGACAAACTCCCCTTTGGTATACTTAGTTACTCAGTTACGTTATATTTCTCCACAGTGGAGTTTGTTAGCTAGTAGGAGGGAAAACTCTTCCAGTGTATTCTTTTTTTTCATACTTTTCATTAAAGTTTGAACTCTTTCATTTCTCTTCARCATTTTTCTTGACTTTTTAACCTTGTTACTCCATTATAATAAAAACAAAATGAGACTTTTATGTTGTTTAARCATTTTGAGCAGTATCTTATTATGGACACAGGTTTTATAGGTAGAACTGTGCTCTGCTTTTAAGGAAGTTTACAGGTCCGATACAAGCTGAGTAAGGATGGGCTCCTTATTTTCACCATTGACTCTGGAAACTTTGCCAACCGAGAGCTGCACCACGTGAAGATTAACAGAGAAGGCAGGGAGCTCGTCATTCAGGTATCACATCTACATGTTGTGGCTTATTTTCAGGACTGGGTTCCCTTATGCATGTTCAGTGTTAAATAATACTTCATGCCACAAACAGACCCACTAGCTTAAATGCCTGCTCCCCAGTAGGAGGCAAAGGTTTCATATTGATCTGATGAAACCAAAGCTGGTTGAACAGCAGAGCAGCTGTGTGGGTTAGACCAAAACTCCCTCTAGACCAGAGTTTGTCCCAGCATCAGAGTGCCCAGAAGATGGGTTTTCTGTAGAGTGACCCTTATTTTGTCTCTGACAATCTGTGAATTAGGCAGTATCATTTCTTCTGAGATGTATGCCCCAAGGAAGGATGTGACCCACACCTTACATCTCCTCACAGCAGAGGAAAGACTGAGGGGACACAGTGTGCCGGTGTCCTGTGCGTGACCRTTGACCGTGCCCTGCCCCTTTGACTGAGGCAAGTCTGGCCTTCGGTGCACCGAAAGAGCTGTGACAGTCTTTCAGTGGGAGATGAGAAGCCCTCCTCTGCCCTATTCCCCTGCATCACCTGTTTTTCCAAGGCAGCAAGAAGAGTACCATCTTACTGCTCCTTCTGCTTTCCTTACCAGGCTAATTATAGTGGTTCAAATTACAAAACAAATTTGCTAGATCTGGGTGGCAGTCATTTAATAGAGAAGGGCGGCAGCATCTAAAGAGAAGCCATATATGAATGAAGGAATAGAAGGAGAAAGAAACACAAGGGTCGCCATGGTTTTTCTTTCCTCTGCCATTTCCAGTTCTGGGTGGTAAAATGATACACAGTTAACACAGTGACTACATAGGCCTGATTATCTAGGAAGGAGGCTTATGCTAATAGTCAGGGTTTACCTCAAGTACCAGTCTTCTATTGTCATGCTGCACTGTGGTTTTCTTCTGTGCAGAACTAATTCTCCACAATACATTTCTGGAGAGGCCTCCTTTGATTGTATTCTGAAGTGAATAGATGTGGATTTTGTGAAGCAGGGGGATTTCGGTGTCAAACATTTTAAGCTTTTCTGCAGGGGAAGTTTCTTTAAAGCCCATTATATGACTATTCTGGTGCACCTTTCAGCTTCTCATGCAAAAATCAAAGCACATTCACTTTGCTATCTTTAGAAACTGAATCACGCTTGGGGGCAGGATTAAYTTGTTTGCAGCTGAGAGCATTCCCACAAGTTTGCAGGATAGAGAAAGCTTTAGGAGGTGTCTACATGCTGTTGTAATGAACTAATTTTATTGACCTCTTCCAGGTTGATCAAGTTCTCAAACTTAAGCACAACTTTTCTGAGATTGATTTTAAGGCCATCAAATCACTCACCTTGGGCAAGGTCACAGGTATGTTCTACTAAAAATATTCCTGATCCATCAGTTGTTATACTGCTGCAGTTACCTGTACCCAGGTAACCCAGCTGTGTGCTGGGTTTTTAAAGAAATTGGATTTTTGTTTGGCTGGTTTTAGCTGTAAGGGTTGGCCTGAACATTCCAGTACTGCTATTTATATAGCTCATCAATGTAAAAATTTGGCAACTTTACTTGTTTGCACTGATAACAATATTAACTTCTCCCATTGCTCATTCTACTAAGGTGATTCACACTCCCTATGTGGCTGCACAGAGTGGTAGCTTGGCCTAATGACATCATTTTGCTGACCATAGCTTGCTGTGGTCATGTGGCTGGTCGGCTCTGTTTCCTAATGATAAGGAAAAGAGAGTTGTGAGCCTTCATCCTCTCTACCCTTTTTGCACTCTCTGTCCTTTTCCATTTGAATTCTGCAAGGAATATTTGTGTTACGTATAGCACTGAGGCCACCATGCTGTGTGCATGGACCTTCTTCATCTTTGCCCTTTCACACTACACAGCCGCTACAAAGCTAGGAAAACTTTGCCAGAAATTCAAAAAGTAGAACACTCCTACTTTGTTGTCAAGTATGTCATATTGCTTTATATAAATTTCTCATTCATTCCCAGTAAGATTCTAATTGCTTCCTTGGTTATGGACATTTTAGTCCTTTGTTAGAATTGGACCTCCATATCAAGCCTGCCATCTGTTTCATTATTGCAATTTATATGCTTTATGAATAGTGCCCAAAATCTGCAGAATCGGTAGCTAGACAGAAACAATAGACATCCACTAGTGTGTCTCCTTGTAAATTATAATTGTATGTAATGACATCAGTGCATTCTGCATCATGTCTTGCTAAACAGATTAAGGACAGGAACTGATTTTCCCCTTAATTATAGCTAATGTTCAGAATGTAGCAGTTTTCCAAGCCTTTGAGGACAGATTTGGGGACTTGACACTTTTCAGACCAGGTCACAGCTAAGCTAATATCTCATTTTGCTAAAGGTCAGTTGTAGTGCTGAAAGCCTGGAAGAGCATTACTCATCATGACCTCTACCTCAAGTTCCAGCTATAGATACTAAATCAATAAACGAGAGCTTTTCCAAAAAACAAGATGGAACATAGCACAGTGACTTTCAAGCATGTAGCCAGCAAGTTGACATAGTGCAGCTTGAAGAGAAACTAGATTTAGTCACAAAAATAGGATTAGTTTTGCAAGTACAAGATTCTTGCAAAGCCAGAACATCCAAATTCGTCTCCAGAGGTATGATATTCAGTACCACTGAACAGCACAGACTTGTCTCTAGATGGCTTTCAATGGACACATCCTGCATTTCCCTTTACTGAACTTCATGAGGTTCCTGTCAGCCAGTTTCTCCAGCCTGTTGAGGTCCCTCTGAACGGTGGCACAATCATCTGGTGTATCAGCCACTCCTAGTTTTGTATCATCTGCAAACTGAGGTTGCACTCTGCCCTACCACTGGCCAAAAAAATAAAAAATAAGTAAATAAAAAATTCTACTGCTACAAAGTCAGCATGTTGCCTCATTGTATCAAGATTAGGGCTTGACATTGTCATTTTAGGTACACAGAATTTTTTAAAATATGTCCTTTCATCATTTTTACTATTATATGGGTAAAATAAAAATGTTAACCATATCTTCTTTTAATGATGGYTCACCAACAGATGAATACTGGTGACCCAAACCAATATCCTTCAATTTCTTCCTTGTCATTGTTCATCAACCTCTTCCCCTCACTAAAAGGATTGACTTTCAGAGGAATGTGATGCTTGGAAGTAGATCTAGACTTTTTATAGCGTTTGTTTTGGATTCCAGTGGGATTTAGTTACCTAAAAGCGTTCATTAAGAACCTGTGAATGTCATACTGGAATAGAACCATACAGAAAACCTGTCTTACACGTCTTCATATCTGTGCTGCCCTCTTCTGAAAATCTGTCTTTCTTCCTCCTTCCCTGTCACAGCACTGTTCATTTGCCTGCTCCAACAGTCTGATCCTGGCTGCTTAACCAGATATATCTCCTTCTCTTCTTTCTTCACTCCACCATTCATTTCCCACTAGCTGAGAAATCTCTGAGAGCTTCCAGCAGGAGATCGTAAAAGATTAAAACCTCTTCCTTGTCAGATTTTCTTATGATAACCATGTTAGCACAGCTGTAACTCTTGAAAAGTGCAGTTTTATGCAATGACAGGTTTTTAAATTACCRTGTGGTTTCTTTCCATTACCCTTCCTTTAGTCAAAAGCTGCTTACACGCTTACATTTTTTTTCTGCTTTTGAAATCTGCTGTATTTTTCAATGGTTTCACTACACCCAGCTTTGAATTCCTGGAAAAAGCCCTCCTTTTAAGCCAGAGGGACTCACCTGGAATTCAAAACAGGGCCACTCACTCTGCCACAGCCTGCTTGAATGACCTTGGGCAAGCCATTTATGTGCAGATTTTAAGGTAAGTGGGCATTTTATTCCCAATGAAACCAATCTGAGCTTTAGTATCTCTGTTCTCTATCAGTAAAGCATGGATAATAGAACATCCCTACATCAGAGGGGTGCTAGGAGGAGAAGAGCATTAAAGACTGTGAGCAGTTCAGATCCCTTGGTAATGGGGGCCATATAACTGCCTTTGAAAGATCGATCTAAATATAAGTGTGGCTTTGAAGACAAGGGAATAAAAAGAAGCAGCATTCAAGTAGCCCACAGACATGTATTGAATTTGTCCTTACAGTATCCCATAGTTATAGAGAAATACTGTTATCCCATGGATTGTTGCCATTTTGGTTTCACCCCTACAACACCAAGGCACAAAAGGACCTATCCAAAGCTCATCAGTATCAATGGGAATCTTTCCATGAACTTTAATGGATATTGGGTTCAGGTTCCAAGTTGGTCATACAGTTTATGGGAAAGCCTTACTGAAATCTCAACCAAAGTCCCAGTTCATTTGCTTTAAGTATTTTCTTGCAGAGATCATACTGCTGTGTTTAACCACATGATCTCTATTGGCAATCTGACCTAATGGTGAAGTTGGCTCTACTTTGAGCAAGGGATTGCACTACATGACCTCCAGAGGTGTCTTTCAACTTAAATTATTCTGTAATTCTCTGAACTCAGATACAGATTTACCCAGGGCACATTTGCATATGTTTAGGTCTTGTCTAGAAAAGGCTGCTATCTCAATAGAAAATATCATTTGTTTGTTATGGTTTTGACTTTATGATTCACAAGYGTCTGAATAATAGTTCTTTTCTACCTCCTAATGTGTATTGTGTTGAAAGGAAGAAGGAAAGAATGAATGAAAGGATCTGAAAGAAGCTCTAGTTCGGTGTTGGAGTTCTTTATTTCCAGTCTAAACTAGTAATATCAGCTTAGAAGTGCCTAAGACATGAGCATGTTTGCAACAGCTTTTAGTGACTATTTTTTGCTCACACTTTGAAAAGTTCTCGTTGTGCCCCAACATGTCTACCAATATGGTAGAGTACACCTCTATTTTTAGGAAATAGTTTTTCAACTTTCTCTGCTGAGTTGTGCATAAGTTGGTTTACAACAATGGCTGCAAGAGATATAGGCTGGACTAAATATCTACTTCATAGAAGGACCTTACCAGGAGAAAGATCTCATGGATGTGTTACAGATCTAAAATGATCTTTCTTCCTAGTAGCCTAATAAAGCATTTGGGAAAATGGAAATAGCTACTCAGGATAGAAGAGGAGAAAAGTTTGGAACCAAGATGGCAGCAGYTAAAGATAAACTGAGAAGAATTTGGCAATATCAGGCACTTCAAGAAATTCAGAGTCTGAAGCAATAATGCCATCAGTAATACCAGTCTTTTTAAAAAAGAAACCAAATCCATTAGACTTTTCCCCCAGCAATATCACTTACCTTATGATCATAATGACGTGTTTGAATTTCTGTTTTCTTGAATATAATATTCTCTAAATAAGTATCCAGGGTCTTCTGCTTCTCTCTAGAAGTTGCGTCTCTAGTTTGAATTCTTACCACTTGAATTGATTTAAGGAAAGCATGTATTTTTTGTACATCTTCCCTCCATTTTCTTGAGTGTTTTCTTTTTACTGTAGATAGTGTTTTGAGCCCATGTAAAATCACATAGGGCTGGCTGTGCTGTGACAGATTAGGATTCAGATGTCAAAATTCTGACAACTAATGCATTTCACATTGCCATCCGGAGCAGTGCTTCGTTTTCAATGACAAACGATCTTGAAGAAAACATACAAAAAGCATATCTGAAATTATCTCGGCTAAGCATAATGGAACAAAAATTCTCCAATATTCCACAGGGCACAAAACACTTCATTGCCATGAAGCAAACCTGGAGTGCTCTGCTCACTCCTGTGATACACAAGAAAACTTGAGAGAAAAAGTGCCTTTACTTTGCCCTTGCTATCCCTTGGAGTTTCAGAAGTGTCTCAGAGGTGCACTGAATGCTTGGAGCCTTGTCTCCAGCTGTAGTTCATCTTTTCCTCTAGAAAAGGCCAAACTGGGAAGGAAAGACTGGTGGCACCCAACAGTTTTACTTAGGAAAAAATCATTGTATTTTTCAGTCTGCCACCTTCATGGCAGATTCACACCAAGAACCGAAACTGTCCCAGAGATGCCTTTTTGTGGGCTAGAGTCTAATCCAAGATATGCTTTTTGCCCTTTATAAATTGATGATTAATATCAGTAATGCTCATTGAGATTGTTGAAGGACACAGCAGTATATTTTTCTAGGTAACCACAGAGTACCTGCTAATCAACTATATTTTTTTGAGACAGATGCAGTGCGGAGACTACAAGATTATCTTTAACTTCTAGGTCACTGAATCAAATCTAATGACAATGGCCGAGAAGTAATCTTGCCAATGCTGTTCACCGCCTTGGCCAAATGAGGTGATAGATATAGTTTAACTCCCACAAAAATCATCTTTCTATTAGTCAGGCTTTAAAAGAGGACAACTGGTGCTTCAGCATACAGAGTAAATTACTTAGGGCACAGACATTAAATACTAATGTTATGTCTGCTCTCACTGAAGTTAATAGCAAAATTCCCATAAAGAAATGATATGGGCCTCCTTGGGTGTTAGTAAGCACATAAGTAAACTTGCAGCTCTGGTTTAAACTTCTCAGTGGCATGAAATTAACTTTTAGAAAGAAAGAGCAAAAAACACTGGATAAAGTTCACGGTCCCATTTTCCATAATGTTATCTTCAGAAAGAAGGCCTTTTGAGCCAGTTTCCCTGCACATGCATAATATTTTGATTTCTCTTTGATTCTAGTTCTCTCTCATATTTATGTTGTCCTTTACTATGTTTTAATTTGCTTATACATTGCTGAGCAGCTTAATGCTCTGTCCTGGAGAAATCCAGCGGAATTTCATTTATGATGAAAATTATTCCCCTTCACTAAGCTATTAACATTTAAAATTACTTTATATATTTAAAATTTTATTCCAAGTATGTTGTAAATGACAGCAGTGGACAAAGAAACAGCCATAGAACAGAAAGTTTTTCTTTTTTCTGGAGAGCAGAAATGAATCAACCGATAAATGATGTTGATATGGTCAGAAAATTTTCAGAAGTATAACTGTTAGACCTAATCCTCATTTTCAAGGAAGGCCACTGCAAGTATGTAAAAACCAGATAACAAGAGAGCAAGAACAATGCAAAATGTAGCAAGCTGTGAGACTGCAGACAGTTTTCAGGGAATAGGTGGAGGGCTCAGCAAGAAGACAGACCACCTTATGCACAAATCAGCAGAGAAAGCTGAAGAGTTATTTCCTGAAAATATGGGTAAACTGAAGTTGTGGGGAATGAGCAGCTAAATTACTCAAAAGCTGAAAAAGACTGCCTTCTCACCCCCCGTGCAGGAATCATCCAAAGTGACTCAGTCTCCAGGACTGAGAATAGAAGTGCAATGCTAAAATGTCGGAAGACCAGACCAAACCATCAGCAGCAATTGGGTTTAATTTTCCAAGGTGCTGAAGTGCATGGAAAGATTCACAAAGTTGCAAGGTCAGAGGAAGGCTGTTCTGACATCTCATATGACTTTGGTACAACACAGGCCTTGGAACTTCACCGAGTTATTACTCTAACTGAGCACAATGTCACGTAGTGAAAAGACATTTTATCATGATTTAAAGACTTCAAGTGGCAGAGTGGTCTACAACCTTTAATAAGCCTTTCACACAGGTAGTCATGCCATAACCACAGATTTACATTATCCTCTCAAGAATTCAGAGGGCAGCACAAGTCGTTCGCACCCAAGTTGCACAGGACTGTCCTTGAGTTCAGTGAAAGCTCCGCTTTGAAAGTTATAAGTCATGCACCCAAAGGCATATAGTAAGAAACTAAAGAAAACTATAGCTGTGCCCACAGAATTTTTACCATCAGACTCTGGAGTTGTTTTCCATTTGTTCTTTGATTTTTTTTTCTTTTTTTCAAATTTCAAAGCCTTTCAACAATGAATCTTCTAGTTCTCATTTGTGCAAAGCTTACTTTGACAGAAGTCTACTGAAATTGGCCCTTAATTTGACTTAAAAAAACCCTCCAAAAGTACTGTATTTTAGGCTTTCCAAGCTGCTGTACCATGAAAAGTGAATTCTTTATTTCTTAGGTTTTACCTTTTGCACATTGGGGCAGAACAGAGCAATTTAGATTGCCTGGTGCGTAAAGGATACAACAAATCCACCTTTTGTGTCAGAGCTAAGAAAACAGGAAAGACTGAGAGTTGGGAATATTTACAAAGGGTTTTGTAAATTGAACAAACATGCCAAATACTGTAAATTGGTCTTTCTAGTTTTAGACGAGCTTTCCTGCAGAAACTTGGAGATGATTCCTCATCTGTTTTGTAATACCCCCCTCCCAAAATCTTATGAACAAGCTTGACTGCAGTGCTAGCCATACAGTCTGCACACACTTTGAGAAGAGCTATTGTGAACCTCYTTAAGGCTACGTTTTTTTCACTGTCTCCCTTCCCATCTCTCCTTTTGGTTGCCCACAGCCCAGAGGTTGTCCCTGGGACAGTTCTGGTAGTGACACCCTCTGCAGACTAAACTTCTTTCCTGTAAAAGACCCCTGGGAGTGAGAGCTCGTGCTACACCTTGCATTGCTGAGAAACAAACTCTCCTGTGTTAGGTTTCCATAAAGGCATTCAAACATAATTATTAAACTTTTCTTGGCTAAATCCCTCTGACTGCATCATGTAACAGTCACACATCCTGGCTGCCAAAGTTAATATGTGATTTGGGCTAATTTTGAGATTTCTCAGTATTTTATTCTACATAAAAGAGGTTATTTTCAATGCTTTTTTTTTTTTCATTGGCAGGTGATTTTTGGATAACTATTGATAGCATATGTGTGTACATTTTTTTTTTCTTGTTTTATTTGACTGATCTTGATATAAGGCTCATCATGTTGCAGACCTCTGAGCAGTGTGAATTTCAATTTCTGGAAAGTAACTAAAATGAGAGCTTGGAGAAAAGAGAAGATGGCTTCACTGTCCTTCACTGACTTTCCCAAACAACCTTTGATCTTAAAACATTCAGAGCTAAATAAAAACCGCATGCCTTTGAATTGGCTTTCTCTTTCTGAAGTTTAAATGAATACAGACAGACACATGAATTAATTGTGCTATATCATCTGCAGCTGGAAAAGAGCATGGAGATACTGGGTTTAGTTTTGATTTAGATAAAATAAGCTGCAGTTTTGCATTTTCTTTTTTATTAGCTGAATAGGGCTAGTGCAGTGACAGCCTGGCTCGTAATTAGGAGGATTCCTAGGGAATGTTGTTAACAGATGCAATAAAATTAAACGTCATCATCCCCAGGATCCTGTGATATCCAGTGTTACTATTTTTMCTGGKTTTTTTTATTATTTTTTATTCTGGTGATTAGCACCTACGACGTGTTAAATATTGTCCATGCAGTAGAGAAAATGGGTAAGGAAAGAAACTCAGTGCAGACTTTTATATGTCCAAGCCAACTTGATTCAACATAAGTAGTATTGTAGGGGAAGGACTGGGGATAGGAGCCTTGTGGGTCAGGCTGAGGAGGACTTGTAGGACTGAGGGAGAACTCTCGCAGTTTGGAGAAGAGAAGTAAATGGGTAGGCAAGGCAAAAAGGGATTAATTTTTTTATGTGCCTTCCTAAAACAGACAATTCTTAGAGTGTTTTCCTGTTGTGCTGCAGACAGTTCGTCACTGGACCCCGAAGTCTCAAAGGCAAATGCCTATGGCTTCACTGGCTGCCTGTCCTCTGTTCAGTACAATCACATTGCTCCTCTGAAAGCTGCCTTACGCCATCCCAGCATTGCACCTGTGACTGTCAAAGGCTCCTTGACCGAGTCAAGCTGTGTGTCCATAGTGGAAGCTGATGTGAACACTGCAACCACGATATATTCCTCATCAGGTATGTTCTGCCAAGAGGGGAATGGGGAATTTAAAGAACACTGGAATTAGGTTTCCTTCCTTTTTGCTGTGGCGCAATTGTGATAATATAGACATTGAACTGTGAAGCTGCCTTTTCTCTCAGTATTAGGAGTGTTAAGGATGGACATTAAGACTAGCCAAGAACCCTTTAAAAGGCATTGTACTAAAGCAGGTACTAAGACCAAGAGCTATAACAGTGTGGTGATTATAAGAAAGAAGTCCCAAAGCTGTAGTGGAAACTGAAGTATGGGTATGCACATGATTTGCCATTCCTATCCACTCTGGACAGCTCCAGTGCTGTTGCTTGAAGGAAGACGTGTTACCATGATTTCTTATCCCGTGGTGATCAGCAATAGCAATCATACAACAASAAGTTGAATCTTCCCCATCCCTCGCTGAAAGGAACACGAACCCCTTGTATAAACCCCTGGGCACATGTGCATGACTTCCACTGAATGCTTGTACTTTTATTCTCCCAGGCTAGAGGGAAGGAGCATTACTTGAGTGGTACTAGTAAGATGATTCCAACAAGTTTGTTTATCTCTTGCAATCCTGAAACTGCCCTCTGGGAATCTTAAGTATTTTGCATATGTCTRTTTGTATGCAGAGAAGGAAACTCAGAGCAGCTGGGAGTGTTGTCACCAGAAATGGGGACAATCAAGTTGCTGCTTTAGTCACAAGTGGATGTGGCAGAATTCCTAATGACAAGAAAGGGGTACACATTATGAATTATTTTTTGGCCCTTGAATTATGAAGCCACTTTCTCTTCTCTGATAACTAAAAGCTCTGCGTTGTATCTTAGTATGATTCTTTTGACATTTTACTTGCATCAAATCCCAATTTCCTGCAGCTTCTGCCTATGATATTCAACAGAAAACAAATTATGCTATTAGCATTCTGCATAGGGAAAAAGGCTGCTGATTACTCTGTGGAGTACGGCTGCTGGTATATGCATGCTTCTCCCCACCCCCTACCCACTTCTCTCCACCCTGAGTTTTCTGAGTTATCTGCTCCGATGGACTGAAGAAATGTGGCTTGTAAATAGCGAATGGGTGATAATACTGAAAATGTGAACTCCTCGCCTCTTGATCTGTCATGTTGATGACCTAATTTTTCTAAAGGGTTTAGAAAGAAGTAAAACCTGAGCCTCAAAACTGTAGGATTCCGCAACACAGTGTGGAGTATAGCAGCTTCGGACTTAAGTGTTTAAAGCTTATAATCAAGCGTCAAGGTTAAACACTGCCACATCAGAAACGTACTATTATTATAAAAGCTCCTCCCTGTCTTTGCCTCTCTGTGCTTTAAGATATGATTTGCTSTCCATATGATAAATTAACTGACACTATGGCCTGACTATTCACACTGGATTTGGTTTAAGCCTGAATAAGATCTTTAGAACAAATTAGTTATGAAGATTTTATGTACTAAGAGCACTGGGTGGTAGATTCTTGCAAAAAAAAAATCCAATTTGTATCAAATTCTGCTTTGTATAGATGTACTTGAGAATTACATTTATGTATGGGAAGGACACATTTTAAGAAATAAAAATAAGACAGTTAAAGATTAACTTTCAAATTTACTGCTCATATTTCAATTCATCAGTTCCCAGTTTCTCTTATTGAGTGTCTCAGAARAAAAAGAGAACTTCAAAGTTGACTGTACATGTCCGTGTCAATTTTCTAATGTACAGATACAACAAAAAAGCCCTTGAGGAAATCTCACTTTAAATGTGTGAAAAAAAGCTTCCTGTATTTATAACTTCAAAACAATTGAAGCTTTTTCCTTCAGACAGGAATGTTTGTTGTCTTCAAGAAAGTTTCCTAGCAAACTGATATTGAATAAAATCCATTCACTCACAACTCAGTTATCTGTATGCACTCTTTCTGATTAGAAAATACAAAATGAAAGGTGTCTTACTGTGATTTTGATATTTCACAAAGATCTGTAAATCACTTTCTTCCTTGCTGAGACAAACATGTAGAGGTTTGGCACGTTGATGGCATAAAGATTTTGAATTTTTACAATACTGTTTTTTAGTATATTAAAACATTGGAAATGCCACAGCAGATTCAGATGTGTGAATGGTGGAATTTTGAGAACTAAATCCTGAGCTCTCTATCTTGACCTGAGCTGAAGATCAGGTCCTTATGCATTTAAATTAAGAATGTCAAAGACTTTCATAAGTCAGAAACTACAGAAAAATGTTTAGCTTCTGAAAGGCAGTTTAAACAGTACAAGTCCCTATTTCACTGAGGTGTCCTTTTGTGCTAGTTGTACTAGACCTGATATCTACMAACAAGGAAGAATGTCAGGCAACCATGAGACAGAGGAGTTCAGGATCCTGAGGAAGGAGCAAGACAAAAAGCAGGATCACAACCCTTGACTTCAGGAGAACAGACTTCAGCTTGTTAAGTGCTGCTTCGAAGAATCCCATGGGAGACAATCCTGGAGAGAAGAGGGATCCAGGAGAGCTGGCTGATTTTCAAGGATCATTTCCTCCAAATTTGAGAATGATCCATCCCAATAAGCAGAAAATCAAGCAAAGGTGGCAGGAGGCCTGCATGGGTGAACAAGGATCTGCTGACAAACCTCAGACATAAAAAGGAAGCATACAAAGAGTGGTAGCAGGGTCAGGTGACCCATCAGGAATACAGAGACACTGTCTGAGCATGTGGGGATGTGACTAGGGTAAATATGGGTCCACTGCTGAGTGGGGTAGGGGACCTGGTGACAAAGGACACAGAAAAGACTGAGGTACTGAATGCCTTCTTTGCCTAAGTCTTCAGTGGTAAGATTGGCCTTCAGGAATCACAAGCTCATGAGACCAGAGGGGAAGTCTGGAGCAAGAAAGGCTTAACCCTAGGTGGAAGAGAATCAGGTTAGAGAAAATTTAAATAAACTGGACATACACAAGTTCATGGGACCTGAGGGAATGCACTCATAAGTGCTGAGGGAGTTGGCTGATGTTGCAATGCCACCAGTCATCTTTGAAAGGTCATGGCACTTGGGAGAGGTTTCTGAGGACTGGAAGAAAGCAAATGTCACTCTTATCCTCAAGGAGGGCAAGAAGGAAGATGCAGGGAACTACAGGCTGGTCAGCCTCACATCGTTCTCTGAGAAGGTCATGGAGCAAATAATCCTAGAAACTGTTTCCAAACATATGAAGGGCAAGAAAGTGATTGGGAATGAACAGCATGAGTTTATGAAATCATGCCTGACCAACATGATAGCCTTCTACAATGAAATGACTATCTCAGTGGATGAGGAGAAAGCAGYGGATATTGATTTTCTTGACTTTGCCAAGGCTTTTAACATGGTTTCCTTTAACATCCACATAGACAAATTGGTGAAATACAGGCTAGATAAATGGACAGTGAGGTGTACTGAAAACTGGCTGAACTGCCAGGCTCAGGTGGTTGTGATCAGTGACATGAAGTCTAGCTAGAGGACAGTCGCTGGTGGTATACCCCAAGGGCTAATACTGATACTGTTTAGCATCATCATTAATGACCTGGACGATGGGACAGAGTCCATCCTCAGCAAGTTTGCAGGTGATACAAGACTGAGAGGAGTGTCCAAATCTAACATTGGCAATTGCCAGTCATGTTGATAGTCAGTGTACTGGAGATGTTCTGTTGGCTTCAGAAGTCCCTTTCGTGCATGTAGTTCAGTCAATGAACCACAGATATGGTGAACCCTAATTCTTTAGAGATTCTTTAGATGGGTTTGATGAGAAATCCTTTCACCCTTAAAACTAGCAGTAGAGTTTCATCTTTTAAAAGGTGAAAGGTTCTTGAGACTGATTACTTCTGCACTTTGGGATTGGTATCAGTGGAGCAGGTATTCTCTAGATGTAGAGAATATAGGAAAAGTGCCCCCATTAGGAACCTAAACAACCCAAAGACACTGTCCTTACAGATAAAATCTCACACCTCCTGATACATAAATAACAAATTTTTGCTAGTTTGAGTAAAAAATACCCTTCTTGGCAACGAGGTATCAAAATGTGCCTGATTCAGCTACTAATGAAAGGATGTTCAATTACAATAAACCTTGAAACATTTTGCATTTCTCAGTCGGGCTTCCACCTCTCTTGCATTTGGGAAGATCAGTTTGGCAAAGCAATAACACTGTGTAGCTGAGGCGGTCATCTCTAACTCCCAAATACATCTGCTGTAGGATAGCCTGGAGGCTCGTAAAGCGGAGAAACACAGATAGAAATCTTGTCAAAGGAGAGGGTGAACTGAGAGAAAAAAAAATACTATGAAGGTGCAGAAAAGCTGGATTTAGCTAGCAGTAGAAAACATACTGGTTTCTGAAACATACTGGACCAAAGAAGATACACTGCCGTAACTCCAATGATTTCATCAAGGGCTTGACCTCTCAGGTTTGGATCCAAGTTTGAAACTCCCAGCCTGTATACTGCTTCACCCAGTGTTTTAGCAGTATTCATTTATAGAAAGGGTGGAAGTATCCTCTAACTCTGAGTAGCTTTTAAAATACGAATTAATTTCTGACCCCTCTCTGTTTTGAACCCAATTTGACCACCACAGTTTTGCAGTGGAAAGAAAAACATCTCTTCTAAGAAGCAGTCTCAAGCAGAGACTGCTTCTTTTTATGGGATTGACTTGTATATCTGTATCTACAAATGTAGGTCATGCCTGTGTCTGTCTGGCCTTTCTCTCCTTTTGCTTCTTTCTGATATTGTTTCTTAGATATCAAAAAATTGCTAGGACTGAGAAAAGCTCCCAATAGGCTATTTGGTTCAAATGTCTCTATGATTCCTCTACAGATATATGAGAAGACACTTCCAGATGTTAGAGTAATGTGAGCTTTTCCATTTCCTTTTAAATGTACCCTTAACAGATTTTGCTCCCAAAGATGTAGAAGACTGAGCTACAAACACACTTTATTTTTCAGAGGGTTTTCTGGTCCAATTCTGCAATCCCTCCAATCACATCTTTTGAAAACAGATTAGAATTCATGAGGGTAAGACAACACTTCTGCCTAAGCCGCAATACAGTTGATCAAAGAAAATAAGTCCTGTTTTGTTTAACCAACTGCAGATCCTTTTGGGAAGACAGATGAAAGGGAGCCTCTCACCAATGCAGTCAGAAGCGATTCAGCTGTGATTGGAGGTAACTGTTTTTAAAGATTACAATTGAAACATAATTCTGTCAAGGCAGCCATCTAGGATACTTTATATCTGGGCCCCATAAAATCCTTTTTTAACTTTTTTTTCTTGTGTGTGTGATCTAATGTAGGTCTGGTATTTGCTGGATTTATTAGCATCATATCCTTATAAAGCTACCTAGATAGATAGGCACCTGCATTATGGACTAAGCCAATACTGGTGGCACATGGTGTTGGGTACTGTCCAAAAAAGGCATTATGGATATTGAAGAACCTAAAAGTTTTCTAAAAATACAAATAAAGTCTGAGACTGAGCTAAGCTGCAGTTGTTTTGCACACCATTCTGATAAGAGAAGTAGTATTCATATGTTCTTTATTTCTTGAGCTCTCTATTTGCAGGTTGGTACAGTGGAATTCACTAGATTACATGGAAGCACTTACTAGAGAAAGTTGTCCTTAAACCTTCATGTGTGGGTTTCATTTTTCTTTTTATCTCTGTCCATTTTACAGGATGTCCTGTAGGGAGCTGCTTTTGATAGTATCTAGAAGCTATAAACCAAAGTATACAAAGCTCATTCAAGGTTTCTAGAGATAACAAGGAAGAAAATGCAACAGAGCAGGAGGTTGTGCGAGCATAAAGATGTAGTTTTTAAAAGCTAATCACACTCACCCAACCTTACTTCCAGTGAAGGCAGAATTTGACTTGAATTAGAAGGTCAATTACATCAATGCTCACTGCTTTTTTAAGTCTCATCTGAAGTAACAATATAGAAATAGACACCATCAGGGAGGGCATAATGGAGGCAGCTAACGATGTACAGACTAAGAGGAATTGATGTATCGTAGCCACTAAGTGTTGTCCCCTGCTAATGTATTTCTGAGGTAATTGGTTTTTTAAATATATATATATATTTTTTACCCTTTCTATCTTTCCTTTTTTGCTCGTCTTCTTCAGGTGTAATAGCAGTTGTGATATTTATCATCTTTTGCATCATTGCCATCATGAGCAGATTCCTCTATCAGCACAAACAGGCACATCGAAGTAGTCAGACAAAGGAGAAGGAATACCCAGAAAACCTCGAGAGCTCCTTTAAAGCTGACATTGATTTGCAGAACACAGTGAGCGAATGCAAACGGGAATATTTCATTTGATGGACAATGCAATTTCTTCTTACTCTTTCTCCCCTACCATTCCTTCTTTACTTCCTTTCCTTCCTTTTATTCCCCTTCCTTTTTTATTTTCTTTTTTTAAAACCATTCATTTTTTGCTAACTTTTTTTTTTCATTTGGAGAAAGACCGCCCTGCACAGGAAACACTGACAACAGTCACGGTGCCTCATTCTCTGCACAAAAACCTGTCACAGTTTACTTCTGCAGCTCAAGAGACCTGTTATCCCACCCTACACAAAATAAGATCCACATACACACCTGGTTTCTTCTGTAAGTTCCTGGATGTTTCGAGTCCCTACTCCCCCCCRCCCCGGAGTATTTAATTCATCACTTTTACATTAGAGCTGGACTGTGTAAAATAGAGATAGAATAGCTGAATACATAGCTCTACAGATGCTGGGACAGGGTAGAGGGAAAGAATGAGACCAAAACACCTGGCTTATTTTACAGGCTCATTTACACCAATCATAAAGAACAAGCCAAATTCTCAAATGATATGAATTGATATAAATCCATTGATTTCAATGGCATAACATTAATTTATACCAATTGAGAAGCTGGTATGAGGTAAGGAAAAATAAAATAGTCATTTTCATTAAGATCCTTCCCCCACCCTCCTGTCCTTTTACTGTAACTTTTAGGCTTACAATATTTTTCCAACAGGATATGTATCAACAACAAAATGTCATTCCTGTGCACCTCTTTCACTTCCATCTCATAAGGCTGGCTATGTAGACCCAACATACTCTAGCGTAACTCTAGCTGAAGCATGGAAAATAGTAGCTTGAATCTCCAAGGGTTTTAGGAAGTTGCTAGGACTTAGGTGCTCTATATTTGTCTGAAATGTTAGAAATACAGCATATACCCATTCATGTCATATGGAGGATTATCATGCACTGAGGTTAAGCACTTTTGCCACTGTGACAATGAAAAAAAATATATACGCAAGAAAAAGAAAAATAGTTTCATCTTAAACAAAAAAAGAAAGAAAAAACCCAACTGCTCAAAAAAACCTGCATAAAAGATGGAGTGGTATTTCCTGTTTGTAGAAATTGGAATATCCAAAGCTAAATATAGAGAGGTCTAATGTGACATGTAAAAATGGTTAACATTTAATCAACCAAGAACATTAAGGAAACCCATTAAAAACACACACATACACACACTCTCTCTCTCTCTCTCCGCTTTTAATTAATCTTCTCTCCTGTTTTTCCAAGTCTTCTCTCCTTTCCTGTTTGGGAGCCAATACTAAAGACCTGAATCCTGCCCATTTTACTTGCGCTGCATGGTTGCAGAGTGAGGCTGAAAAATCTTCCTTTCATTCACACACAGTTGTAAGACAAGGAATTAGTAAGACCCTCAAGAGTGAGGTTTATCACACCCCACCTGTATTTGTATGACATACTCCCTTCACAGGGCTGCTGAAGAGTACTTAGAGTTTGCTGTCAGGCTTGCAGGTTTCTTTTTGGAGTTGAATCGTATAATCCAACAGCTAAGAAAAAAAAAGGTTTCCTATTGTTTGCAGTACCCTTTGGATGAGAATTAATGCAAGAGAATTAATTGTACAGCTGAATCTTTTTTTGCCACCTACACCATTCTGGAGTCATCCTGGGGTCTGCACATGCTGATTCTTTTCACTTAGATTAAAATCAAAGAATCACAGTATGAGGCAATAATCAACAGCCCACTATCGGTGAGAATACACATGCAGCAGGTACTGATTTTCCAGGACATGCATTAATCGCAAAGGTGTGTAGCTGGTTATTTTTTGATGGGAAGAGGGGATAGACAAGGAAGAATAAACAAATGACAGTTTGGAAATGGTGATTCTTTAACACTTCTGTTGGCAGACAGATGAGAGAAGTAGAGTCTGGTGAAGCCTATAAAGCAATCTGGAAATTATATCACTCTTAGTATGAGGAGGAATATATACCAGTGAGGCCAGCCCAATATCCATCAGCCTAATCAAGCCATGGCCCTTCTGCCACATTCCCACTCTTTGCATGATGTATGATTATCTGAGTGTTTCTGCATGATGAGATGTGTAACGATGGGCTCATTAGCTGCATTCCTTTTACATTGCTTTGTCTTTTGCAGTGAGATCCTGGCATAGGAATTCTCTTCTCTCCCTCCTTCCTTATCTCAGATAAAGCTGCCTTGTTTTGCATGATGGGGAGGGGAGGAATAAGTAAGCACATGGGCTCCTTCCTTTGCCCGTGTTTGAGTCATTTTGCTCGAAACGCCTTCCGTATGAGGCAGCCTTGAAGCCCTAATATACTTAATCAGCCTGAAGAAAAATGGAATAGGAAGGAGGTGAAAACCCACATTTTATACAGCTATGTTTTTCTTCCCCCAGTATTGTCATGTATTATTCTCTGGCCAAACTGTCAGATACAAATCATCCTTCTACTTTGCTACATGTTAATTTCTCAGAATAAAGTACTGGGAAATGCAACTATAAAGCCAAAAGCAGCTCCAATAATGGAGTTGCTGGAAAAGGGAGATCAAGCAATGAAGCAGAGTCCTCTCGTGTCCAGGGACTGAATTGCTTTCTGCCATCCTAGGACCTGAGTGTGCAAGATGCTGAGCTTTCTGTGGGAGGATCAGGTTGTCATCACCTAATGTAGATATCAGAGTGTTGCTGCAGACATTTCAGATACATCTCTGTGGAAATGTGATGTTGAGACATAGTTGAGCACACTCATTCATGCAGAGGTGATGTTGTTTCCCAGGTAACTAGCTTTCAGTCTCTGATCTGATCTAGACTTTTAGATGGTCCTAGGTCTAACGTATCCAAAAAGTTTTAGAATATTTGAAGCTCTAATGGAAGTAGCCACTGGTTAAGATGATTTGAAAGTCAGGCCAAGGAGCTGATGGTCCACATCAGGAAGAAAGCACAGCTCAAGGTATTCCTGGGGCTCTGCATCCTGCATCCATCAACATTTTCTCTCAAAATCCTCATGACAGGGTTAAACTGCCCATTCCCATGCAAACTGGTAAAGCAAAAGCAGTGAAGAAGGATCAGCACTCAGTGGCTCAGTCCTGGGCTAGAGAGAAAGTGTAAGTAGCATGTAACATAGCCCTGACCTGCCAAAACAGTGTAAGTTGTTTTATTTATTTATTTTTCTTTATATTCACTAAACATAGTCCAGGCTGGTAAAACTTCTTGAAAATTCAGCTATCTTGGTGCACACCTGTAAAAAGAAAAAACTGCACATACATAAATGCATGCATTAGTATACAGAAACACATGCATCTATACCTATGGATATAATGAGATGTGACTAAATATAAGCTACATAGTTGGTCAAATGGACACATTTATATGGACATGCCATTTAAAATCCTATCTTCTAAGTCAGGATGTTATATTCTTCTAATTAAAAAGGAGCAAAAAGCAGCAAATAAGCTGCCTAGGAAGCAGAATACAATGGATTAACTACATGAAGCAAATCCTAATACTAGCTCCTTTTTTTTTCTTTTTTTTTGTTTACAATGTTTTCTTTAGTAAAGGCATTATCTGGTTTACTTTGGTACCAGTTAAAGGTAATTAAAAATAGATTTTTAAAAAAAGAGAAGAGATGCAATTTTGCAAAAATCTTCCAATGTTAATATTCCTTTCATTTTCCACAATTTAAATTAGACCTATTTTTCCAGCTATTGCAAACCACTTATAATATTTTTATTAAAATTGCTCTTTAAATGGGGGTGGGAGGTGTTCTCTGCTTTCTTTTTCTTTTAGCTATCATTTTAGAAAACATTTTTCAGTAAACATGGGGAATAATAATTTTAATATATACAAATGTCTCGGGATTTTTTAAATGGAAAACCTGAGTGTATCAAAGAATTGTTTGGAGGCTTTTTCTTTTCCTTCTCCCACAAAAGTTTCATTAAAAAAAGGAGGCTGGTAGAAAGATGCCAAGTCTTTCCTTCTCCTGGTGATATGGTATGAATCCTCTGAATGTTATTATTGCTAGGCAGGGATTTGTATCCAATTATTCATCCAATTTGTATCCAATTATTATCAACTTTTTAGTCACTTAGATATGGATTTAGGCACTGCAAATTCCCATTATCCAAAAAAGGATTAGCCAGTAAAGGGCACACTTATATTTAGTCGTGCGAAGTTTGAGTTGGGTGCCTGGAAGGACAGAGTATCTCGATGTCTGGCTTCTATAGAAAACAAATGAAGACTGCCCGTCAGAAACCTAAATCCTACTGACCTTCAAGGAGAGGCTGCCACATGACTAAGGTCTGGGCTTTCAAAGGAATTAAGTCTCCTGAGGATATGAGTCAATGCTGAAGTGRCTAAACAAGATGAGCACTTGTTTCAAATTAGTCACAATTGGAGTTTGGCTTCTGCGTTGCTGTGGAATGCTTCAGGATCCTACGAGGCACCTAAATACCYTTGAGAACGGAGTCCCACATCTCTCTTGAAAATAAGACATTGATCCTAAGTCACCTATATAACTTACAGTATTTCAGCTGCCCTTATTTACTTACTGGCGTAAAGGCAGTGTGAGTGTTTTGAGTAAATTTTTAACATGTACACTTTTTTCTTTCTTTTCTTGTTCTTGCTGTGGTACAGTACTTACAATGTGTCCACAATGAATACAAAGCCAAACAAAAGGCAGGTTCTTAACTCACGTTGGCTAAACCAGGATTCTCATTTAGGCGAAAGTAAATGTGAAAACAAGCCATGTAGAGTCTTACTTTATAAGATTGTTTTCAATCTTGAGATTCCCCTGTCATTTTACTTACTACTAGCTGAAATTCAAACATGAGATGTTTTGTCTCTGCTTTACTTTAACCTGGTCTAGCCAGAATTAACTGTAAAGATGCATCTTTCTCTCCATTGATCATAGAGACAGGGTAGACACCTAGCGATGGATCAACTACTTAGAGCAGAGTCTGCCTAAATGGAAGCAGATCACACTACTCAGGCAGCTCCAGCAGGCACATCTGCACAGGGCTTACGGGAGATCTGTTCCTTTATGAGGTGCCGGCTGGGATCGGGGCAGGAAACGTTTCTGCATCTAACATTACTATAGGTGTCTCTGCTTAGGAAATTTGTGTCTACTTTTAGGTGAATACATGAAAATGAGGTGACCAGTCACCCAGCTGAGTCAGTGGACATCTAGAAGGTAATTTGTGGAGCTTAGAGAGGAGAGATATTCATCTATTTTAGAGTGAGATGAATCATTTTCCAGGAGCCATTCATTGGCTGTTGTGGGAGTTTTGACAAATAGTGGACAGGTATATGTAGATTTCATAATCTAAAACTAAATTGAACCCATAAGACACCTTTCCACCTCTAGGTGTCTGGTGCCATTTGAGATGAATCTCTGCAGGTCCCATAAGGATGCCAGTCTCCTGCCTGTCATGTCTCATATCTGCTAGCTCCAAGCAGATATGTCTGATACCTGTCAGCATTTCAAATTACAGTAAATGCCTGTCCAGAACTTCTAACTTCTAAATGAGATGAATCCTTGAAAAATCTCATCTTCAGAACAAAATCAGCCTTCCCTTGCATCAGTGTAAACAGATGGTGAATCAGCTGAAGTGAGTCCTTCACCCTGGATTAAGAGAGACTAACAGGAGGCAGGATTTGACCCCTCCACCATCTCATGCCATTGTTGTTTGTTGTCTTCACCTACACAAAGCTTACACCGAAGAAGACCAGTTTCGAGTATTGTTCTGTACTACCAGCTTTTCACAGACACAAAAGATCTTTTTTGTTTTTTTGTCAGAAAACAACACTTGTAAAAGACTTGAGCAAAAGCTGAGACCTTGTGAGGCTCTCTAAAACAAGTGCTTTTTCAAAGCTTTCATGCAGTTTTTCAGTACCTTCTTATCAAGCGAGCAAAGCAATACAGTTACTTTCCTGCCAAACCATGGGCCTTATCCAGCTTCTTCTGAGGTTGGTGGGAGGTCTCTTGGTTAACTGCTGTTAGAGTTGCGCCATGCCCTTTGGATTTTTGGAGGTTTTCTTGACAAGTTAATATCCCAGCCATACAGCTTCAAAGCATGATCTGCTTCTTTCAGTTCTGAACTTTGCTGTGCTTCCTTTTTTAATTAAAAGTTTTCCACATCCCCTTTCGGTGTGGGCGGCCCCCTCCTCTGTGCTCCTTTTGTACAAGAAACTTTTAAACACACTCTTCTTTTGGGTCTGAAATAGCATTTTTCTTTGTTGTTTATTTTGAGCCATGCCTATAGCAGTTTGGATATTTCTRTGTATTGGTACTTATTTTTGTGATCTTTTGCACTAAGTTACTCTGCCGAAAACAAAAACTGGGGGAAAAAAGCACACTTTCTAGTGAACTATTGTAATTTGTAAGCTCGTCATTTGTTGTTGTTATGTACTGAGTCTACAAGCCAAGCTAAAGGAGGATTAAGGCAACAATTGGTGTTGACATTGTCACTCATACCTAGTTCACCTCTATTTTCTTTTTCTTTCCTTTTTTCTTTAGCATGTGGGGATATTGAATTGGTGGTAGGAGACAGAAGAATTTGTGGCATGATTCTTACTAAGGTTATGTTTTTTCTCCTGGCAGTCACAGAAACCAGAAATTTGAAGAAATTACATGATTCTCGAAATAGCCTCTTGTTCAGTCAGAAGGGAAACTGCACTCCACTGTGGAGATGTCTCCTAGGRATGGAGACCTGTAGGGGAGAGTGGGGACATGAACTCTCCAAATTACAATTCTGATGAGGCAGTGCAGTGCAGGAGGGAAATGCACTCAGTAAGGTTATGGTTTAGCTGTTGGAAACCATGCATGGTAACCTTCACATGGATATAAGGGTTTGGAATCTTTTTCCACTATTCTATTTTGCCATGAAACTGATTAATAATTAGCCTGCAAAAATTAAGCATCAGTTCTCCTGATGACCCGCAAAGTATCAGAGATGTGCTTCAAACGTGGAAGAGGATTTCAAATATCTGGCTGATATTAATCAGAATCTCTCCAGTGAAATAACTGGTTACCTCAAAGAAGAATTTGGGACTATATCCCTCAAAACAATCTTACCATTTAATCAAGTGTTGCGTACAACAGGTGATCCAAAGAATGGCATTTGCTTAGAGATTCTCCTCCCGCTATTCTCGCACTTACTTAAGGTGCTTGTGGCAGCCTTTCTCTAGTTCTACTGCTATTTGCATCCCAAAGCCATTTGCTTCTTGGTGTGCCAGTCATAACTCTCTTTCTGGAGTTCAGTCACACAACCCTAAAGAGAGTCCATCTGATATAACTTCTGCATGGGAAATTATTTACTCACTTTTGCATGCCAAGGCCCTTTACACTTTCTTCTTGCATCATTTAGGCAAATTCTTTTCTGACGTGCTTTGTCATTGCTGCCAATGCTGAGCATATCTATCATTTAAGAAAAAACTTACCACTTGTGAGGTAAAGCTTAGATACAGCCAGTCACAACCTCACATCCAGCTCACAAAACAGGAGTATGCAGACACCTAAGCCMACTCCATGAACCTTCAGACAGAGGGTAGAAGAGCAAGCAGGTATGTTTATTCAGGCATCCAGCCTTAAAAATTTCTGCTCTRTGAGTTTTGCAAATGAAATCTTTAATATAGTCTGTTTTTACATGATAGCAAGAGGCTAAACATCGTAATACATGACCTGCTTTGAAACCCACTTTGTGAAACAAGCAGAGCCAGCTTCAGGCCTGGCTGTAATCCTGTTGAGGTCAATGTAGATACATCACAGATGAATTTAGCCTCAGACTGCCCTAGGCAAGGGCAGTGATGATCTTCTGCAAACTGAGCCTGACATATATGAATTCAAGTCAGGACCTTATATTCGTCATCCCCTACTGCTGTCAACAAGAGTTGCATTCACTGCAATTATATGTGTCTTCTAGCAAAACTGTGGATAAAATTCAGGATAAGGCAATGAACTTCAGCTCCATGTAAGTCTGTTACATGGCTTAAATCACCTTCAGGACTTCTTGGAAATATGTGTAGGGGGAAGGGTGGTCTGTTACCAACCAACCTGGGAGCCTACTCACTGACTTTAAGAGGATTTTATGAGATTTTAATGTAATCTAACTCTGGGTGGACTGTGGTGAAATGTATCCTATTTGAAAAATGAAGGTACTGTAATGGGAAGAAAAAAATAAAAGAGCAGCCATACAAGCTGAAAACTGAGATTAATACTTAAAAAAAAATTGGCCCTTTCCAGAAAAGTACCCTTCATCATTCATTTTACTTTGTTCTACTCAAATTATATTAAGTAAATCTCTCAGAACACTTCATTTCAATAGCAAAACAAACAAAATACTTTTTTTTTCCTTGTAATAGTCCATCCAAGGGTAATACAAGAGTCTCTCAGTTACAGTAAAAAGCAAAATGGAGATTTAGATTATTCCCCTTTCACTGTCTGGTTTTCTAAAGGGAATTCCACAGGACGTTGCCTCAGTCCAAGTCAGTTTTGTAGACAATGTAACATGTCTTAATACACTGTATGGGGATTGGGAAAAAAAATTAGCCTTAGCTTCTTTTGTTTTCTATGGTTACTGTTGTACAGAAGAAAGACTTAAACTGTAAATAATGTATATTTAATAAAAAGAGACTTTTGTATGATTTTGTGTGGAAGACAAATGCCTCCTGTTGTGTTTTTATTTTATTTTATAGCTAAATGGACATTACAAATGGTAATTACAGAAAAACTAATTTTCAGGCTTTTACATGTTAACCCTTAGCCAACAGATCTCACTGGATGTTAATAAAAACTGAAGTGCCCATAACCTGTATTTATTGATTTCAGCAATTGTTAAAAGTGCTGTTAAAGGAGGTCTGATCATCGTCCCACATCGCTGACATTACCGATTAATGCTGGTTTGCAGCACCTACTCCGGAGTGCGTAAGGGCACGGATGTCTCCTGGTTAAAAGTCACATCTGGAGATGTGCTTTAGTTCTGACTACAAAACATGCCCAGTGATAGCTTTCCGGGCACACACACACGCAACCTCTCCCCTGTGTGTAAGCGCAGAGGTGTGCCTCGCTGTGTCCGCCTGTTTGATCTCACACAACAGCCACAACTTCTGGCGTTCACAGGGTTTTGCACTTGCACGCTGTCGTCATCGCACACATCTCTAGGGTGGTAAGTCGGAGCTGGCTCGATCTCAGTGCTTCTGCCTTGGCATTAGTCTTTCAGTCTCACTGCTTTGGGTATTTTTTCCCCCCATGGGAATTAAGCACATAAATCTCTTAGGCTCCCTTGAAAATCCCAGCTTTTGACACTGTCAACCAAAAACCAGTAAACACTGATTTAGAAAATAGTAAATTCTAATTAAGTAGCATGCGGAGCATTTTTTTTCAAGAGGTTCACATGCCGGGATTTGGCTCCATCCCCATCCTAAATTTTCAATGCTTCTGCATGCTTTGAATCAGCCAAAGCCTTTTATGTTAGCAGATGAGCTGTGGGTCTCATTACCTTAGGATTTTCTACAAGAGAAAATTTCTTCCCCTCCATTGCAGGACCAGCTGGCATCCAGAAAAGAGGGTTTCTTCTCTGGTTTTATTAATAACTGCTTGCGATCCTGTGTGGAGCTGTGCTCTCTGGCAGGAAAGATGTGCAGTATGTCCCAATCCACACCTTGCCGTGCAACACGAGGTGGCAAAGCCTTCCTACCAACAGCTACTCCTCATGTCCCCTTGCTCCTGGTGGGGGTGGAAGGAGTGTTAAGTATCACTTATGCTGAGTTGACTTAGCAGAAGCTTAATGTTGAGTCCCTCGCCAAGCTATTTTTTCTTGGTAAGGAAGAGCAATGCCCAAATAAATTTTCTCACCTTCTTTCTTCATGGCTAGTACAGCGGGTGCAGTAACCTCAGGAAAGTCTGCAAGGGCAGTACCTACTACAATTTTAGTTACAATCCAGCCCTTGGAAATTAGCTTTGCATGGTTTATAGGCTGGAAAAGTTACCATGACTTCTTTTCTGTTTTTGTTTGGGGGTTTTTTTGAGTGTATTTTTTTTCTTTAACTCCTTAGATAGCTCCTTTAGTCCCCCCGCCCCTTTTTTTGAATTTATTATGCTTCTCTCCTTATTCCTGAATGCTCAAGTGATGAGTTGAAGACAGTAATCAGGGCTGCATTATATAGTTACACTAGTGTAATAGAAATACATATAGCTAGTTGATGGGCTGGCAACACACCATTAATTGCAGTTTACGCATAGTCCGTCATGTCTGGAAGAGGAGCCAAGATGTCATGGTGGTCAGCAGACAAAGTTATCGCCAAGTATCCCTCTTCCTCAATATCAGCTGAATAACATGCACATGAATAGCAAGTGTTTTATGTTGAAGCCTTGTTGCTTTAACCAGAGGCCCACTGGCAAATGTATACAGGCAAATACCATTAAGAGAACACTGCTGTGAAAGAAATGCACATGAGCCCTTCTGCAGCTAGCTGTGGTATTGTTTGCTTTTTCTCCCAGCGTGAGTACTAGTCTGCTGCAGTCAGTGCCTATTTTTCTATACCTGTTATCCTAGCAAGAAATCATAAAAAGCAACCATACAAGGTCATGTTGTTCCTCCAGCCTCTCATGCTGGTGATGTCTGTATTTAACTCTTCTTAGCCTAAGACCATTGTTTTTTTTTGTTCTGTTTTTTTTTTTTGGGGGGGGGGGGTTCTTTCTTTCTCAAAGCCTGAGCTAAATAACCTTTGTCTCAATTTAAGCCTATTGCATCTTGTCCTATTCCCAAGGGGAAAAACAACTCGCTCCCTTCCTTTCGTGCAGCAGCCTTTCTTCTGCGTTTACCAGCTATCTTGTCCCTCCAGCTCCCCCACACTCCTCAGTCATCCCCTTTTTCAGACAAACAGTCCCCAGTTCATTTTCATCTTTTCTGGTTCTCGTGTTTTTTTGTACTATATACAATCCCCCAAAGCAGCCTGAGAAGAGCATTATCTGTTGGGGTACCGGAATTCACTGTAGCGTAACTAAACTACAGGGTTTGGGGTTTTTTTCCCCCAAATTTCTTTTCCTCAGACCTGCTCCCTGGACCCTTCTTCAGTCTCCTTCCTAGCAAGGTGTCACTAGAGCAGCACAGTGACAGGGCTGAGCCATGTCGCAAAGCAGAATCACCAATTGGGCACCAATAGTGTGATTTAGCGTCTACCGCAAGCAGCCCACACATGATAAGTATTACTGTGGCAAGAAATATCACACCATGTGATGGATTACAGTGCCTTTGCCTCATTAGGAGGCACAAAGGGGCGGTTATTTGGCCATAAGACCAATTCTGATTTCATTCTCACTGTGCAAGTTGTTGGGCAATAGGAAATGAGGACCTGACAGGTCTGGCAGAAGAGCTCTGCTTTACCCTTCACTTAATAAGTAGAATGTGTCTAAGTACAAGGTAGCTGCTGTGTCACTGCAATAGCTAAGCTACAGCTTTGTAGAAAAAAAAAACTTTAATGCAGAAGGGAAGAGGATATTTTGTGTGTTTCATGCTTCACTGTAAAATAAAATGTAATAAACAGGACAGAGCAGGGAATGAACAGGATCTGATGGGGAGAACATGCATTTAAAAAGGGTGATCAGTGTATGATGGGCAACAAGCTTCTATATAACAAATGAAGGATTCAGCATTAAATAGTTCAGCTTCAATAACCTAAGCTAACAGTCTGCTAGCAAGCTTATATGATTAAAAAGTGAGGCATTTTTCCTCAATGAAGAATTGAGCAAATATTAGGCTTAGAGTAAAACAAGCAACAAGACAGCAAGTGAACAGTACAACAGACTTTACTTCCATATGGACATCAGTGCTGGCCAGTGGTCCTAGGCACTGATGCCTAAAATATCATAGTTCCCCTGATGAGACAACTGCTGGAGGTGGAGGGACAGAAAGGTTTTTCTTATTGACAGCTGGAGAATTTGCTATTTTTTAATGAGTAATTTTGGATTCCACTCTAAGTCTTGCTTAGGACCTTCTATTCATTAAGGTCATCCCTCTCCTGGATTTGCTAGAGAAGTGAGAAAATCAGGAGCATTCTCTCTATTGATTTCTCTCAGTCATAATAAGCCATGGTGAATAGCCACACTGAGCAGGGGCAGGACCATGGGACATTTCTGCCTCAGGATGCATCTGAACCTGGACATGCACATGCCCACCTCTGTGGATGTGATATGCCTCAGCTTTAGGCAAAATACTAAATAAGTCCCATGACTAAGGCCTTCAATGTACGTCACATAATTACCTGTGTACACCAGGTGTAATGAAGGACGAGGCTGTGCCTTTTGTGCCGGCCCTCTGCTTATGAATCAGAGAGGAGCTGCTTCACCCAGGCACTGGCTGTGCTTCTTACCACTACTGCTGGTGCCCAGGCAGGAGAGGCACCTTCCAGCCCATACGGTTAAGTGGAAAGCTCCCCTTACTTGTTCGCCCTGTCCTCCTTGGAGGCTGCAGACTAATGTGAGCATGGAGAGATACCTGCTGCCCACTGGGAGAAGACCATATAAAAAGCAGTAGAGAAAAGGTGAAGTTCTGGCTCTGTCTTTCCCATCACCACTGCCAAATGCCCAGTAAATATTACAGTAAGAAGGTTATTGCAGAGGGAAAGAGACTTCTTTTTTTCTTTTTCAGAGCAAACCACAAGGACCCTTACAATCTGACCAAAAGCTTTTTCAACATCATTGAATTAAAGAAGCTCAGCAGCCAGAAGTGAGAAAGCCTATTAAAGGGCCTCATCTCCCTGTGAGGGCAGGAGAAAGTCCTGGCATCTGAAAACAGCATATCAATTTGAGGAACTACTGTGAGACACAAGGACAGAATCAGGCACTCCTAGAGCAAAACAGTGTGATATATGCCATATGCAATCCCCCTCTGGGGTAGGCTTTTCACTTCTCACTGAATGAAAAGCACTCAGATCCCTAAGTCCATGGAAAAAGATTTCTTCCTTCACAGCTGGAGAACCTGGGTTTGCTGAGGCAGAAGAAGCAATGCAATGTTTCTCGCCTCTCTTCCTGTGAGGAAACCACTCTTATGATGGGAATAATGCTGGTAATAACTGAATGTATTATGATCCGCTGAAACAGGCAGGAGAGAAAAAAAACATTAATTGGCCAATTAATAAATGCCATGTTAAAAAAAAAAGATGTTGCCCTGAACATCCATTATCTTTCCGGTGCCTGTAGTGAACCTAGCACAGTTGCTGTCCACTGGGGAGGCTACATGGTGATGCAGTACAAATAAGTAATAAAAGACAATAATTAGTAACAACATCTCTGTCGGATATAAGAGATCACTACTAAAAAGAAAGGCTGATCATCTTTGAGGGAAATGTTGAACGCCTTAAAGAAAGGAAGAGTCAAACTGCAAATTCATTGCAAAACTGTCTATGATCAGGTTTTTTTAGTGCTTTGTGAATCTTTCTCATTAATTGAGCAGCTCCATGAGAAGGACTGTGGAAATGCTCTTCAAAGAAAAGCAGCAGCAGCAGCTCTCAGAAAATGTGTCAAGTATGATCTACAAAGCATGTTCCTGCTGCCATCAGAGCCAGTGTGTCCGGTGGTAGGACAGTCCCTGGCAGACATGGATGGCTGTGTCTGAAAGGCAGCCAGGCCAGAGGCGAGCTGGCTGTCCCCGAGTTCAGGCATGCTGTGATTTTGGAGCAGCCATGGGTAGCCCCAGCTATGTGGGTGCTGCCGTTGCACCCCAATAACGGCTGACTTGGGGAGTGGGGGAGCTCCTATAGAAACAGGCTATTTCTCAGCACGGAATATGGGCAATATTCACAGATCTATGTGGATATACCAAGGAAGTGGTTTCCAGATCTAAAGCCATATTCAAAGTGGGTTTTCTGAGTAAGGACTATGTTCCAGGCCCAGTCTATCAATGTATTAATCTGACCTAACCAACGGGGGGGAGAGGTTGCTATCCTGGTAGGGAGTTAATTAGATTTAAATTTGTATTGGATTTGACAGGGCTCTCATATGATGCTAAAATATTGTTAGAAGACTGATCATTGACTGAATATTTTTGAGGCTTTGTGCATTTGGGGCCAAATAGCCATGATATTCTCTGATCTATTGACATTTGCCATCTTGTACCAAAAACCTGTTGATGTTAGCTTGCGTAAGACTAGACCTTCTGTTATCAAATGTCTATTGGGTCCTTTCTTAGAGTCTAGTATTAGAAAAAAATCTCTAGAGAAAGGCTAGTCTATGAATGGCTAGCTTGCAGGCTGCCAAAATGCAAAGAAATAACAGGATTGCCCTTGACTCCAAACATAAACGAAAACTATGTCACAGATGCTAGGGAAAGGGTTCCAGAACCAGAACTAAAGAGAAATGTTCAGCCTTAGGGATTTAGATCAGACCCACTTCCAGCAACATTCCGAGTTTAAATTTAAAGCTCTCATACCATACTAATCTAATCGGTTCAGGTATCATTGGTGGGCAGGGATTGTACGAGTGTCATTTGCTCCTCTAAGCCTTGGGGTGCACAGCATGTCCAAAGAGTCTGACGCTGAATATGCAAAAACATTAGCATCATTACCAGCATTAACTTCGCAGGTTCAACAACATTATGCATAATCAAAAAACAATTGGCTTTCACAGCTAGAAGACTTTATTATACACATATTTAGTAAGTGCAGGTGCTCTCTCATGCTCTCTGTTACCTTCTCACTAGCAGTATCAGTATGCCTGATAGCCAGGAGTCAAAATACATGCTTGCAGCATTTATAGGGTGTAACTATAAAGACACTGCTGGGACTAGAAAGTTCTTCAATTCAGAAGGTAACAGAGAGAGCACCTTCACTCACTAAGAAAAAGAAAAGCCAGGGAAATACGTAGTTTAAGGGATACATTTAAACAGATGACTTTCTAAGGTTAGACAAGGTCCTTATCTAGTTGACAAGTTTAAGACATGAATGTGAGGTTAATATCTATCCTGACTGTTTGACGAGGATGGGATTCAGCTTGTTGACTGAGACACCTAATTTAGGGATTCAGTTCACTTTCTTAAAATAAGGGTCTAGTGCCATTTTCAATACCCAAGGCAAACACATACGGTTGGCAGACATGACAGAGGACTTATGGGCGACCTGTCTTCTGGAACAGTAGCTGGAGACCAGGTAGTGTATCCAAAAACGTCTAAAATGGAATCAGATGCTGATATTTAGGCAACCAGATTTCACCCTGAGCTCACATGTTGACACATAAATGTAACTAAATGTCTTATTCTTCAAGCTGAATCCCAATGCAATTTCAAGCTTTGCACAAAGTGGAAGGAGCAAAAGCCAAATAAGGAAAAACTGTATTTATGGAAACATTTAAGTTAATAGCACCACCCCTGTCAGGATGCTGGCTAACATATATGTGACAGAAAAACATGAAATTCCTTAAAATTGACTTCCTGTAGGAAATTCCGTAACTAGCCAGTCAGTGCATCAGGCTGCACTAGGAATGCAGTCAGGAATCCAAAATCTACAATAGTAACAACAAATCAGGGCAAAACTCGATTTCTGTGGGCACGACTGTACCAAAGAAAAAAAAAGTGAGACAAATGCTATGTGAAGATATCAGCTTCGTGCAACCTCAAAGCACCGTAAAAACGTCAGTAGCAAGCGCAGCCAAGCACACACACATACACCCACACTCCACAAAAAGAAGCATACGCCTTACGAACTTAAATACTCTTCTGTATCAGTAACACACCTTTGCACACTACTTCAAAAACACCAGCTCCTGCACCACACACAGCTTTGTGTTGCAAGTGCCTATTTTCTATCAAGCCTGTACATTTTCACATGCGCTTGCACACACACACACACACACTCCAGTGAAATCCTCAGTCTGCCTTGGCCAGCCGCCGTGCTGGATAACCCCCTGACTTCTTGAACAGCATGAAGTCTGAGCCAAGTTTGCTATTATATTCTTAGCAGCAAAGGCTGTGAAAAGAGGAAAACAGGGTTGCTGTTAAACATCTGTACCTTATGGGAAAAAAACAAATTTCAAGAGAGTACTGCCAGCAGGCAGATTTCTCAGAGGTACAGTGATAAAGGAGCAGTTCAGATTTAAAGAAGCATTGAACTAAAAATAATCAGGATAGTAAAAAAAATTGAACAGCTGTTTTTCATAGCTAATGTTCACCATATACAGGCTGGAGTTACCGACATTCAGGTGAAACAGTAAAGCTGACTGCTTTCCAAAGGACTTACATCAGGGCTTTCAGGACACACTGACATTTCTGTTCAAAACTGCGCCCGCCTTCCTTCCCACTCTACCCCACTGCTACGCAGGGGCTTTTAAGCAATTCCTCAGTACCTGAGTCAAAGGTCGCTAGAAATCAGTAGGATTTTTTCCAAAGACTTCAACAGCTCAGAACTATCTTCTCAGTCAGACATTCCCATCTACATTGTTCCAGGGGCTTTCCTATTATTAGCCAGAATCATCAAATAGCCCAGCTCGTCTTTGAGTAGCTTCACTTTATACAGCTTAAATCCACTGAAGTGCTTCAAAACTGCCTTGCTGGAGAGCATGTATTTATATTTTTATTTTATCTCTATAAATAAACCCCTTCTGCTAGTCAGGTGTCTTAACTTTCTCCACCCAACTAAAAGATCATCCCGCTAGTTTGCACTGCAGAACAAGCTATTCAGAATAAACCAATTGCACCATAATAAATTCCTTCCTAGTTCAGGGCGATTATGCCTGTAAAGAATTACCCGCTTACCCTTCACCTAATAGTGTCCTTATAGTACAGTTAACTAATGCTATATGTGGGCCAAACTCACTAGTAACTATTAAGGACGAGATCACCTTGAGAACTCTGCTTTTATATCATTATAAATCTGATGTAATTTTCTGCTACTCAGAAAGGAATCAAGCCCCACATTTCCACTGATTAAAGCTGAGTTGTGCTTTGCAGCCTTCTGACTAAGTTCTGGCTGAAATAAAACAACATGAAATAATAGATGATTTTTTTACCTCCTGCATTTACTTATCCCTTGGGGCCTGGGAGAAATCTGTTATTTTTTGTTTGTTTTTCTTAACTCCCCAAAGCATTAATTAACTGCTTATATTTTTCTCCAAATAATAGATAGTGATGCCATTTGGTAATCCAGCTAGGGCGTTTATCCCAGATGTAGCATCCTTCGTTCTCAATACGCAGCTTCCTCAGGATTACAGTTACTGCATTACCTTCCAAACCATTACCACAGTGTCTCAGCACGAATTTCCCCAGATGATTTCTTAGATTACCCACAGATCTGATTTCTGAAGCATTAGCACTTTTACAGATTTGATTTAGTCTTCTGGTTTTGCTGATGGTAGCCAGGTGGTCGCTGAAGGCTGAGAACTGTCTCTTCTTGTAACACTGATATATTCTCGCCCTCATCCTCCAGAGATACCTACATCAGCACTGGTATCAGTCCAGTTCTGTCTGTTTGCTAACTTCTGAAGTCCTTATTCATTTTTTTTTCCCTTGAACTGTTTAACCTGCACTTAAGGGTTGACTAGACCTAAATAAGCACACACACACTCTCTCTCCATCTGCCCTGTTCACCTACTTGCAAGGAGAAGGATCTAAACCTTACAAATCTAAACTAAATCTTATAAAATATTTTAAAAGACTTATGCTATGCAGGAGATTAAATTGGATGATTTAATATCTCTTCTGGTTTTAAATTACATGAATTCAGGAAGAGGTGACGCTGTAGCATCACCCCGGAAATCTGTTCCACTAATTGGCTTACCGTGCGACTCGGGCAAAATATTTAGTACTTGCTCCAACACAAGCTGAAGGTAGTGGGAATGTTCCCCCAGTTTCAAGGAATGGAAAACCGTGGCCTTAACCTCTAAGAGTCTCTGTGTGAGCTCAATTCATGGAAAGATTCTCGCTCATTTAATTGCCTTTGAACCAATCCTCTAAGGCACTGCAAAACGGAAATCCAGATTTGGGTCACCTAGACTGGCTGCAAGATTTCATGGATTAGTGTTTCTGAAGTGGCCTGAGCGCTTAAAGGGGAAAGGCCTATAGAAAACAAATGCAAATCTGGGCAATAATAAGAATTTCTGAGGCAGTTTTAATTGAAAAAAAAATTGATTTAGTTGCATAAAACCAATTTGCAAGAATGTGAAGATTTAGTCAATATTTTCAAAAGGAAATTGCTCAAAAATCTTCTACACAGCCCGAAACGTGTTATTTTAATAAGGGTGCTCAGGTGTATTATATTACAGGGCAAAAGAGTACAGGTGAACTTGTTTGCAACTCTGTGAAAGCAAACAAAAAAAGGTTTGACCTTCTCAAAAACCCTGTGCATTTTCTTTATGATAAATTACCAAAAGTATTATTCAGATACTTATTTGGGATAAAAAGATACTTTGGAATCTCAGGTTTTCTGTGGCAAACAAATATGTAGTTTTACCCATTACTATGGAAAAGTGCTAGAAGATTTTTGCTCTTATATTAAGGCATGCTAACTGCCTCCATTTACAGTTCTGATGTCTCTTGTGGTAAAGTTGTTAGGAAAATGGAAATATCTATGGAAATGGGCCACATCCATGGAAAATTGCATAAATTCCACACACATAAACATATACATAAACATACTGATATTTGTCTCTTTTTTGTTTTTTGATCACAATATGTATCTCCTGCCCAGCCTTTGCCATATAAAGGAATAATAGGTTATGAAACATTTAGCTTATTAGCCTTCTGGGTTTTGTTGTTGTTGTTGTTGTTGTTTTTCTCTTTCTTCTTCCATCTTTACTTAGAAAGCCTTTAGAAAACATTTTCTTGATATAAACAAGCTCTTCTTTTTACTGACACCCCACCACCCCTTTTCAATCCAGTAGTTGCTTTCATAATACTTAGTTTCAAAATGCTCTTTTACAGGGAGCCTGATCTGCTACTGGAGCATGAAAGTCCCTCCCTGACTTCACTGGCATCTGGAGTCAGTCTTTACACAGCAGGTCCCAAAGGAATTTTGCAAAATTCTTCACAGGCACTAGAAATTTAAGGCAACAGTGGAACTGGTTAGAAAATGATGGGAAGAATGGCATTTCAGACAATAAAGTAGATGATTAAACTTTAAAGTAAAGTAAATATTTTCCTGGAATCCCTCTCACGCGCCTTTTTTTTCTTCCCGATTATCTCTGAAAGCTGCTGCGACGTATTGTTGGTAGCATCACCCTCAGCTCGTGCACGGGGAATCTGAGCTGCTTCAGTAAGGCCTTCCGGTAGGTTTGCAGCAAAACCAGGCCAGTGGCTCCAGGAGCCCCAAATCAGAATCGCTTCTTCCAGCACACAGCTAGCTAGAATCACTGCTATAAAGCCACGTCTAAATGACTGCTTGGTACCCTGCAGTGCAGAAACGGAGCAAAAAAATATAAGTAAACTAACTAAAAAGCCCTTTGGCTTTACTGTACCTGTGGGAGGGCTTTGAAGAAATTAGGAGGACTAGGTCAACGGGGGCTGCAGTCTTTTTGCCACCCAAGCCTTGAAAAGGCGCAGTTAGTTAGCGGGAGCATCGTGGCTGCCTGCGGCAGGAGCCACCCAGCAGCCTCAGTGCGTCGCCCAAGCCGTATTGCTGCCGGACCCCTGCGAGCTCTTCGAACGGCAGCGTGACGCACGCAGGGGAGGTAGGGCTGCCGYGGCATTGATTCCCACCAACGCCGATAGTCCTAGTTCAATGCTCTTTCGTAGCTGCTGTTCTTTGAAGACCATCTCCTGCCCGTGTTGCCTTTTCTGGGCAGCATTTGCCTGCAGCGGCTGATGGTGTGGCCTAACTGGAAGGGGAGGAAACACCAGTGCGATGAGGGGAAGGTTCAGGTGAGGTCCTGCAAACCGGGTGAATCTTCCCTGAAGGTTTCTGAGTCCCAAAGACAAACATTGCCAGTCTTTCAAGAGTCATAAAAGCATCTGTGCCTTGGGAAGGGAATGATGAAGAGTCAAATCTTTCCAGAGTGTATTAGGGAAACAGCTCATGCCTTTGTCTCTGTTATAAGAAATTACAGGGGGGGGGGGGGGTCATCCCGTTGCAGCGGCTTTGCTTTAAGGCAGCTACTGTCTCAGCAGTTTTCCTTGGCCCACTGGTGAAAGGAAAAAAGGATCTTTCCTCCAGCTGAGGGGAGACCTACTGCTTTCTGCTGCGTCGCGGGAAGGACACAACACGGCAAAGCCGGGACTGGCAGCGTCGCGGYGCCGCTGGGCTGGGCTGGGCTGCCGGGGCCGCGGGCTCCAGCGGACGCACACGGGCCGCGCGCTGCGCACTTGCCTGCTGCGCGCGTGCCTGCCCATCTCGCGACGCAGGAGAAGGCAGACGGCATGCAAGTGAAAGCAGGCTCCCCAGACAGGACAGCTGTGCGTTCGCCCACCTCTGTGCAAGGGACCTTCAACTTAAAACAGGAGCGAGTTTTAGGAGGCGATCTACTGACAAAATACCATCACAGCGCACAACAAGAACAGGAGCTATTTTGCTACAAAAATCAGTGCTGCATATTCTTAAGCGCCATCTACTGGTATTTTATCTGGGAACTAGTTATGTGTGTACAAATATCCCTTATTTTGTAGTAAATCCTAAAATTCTAATAGGTGGGGGCAAAAGTGTGAGAGTTCTCTAGTTATGGACAACCCTATTCAAAACAGGAGAATAGGAAGCGGGAGAGAAGTGATGCCTTGTTCTAATGCTATTTTAGTACAGAGAGTGCATATAGGAAAAGCATTTCATCTGCATTAATTTTAATCTTGTTTCCTAAAGAAATCAGACATATGTAAAGTTCAGACTGTGTGCCTGTCACTTTGTCTTTCCCACTCCATCCCCAGCTTCCGAAGTCACTGGATAGTATCAGTGGCATTTGGCAATCAAGATGAGTTTTTAACAGTTTTGCATTCCTAAAAGTTTCAGGAAAATATGCAGTCAGGTACAAGACAGGAAGAGAGAGATTTTAGTTGCCTTCCTTGCTCCGTCTCCTTTTCCCTGAGGAAAGGCTGCTGCTAGAACCATCTCCAGAAGAAGCTTCAATCAGATTTTTCGCTAGACACCAGAGAATTCAGTCAAAACATCCAAACATAGGAAACTGGACTGCCTTTGTTCTTCTGCTTGTGAAACTGCTTGCTTAGATTTCTTCACCAAAGTAAGCAAAAGTCTTGAAATGCTACTAAGATATTCAAYGAATCAAGACCTCCTAGATCATATAGCTGAACCACCAGGCCCTACAAGATTGTTTCCTACAAAAGCTGTGTAAATGCTGGATTTTTCTGAACACAAACAGTGCAGTAAAACACTTTTTTTGGTTGAATCTGACATTCTCTATCATTTTAGTCAGCAACACAAATTAAAAGAATATATATTTTTTGTTCAGTTTTACTCAAAACTCTTCCTTTTGATTTTTTTCCCTTTCCTTTCTTAACAAGCTCCTGCCCTCACCCCTTTTTTAAGTCAGTCTTGAAATAAAACCTTTATTTTTCTTTTCTATCAAAACTTTGTTGAATTTCAAGCAAATTTGCTAAGATTTTAGGTAGCTAAAACAAAAAGACAAGTACTTACTAGGAATGGAATTTCTTAAAGATATTTTAAAGGTACCTTTGGATATTTTCAATTCTGAAAAAGTTCTTTGAAGATATCATCCCAGCTCTCTCACCTGGGGACTCTGAAGTAGCTCAGGACTTCTACTAAAGTRTTCAGAGCCTCCCTGGCAGGTTCTCAGGAGTCATTATGATAATGCGTTCCTTATTTCCAAAGACTGACTGCTTCCTGTCCGAAGAGAAATCATTTTACATGATATTAGTGATTTATGCAGAACATGTTAGAGATGTTGCCCATCATTACCTGCTCACGATGTCCCTTAGTGGGTGGGCAACATTTGATATGTGATTCATACACCCACACTTCCCATGCATTGATAAGAAGGTTGGTTTCCTCAGAGAATTGCGACCATTACATATTTTCATCTCCCCTCAGTAATAACAGACCTGGAAAGTACTTTAAAACAGAAAAGCATAACCCCCTGCCCAGCAGTCAAAATATCTGCAGGCATTGTCTGTGGAACATGGTTTGAAGCACATCTTTGTATACTCTCACACAGCAAGCCAAATTCTTATCAAAGGGATGGGATGATTTTCAAATCATGTTAAAGAAATAGGAACTTGGAATAAACTTTAACTTTGGTAGTGACTGTCACTGGGTTATTTGTTACAAGCTCCAAAATTTGGTGGGATTTCTGTATAAATCTTCCCCACTCAAGAAGTCAAATATCTGTGAAATGGTCTGTAGGGATCTCAAAACATAATTTTGTACCAGTAATGGTCCTGACCTATAACAAAATGATGTCATTCCCTATGAATGAAAAGAATAAATTACCATGTGGGAAAAAAATGTCCTGAATGACAAGATGCAGGAACCAATCTCCCCAGGAAGGGGATAAACTTAAGCGTGAGTCACTGCAAAAGGATCTGCAATAGACTTCTACAGCACCATGCCTAAAGCAAAGCTCCCATTTGGTTTGTCAATTGTAAGAAATTTCAGCTAGTGGTAAGAAAAAAATCTACTGATGTGGCCTTTTAACTCTTTCCCCTTAAAATTAATGATAATGCTTTTTTTTAACCAAGAGCTCTGTAGTAAAAAGGAGGGCTGGCCTGCAACTAACTTTCCACTTTAGGATTCAAGATAGGCTGGATCATTGCCCAGTCTTATCAGAGGTGTTGCATCTTACTGCAAACAAATTAGACTTTCTGGCTTTTGGTCTGGCCTTTATAGTGTTCACTGGCTGTCCTATCTAGTTATGCTTTTTGGGGCAGAAGATCTGTTTTACRTTGTGCAGAGACAGTGCCAAGTATAGAGGTCCTAATCTTACATTGCAATTCAGTACAATAAACTACTATTCCAAAGGAACTCCCGGAATATTGTTGTATGACTCAAACTGCCTGCCCTCTATTCCCTAGACCCCAAACAAAATCATTTGTCAGAGCATCTCATTTTTTCCCCATACATTAGCACTAATGAAAATGACCTTTTAATATTGAAAAATCTACATCTTTGTTCAGTTGCACTTCCCCTTCGTATTGGAGGTTATTGAGATGCGTATAACAGAGAGAGATGAAGGTAAATTTGCTTCTCCAGTTTACTGGCTAATCCCCAAATCCAGGGCATTAAAAGATGGAAAGAGAAATTTCAAATGCAATCATTCCACTGATAACTCAGTGTATACTTTTATTATTATTATTATTATTATTATTATTATTATTGTTCCTCCCCATGGAAATGTAGTACACAGATATTGTTATGACCAGTGTAGAATGGCACCAGCACATCCATGCACCGAAGGCCAGATAAGATTAAAATAGCCAGTGCAATAGGGAAGTTTCTGATCCTGAATCCCAAGACAGCCAGAAAGAAATTATTCAGCCTGAGACCTCATACTTCAGCTTACCTAAAAATACCAGGAATAAGCCAGGAACTTTGCAAGTCATCAGTGACTCATATACTTTCTCAGCTGATCAGGAGGGCAAGTGTCAGCTAGAATAATCAATACACAGAATCCCTAGCAGAAATTGTACCAGGAAGTGGTCAGATACGCTTACAGAATGATCAACACCTGAGGTAAATGTCTCCTGATTCCTCTGAGATGGGGGAGTCTGTCTTCAATACAGGTAGTTTACTTCTTTTATGCAAAGGTTTTCAAGCAAGCTTGTCCCTTCTGTCTAAAACCAGCCAGACTCATTCTCACGTTGGTTCTTAAATACACTCACAGAGGATGCCAGCATCGGATGCCTTCTACAAAGGCCTAATTTAACACTGAACACTTTGTACATGATGGCTGCAGTCATTTCTAATTACGCCCACTACTTAACAAGTTTGCATCTTTGATATTGTTAGGCCTGGTTTGGCTTTATTTTACTCATTCCTACTTGCCATTTTCACCTATATCTCTACCCAGATTTGTTTGTCTCATCCCCAGCCACCCTCATATTTCCCTTTATCACCAAATTTAGGAGAATTGGAATGACATTTATTACCTATCTCCTGCCAATGCAAACTTCTTATGCTGGCTTACAAAAATACTAGCTACCTCACTGCAGAACACAAATTCCCTAGGATACTTCAGGCCCAGCATTTGTATGGCTGAACCCAATTTATGAAAATTTTCCTAATTCATGGGCTATTAGGTCTAGTAGAGCCTGTCTGAAACAATAAGGCAAGTTTTCTTCCTTGCCTCTCCCCCTCCTTTTTTTTCTTTTTATCATCCTTTGGAAAATATCTATCTTCAGATGAAATACATTCATAAACTGAAATAACTTGACCTGGAAATATTGCTGCCTTGCTGCAGTTTGTGCATTCAAGCTCTTATTTGTCTTAAAAGATCATGTTTCCTAGTTGGAATATGTCTGCCAGGATGAATTGTGGTTCTTCTCAGGGTGAGGAGGCACACTAGACACTATGGGGGTCCCTAGCACCGATCCTTTATGGGCGAGATAATATGACATCTCAGCCAATACGGAAGAGCAGAAGTCAGCGATTTAAGGCCAGCATGCAGAAGCAGTTGACACTTTGGGCATTCACAGAACTCTTTGGATATGCTATATCATACCATGGCATGGAGCATGGGTTCAGGAGTTAAACATTACTTGTTTTCTGGTCTATACATTCTGCACCCATATTGATGGCCCAGTCATGGCCATGTCTCATGCATGATGCATCTATACCATCTTTAAAGCAGCAGCAGTATTCTGCATATTGCAGTAACTCCTTGCTGCATACAACACTGAGCTCTCCCCAAAAGCCTTGGCTTCTTGGGCCGCTTGGCATCAGTCCCCTGACATTTACAACAGGCCAGGTGAGCCAGAGCACAAGGGGTTATGACTAGCCACACTGTGGGTTGGGCATGCTTGGCCCTCACGCTAGGGCTTTCTCTCCAGGGTGTTTCGGAGCTCTCAGCCACTGCACCATACAGTTTTAACATAGTTCACCAATCCTTTATCAAAGGAAATCCTACCTTATGTTTACATAGCATGCTAGCCATTCCATAAAAGCAACTGTGGAATAGCTGATGGCTGTAAATTCTTGCCCCAGCATGTGATGCTTTGTTCATGTCCCCACACACATTTTATATCTTGCCAGGCCCAGCCCCTGTGTTAGGCAACAAAGTCCCCCTTTACATTTCTCAGCAATGCTAGACTGATGTTCCTGCTCATTAACCCCCATAAGCCTTAATGAGCTTAACTTTTATTTGGCCGTATTCATTTAATACATAGACTATCACCAGTTTTCAAAACAGTCTGGATATTTGTTATTTTTCTAATTAGCAGCAGCTAATTAAAAAGCCAGTTGCTGGATAAAAAAAGCAAAGTGATTGTGGAAGTGCGTACATGGGACTGCTGAACTGTACCAAGTTAGTGAAAATGGAAAAAATTGCAATGGCCTTGTAAGAACGCAGTACTTTTAAAAACTGTGCAAATAAATATACCTATGTGTGTATATGTATACTTACACCAGCTAACATAACTCAGCCACTTTCATTAAAAGTGCAGGGGGAGGATACCAGCTTTGCTGTACGACGTACCCATCGCCTTCATCCCAGGCGCTCATGTGTGTTATAAACACAACCAATACCTGGGGGTCATTTCATCCACCACTGAGATGAACGCAGCCGCCTCTGAGGTAGAAGAGAGCAATTAGTCTATATAGCACATCATTGCAAATATTTGAAGGAGCAAGAAAACAACAACAAAGAGTGAAGTATCCAAATGAAAATACAGGAAGACGGGACAAATAGGTGACCTATAATGGGAGCAGGACTAGTGACCTGATCTAGTCATCTGCATGGATGAGACATGAGACTAAGATCTGTGTCTGGACAGCATTCGATGACATTTACTGGGTCCCGCAGGTGCCAGTAGACAGATACTGAAAGGTTTCTTCATATTTTAACCACTGACCTTTATTAGGGTGTTGACCATAGCTCAGTCCTATTGCCTCTTGTATGCAACAATTTCAATCCCAGCTGAATACTTTCAGATTTGGGGTACATCAGATCAGATTTACTGCTCTCACTGTATTGCCAAGGTTAACTTTCAGTTAGCAATGAAAATTACCTTGTCTCTATTAGAATTTGAATGTTATTTTTCTTAATTGCTATAAATGCCTTTGTGGTTAACAGAATATATCCAGATTCTCAAAATTATTTAAAAGTCTAATGCCAGTTCAGGCTTCTAATCCTCATTGATTTCACTGGGAATTAGAGAGCAAAATACCTTTAGAAACTGGGCTTTATTTCTTGTCAAAAAATTAACATATACTCTAAAGAATGATTATAAATTATTCGACATGAGATATTCCAAAGTCAATAGGTTTGGCATGCATTCTGTTTTATAAGTAGTTGCCTTTCTCTTATTTCAGTACCTTGACAATTTTTAAAGCAGGGCATTTTCTGAAGATTGTATCTGAATTTTTTTAGCCAGCTTCAGAGTTCGTAATGTCACACATATACAAACACACACACACACATATTTATACATATATTTATACACACATACTGTTGACAACATTTTATATTTTAAGAGAATTTTAAAAAGCATGTGTCCAGTTCAATTCACCAGGTCTACAGCACTCATATTTAGTTGAGTAATTCTTTACCTGGTGTTTAATTCCAGTAAACATTATGTTATTAACTCCAGATCCCCTACAGCATTCTTGCAGGTCAGAGTAGCTCAGATCATGCTGAATGCATCCAAAATTAAACCTGTTGACTCGAAGCACGAAACCAAAACATCAAAATTCAACATGACCACAAAGAAAATATATCCTCTATAACTGCCAAACTAAGCAAAAAAAAAAACGGTGGGGTGGGGTGTTCTCTTCAGAAAATTTCATTTTTCTGGCAAGTGTATGTTGTGTATGTTTCTGGTAGAAAAGGGGTGGGGGGAAAGAAGAGCATAAAACTCAAAGTCTGACATACATTGGTAATGAGCAACAATCTGACTGAGGTCTTTTAGTGCATGTTACAAAATAGTGTTTCTATTACAGAGCTCCTCCAGTTTTAAAAGCAAATAAGATGACACATCTACTTCTGAGTCACAGGAAAATAAACCTCCTGTGTGAAATGTGAGTGGAAAAATTGCCTGTAGTGTGAAAATTCAGGTAAAGGTCAGGTAAATAGATTCCCAAAGGGGGAGTCACAGTCCCATGTTGCTGAACTCAAAGGTGGACCATGTTAAGCATTTAGGGTATTGTGTTATTCCTTTCTGTGGTCAAATTAGCAGGTTTTCTGCTGAATGCTCCTTCACTTTTTCTGAAGCCCAGAAATTCAGGGGAATACAAGTGACTTGTCAAAGACAACCCATAGAAAGTGTGTGTTGAAATTCAGGCATCTTGACTTTCAGGTGCAGAGATGGCTTGCACTGCCCTTCCTCTTTCTCCCAGAGGATGTCCATGCACACCCCAGGTTGTCTCCAGGTCAAAGACCATTGGGTTCAGTTCAGTAGCAGGTTACAAAGCCAGGGCATTGCACAGTTTGTCTGCAATCCACCAAACTGAACCCACAGCATGCAGAGTGAAATTGTGTTTAAACGCCATCTCCAGCTGGTGAGCCCCTTCTTACTGGTAGGGGCACAGGTGAACGAGGAGCCTTTGCAGCTCGTCAAAGTCCTCATTCTCTCCATTCAGGGGTGAGATCTCTGCTGTGCACAATCTGAAGCCCTGAACAGAGGTGTTGTGAATCAGCCCATCTCCTCACCTCAATCACAAGCCTTTCAGGGTGGTATCTTTTATGTCAAGGCTGAGTACTAAATGACAACCCTCTTTAGGAAAACTAGCAATTTGGTGATCTTGGCTCTTATTTAAGAATGAGAAAACCCTCATTCTCCAGAGTAGTTGTCACTCAGCATTCATTACAGAAATCTGCTAGAGATATGTTTCACAAAGTTTTTTTTTTTCCCTGCTGAGGGGACCTTAGGGCACTAAGGCTGATGAAAATGAAGTAGAAGAAATAATTGTTACAAGTATGTGCAGAACAGTAGAAGACCATTATGTTGGTTAAAACATGAAACTTGTGTTTTTTGGAAAAAAAAAAGTACATGTTTCATAACTTATTAGAAGGCTTGAAATGGATTTACTTTCCATTAAGAAAGCCTGTATATTTTTAATAAAATTTTTATCTGAACTACTGCAGCTTTCCATTTACTAAAACACAATTTTGATAAATATTTAGTATTTCAAAACACAAAATTAATGTAGCTTTTCAGTATTTATATGCTATCTCTCACTCTTTCAAAAACATGTTTTTCAACCAGAAGCCTCTATTTTTTTCATTGAATAATGCACATTTCATTCTAGCAAAGAGCAGTGCCCGTCTGTTCCTTCCTTCCTTATAAGAAATAAACTAGAGTGACAATGCTTGACTTCATTTGAGACCAGTTCATCAGATGCATTACTGAACTATTGCTTTAACCATGGTTGTCTTTTTAGTATTGTAGCTAAACTTTTACTTACTTGTTAAGTGTATTTGTTCTCAAAGCCATGTTAAATACAAGACTTTTGCACCCACAGAACTGCTTACATGGAATAAAAGCAGCCAGATAAAAAATGTAGAGCTCCAAATCCTTTCCTAGGTGGAGCCTGGACTCACTAGGAAACCTGCTGTAAACTCTTAGTGCCTGGGGTTTGTCTTTTGGATGTGCCCCTAACAGTCCCAACCAGAAAAGTGGGGTGGCCCACATGAATCCAGGCAGGATCGACAGTCAAGATCACAGATTCCTGACTGGCGGGGTCAACACCATTGCTTTTCACTGCTCTGAAATTGCTGTCTCAGCTGCTAAGCTTTTCTGGACAAAGTGCAATGAGTTCCCTGTTGGTGATGCCAAAACCAGTGGGTGTCAAAGAGAACGTAACAGCAACCAGGGGGATTTAGGGGCTGAAGTCCCAGCCAGTGAGGTGATAGCAGCATGACATACACAGAGGAAAGGAGAAGGGGCCAACAAGGTTGAGAAAAAGTTGGGAACTACTGCCCTTGGTGTCAACCTCTAGCTATTAGAGACCTCATCCAATAAGACATCCAGATTTAATACCAACTTAGGTAAATAGGTTTAAAGTTGCCATCCTTCACCAGCGGGAATCTGTCAGCTATTTCAATAGGTTGTTCCCACCCCCCCCTTGTCTCAGTGGGCAGCAAAGAACTGGATAAGAAGGAAACAGCAGCAAAACTAGGGCATGATATTGGATAGCCTAGTTACTAGCTAATTTACTCTTATCTGGGAGTTGAGGAGCTCTGGGTACTGGTATCCCAGACTGATTTTGACTAATACAAAAATAATACTTAAGACCATGTTAACAAGGGATATACATACTTCTATTGCTTCCCTGAGTTACCCGGGCATCCGAATGTTGGAGTTGCTTTGATATCCCCTAGTGGAAGACAGCAACTAAATATATTAAAGAACACAGTTTCCATTCAGCTGCAAAGATAACTACTGACCTATCTAAAGTTGCAGATTATAGCATTTGATTGCCTGACTTTTCTAAGGAGAACACATTTTCCCATTCTGAGCCATAGTTCATATGAACTCTATTGCCTACCGATTAATTTATGGATATGGAGCTTTCAAGTGTTTAATTGGAAATATCTTCTCCTCTGCTGTCACTATATTACATCGATACAGGAGCTTCATACCAAATGCTTTCCATGAAAACAATTTCTAAATCAAATTATTTTTAATGTTGTGAGGTTTTTGCACATGAATAAGTACCTCAATTGAGATGTATAAAACCAATTAGACCCCTATTTATCTCTGCTTAGCAACTTGGTTCCGCTAATTTCTTTGGTCACTGTGTTTCACTTCAGAACTCGCTCTGTTCATGCATTCTGATGATTGAATTACTCAACATTTATTTTAGAATGCATTTATTTAGTGGTGCCCTTTCCAAACAGCTTCTTTTTTATCCGATCCTGAAAGCCCTGCAATATTTTTGCATGAAGTTCAGAGACGGCCATAAAGGAGATGTATTACTTACCTTCTAAATGCTTTCATAACTCAGAAATTTTGGACAATAAACATGCAGTAACTGTTGGGAAGAGGGAAATTTCTTAATTGTTTCCCATTGCCATAGCAAAACTCATATTCTGTGAAACATTAATTACTAGCACAAACACACTTGGTTATTTGGCTTTTTAAAAATTTTTTTATTTTCTCCTGTCTCAGAAGAATCATGCTGGCAACTTACAAAATTTATTTCATCTCTCTAACATACTCTCTCTTAAGCTTCAGTATTCTGTTATATCATCCAGACACATCCTGTAATGTGTCAGAAAAACAAAGAGCATATTTTTCATTAGGTAGCCATTTTTTATATGACACACAAATCCAAAGAAGGAACTTTTCCTTTCATTGCTGCAACAGTTTGGTTAAATGCATTAATGATGTTTCTAAGAGGTTTAAAAGCCTAGAAGAGTACAAAATCATAGCGCTGGCAGGGTACTGAAAAGTAGTCTAGTCTTAAGGCTCAAATATAACTACATAGTAACTAGCAGATGTTTGTCGAGTGTGTTCATACAGATTTTCAGCAATGTAAACTAGTCTCTGTTCTATATGATTCATGAGCCTAATTGCTAGAATTTTTCCTAATGTCTAATCTATGTAGCTACACGTTGAGCCTACCACTTCTTGAGCTAGCTATAGAGGAATGCAGGCAATGGATTATTTCTTTTTTGCAGCTGTTTTTAATGTATATGTATATATGTATACAGACACACACACATAGACACACACATACTCATATATATGTCTATATTTCTTTTTGGCATATCTATGTGTGTATAAATATATATGTATAAATACGTGTATATATGCATAAACTTTTATTTACTCACTTTCTTTTCTCTTCCCTTCCCAGCCCTCTTTGTTGGTCAATGTTATTCATTATCATTTGAACTGTGAACGTTCAGCAACACGGTAGTAGTTCTTACGTATGTTGGTAATTTTATATGAGTTATAATTCAGCTGAGGAGAATTCAACACATGTATGCATCATGGAGTCACGCATTGCTTATTTAGGACAAAGATGCCCCATTGGACATCTAATGTGTTACCTTAATCTTACAGGTCAGTTGTTCTTAGCTTCTTACCTCAGCCTGAATATTACTTTCTGCCAGCGAGCAGGTTGCAAAAATACCTCATCCTGTTGATCTCATGGTACAGCGGGCATGATGATGGGGCATGAAGAGGATAAAAATGTCAGAAGGGACATTAATCTCATCTTAATTTTCAGGTCTGTGTTTTCCAGATGTCCTAAAGAACATTAATATTTTGATACCACATTGTGAATCATCATTACCGAATTACAGAACATGTGTCCTATCCACAGTTTGTACAAAAAAGAGGTTTTCTTCTTCCCAGCAAAGCTGTAAGTGGAATATATAGACCAAGTCAGTGACACTGAGCTTGCAGAAAAGGCTCAGGTACAGGACAGGCACACACCGCTGGTGCACGCTGTGGCTGCCTCTCTGCCCATGGCCCCAGGTTTATGTCAAAAGACAATGACCTGCTCACACAGCCGGAAACCTCAGGGGTGCACCCTGCCCTACAGGCACAGAAACTATATTCTTACGCTGACATTTGAGAATGCATCTCAAAACTTCTTATTAGGCTATATCAGGTCTCAAGAGATTTGTTTTTTTCTCTGGTCATTCTGTGAGCTGGAGCTACTTTTTTCTTAATAGATGAAACTCTCTTCACTTTTCTCTCCTTTTCTTTCTCTCTCTTAACAGACTGTACTATCTTCTAATATTAATAYGTCTTGGTTATATAGAACTTAAGAATAACTTCTATCAAAATTAACAGAAAATGACTTGCTTTCTGTAGTTCTGTTCCTTTGCCAATTTGTTTTTGTAAGCATTCTACAGTATTCTATTCCAGAAAGATTTTCAATCATGCTTTTGGGTAACAAAGAAATATGGACCAAGATCTGTGGAAATTCCCGCAAGAGGATATTCTGCCTGTTTCCCACTCCCAAACTGGATGGTGAGGTACCAGTTATGAAACTGAGCCATTTTTGGAAATGTGGGCACACAATGGCTCATAGACTCTACGCCAGAACTCCTTAGAAATGCCACGTAGGAAACAAATATCCCCCACTGTTACACACAGACTGAAATGTCAAATCGTGTCAAAGCAAACATCCTGGAATTATTGTATGGTTAAGCTTGTGCTTTCTCCTGGCAAACTCTCCTTAGCCATTCATAAAAAAGGAAAACAAATACTGTTTTTGGAAATTATTAGAAAAGAAGAGAATAGTAAAGCCAAGGACAGCTCAGCTGACTGTTTATTTCTACCTAATGGGCTCTTCTAGCAAAGTGTTAGTTATTGTAAATTGAGATAAAGCTGCATTCTGCTGTCCCTGAGGGTTGAATTTTCAAAAGCGTTTACCATGAGCCTACCTTTGTCCCCCTGGAGTCTGCACCTATTTTATTTTGTCTTACATTTAAATAATAAGCTATATCTGGTGTCAGAAGAGCATTATTTCTGTTTGTATAGCATGTAGTACAATAGGGTCCAGCTCTATTCTTAGGATTACTGTGTGTACAGCGGTAGGGTTTTCCATTTGTCAATTCACTTCTGACCTAATAACTCCAAAGGTTGGGGACCACTGTGCTACTTAATATATTAATAATAATGATTAAAAGAACAATAATAATCATATACTGTTTGAGATTGCAAGGTCTTTGGCAAGGACCTGTTCCTTAGTAGGTGCATGTAGGAGAGCAAAAAGGATTCCAAGTTATGACAAAAGCACTGCTTACTCCTGTAGCAAAAATAACGCTTCGAGGGACATCTGGATCTAAAATAGCTGTAAATTAAAACCAACCGCCCTTTCTATGGACTTCCAGATGTCACCTTTTAAAGGGAGAAGAACCACCTGTGTGCGGCTAATGATACTAGATTAATTAGAAATGAACCACAGCAGTACAGCTACATTTGAAGCCAGAATCATATATTACTACAGTATTTTTTGTTGTGGTTCTGTAATGAGGGAAAGTTTATCTTGGAGCCATGCAGAGAACAGTGAATTTACTATAACTGCCACAGACAAGTGGGCATGAAAAATGATCAGTTCCTAAAAGCTTTTAAAGCAGCTATGTTTGTCCTTCTTGACTTTATGAAGGCCATAAGTCTCTCTGGTATGATCTAAGAAATGCTATAACAAAGTTCACTTAAATGCAGCTGTGTCCTGAATCTGTGCTCAGAGAGACAAAATTCCTTTACAGAAATAGCCACTCAACTTTTATCTCCAGGAGCCAATATTCTGCAGCAGACTTCTTCAGAGATGCTGCCAACTCCAGACCACAGTCCAGTGACAGGATGATATACAGGACTTTTCCTGCCAGGAAAGCACTGTCCAAAACTAACATCATCTTCATTTACTATTTGCTTGGCTTAGAAATCTCTTTACCATGGCTTCACTAGATGTGCATAGTATGTGCGCGCACACACACACACACACACACACACACACACGTATATACACATATACAAATATACATGCATATTTATACAGGTAGGATCTAAATAAATAATGTGTAGGTATGTATAAATGTAATACATATGTATGTATATCTACATGCATATATGTGCATATATGTGTGTATATATATTCACACATGTGCATATGTGAATACATACATACGTGTGTATATATATGTGTACATATAAGTATGTGTATATACATGTATATACGTATATTAGTGTATATGTGTATATATATGTGTGCATGTGTGTGTGTGTATACACATGCATATACATATATATACATACACACACGCAGCATGCATGTATACATTTAAGCAAGGTCCCCAAGCAAGGGACCATGCAAGTTTGTCCAACTCCCAGCACAAAGGAATGACAGAAGGGACAAGTGGAGCAACAAAGTGATCCACACAAGTCTTCCATCACTTCCCTGGAAAAACCAAGAACACTTTTTGCTTCTCGTGTATTTCATACCAATGGTGGTTGGACATTTCACACTAAAAAACAAAAGTGCACAGGCTTGTAAGAATGGCTCAACTGTGGACATAAGGCCTTTAGGATTAAGTTGGAGAGATTGAATCATGTGGGGGATGTATGACAGAAAGAAAGGAAGGTATGGGATTATGTGAAAAGCTGCCAAACGGGTTGATAAGATTAGAAGCACTGGCGGAGGGGAGGAAAAAGGGGACACGTTTGACTACAGAGTATCCTTTGAGGCAGTTTTGAAAATAATGCCCCAAATGACCAAGGAAAGGTAAATTGCTGCCATCTTGTGTAAAGAATCAGATCCAAAGACAATAGATGTCAACAGACACCTTTTCATTAATGTTAATGGGTGTCAAATGGGATCCAGAAACTTTAAACAGTGTATTTATAATGTTGTTGGTCCCCTGGAATAAAGAACTATTTACTCAGTCATGAATAATTATATGAGCTTGACCTTTCAAAATAATACAAAAACCAGTTCTTTTTATCACCCACCACATTTATGCTAGTACTTAAGCGAAGTTGTGGAGCTGGGCGTTACATTATATAGTCCCCAACTAAAGTTTGACAATTAACCTTTCAAAGGAGCTCTGTAAGAAGAAGCCCCAGAGAAATGTAATGTGAACAATTTATTATGATTTCCTTTATCTATCTGGATAGTTTGGGATGCAGAAATCCAGGTTAACTCATTGATGCCAAAGCAGCAACTGCCACATTTTGGTTTTGCTTTAAAGGTACAGTGGTTCTTTATCATCACACACTTGCTGCAAGAAGGCATGGATTCATAATAATATTTCATCTTTAGAATGTGATATGAAACAAATTATCAGCATGCTATCTCTAAAAAGATATATTTCCATTTTAGACTTAGGGAAACTAGAATAGTGAGGATACTGTCCCTGTTCAAGGAACCAGAATTTCTGGCTTTTCTATATCTCAAGCATACTTAGAAATCTGAATTGAGCCTGGGACTTCTGGGTATAAGGCTTTATATAAAATAATTTGTTCACTGATAATGAAGATAAACCTTAAGGTTTTCCTAAATTCCTGTGTGTGATTATCCCCTATTCTATATAAACTCACAATTTCCCCATCACAGCTCACCAGCCCAAATGTAGAAACTCTGTTCTCCTTCCAGTTTCATATCTGAGGGAGACTTCACACCCTGCACTTGCATCAGCTGATCTTTTTCTGCAAAGTTCTTTGTATTTGTTGATGAATGGAGGCATCAAGTAGAGGAAATCTGCTGGAAGCAATTCCAGGTTTCATCCACCTCCCCCTCCTCCCTCTTCACTTCCTGTAAGTGATAACAGGTATTATGGTGTGGTGAACCAAGGGTATGCCCCAGCATGCAGTTCAATGAGCAGCTGAGATGGGGCAACAGGTTTCCATAGCTGGAAGTCATACCCAGACCTCTGTATTTCATTTCCATCTATGTTGGCTGAAACAATTCAAATCAATAACTCAGCAAAAAAAAAAAAAAAAACATTCATTTTTCTCCCAGGTTGCTTTTCTGCCAGGTTAGTGAGTTTAATCAGATGAACAAACTGTTCCATGATCACAAGTACTGGCACAAAGCAAAGAGGAGGAGGAGACAGCCAAGAAAATAGAGAGAGAAGCTGCTAGGTGGGCTCAGTCATAGAACAGGTGAATTCTCCAATACCTTCACCTTTCAGTCCATGCTCAAGAACTAAGTTGCACAATTGCAGTGGTTACTGTGGGGTTAAAAAATCTAAGAAGAAAAGGCAAGATCTGTAGATCAGGTTGGAAAACCACCTCAAATCAAACCAAAAGGTCCATAGAAATAATTCCATTCTTTTTCCTCCTCCTACTACTATCTTTTCTCTTTCTTTGTTTCTTTTTTTTATATATATTTTTAATTCACACTCTATATCAAAGGCATAAAGTCTCAGCTGGAACCCGAAACCAAATCTAAAACACAATAACAGTCACAGTTAGCTCAGGGGAAGTGTGAGAAACAAGAACAAAATCACACTTTCTGACAAGTATGGATTCACAAATCGATGGAGACAGGAAAGAAAGCAGCACCAGTCTCACTTTGGAAATCTGTGCTGCGGTTTGACAACAGGGGGGCTGGCTCATCATTTAGCCATTCCTCCAGCTGCAGTAAGCTCTGAAGGACCACAAAAACACTAGATATGTGAAATGCTACTGCAGCTTAATTTGAAAAAAAGAACAAACGAAAAATAACAACCTTCTAGTTGCAAATCCAATATAAAGGAATCCCCAGCAGCTCTCACTAAGGAAGCACCGGACAGGTATTCACACGGTCTTCCCCAGTGCTTACACTCTTACAAAAGCAACAACTCATAAAATTGCTTTGGAGGGTGCACCAGCACAGAGGGACAGCTGAGCTCTGAAAAAAGACTGAAAAAAAGTATAAAGTTCAACCGCTGGCTACCAGATACCATGTCTGAGCATGTTTGCAATGAAGGTCACCATCTATTTCCTTTATCCCAGCAAGTCCCTAGTTTTAAGGGCACAAAGATCAGAGTTAGCCTTTGTTAGGAGACCTTTTTGCCTAAAGTCGTTCTAAAATCACAGTCCTGAAGTCTGTTGGTAAAAATCTCCTTTTACCACTGAATGCAACAAGAGCTTTGCCAAGGTCTCCCATGGGGCCATGGTCTCAGCCTGTATACATGAAGAAAAGGGAGCAGATTAGCCCCACTTCTGCTTCAGAAGAACAAGATAAGTAATATTTACAGATGTGAATAAACTTCATGCTTACTGTGTGACTATCCTCAGCTGTAAGGTAAGCAGTGCAAATCGGGCTGTGGGAAGACTTACCTCCACAGAGAGAAGAGAAATATGTTTTTTTGTGGCTTCTTAATAAATTTCTAATATTGGTGAATGAAAGGAAGTCATGCTAATGGCAGCACAGCTGCCATTCTGTAAATGCGGGCCTGCCCATCAGTAGAGTAAAACCAAGATGCTTCAATGTACTTTGAGAATAAGATAAAAATATAATTTAATATCATTTGCAATTATAGTGGTAGAAGCCTTTTAGGAAAGCATAAAGAATAAATTTAAGATTGCAGGGACTCTTTTATGTTACTGTCATAATTTCTGAGTCAAAGAGAGAGTCTGAGAATTCAGAGAGACATGGCCTCAAATCTCATTGAATTTCAAGAGGTATTTGGGTGCCCCACACTCACCAACTCTTCTGAAAAGTATAAACCAATAAGAATGGAAGAGTCAATTCATTTAAACTCAAAATTTTCTATCCATACAAACATCTTGATTTTATCATTGGCAAAGTATCTGAAATCTGATGACTGTATGCAACTGAGGCAAACATCAAATTTAAGTAAGTGCTAGGAAATATTTCTGCATGAGACAGAATTCTGTTCTGAACTATGAAGTGGTACTTAGAAGAGAATTGTAAATATGTCTTAACTTTATCTTTCTATCTTTGACATACTCAAATGCTAATATAAAGATATAAGTAGCCTGGGCACTTCTTTTCTCTAAAGACAAGAGCAATAAACTTAATGATCTCTACAAAGTACTCCCAATACCTCAAAGAGATAAAGAAATCTACAGTTACAACAACAACAATATTAAAGAAACAAAAAAGATTCTACTTCTCTCTCTTGGGGCCAGAGGAGTCAGGCAATAAATGACAATTTACTTCTGAAAAAGAAGTCTTATGAAAAGGTTGATAACTAAACGTGTGACTAATTTATATCTGCCACAACCCAAGGGGTGTTCTCTGTTGCATAGTCGTATACAAACATACAGATGTATTGAGTATTGCTCAAACCGTAGGAGATTAAAAAAAAAGAAAAAGAAAGAAGTAAAATAACTAGTCTCCTTCTAGGTAACTCTCCCTTTCCCACCACTGAGAAAAACAAAAACCAGTGCTGCAAATCAAGTTTTGGAGCTCTCTGCAATCAAATCTGAAGTAGTTGCTTGCAGGCAAAAGAGCCCATTGCGTGACCTTGCCAAGAATTATCTTGGTTTGGGACTGAAGTGAAACACTGACACAAGAAAAACGTACACTGGTTTGCTTTAAAGCTCACATAGCAGTTTACAGCAGCAGAAGACCAAATGCTTACAATTCAAGGCACCATCTCTGTGCTTGATGAGATGAAAATTTCATGTTGGGTAAGTGCTTAAGTGAGACAATTTGGTTTTATTTCTGCTTTATAGAGCATCCAGCAAGAGATGGCTGATGCCCTCAGTGCAAGCTGCCACATAAACCAAAAATCAGCATATTAGGAAAATTTACCTGGACACTTGAGCTAGTTCCTCTAATTAGAATAGGAAATCCTGCCAGAATGGTTGTGAAGGTAACCACTGTGGAGATATGAGTAGATCAGGTTGTAATTGCGTAATTTGTTGAAATTATACCACTTTACACCAGTTAAGAATCTCTCTTTTCTTGCTGTAGAGACAACTTCACTTTTCTTTTTTTTCCCTTGGGTAATTTGATACACACCTAAAGATGCAGCTCTACTGACTGAGAAGGGGAGATTTCCTGACTTCCAGCAGAGACACCTGAAACCAAGTATTAGCATTCTGTTTCAGTAAGAAGATATTTGCCTTAAAATATCTCCATGAAGTAAACATAGGGGAGACTGTTACTCTCACACTTGTTTTAGTTGATTAGAAAAGCTCTTCCATCTCTTAGACATATTTTAAATGCTTTTAGCATTAACAAATGGTTGGGGTAGACACTTTGGAGAAAGCCTGTCACCTGCTCTTTGCCACACTTTCTGCTTCAATGATAAATATAAATTAGCATCCAATCGCACACAAGCCTATATTAACAATTTTGACATTTCAAATACTGTGGCTCATTTTTCCTACATGAATCCACCATCTGAGTGTGAAAAGAAAATTATTTCTTCTCTCCTTCACCTTGCTCTGGCTCACATACATTATATAATGTATTGCCGGAATCTGGCTAATTTGAAAGGATACATTAGGATAAACTCCCGAATGGCCTGGAGACCAGACATCCTACATGCTGAGCTATTGGCAGTATTCACAGTCAAACCCTCTGGCTATCTAGGTTTTTAGCAGCTCTTTTAGCATCCCACAGTTATTCATTCATTTTTCCTCACAAAGTTCCCTGAGAGGTAAGTCATGTTCCTCAGTTAAAAAAGGAAATTACTAAGCTATTCAGTAAGATTACTTTTGAAAAGGGATCGTCATTCTCTTGAAACAAATTAGGCCTGTTAAACTCTGTCCTCCTACTCAGAGGGAGTTCTAGACCTTTGTCCCCCTGAAGATCAGTAACCATTATCCGATTTCTATTATAAAGGTAGCCATAGCCAGTTTATGCCCATTTGTTAAAATATTAACATTGCCTGGTTTTCCACTGCCTTTGTGTCTCCTGGGTCGTCACCTTGTCTTTGGCCAAGCTAAATAAACTAAGCACAATTGGTCTCTATGAGAACTAGCCATTCCCTTTTCCTGAGCTCCCCAGCGTCAGGGAATCAAGTGCCTACATCTACACTGCCTTTGGTCGCGAAATTTGAGTTTGCAGAGCTAGTGCGTGGAGCCCATGCTGCCTGTTGGGACGGCACCCGCCTAGTGGCTGGTCACCTCACGGCCCAACGGGGAGACCCAGCGGTGCGAGTAACAGTGGAATAGACATCAGGGAGAGGTAGAGCACCTGAGTTTCCATAGCAGAGGAACTGAATAACCTGCCTGAGTTATTAGGGGAAACCTGTAGCAATATAATCCAACGTCCTTTCTACAAGACTAGGCTTTAACCACAGAAGTTAAGTTCTACGGTTTTTAACCCTCAAATTAGACTAGATATGTTAATTGTTTGTAACCGAACTTCGAGCTCCTTTTTTGCATGAAGCTGTGACTCATGGTTTTCTCTGTATGTTAAAACCAACTAAAAACCCATGTTGTGCCCAGCATTACAGAAGGAAATCAAAACCAGGTGAGATATAGCACGGTCAAAAAAGACCCTACTAGATGTAGATTTGCAGTCCCACTTTCAGTTTTTTGATACATGCAAAATAAATATACAGATGACAGTGCTCTTGGCTTATACCTGACAGGAGTGAAATGAAATTTAGTACAGTCTCACTCAGATCTCAACCCTACAGAAGATATGTGCGTGACCTCGAGTATGTCACCTACGTCCCACCATTCAGAAGGATCCAAGTACTGAAATCCCAAGGAAGCCAGGAAGAATTGGGCACCTAAGTCTCTCTCAGGATCTGGGACTAATTAACATGTTTTAATTTTCCATGTGTTAGAATAAGGTAAGTTGATTTTTCTCCTACCGTTTTCCATTGCTTTCTTATCTTTTCATATCCTGATGTCTCTAGAACAGGGACCTTCTCCTCCTGTACATGCATGGAGTCTGACATGAGGGGCAAACTGGATCTTGGTTAGCCAAAGTTTGTGGATATTGCTTGGACAAAACCATAATCAGTAATGTTTTTCTGAGGAACATGGGACAGGATTGCAATGCCTTACCTGCAATGGACTCTGACGATATGCTCAGATTCAAAACAGCTTGCATCTTTCTCTGCACTAATGGATAGTTAAGAAACCAGGCTGCAGAGAATTAATAAAGGATAGTTATTTCCTAAGACACACAAAGTTCCTATGATTATCTGTCTGTCATTTATCTGATTGTCCTCTTTGGTAGCATTTGATTCTACTGGCTATTTTCAAGCAAATTTGTCACAATCTTGAAGGCACAAAGTTTCTACATGTTTCATGATCTGGTAAATAAGAGACACCCCAAAATAATTCTATCATTTTTCTAAAACTATTTTAGTTATACCATTAATATTGCTTGAATCTCAAACACAGATCATGTTCCTCTTCCTCGTTAAGAAACGCCATTATGTTAGACACTCTACAAATACATAAATCTCAGCCCCGGGCACGTTGCAATGCAAATGAAACCAATCATCGCACCTTCATGATACACAAATGTCTCAATTTATTCTATTTTTAGTTAGAGCCAGAACTTACAGATCCTGCTGGACGAGAACAAACTGAGTGAAAGAAACATAAAAATTCTATGAAGAGGTTTGGAAAAAAATAACATTATTAAATTCAGGGACTTTGAAACAAAACCAAAATAAGCTAAGTGAAAAAAAACATTTATCCAAGCCAGTCCAATCTTGCAAGAAAGGAAAGCTCCAAAAGGCATTAATTCCTCTTCTGTGTTATTATCCCCAAAATACATTGCTTCAATTTGGACATATAAAAAGTTCTTCAACAAGCTTGGAGAGTAACATGTTGACAAAGAAATATATGTTATTAGTCTGAGCTGCTAGGTCACCCGCAGGACAGTGATAGAAAACAACCTGGCTAATTTATCCAAAAAATAAGCAAGCGGTTCAGACTGTAGGCAGAGTAGGAAGGGAAAAAAGAATCACTAATGTAATGAAGAAGGACAGAAAATGAATATCAGGTTGAGAAGAAACACGTTTGTGGAATAGGTGTGTCAAGAGAGATAGCTGCATAGTTCGTCTAAATGACAATATGAATGTTCTCTCCAGGCTGTTTCTTTCTCTGTCTTGTATATTTATTTTTTTCTGTTGTTCTTGCTTACAGCAACTTGCTGGAAGGAAAACAGTGTGAACCAATGATTACTATCTCACTAGTCTTTTAAGACTTCAGACTTCTCCCTCTCTCCAGAGGCAATGGAGAAAGAAAAAATAATCATTTTAGTGAATGCGGTAGCATGGTTTAAAAAAAAATGTAACACAGGGATGAATGTCTGTGGTTTTCTTTCAATCCTTGTTAATAGGTGGTTTAAAAGGTGAAAGGTATTATCTATGGGGCTGCAGAAAGCCAAGTTATGTGCTTGAGATATTCTCAGTTGATTACTGTTTTTGCTATTTCCTCAATGACCTGCCAACTGTCTAAGGAATCTTATACATCTCATTTCAGCCTTATCAGCCTGGACTCTGATGCTTTTTTAGTGAGAGCTGTGACAACAGGGAGTGAAACTGAGGGGAAAAAGTACGGGAAATCTTTCAGTGCTTTCATTCAAGGGAAAAGGAGGCAGAAACATGGAAACACTGAGGATTAGTCTGTGGGGTGGTAAAGCCTGTCAGGACTGGAAGGAGCCTAGATAGTGTGCCAGGAGAGGAAGGTTGTGCCTCAACACTAAGATATCTTGACACTGCTCTAGTCTTAGCAGTTTTAGAAGTCAGTCCCCAGAGCAGTGCTTCAAAAGTTTTAAATACGCAGATCTACAATGATTTCCATGAATCATGAGCTGAGTACATGGTTCAAAGGGCTCTCATTTCTAGAATCAGTCATAAGAAAATGTAGGTTGGAAGACCTCGGGAAGTCTCTGGTCCAACCTCCTACACCAAGCAAGGTTATCTTCAAAATTACGTTGGTTACAAGTGGCTCAGGCTGCATGTTTAGTTCAGGTAGAACAATTGCATGCCACAGAGTGCCAGGGTTAGGAAACACTGTGATGTGACTTGGGATCTGCATTGCACGCAGCAATGCCTGGATCCAGCATGAACTGGTGCTGACAGTTACCATCTGTTCTTCAAAAAAAACCCCAAGTGAATCTTTGTAAGCTTCTGATTCTTCTTGGCAAAGCTGATCAAATTGGGATGTTTTGAACGAAAACTCTTTCCTACTCTGCCACTGTCAGAGCTAAGTGTAAGGAGGGCACAAGCAAAAAGACTAGGATGGGGATGCAGAAAAATAGCAGTCCAGGATTTATTAGGAAACTCTTACTCTGAAAGTCAATCAGACAAGAGGTCCCTTCAGGGGCAGAGTGATAGTAGGCAGTTGAACCTAGAAGAGGTTCAGTAGCGATCCAACACGCTGCAAAATGGGATTTCTTGATGGGCAATAGTACAAAACAGTCCTGCATATTTTCAGCCACATCTTGGAACCTGAAAACAAAATTATTTTCAATAAAATTTTCCTTTGGGTTGCATAGCACTCTCCATTAATAAAGAACTGAAGATTCAGCTTATAAAACAAGAGACATGGGGATCTTCAAAAAATGCTGAATGCTGACTGAACACTCTTACCACTTAAACAGAAAGAGTAGATTTACTGCTTTTGAAAATCTCATCCCCAAAGCCAACCAGAGTGTTTAATCTACCCCTCAAGTCCAATATAAGTTCATGTCCGGATGGATATATTGTACTGTCCAATTTTAAATGACTCAAGGCATAAAATTCAATATTACTCTATAGTCTTATCAACTTTCTTCTTAGAAACGTTTTCCTCACCTTCAGCTCACTTCTAACTATCGTCCCCTTACTTCTAATTCTTTTCTGGTGTCTGGGAACAAGAAACATTTGAAAACCCTCAAAAGACTTTCCTGCTAAGTATTAAGTACTGTTGCAAAAACAAGCTATCCACTTTGCTGAAAAAATAGAGACAAAACCAAACAATTTCAGTTCAATATGACACAATAAAAGAGGCAAAGCAGAGAGAGAGAGAGTGACGATGTAAAATTTGTGCATATTTGGAAGTTCCATTTCTTTATACCCTCTCTGATTAGTTAGAAGAAGCTCATTGAAACCTTCCCCAATAACTTTTTTAAGATGGCAAGAAGTTTTACAAATATTTCTTCCTGATTCTAAACCATTGTTCCTAGATTTGCTCTTTCTTGTGCTGTTTCTTTTCCACTCTCTCTCTTTTTTTTTTTTTGGTCCTCACCAAAGAAGACAAAAACACAAGAGTGTTTTTGAGTGGGTTTAAAATGTCTGCATTACATGCCTGCTGGGAAGTAGTAACCTTACGCTGAAAAGATTACATTTACAGCTTGGAAGCAAAAGAAAAACAGCCCAATGTGACAGGCTGGCTTTGGCATATTAGGGAGGGGAAAAATGGAGAAGTCTTAAAAATTGCAACTGCGTTCTCGCCAGCTACCACCCACCAGCCTCAAGCTTCAACGGTGACGACTGCGTGACTGCAGCAGCAGCAGCAGCCGCATGCCACAAGCCTCTGCCCGCAGCCCAGGCAGAAATCGTAAAGCCACTGCACCTTGCAAAGTGTGCGAGTCTTCACCCCACAGGTTGTTCCCATGTGTGCTGATGCCTCCTCAAGGTGAGACTGGACACGGACAGACCAACAAGACAAGTATGTCAGTAGCCACATATGTAGGATGTGCCAGTTTGGGTCAGATTTCTAGTGACAGTGACAACAGAATTTACCTCCAAAGCTGGGCAGGGGACACCAAGGGAAGATTTACCAGGCCAGCTAAGAGTTTGTGGCTCCCCTTGATTTCCCATTAGTGACAACCATGGCAGTACAAGCTCTGTGGCACGTACTCCACGAGCTGTTACACCACTGAAGACAGCCTGGACTGGGGAACAAGGAAGACGACTAAGCTCAAATTACCTTAAGAAAAGAAGAGATGATGCTTTGGTCCTAGGCGCATGGGTCCTGCAGCACAATACGCCTTCCTTCCTTGTATTTCCAAGCATATATTACAACTGGAAAAGGTTCAGAGAAGAGCAACAAAGCTTATCAAAGGTATGGAAGATCTTCTAGATGAGGAGAGACCATGGAAACAGGAGGAACGTCAAGAGCGTGGACAGGAGCTGATTGTTCATGTCTCTACCAATACAAGAATTAGGGTACATTCAGGAAGCTGCTGGGTGCCAAGTTCAAAAAAAACAAAAGGAAGGGGTTGTCCCCACAGTGTGTAGGAGACCTGTGGACCCATTTCTAAAGGATGCTGTAGATATGCTGTAAATATGCTCTAGATAGATGCTAATAGTTTATATACATTCAATAATAGACCAGTTAAGTTCATAACAGAGAATCCTCTGATGATTATTAAGTATAGAGAAACGACATGTTCTGATAAAATCCCTGCACTTAAAACAGCTGGTATTTTGGAAAGTGCTGGGGGAACGTGCCATATATGCTTGTACCATTCTCAATCTGCCCTAGACATTTGCTTGTGACCCTGTTAGAGACTGAGCTATAAAGATTCCTTTTTTAAAATCTGACCCCCAGCATCTTTTCTTGCATTTGAGGAGTGTGGGCATAACCAAGGTAGCTTCATTGCCCTGGGATTCACCTTCCCTGTGAAAAAGATGCTTGCGGGGCAGGAGCGACGAGCACATGCCACTGCACCGCGACGAGCGCCGGGGATGTCCGACAACCGCCCCGATCAAATCCCCTTCCTGCATCCCGGCGAGCTCAGCTCAGGGCCAGCCCAGTGAGGCTTCCTCATCACTGGCAAAGTGAGTTCAGATATTTCATGCTGTCATGTTTCTGGCTGGCATGTGATCTCTCCGCTCCCTTTCAAATGACTTTTTAAAACATTGTTTTGCAGCCCTCGCTTCAGCCTGGCAAGAGGTAGCACCAGGGCCGGATCGAGGGGCTGCGAGTGGATTGGGAAGCCAGGCGCTGATTGAGATTTACGCAGAAGGCTTTTTCCGTCTGTTTTTCAGGTTGTTGACAGCAAACAGTATCTGCCCTAATTCTGTGCCTAATTTGATTTTCAAGCTGTTAGAAGCCTGGCACAGGCATAGCAGGTTTTGTCAGTGCTGGGGGATTTTTCCATCTGAGAGACTAAATTAACTCTGTCTTTCCTTCTGCATTTTCCTGAACAATATTTAAAAATGTGAAGAAAAAGAGAAAAATAAGCCCGAAGGTCTGAATATGCAGAGGAAGAACAGCAATTAGGTCCTTCAATGCCTCACTGCCTGTCTCCTGGTATTAGCAATCCTTAGAGTGAGAGACAAACTGAGATACCTGAAAAAAACGAGACACATCTTGGGTTGCTTTTTTGGCTGAATTCTTCATTCTCTGAAGCTCCTGAAGAATTCATCTGGAACGGCAAGCACTAAATCATCATTCATAATAAGCCATTGCTTAGAGAAAAAGAAATAAATATATAAACCCAGGAGCGTGCAGTTCTGCTCCTGCTGAGAAGCAAATGCCAAAATCCAAAGTGCTATAGTTAGCTACACTTCAATAACATAAAAAAGTGATGAACTCCCAGGTATTACTCAAAGAGATATACTGTACCTTTGGATCACTGAGTAAACTGAAGATATTTCACAAGTGATGTCAGGCATACTGCACAGGAGGGCAAGCTCCATAGGAAATTCGGGCCTTTGCTGCACATTTCTGAACATCTCAGTCAGCGCCGCGCTCTGCTTGGAGCTTTCTAAGCACCAAGCACTGTTAAGAAAGATGCACTAGCGACCACTACGCAAACATCACCTAATTGGTGTGGTTAAGGACAAAAAATAACAAAAGCACGTCAGCTGTTATAACAGTAGTCTGTAACAGATTGCAGAGAGTTATGGCAATAATCTGTAATAGATTACTAGCAGCATCTTTAACAAGGCCTTGAAGGAAGGGGGGAAAAATGTCACAGTGTCGTGAGACTGAAGAGACCTGGATTTGGATCCAAATGCTTCCACAGAACTCTGCCTGACGGTGGCCAGGAGGCCTTGTCACTATTTGGCTTGCTCTAGGGCCCAGCAGAGACCCAGGCTTATTGCCAGGCGGCACAAGCGCTGCCAGTTTGCTCTAATGTGCCCATCCATCAGCTTTGCACCTGAGGGCCAGGCTCATTCCCTGGAGAGGATGTTTTTACCAGCACGGATACATCCTTACATCTGTGTCCAATCTGCTCCCAGCTGAGATGACAGACCTATGACCACGTCCATGCTCTCCATGTGCCCCACACCGTGCCCACCACCAAGGAGACCAACATGGGTTTGGGGTCAGGGTCAGCCCCATGTTGGCTCCTGTGGACAAAAATGCTATGGATCATCCAAGTGTGTGAACAAGAAATGTGAGGTGGAAGGGGAGCAGAACGGTCAAAACAAGGGACTAGAAAGCACAAATACTTCTTCTGTCATTCTGTAAACTTGCTTCACTGCTCTGTGACTCAGTTTACCAGCTCTGAAAAGGATATGAGAGTTGTTTCCATTCACCTAAAGCACTTGTAAATCACCTTGAGGAGTTTTAAAATAGCAATGGCAGTAGTTCAAAGCCTAAACTTTCACAGTCCTGTTGCTGCATTCCTATTGTTCACGAGGAGCTGAATTTCCTAGCAGGTCTTGGATTTTCTGAGACTCCTCCCCTGAACAACTTTTGGCCCATGTTTTTGTGATGGGGTCTTGTTTCCTGTGCCCTCAAAGCCTGAACATATGGCGTGATGCTAAGCAAGGCTGAAGATTAAGTGGTGGAGTCTTTGTTTGACATGTAGGGACACTAATTGCTAAAGAGAACAAGCTTCTAAATAGCCTTGACATTTCACTGAATGCACACCTGCAGATGCTGTGTTTTGCTTCCCTTGTTAAGTTTCCAGGAATTGCCTAGAGGAGGAGGGGAAGATGAGGCCTTTTCTCAGGTTTCTGACCTTCAGAGAAAAATGGAAAGAGACAGGTCAGGTCCCCACACACTTGGATAAAGGAGATGATACATGAAGCCTTCTGCTGCAGAGAGAGCACACACTGGGTGTCCTCAGTATACCAGAAAGGAGGGGTCGAGAGACAATCTCTGTGGCATATACCTTTTTAGCAGGCAGCCTAATAAACTGCACATTCAAGGAATTTAAAGCATCTGTGATTTTACCTACAGTAAACTTTATTTTCTCCCTCCTCCATTCATTTCTGAGCCTCCTTTGGAAAAAGAAAAGAACCTGGGTATTTGTGACTAGTTTTGTAAAGTGTGAGATTCTGTTGAACTAAACAGTCAATTAGTAGTTTAAACCATAGGAAAATCAGCAAATTTTTTAATATAGCCCTGAGCCAGGAGTGCCTTTACTGAAGAGATGGGTGAAGAGACAGGAGTGTGATGGATACTCACGCTCCCTCCCTTTTCTCTCAGCTGTTGTGACAAGCAGCAGAGCAGAGGGTGCAAGGTCGTCCGGTCTTGTCTCCAGACGGCTGCTGGCCTCAGCCATTTCCCTGTCCAGCCAACGGGAATCATTCCACTAATTGCCCCAAGGGGTAAATCAGACTGACCAGGCTGTGAGTAGAACAAAATACTCTGTTAGACATCATTGTGTAAAGACAGAAGACCAAAATATAGAATTTCCTACATGGGGAGACAAGAAAGTTTCACTTCATTCAAACTTGCAGCCTGTATTCTTAATGTATTTAATGCAAAAGGCAGTTTCTTAGGACATCACATGGGGAAGGATCTAGCACACATGACTCTGTTCCACTACAATGAGTTCGATGGCTCTGTAATGCATACAAAGTGCCTGGGAAGCATAGTGATTACTTGGGAAAATAATCAATTATTAATACAAATAACAACATAAACTCATTTGCATTCAGACATGTCAGGAAAAAAGCAATGCATACTTCTGAAAGTGGAAGGTGGCCATGTTAGTGCAAGCAGGATGAGCAACATACTGCGATTATCTGCACTGAACCAGTAGGATAGAACGAGACAGGAATCACCTTCCTCACCCTCCCCACTGTTACAAGCCAAGCAGAAAAAAAATCACATGATGGTTAACATAGAAATCGGCTTTCTAAAGAAAAGACTGATTTTTTCCCTCCATTTAATTGGTTTTGCTTTCACTTTCTTTTCTACTTCCTTTCCTTGAATGAACTGTCACAGGCAGCGGAACAGGTACTTTAATATCAAAATTAACCTGAAACCTAAGTTTAATCACACATGCCAAGATTTTCAGAAAAGAGAGTGTAAAGCTGTGTAGCATATTTTGGAACTTGCAAGGAAGAAATGTCTTGAATATGAGGGTCTGGAAGCTTTTCATGAAAACCTTTTATTTTTTGTCATTTTCTTTTATACAAATGTGAGCTTCAGATATTCTTTAGATCAGTTTTCCTCACTGTGCTATGCCTGTTTTCATGTCCCACAAATCAGCTTAACGGCAGAATAGCGCTGTGATTTCAGCCTTAGTCGCAAGGAGATGCTGTGTGTAGCGGGGTACTTAGGTGACCAGTGCTGCTACAGCTTGCCCTGCCCTCCCAAGAGTTCATTTGTGTCCACAGTCAGTGAATGGGAAGGCCCCTTTGTCCTATAAATGTGCCATAAAGCACAGCCCGCTGCAGACACAGCACAAAAATGCTGCCCAGGCTTCTGAGCCCCATTTCAATGCATTCTTTAATTCCACACTACTGAGACCTTGAGCATTTACGTGCAAGACAGAGTCAAGGGAGAGGCAGCTCAGCTGAGCTGCCAGCTTTCGAAAAGCATTTGAGGACTGAGTTGATAAAATAAAAATAAAAAATAAAAGCAAACCTGCTGATAAAAGTGTAACTCAGAGATTTTTATAGCAGCTAGGAAAAAGCATTGCAGAGTACTGATTGCAAAGTGATAGACAGGGTTTTCCATTTCACACATTGTCATTCTAATCTTGCAGTCCCAGGTCCACAATGTCAGGAAAGCTCCTTCATACAAAGAAAGATTAAAAAAAAAAGGAGCAAAAGAAGAGAAATAACTACACAACCCAGGTTTTGAAACATGGAGATGGGAGGGGGTGTTTGTTTAAGTGCTGAGCAATTTGCAGCACAGACAGAATTTCCATTCACAAACTGAACTCTGGCATTCCTGAAGATGAAGACAAAAAGGCAAGATAAAAGCAGAAAGACTGCTTCGGCATAGCTTGATGAAAAGTTCCATTTGCAGGTATAATTGACACAGATTTAATCCCACGAGTACAAATGCCAAGAAACTCATAGGACTGCCAAACAATCAGAGAATCTTCTTATGACTGCATCTAATCCTCTGAGATAGCTGCCTATATCTTGTGAAGAGTTGGAGACCTACAGTGAAGAGGATGATGATGTAATGAAGACCTCTATAGCTCTACTCTTTGGTGCCTTTATAGGAGCACACAGAATGGGAAAAATTTAAATTTTGATCTATTCACACAGGCACTAGAGCATCCAACAGAGCTGAAATCCTCCAAAAAAGTTGCTGGGAGTCTCACCTTGAATGGAGGCCAAAGTCTATCATACGAGCAAGTGCCACAAACAGTTGTTGGTGACTGAAAAATAAAGACGTGAGGGGAGGACTGACTCTGTGACTTGCCATAGGAGGAATAGGGAAAATGTGAGCAAGGAAGGGATGTAATGCAAAGCAAAGCGCTGAGTCAGCAAAAGTAGGAAGAGCAGTTGCACTAAGTTGCACATCTGCAGCCAAGATCTATCCCATTCTTCCACCTAACTACTTGTAAGAAGTGTCAAAAATATAGAAGGACATGAGACAAACAGGTGGAGGTTAAAAGGCAAGATAGCAATGCAGATGTCAAAACCAATGAGACATGGAGGAGAGAACAAATGATAGGACAGTGGGCAGAGTGAAGGATGAATGAAGTCACTGTTTGCTTGTTTGGGTTCTGATTTATGCTTTTCAGCTCAGGCAGTAAGATGCAGCATTCATGCATATCTTATTCCCCCAAAGCACCCCAGGCTCTCTACTGTTATAGTCTTAAAAATGCGTCTTAAAAATGGTGATAATTCACAAAACACTGATGCCAGACTTAATTTCATTTCAAGACATCAGCTGAACTGGAATAGAAAATCTTCATTTTCTTAGCAAAACTTTGCACCTCATAAAGGTTTTATCTGTTGCTATGGCAAAGGCTTTACCCAAAGGAGTTACCTGTCGAACACCAAAAGAAGGGGGAATATTTCAGTTCCTTTCACATACAGATTTTCATACCCCACACATTTTAATTTAATCATATGTTCCCTTCATCCTTTAGAGAGATTCTTTTATTCTTGAATAAGCTGCAAGTCCACCTTAGCAGTATGGAAGGATCCATTCTTATCCTCTTCCCCTCTGTAAATCAAAATCTACTTTTAATTATAGAATATCAGCTATTTCTCTTTGATGGAATTCAAGTGCTTATTCCAAATTGAAAGAGCAATAGAGCAACTGCCATGGTATTTTCATATGTAGAGAGATGACCTTTTTAATATGATTTCATGGAAACAATGGAGTTACATTCATCAGGTTATACAACTTGCTGCTTCTTTTTTCAGACATTCCACTTTCAATTCACAATGACATTTGACAGGAGATGCAAAAATGTCAGTAGATCAGTTTTTTCAGCCACTTCATCTGACAAGAATTCCCCCCTCCCACCCTATTCTGTTTCTTTCTACAATGTTATGTTGTTCACTCATTTGGGCTTCCTTCAATTTGCTTATTAAATATGTAAGATCTTCATTATGCAACCAGGAGCTGAATAATGTAAGATTAACACAAAGCCCTTGTGAGAGTTTTTTTTAACATTATTAATATTAATAGTATGTGCAGCTCATATATTTTTGTACTTTGCAAACCCAAATGTCAATAGAGTGGATAAATTGTACTTTTCTTCCTTGTCTTCTTTGCCTTCTTCAAAGAAAGGATGACATTCAACTTAACTAAAAGCAAAACTTCACACACTTCCAGCAAAGTTCCCTTTTTACAGTCCAAGTTAAGTCCCATGGAGTAATGGTGATAATGGACTGTCTTGCCTGGCTATTGATGCAAGAGAAAGGGTAACCTGAGGAAATAGGTAAGAGGCATATGGATTTTATTCTTTGTGTTGACTCACGTAACCCATTAAGTCACACAGGTCTTGATCCAGTAAAGGATTTCACTAATGATCTAATGATAAATGCTGTAACATCTAACTAGCAGGAACCTGAACTTGAACTCTTGCACAGAACTCAAGGAAAATTAGGATGCTCAGAATGGGACCCAAAGCAGACAGCATGTTGAGGAGGAGCTGCTTAGACCTAATTGGTAGGCAATATAATGGAAAAGAGGTATCTTTCATCCTTCTCCTGTCAGACTCAAGTCTGAAACAATCACCTGAAGGCTGGCTTTCAATCTGCTCTTTTCAAAGATATCTGGAGGAGGAGGTATCTTGTACTTGTCCTGGACATACAGTGGCTCAGCAGATGAGAGTTCACTCAAACAATGGCTCCAATTGTCTTCTACACCTGCTGTGACACAAACCCACATCTGTCAGAGAAATTCTACAGGGAAACATGTTGACAATTATTGTGTTATCTCTGCACTTTCTCCACCTCCACTTCAGACTTCTTCTGGTGGCACTTGTCTCCTGGTCACACAGACTATAACAGAACTGCTCTATCTGTTGCTGGAAGGCAAAAACAGAGAGCAGTGAGGATTGGCTGAACTTATTGCAAACCTTCCACACCATGCTTGTGCCGTGACCCTTCTTCATAGGAGAATGTCCTAAGGACCAGACTGTCTTTATTGTCATTGTCCAAGCAACCCTCTTGCTCCTTCTGAAAGAGTTCATCTAGTCCCTTCTCCCCAGACTGTTATTGTATCACCAGATAAGATATAGAACCTATTTTTAAAGCATCTTCTAAAATCAGCATCACTTTCTCCCAAATGACTAACCTGTTAATTGACTTGCAAAATCCTTCTTCTCACTTCCTGTTTCATCACCAATTAATAGAAATATTTTTCTTTCACAAGAAGACAGCTTCAAAAAGGGGAGACGAGCCTACAGTCTGCTACCTATGTCAGGGTCTAGGGAGAGAAGAGATGTGGAACTGCATGAGACAGAGGCAGCAATAGGAAGAACATGAGTCTTTTGCTTACCTCAGATTCTGTATATAGGCAAGAACATCACCATTGCCCCCCTCCTTCTTCAACAACATCTTAAAAGAAAGCAGCATACTGTTCTAATCTCTGGAGGGGTCACTCTATTTTCACATGCTATTCTTTGAGACTGGTAATAAAATCCATGAACATTCAAATTTCTATTTAAAGTCCAGAGTCCAGCAAGAGAGGATGAAAGTTCGCTATAATCATGTTGAATGTATGGCACCAAAGCTGTAAAAGAATAAAAATATTTTGCAGTATTATAGAGCTAATCCTAAACTTGTCAGATAGGTCAGGATGCTACACAGTTCTCTTCATTCATCACTGATACCAAGTGACAGCTTGTGCAGCTTCTAAATTCAGAGATGACCATGGTGATTGCCTATTCTGACATCTTGTTTAACATGGTACAGAAAATTCTTCCAAGTTAAATGTTTTTAAGTATATATATTTTTTCTTCCCATCTTTCTCGATCTTCCTACATCTTTTCTGCTTCTGATAAACAGCAGTGCCTGGAACTGAAAGGTTTAAAATAATGAAGAATTTAAAAAAAAATAAGAATTCAAACCTGGAAAAAAATTGTGGCGTGACTGGAAACAAGACATACTAAGGTTGTAAGACAGGAGCTTGCTCCCATTATATCTTCAGCCATGTTTCAGACTGAGGACACTCTTGAAATTTTGAGGCGCTGATCCAAAGTAAAATAGATTCAAAAATTGATTTCGTTTCACCATACACTGTGAAACAGACTGTGAAAGATGTAACTGATGTTCATGACCCCAAAGGGAGACCTCCAGATATCAGGTGGCTCTGGCTTAAGCTTGGAGTCAGTAAACAATGAAAGGTTTTTTTCTTCTGTGATGACTATAAAAGCCTAACGTTTGCATATACAAGTAAATTAATCTGTGTTCTGGGAATGACTCAATGAAAATGAAATCAATCACATTTATAAGCATCTTGTGACCTTTATCCATTTCCCTGGAAGAGAAATAAAATGAAGACAATTGTACCTTAGTTTCCACAGTGTTGTCTGGGTGTTTGATAGAAATCTGACTGGGAAATGATACCGACAGCGAGATAACAAGAAAACCCATTTATCACTGTGACAGGTGCTTGGTTTTATACGAGTTTAAATTACCAGTGATGGAGTAGGGTTGTCTTTCTCTCATCTCAACCTCATAACCAATGTTTAGACTCAACTAAAGTTTCCATTTCATAGTAATCAAGTTACATGGAGTCAAATTGTTATTCATGAATTCAAGGAGGTTAAGACTTGAGATTCGTTAATGTGATGTTGTCAGCAATTGCGAGTAGGTCCATGGCCTAGAACAGTGTGGTAATTGGTAAATCTGAATGCTGGGTGGTTAATGGCTGTTTATTAGCCTCTAATACATTCTGTGTTATTTAGCCTTACAAGATTTGACACTAGATGCTTCTACGGAGTCGCAACACCCTGGCAGTTCACCTTTCTTCTACATCAGTGGACGTGTGCCAGAGCTTAACTGCACTACTGAGGAAAAGAAATACAAATCACCCCTCCTCCTTATGCCTACTGCCATGCAGTGTTGGGGTGTTGTCCTCTCCTGTTCAGAGACTTGGGGACATAAGGAATGCTACCACCCTGGAACCAGGGGCATCATTTATAGTCAAAAAGGTACCAGTCAGCATCTGCTCACTCCTCTTTATGCATGTATTGAGGTCATTCTGTGTAAGCTGAATTTCTTTTGTACCAGATCAAAATTAGTGTTTATTCCTTTCTTAGGAAAGTCAGTCAAGTGAATGGAGCTCCCCTAAGGAAAAGAACAAAACCAAAAGAAACAAAAACATGTTTATGATTAGCCTGGAACTTGTAGTTTTCTCTTTCAAAAGCAATTTCTTCTGATTTACTTTTGAAGCACAGAATTTTGCAAGGCTTGAGTGTATAGTAGAAATATCCTTTTTCACATCTCACTTTGACAGTAAAATGGATTGCTAATATGAAAGTCTGCAAGAATAAGTCATATTCACACTGTGGTACTCAGCTAAGGAGAGAGGTGTATGGTAAGGTCAGGCAGGATTCAGCTGAATCATCAGGTCTGTCTCAGGCTATCAAAGTCCTGTCAACAGTTACCACCTTGTGTAATTCCTTCCATAATGTATCATGCTCTGTGCTTATCTGTACTTACATAGGCAGGTTTCTTATCATTCAGCATAGGATACCCTAACATAGCTCTGAAATTAATAAATTTTCTTCTGATTTCCAGCCTAAATTCATTTATACATGCTTTGTTCTTCATCCACTTTGCCCTTTAACTCTATCTTGTTTCCTTCCTGGAGATTCTCTCTCCTGAGGAATTTATATGGTCTTGAGTTTATTAGGTTGAAAAAGTGAAGCTCTTTCATTCTCCTCTACAACAGGGACTCCAGTTCCCTGGTTGTCCTTTTCTGCACATATTCCAGTTTGAATTCATTCTTCTTGAACACAAGTGAGCAAAAAAATGTACAGGCAATAGAAGTAAGTACTCTATAGGCTTTATATGGGTTTGTTAATACTTTGCTGTTTCTATTGAGTATACCTTGTCTGAGACATGGTAGAACCATACTTGCTTTTTTCCATAGCTGTTACATAGTCATACTGTGTTCCACCACAACACCCAGGCTATTCTTTTCTTCTATTGCCAAATATCAACACTTTCCAATGCTTTCATCACTTCTTACATGCATAACCTTCTGTTTCCATTACTGCAGGACCTCAAGGTCACTCAGTAACTTCTGTACAGTATTCTGATCCTCCCTCTTTATTGACATCCTTTCTACCTTTGAAATTTCATCAGGGTTCAAAAGCATTGTTTGTCCTGCTAGTCACTAATGACTAGCATGACAGACAATGTAAAACAAGATGCAGGTACAAGGTTCTCAGCCACTGAGCTCCCTTCAGTCTAATACTTTTCCTTTATCACATTCCAATTTCTTATGCACTTTACATTTCTTGTACTAACTCCGTTCTTTTCCGCCTTAGCTAACCATTTCTCCTATAGTAGCATATGACAAGCTTCACTTAAGTCTAGCTCGATTAGATCAGTGGAAGGCAGACTGATAGGGAGTTTTTCCATGTTCTAATGCTATTGATATGCTTTTCACCAAAACAGTACAGAAATATTTTGAGTTAAACCTAAAACAATCAAAATCCCTTGTTTTTATGCTTTATTGCGTATTCTGGCCTCCTGTCTAGTTTCTCAAAAGGCTGCAAATACACATCATGGTTTTCATGCAAAATTCACAGCATTACAAGGCTCTGACAAAAAGAAGCAAAACCAGGCAATGCCAACTCAATTTGCCTCTCATTTAGAGTAGGGGTTGTCCAAAAAAAACTCAAGTCACAGCTCTGTGGTGCATATCCTGAGCTAATGTTAACTGAAGGTCTTTCAAGGAAACCGTATAGTGTTAAACTTGTACAAAGCTCAAAAGCCTAAGAGAAATTTAGTTTCCATATACACTATAAACCCAACTGTTCTTTATGAAGTGTATGTAACAAAGGTATTATGCATATAAATTAGCATTTCAAAAGCATGATCACATCTTGGAAATATGAAGTGAGACTGAGCCCATGAAAAGACACTGAGATCTCATTGAGAGGGGGTGGTTTTGCTCTTAAATTGCATGCCATCAAAAGAACAACAACAACAATAAAAAAAAAAACAATCCAGGCTTGATAGGTTTCATATTGTGATGCAGTGTCATGCATATTAATCACCATAATGAAACTTATCCCAAATAATTCACATGCTGCTTAAACAGCTTTGTAAAGTGATGCATTTAATTTTTTGGCAAGAACACATTGTTCAAATCTGTGACAATTAGAGCAAAAACTGTGCCTTTGTACCATTTTCTTTGGATTGATTAATGTTCTTCTATCCAAATAACAGGTTTAATAGAATCTAAAGATAGACCCCCCCAAGGAACAGCATGCAATTCCTTCTTTTTTCTCAGTAAGCAATGGACTTAGGGAAGAGTGCTAGACCAGGGCAGACAACTCCCACACATGATGGGTTGTTGAGCCCTTCCAAAATTATCACAGCACTTTCTATTCATCCACATATACTGGTGGTATAGACAATGAAAGTGACACAGTTGCTTTCATTATAAACATCATTATATGATTTGTAACATTATTAGCAGCACGAGTGCAAGTACAGAAGGCAAGCTGCTAATGTAATCAGCATAAGACAAACACTGAAAAATTCTGAATAATCTGCTATTTGCATAAAAGCAGCCTCTTATTAAAATCACAGCTGGGGCAAAGAGCTCAAAGGTAAACCCAGAAGTTTTCCAGGAGAAACCACAATAAATTGTACAAAACCTGGAACAAGGGAAGGTGTTTTTCAGAGGCATTTTCTGCAGTATGTGATCCTAATTAATAAGAGTTATTAGTATATTGTTGTCATTCACACTGCAATTGCTTCAAGTAGCCACAATCAAGCACCAACAGCCTGCTGAGGTAAACTGTTTACACAAGTATAAAATATTGTGTTTGCCCCAAATAGCTGATGATCTAATGACTGAATTCAGTGGGACAAATTCCTAAGTGGTTTACTGAATGGCAATTGATTTAAACATGTGCTTAAAGTTAGTATGTACTAAGTGGTCTTTCTCTTATTAGGCTTTTTTCTCCCTTTCCTAAGCTCTCTTTTGGGTTATAAATGCTTAAATGCTTTTGGAAATTATCTCTTCTTACTGAATTATACACAGTATCTAGAAAAACGGGTGCATGGTTGGAATCTCTAGAGACTATTATAACACAAATACCAAGGCTGCAGCCTAGATTTGTTCAGTTATGGCTCAGTTAATTTGTCTAGGCCAAACGAATCTTCTTTAAACCAAAAAGGTAGGTCTTTACTATTAACCACTTAATTCCTCTGGATCACCAGAAAGGAATGAAAACTAATTTTTTCAACAAAGGTTTTATTTTGTGCAACAGTTTGGTCTGTCCCTCTAAAGTCTAAACTTAAAAAATGGCAAATCCAAGATTAAAAAAAACACAACTTTTCTTCTCTCTCTTCCTCTTTGTCTTTCTAGACCCAATGGGGCCAAGTCCTGACCCGTTCCAAAAAGCGAGCTAAGTTTCATTGCCATCAGACACTCTTACACCAATATTTATCCTGACCCTATTCAAGTGCAAAGCATAGCACAACAACTCACTCCATGAGCTCTACCAACACTCAGTTTTCCCAAAGTCTATTTTGCACAAATTGCAATGCTTATCTTCCATTTCTGCCAGGCAAAGGAGCCACCTTAGGCCAAGATCCATCAAGGTGTTCAGGCTTTGAACCTCTGTGTGATAGACCTGGATAACTCTTGTGACTTTTGCCTTCTTGTTCCCATCCTATCATAAGCTGCTTCAACCTCCAGTTATTTACAGTACTTCCAAACTAGTGGTTTTAATCACAGTATAAACTCCAGCTCAGTCATTAAATATAAATACTTATATAGCGCAAAGTCTAAATCTAACTATGTCATCATCAGGAGTTATGTTAGGGTCTTTGAGGATGTGATAGCTATTTGTTAACTGCAGTCAGGGGTGGGTTAAGTTTAATGAGAAATCTCAGGCACTGGAGGCCTCTGTAATTTGCTGTAGCACTTGTTCCTCAGGGGAACTCATTCTGAACTAAACTTCAAAAAATTCATCATAAAAATATTACCATAAAACAGGATAAGACATGCAAATCCCTCTTCAAGAAAATAAATAAAACATCAGGTTTTATCGCTCTTCTCTAATTAACATGGCAACCTTTCTATTCCTTCCTGGAGCCTCCAGGGCAAATGATGTCAGTTGGTGACATGATGCAAACACCCTGGTGAAAAAGGGAGACAGCTGGTGTGTTCAAAGAGGGAGTTCTTTCTGAGCAGTGTAGACTCCTCTGGAGCTCATCTCACAGCTTTTACGAATAAATTACTTACACATGCTGACAATATATCACCTTTGGAGAAATTACAGTATGTATAGTATGTAAAATCTATAGAGTCACTATGCATTTTGATTTCTCCCCGTTTGTAGAATTGCAAAAGATATACAAGAATATAAAGTGAAACACGGAGGACTGGATAGCCACAGGCAGAGAAAATGTTCATCAGTAAGTGAGGTCCTCATGCAATAGAGTACACACACATCTGAAGTTCTGATAATAGTGTTATGGGGGTGAAAATGAGCTACATTCCTCTTATCTCCTATTCTGGCAAATCTACATCTGTGCAGCTCAAGAAATAGGTGACTGATAATCCATGGATGATTATATCACCTGCACTATGAGAAGGGTTAGATAGTGAGATCAAAATAGGCTCTTCAAGACTTAAAATCTATGATTACATATTGTACATCTTAAAAGTAACAGAAGCTAATTAATACTCTGAACTATCCACCTAAATATGAATCTTTCCATCTGCTTCCAGACCAAATAACTGAAATCTATCCCCAGACTTGGCCCCTAAGACAAGTTTGCCGGCCTGAGTTTTGTTCCTATTGATCAAAACCTACAGAGGACAGCAACTTAAGATGCGATCCTCAATACATTTTGCCAGTTTCATCAGATAGGCTTTGGTGGTTATTTCTTCTGCTAGGCATAGGTATGGATCTGATCTAAAGGTTAATGCAACAGGAATCTTTCCCTTGAATTTGCTTGTCTCCAGATCATAGGAATTATCCTTAAATGCTCTTGGCTTCTTTGCCAGAATGGTGGTCAGAGGACATAGCAAATAGTCCAGCACCAATAGTCCATGCCTTTCATGTGAGACTTCTCTGAAACTTTCAAAACATGCCTCAATAGAAGCATACGTAGATAGCAAACCCTGATATACTTGTACACTAGTGATAGCTACACTTGTGTAGTATCCCCACACCCCAACACTATTCTGAGGAGAAGGGCAGCTGGTGACACAAGTTGGACAGTAGCTGATGAGTACAGTGCATTCACCGCACAAGGCTGGTCTAAGGAGACTAAGGTGCTGAATATCATGATCCTTCTCTGCCCCGTATTAGCTTATGGCCTTCTTAGCTTGGGAACCATTACAGGAGGTAAGAGACCGTATCAGCAGACAACACATAATGATATCTGTGATAAGAAAAAGATAGTCGCTTTCTAGATATTATAAAGGGTAAAGTGCCATTTGCTGTGCAAACTACTAGGGCAAAAAGGATGGGATGGTAAAAATTTCTCAGAGTCAGGCTCTTTCAAGTCATTGGTGAACACAGAATATTTTTGCTTTTATAGAAGAAATCCACAAAGAAAAGGTAACAATACCTGAAAGCGTAGCTGGATAATGGGGATGAGTACACTGAACCAGGGAGGATTCCTTGGGAGGTATAATACACAAAGCGAAACACCACCAAACCACTTCTGCACTGAAACTGATACAGGCCAGAAGTTTGTAACAATGATGTCACAAATTGTACTCAACAACTAGCAAGTTGAGCCACAGATGACAAAGAACAACAGAAAAAAAAAAAAACCTTGAGTGCAACTACTTTATGGTTCATGGATGAATCCCACACCAAATGTAATGAACTAAGGCCTTTGCAGATGACACACAAGTCAGTTTATCCTATTACAAAGATAGCCCCAGAGATTTTCATTTTATCCATTTACAGGTAACATCATGAAGTACCTTAGTGTAGCACCTTGGCAAATGTTTAATTTAGAAGACAGTCATTAGAGTACAAACTGATTTGTTTTACAAATTAAAGAAACATGGCTTAAAACAGAACTTGACACAGGATGTGCGCTTTCTTCTGATTTCTTCAGAATTGGCAGAGTCTGCATGAAAGGGTGATTTTCAGGAAAAACAGCAGCAGCAGCAGCACACAGCAAGTCATGTTATCATTCCGACTTTGATGGACTATTTAAGGAGCATATGTTCGTGGTTGATAAAAATGTGTGTTTTAAATGACCTGAAGTATTCTACATGAATTCAGCGACACAGCACAGACGGTAGTAGTGTGAATACTTTTTTTTCTTCAAATAAAGAAGCTCTGGAACAGATTGTAAGTGACACTGGAACTTAATTCACATCCAAAGAGTTCTAGTTTACTTAAAGAAATAGTACCATACATTTCATATCAGCTTCTTGCCATTTTGCTGCAGTGCAAATGGATTACTGCCTGAACTGATGCAGAATGAGCAAGCCAGTTGTGTTATCAACCTAGTAAACAGCAGCTTATAACTAAAACTGCTGGCAAACTTTCCAGTGACAAAAACAATAACAAAAAGTATAATCAGCAGGTTCTTTGAATATTAAATGGTGAACTGTGAACTATGAACCATCATTTTGTGCTAAAAATACAAGAATTGGGAGGCTTTTTCTTCTTCAGATCCAGAACAGTTTTCTTCAAGCTTTTCCTGAGATATTAGTAATGTGTAGTCCCTCCACATATTTGTGTACAAGCTGAGCAGTGTAATCTATGCGCAAAAGATGGTTTTTGTGGTGCCAAGCAGGCTACTGTAAATTAGCCAATAACAATGGTATTTGTGGGAGACAGTTTAAGATCTGACCATGATTATTTTGAAGACAGATCTACGAAGGGACTTTCAAATGAAACAAATAGACAACATGACAAAAAAGTTCTATTTTCTTCAACCATCCAACATGAAAAAAATAAATGAACTTGCTTTTGTTATGAAATCAGTGATGTATTCCATGCCAGCTGGGTCTATTAAATATACTAGATCTATAAATATGCCCACAATCAGATAAACCACCTAGTCAGCCAGTCCCTGTTTCTACTACGAATGACCTTCAGGGGCAAGAAGATGTTGCTAATACAGTCACATAGAAAGTTTCAGCACTTTTCCAGCTGCTGTGTGATGCCTTGGAGACATTTTCCAGAGATTGAAATTTTGATGATGTTTATATGCCTTTTATTCTAAAGAAAAGGAACATGCACAGTGCAAAATTGGATGATGTCCTTTTCAATATTTTATGGTTGCTTTGTCTTCTACCATAGGTAATGAGCTACATAAATAGCCCCTGTGCATTTCTACTTAGTTTACATTCATGATTATTTAAAACTTATCCACAATAATATTTTCCGATTATTTTCTAATATTAATTAGAGTACAGAGCGATAAGAATGAAAATATGAAGACTTCATCTTTAATGCCAAGTTATTCACCCCTCAAAAAGGAAAGGAGAATGTAGAAAATAGTATGAAATTACTTTTTTCCTCTCTAATCACTTTAAAACTAAAAATAAGTCTATTATTTCACTTATTTTATTTTAGCATTCCTTTGCAACTGGAGCAGAATTTTGGAACACCCAATTAACGCTTCTTTGTCACCCATATTGGAGATCTAAAGACACAGTGACTAAAAACAAGAATAAGTCCGTTAGATTTACTACGCGTTTACACCAGGGACTTGTAATTTAACAAATAACAATCTCAGTGAGATTCTGCCAGCATCTGAAAACTGCAACATCATTGCAAATGCAACAAAGAACATCCTGGTGTAAAACAACAATAACTGAAAACAAGAGATCGATAGATTTTTGGCAGGATGATAAAGCAGCCAATGAAATAATTTGGACAGAATAATACAAGACACATTAAAATAGCCTTATTGATGCGTGTCTGGGTGCCAATACTGYCATTTAATGTGTACCTAACTTTAAGCATTTTGATTCTGATCAATACACTCTGCTTTCTGTAAAAGAGATTAAACCCCAGTGATATATGAGTACTCTTTATCCATGTTCAGTATAATCTCTGATCCACCATTTTCAATCAGCATTTCCAAGGACATGATAGAGGTCCTTATTTTATCATTAGTCAGTCTCAGAAAGGCCAAAGAGGACAGACAATAAATACTTGTCAATAAGTACTCTGGAGGCTGGCTAGAGTTATCTTTAATTTCCCCCTGAGAGAACTGGTTGTCCATGCCTTTTTCTGAAATAGCAGAGTGAAGTGGTGGCCCTCTACATGTTTGTATACAAGATGATGCAGACTCTGTGCAGAATATGCCTATATAGTATCAGGAGGTCAGGTGGCTGCAAAAAACCATGGTTAAAATACTCTGTAGAATGAGAGATGGATTGTATGGACCTGGCTGTTGCTGGTTGCAATTAACAAAATGTTCTGATCTTTGCTCAAGGATTTGCCATTGTATGAGATCTAAAAAAATCCATGTAGTTTTTAAAGACAGGATGTCTTTGCTTTAATAAAAGAGAGCTGCACACCAGCTGATTGCTTACTCCATTAACTTGTGCATCTCCTCATTGCTCATCACAGCAGTTTCTAAGGCCCTTCACTAAATACAAATACATTTGTGAACTCCTTAGGCTATTCGTGCACACATAACCAAACAAAACTCTGCTGCTATCACACAGAACAACAAGCATTGTTTAAGCTTCTTGTCCCTGAAAATATCTGGTGGGACAAGCGTGCCTTGTATAAAATCAAAGCAGAGCTACTGCATGTGTTGTTATTTAAACATTTATCAAGGACCATGGGTGCATTTCGTGTGATAGAAATCCTAAAGGAACACAAGGTCCTTGCCACAGGAAATGTATGGGCTCAGCACATATTGTGGTATGTGACCGTGGATAGTAATTATTTTGCTTACTATCTCTTCAATGCTTTATATGACACTCAGATACTGAATGCACAGAGCCTTCCAGTGTTATCAGTGCTCAGGAAGCTCTAGATAAATTCATAGAGAACTCTTCTTTTCACATTAGTGTTTTATTTGCTAAATGCTTTATGTCACAAAAATACAGGGCAGTTATGAGACAGTGAATGAGTATAGCTAGCAGTTAGACTATGCTAGTGTATTAGCCTTTTAATGTGCTCAAGTGGTCCTTTCTAGGTGTGAATTTGCCTCACATTTATCCTAGAAGGCACATGGTACTCTCTCAGGGGTGTCCCAGCGTGCTAAAAGTGGTTTCCTCGGTGGCTGAAGTCATGCGCCAGGTGGGTGTCAGGTCCTCAGCTGTGAGCCCCACCAAGGCGATGAGGGACGCCTGTAGGGAAATCTGCTTCACACCACCTGCCTGCTAGGTGCTGTGCATGGTGTGCAGCTGCAATCAGCAACCTGCACAAACCTCTTGGCCAGTAAACACACGACATGAGTGCGTGATTCGAGAATACAATAGCTCATACCAAATCAAACCCCAGTCCTTTCCTTTTTTGCACCCCACTGGTTGGTAGTGCAGACAAACCTGGGAGTCCTATCTCTTCCGTGCTACTGATTCAGGAGGTATTCACAGACAAGGCTTAGGCCCAAGTGTAAATGGATAATACACCTAATGTACATGACTCTTAAATAAGCAGCCTGAGTTTAAATGCTGCTTATCTCTGAGATTTCCCAGCTGTCTCTTCATAGTATAAGCAAGGTGATATCAGCACTTGCTAGAGACCATAGCAATGTGTTGCACCTTTGCAACCATCACAGCGGCCTGAAAAGAGTCTGGAGAGATGATACTGCTATCGTTCTGTTTTATCAAGAAACCATTGTGATTGTGACTGCTTTTTCCCTTAGGATACAGCTTACAAACTGTTGTGGAATATTTTTGGCATTGACACAGTGCGAACTAACATGAGACTAACAGAACTCAGCTTCTCCAGAGGTCAGCTGAGCCCAGTCATCCTGTTAGGGTTGAAGCTGGTGGTGGTTATTGGTACTAGTAGCTTACACAATAAGTTCACTCTGCAGAACTAATAGTAACAATGAAAACTAGCAACTATGCATCTCAACTCCAGGGACTGAAAAAAAAAAAAAAGTGGCAGGATATTTCAGAGAAGTTACAAAAAGGCAAAGATTTCAGGGCCAGTCACAATAGTGCTGTTCCTCATAAAATAGATTTTAAAAAAATCACTTCTAAAATTGGGATGTATTTTACATTGGGATATGGCTCCTAGTTGAGCTGAAAGGATCAGCCTGCAAGGTCAATATTTCTGTTTTCCATGCCTGGAGTCAATAAAAGAGATAACTATGATATTTTGAAACCTCATGTTATTACTTTGCTTAAGTCACACATTTTATTTTCATTTGGTTGCATGCTCTGTGATAGACCCCACCTTCTGACATACAAAATGCTCTCCTAAGGAATTTTTCAGTGCGTTAAGTGACAGGTCCCTGAACACTGTGAGATGGATAGAATTTATTGTACTTAGCACAAACAGCAGTTTTGGCAGTATCTGTCACGGGAGCACAAGTAATATCTCATTATGAAAAAATATGCAGAGTGAAGAAAGTATAAGTTTCAGTGCACTGCCTCTCAAGGAAAACAGCCTGCCTGACCATATTTTTGATCATTTGTCTATGGTCATTCTGAGCTGTTGTGTTGCCAGGTTCAGGAAATGTGATGTGAGAGCATGCTACTACTGGACTGGATTCCTAATAGGTGTAAATAAGATTTCAACTTTTGCACTGTGATATCAGGAATCAGAACATTCTTTCTTAGAGACTTAACTCTTATATAACGTGTAGGCTGGTGAACTTTGCTTTCATCTAAACAAAATAAATACTTGACCATGACCCCAAAGGGTTGGGGGTGGGGGGAGGAGGGGAGAGAGAGAATTTGTACTGTTAAAAAAGGATGATAGTTTGTGTGTTAATAAAGTCAAACCATGATGTAAATTAGCAATTCAGATCAATCATTTTTGAAAACAGAAGTAACAGCTGATCCTTTCCTCCAGCATCCTCCATAACACAGGCTAAATAACTGTCTAGCAATTTCTGCATCAAGGCTATGATTCTGATTTGCCCTAATTTTAGAAATATTTCTGGTCTTAGATTTCCAGGGAAGGAGAATTCAACATATCCCTATGCGAATTGCTCCAGCAGTTGAACTACTCCTTCTGTTTGAAATGTTCTTAGTATGAATTTGTCTTCAACTTCTTTCCATCAAGTACTATTTTCTGAGATATAAGATTGGTCTGCTTTCAGAAATCTTTTTGTCTTGTCAGTATTTGTTGACCATATTCAAATCATGTCCTAATCCCTTTCAAGCCTAAACCCAAAACGGCTGCACTGTCCTGAGTCTCCTGCTCACATCCTGTTTGCTGTATGTAAGAAACATCCTTGTAGTTCTTTCTGAACCTTTCTGGTATTACAGTTAAATGACTCAAAACCAAACCAAAAACCTACACGCACACACATGAAAAAAAAAAAAAGAAAAAAGAAGCAAATAACAGAGCCTTTTTAGTCATCTGGACCCTGTCAAACTTCCAAACTATAGGCATGTGGGTTAGATATCCGATCACACCCACATGGAGAGTTTGTTTCCTAATAGTCAGTATGACATTTTTGAACCAGTGCTTGGTGATATATATACTGCTCTCTGAAGAGTTGTAACATTAATATAATAGAAATGGAAAAATGGCTGCTTCTTCATCTTTGTCCCTTTGGTATTTCTTTTTTTCTAATTTTATGACAGATATTTGCTCCTTTTCAACGTTATGTTTAGTACTTTCTTTGACCCCCCCCCCCCATGCCAAATGAAGACCTAGTACCACACATCTGTGCATGCAATGCTATTTCCAATTACAATTTCTAAGACTTCACTCAGTAGCGAGTCAGTGCTGGGGACTGTTCTGAGATCAGGGCCCTCATTTTCAAAACGGTATCAAATGGTGGTCTCAGCTGAGAGCCTGTGAATGTTTTGGGAATTCCTTTCTATGAGAAAAATAATTTTTGCAGCCAAAAAGAGGATGTAAAAGATGTGAATTTTTCTTCTTCCCTAGGTTTTAATACGGACATGAAATATTAATGTGCAAAAGGAAACAAAGAAAGAAAAAAAAAGGTGCCCAGAACATAGAAATACTTAAATTGAAATGCAGTATTTACTATCAGGATGGTCTTATTCATTGCCAGGGCCCAATTAAACTACTTAGAGAAACACTAAAAAATATACTTGAAGACTCATTACCTACGTTTATGCTTAAATCTGACCTTTTGCCAGAAGCTAGGATGAAGTGATTTGCCGAAAAATGATGGGTTTAAGCACACGCTTAACAGACTTGTCAATTAAGACATAATTTAAGATCAATAAAGATCTGAACTTTACCTAACTTACTATTGGTTTTGAATTTGAGCTCTGGAGGATCAGAGCCAAAGATTGTCTAGGTAAAGCATTAAAAACACAAACTCAGAATAAATCACATGCATGATGCTTTTAAAATATCTAGCAATATATTAAGATACGGAAGAAAAAAATTAATTTTGCTATCTTGTTTCTGTGATAGTTTTATGCATTAAACACAGTCCATTCTTGTTAGAAAACATTAGATACTAAAGTATTTTTTGAGTCTGCATAATGCAAGAGTTTGGGAAAAATATGCATGTTAGCTGATAATAGCTTCAAGAGCACATTCCTCTCCCCCCGCCCTTTTTTTTCCTCTTTAAAGACGATTAATCTTACTTTGTCTGGTGCTTAGTATCCAAAGACAATAATGCACATAAAATTAAATAGGAATTACTTCAGATTTTTAAAAGAAAATTTGTTTTGGGAATAAATTTTTTAAAATAAGGGCAACTGCCTGCACTAAACAGCAGTACAACCAAATCCAGAACTGACCACCACATAAGTCTGTCAAGACAAGGGTCACCGAACCACTTTTACAAAGCTACTACTTTCCCGAATTTGCAGGATGAATACTTAACAAAAAGGACATATACACTCTGGGATTTGTGTGTGGATTACAAAAAAAAAAAAAGAAGTAAAGATTACTTTGAGTTAATGAGGATTCAGATCACCTACAATATACACTCATTCATGGAACTCAATATAATAGATGAGCACGAGAGTAATACATGAGAGCTGCTTAAAATTCAAAGATCTTGGTAAGTGCTAGGTAATTAATGCTTGCAAGGACACTGTATTGCAAGTCAACAGGTATATCTAGTTTCATTTTGAGGATAAGAGAAGTAACACAACATTTTTAATTCTAGTCATTCTTGTCCACTTCAGGACTCTCCACACTGTACACCTAGTTAAAGAGGGATGGTCTTGGATAAGGAAAGAAAGTTATTATCCCTATTCCTATTGTACCAAGATATTAAATGCTTTGCTTCTAAGAGACTTGGGTTGCAAATAAGGTGACCTTCAACGCAAAAGAAATCTGAGCTCTTTTGGAAAGTAGTGACTGTTTCAAGACTTTCCTAAGCAAGTTTAAGTTTTGCAGAGAATTTGCCATTCCCCTTAATTGCTCACTCCAAGATGAGTCAACATCCACCAAATTTATTAAAATCTTTTAATTGATTTTGATGGGCTTTCAGAACACTTCCTCCACCCACTCACCCAGTAGGCAGCTGATGGTGGTTGTGAGTGATTAGGAAAGAACTGATGAAACTTTTCTATTTCTAGAGTTCTTCCATTCTAAGTGAAGGAATTAGTCATCTTTGCTCTTTCAGAAAATGAAGACTTTTTGAAATATATTGGCCATTTATCAAAACCCATCTTTTCATTGTAATCACCTCAAACTGCACTTTTTATTGCATCAACATTACCCTTTTATGTATTACATTCACTATGAAACTGTAAGAAAATTCTTTGACTTAAATATAAATACAGAGCAATGTATCTTTCTAAATAACATAGTGATAGGGAGCACACATATCCAACATTGGTTCATATCTGGCTCTGCATGATAAGTAGAGATCAGACAAGGGGGTAAAAAGAGGAAAAGAGGAAGCTCCAAAAGGTCTAATCACCATTTTTTTAGGGAGATTAAAAAAAAAAGAACAAACTATGCTTTGAAAGCATGAATCTCTGGAAATTGTGCTTCTAAATTCCAGAGACATTTTTATTTGTAGGTATCACTGGAAAGGTACTAGTTTTGCCTACAAAATTTCTTAACAGTCCAATCCAACTTCTCATGATGTAAGTGGCGGCCTTTCTCTTTGCTTCAGCAGGACCTGGATTTTCATTTCACGATTGAACTCCATGAAAACATCCAGCCTAAGTCCTACACATCAGTTAAGCCCTTTAGCTATTATAAATGTGACTCTAATCCAAATTTTGGGTCTGACAAAGGGCTCACAGAAGTCACAGTGAAAGTAATTACCAGGGGATCCAATTTTTTGTTGGGGGAGGGAGTGTCAGGCGGCTGGTAATCTCTGTTTGACCTGTCTTGACGGAAAAAAACACAAACCTTAGCAGCTGGGACGAGCACCCTGTTGCTTGGATGTTGTGCTGTTAGACACACTGGCTTCCAGCCACAGGTCATCATGATATACTAAAAGTAAGCATCTCCATCTCCCCTGGCCTCAGGCATCCACTTTAAGTCATGTCTGGTCATTCCCATGACACTGTCTGTGAAAGGAATAATTGATTTGGGTCATCTTTAAAGACTTTGGGTGCTTTCATAAACCTTGCCAATATAATAACTAACAAATCAGCAGAAGATCAGTCTTATGCATAGGGCAGCCACTCCCCTCTCTGCTGTCCTCTGCTACCTACGGAGTTATAAGCTGAGCAGCAATTAAAGGTACACACATTCACTGGCTATTGCAATTACCACAGGAATAGAAAGATAAATCTGCTGGGGAAGGGTAGATAATGTGGTGGTTAAGTGTAAACAGGAGAGATGGTTTTTGATCTGAAACAAATCATTTAAAAATAATAAAAAATAAAATTAATTTTATTTTTGCAATTTGTAACCAAGAGGGACCAATTATTCAGTTTCAGAAAGGTTCCAGTGAGTTCAATAAAATAAACGACAACAACTCTGTCACAGTGCTTTCCAAACCATGGGTTTTAAAAGCTTTTTAAGCCTTGATATGAGCACTGTTTGCAAAGAGGGAAAACCAACACATTACCTTTTGGTAGCTGGGGAAACTGAGGAATGAGGTAGCACAGTTTTTTGCCTGAGGTCATTAAGATCATCTTCTACTGTGGCTCTGCCATGTTTTATTCTGCTGTCCCACTGCTTAATTAGTAAGTGTAGACACATTGTTTTTCTTATTACCTAGGAAAGTTCTTTTCAGCTGAATTACTTCAGTGTGGAAAAATGATCATCTTTGATAACAAACAAGCAAACTCAGAAATCTATAATCTTTTTCTTGGAAAGCTAGTGCGATGCTGATTAAAAAATCAAAACCAAACAACAACCCCCCCCCCCCAAAAAAAAAAGTTTGGGGTTGATATTTCCTCTGCCTAAATATTAATTTTGCAGATGGATGGATAGTTATCTACATATATAAACAAAAACAATTTCTCCAAAGCATAATGCATTCAAAATAATGAGAAAGAGGCCAGAATAATACAGCCACAACAAACCTAGTTCTTTATAGCATTTTTCCTCTCTAAAGCACAGTCAACAAACAAGGTACCATTCTTCTCATTTTGCAGAGAGGGAAGCTGAGTCACAAATCAGCTGAATAGAGAAGAATTAAACAACAACTGCGTACCTAGAAACATATATATATCCACATTCCAAATTATACTTGCTTGGTAACTGTGAAAAAAGTATGACTATTGTCATAGCAAGGAAGAAGAATCAGATGCACTGTAATAAGTCCAACACTAAATCGGGGCAGGGGGGGGAAGCCTTTAAATAAAAACAATTGTGGGACAGAGTTAGTGCTACGGAGGGATGTCTCTGGTTCCTGTGCTAATGCTGCCTGCAGTAAAATGTGAGAGCAGACTCTGGATGAAAGGACGTATGGTCAGCCACAGCGACCTCCCTGGATAAATAAGTGAAGCTGCAGAGGCATATGGAAGGAGCACAAGATACTGCCTGGCTCACAGGAAGAGGCAAGATTAATAAAACACACGCTGATGACTTGCTAAATGGGCTTACAGTTTGTATGGGTTGACATACTGCCGTTTTAATACAATCTCGTTGCCTGAAATAGGGAAAGGTTTAGTATGTTTGTCTCCATACGCACATACCATACTAAGTAATTCAAATTGCACCAGATCTCTTCACTGGAGCCCTACATTTGTTAATATATGTGTGACAGAGATGGTGTTGCAGAATAAGTAACAGCATTTGCTTGTGCATATCACCATAATGATTATATTGATTGGATGTAGCAGCCCACATATCTGAAGCCAAGAGAACACCAGATTATCTAACTCTGCTCTCTTTAATTCTGAGCAGGACCAGGGTTACTCAGCTGCTCAATTTTAAAGAGTACTATAGATTTGTAGAGCTAAGGTTCTCCTGAGCTCTCTTGAAACTTAGTCCAAATATCAGATTTAAATCTACCATACAGTAAAGCTATGAAGTTAGAAAGTTTAAAAAGTAAAAGGTTTAGAGAGACTTTCTTTCTTTCTTTCTTTCTTCTTCTTCTTTTTTTTTTTTTAAGTAAATCAATACCCCAAATTCAACTTCTTTTAGAGAGATATAAATGCAGTGGATTAACTAAAGGTGTTACTTCTTGACAGCTTTTCAGTTTAAGAAGTTAAAGTTCAAAATAAAGTTTTCCTAATGTAGAATAATATTTTGTTTTAAAATACCCTCTTTATATGGATATGAAGATTTTTTTTGGCTGTATTTTAAGACTGAAATTTCCACTGCACAGAAAGACTTCTATGAAATTTTTTGGTTGGGGATTAATTTCTATTTCTCCTGAGTGAAATTATTTTTAACTGCTTCTGTCAGTTCTTAAAAAATCATTTTTATTAAAAACAAAGAAATCTTGAAATCTAATGGTGTTGGACAAACATAGACATTCTGTGAAAAAGCGATTCTGTCAATAGAGACATCTTGTCAGAAAATGTTTAACAATAGCTTTTGGATCAGTAGCTTTATTCTTCAGTATTTCACCCACTAACTCCTTTATTTCTTTATCTGTTATTCCTAACACCTTCTGAGTTTCTGCTCATACTATTAAATACTTCTAATGTAAGCAGATCTGCTCATCTGCAATATGAACAACTTGAACCAGACAGAAACCAACCAACAAGCCTCGTTCTTGCTGGTTTATGAAGAGCTGTATTTCCGACTGTGTAGGCACCCTGCAAACATCTTGCAATGGGAACTTTTACAATGAAGAGTAGCAGTGATTTGGGAGGCAAATGGCATAGTAAATCCAGCTAATGCAAGAACATAGCCTCCTCCTCTTTACTTTTCTCCTTCCAACACTCTCCTTGTAGATTCCTACCAAAACATTGAGTCATCTACAAGTCACTGAAAGTGGCTGGAAATTTTCATGAATGTGGAACAGTTTCCGTCTTGGAATAGTTAGCCAAGACGCATCAGTTTTGCCAGAAGTTTAAATGAGAATTACAAAAAGCTAATGGAGTGCCTGGCTGGTTTCCTGACATTCATCTAGCTGACTTCCTAGGCTAACTTTTGTTGTAGCAAGTGAGCTTCATTGCCTCCCCAAAGAGCAGTTTGCTAGGTGCAGCCAGCATTTCCTAGACTAAGTAGGTCTACAGTTCCAGAGGAGGTCAAAACAAAATGACTGACATGCTGGCAGCAAACTGGAAAGAAATCTCAATTTTGCCTTGGAGAGTAGAATTTTTCCTCGAAACTCATCCATGAAAAATACATATTTTTTGAAATGTTGTTCAAAAAAAATTTTTTTTTTTACTCTTACTTTCAAAAAGTTCCAACATTTTTAATGCATACTTTTGTTAATCAGCTCTTCTCTAACCACCCCTATGGAAATGAATTTGAACTTTGCTTATGTGAGAGGGACAGCTGTATAGTTATCCCTCTCTAGGGCTAACTATTTGGAAGATGTGTCAGAAAGATGGTTCTTACGGCCACAGTACATATTTGCAGATCAAATAATAGTAGATGTGTCTCGGCTGTCATCCTGTTATATCAACCTTTTCTTTTCTGCTTATCTATTTGGCTCAAAACAAGTGCATGTAAACATATACCATTCCAGTCACAAAATTATCCCTCCTCACCCACCATTACCATCGTATTTACCTTGAGGGGTGGCAATCAGCAGTTACAGAGCTACCCAGCCTGGTGAATAGGGCAGAATTCAGCCTTTCAGTAAGAAACGGGTCCCCAAAAAAGCAGCAGAACCTCTGTTTCACATAAAACTATTTCATATGGAAAGAGGAGATTGTACTAAGCCTTTAAATTAAAAGAGGCAATGTCTTCTTCCAACATGCAAGGGCTTCCTTCTACCCAGAATATTTTCATTTTTATCAGTCGGTGTCTCACCCTGAAAAGCATTTCAGAGGAGCGTTTGAGTTCAACATTATATCTCTTTGTTCACACTTACAATAATCATAAGAAGCCTATCAGGGGATCAATAAATAAAGTTTTCAGTTTAGTGCTGAAATTTCCATACATATTAAATGTTCTTTCCTACCTTTTAGTAGCTAAATACAGAAGTCAAGATCTGACTTTTTATTACCATATTCAGCCTAAATTTTCTATGTTTATTTATATCCTGAAGTCCTTTATAAGACAGATATAACAACCTGAACCTCACAAGTTTTTTTTTGATCTGGTTGTATAAGCTATAAATCATAAAGCTTCTATTGAAGATTGAATGCTTGTCAAGGGCAATGACTTAGAAACAAAAGAAACCAAAAAGAAATATATAGAAAGAGAGTTTTGAAGTCTAAAATTGCATGTCTTTTTGTTCTGCCTTTAAAAAAAAGATAGAAATGGGCTCATCAGATCAAAAGATGAAGGCTCCAACAAGGTTTTCTACTAACTGAAATCAAAAGTCACAGTATAAGACGTATATATATTTTTTGCCACAGACTAATTTTTCCCTGGCACTGAAGTACAAGTCACTTCTGCATATCATTGCTTACCAGGTTCTTTCAGATTAAACACAATCTTTTAATAAAAACAGAATATATGAAAAACAAATTTCCCCCAAAAAACAGAGTAATAGTCAGATGCAACTGGAATAACAATGGTTAGTTGATATTCATTATTTCTTTCTTGAATAAGTGCTAAATTGTTTTTGTTGCTTTTTTTAATAAAATATGAGATATCAATAGTTCAATGAGATTTTTTTTCTTTCAAAGAGGCCAGCGTGGCATTTCTAGCTTTCATAACCCCTATAACATAACATTTGCTGTTTTAAGCCCAACTTGAATTTTGACTATTTGAGACTTCTCCCTTTATTTTCTTTCATCAATTTTTCCACTGTTTTTAAGTAGATTTTATTTCTCATTACTTTGGAGCAAAGACAGAAAATGTGACTTAAGTGCAGATTGAATACTTAAAAATCAGACAAGATTTTTATAATTATGTTTGTTTGTTTGTTTTAATTTCTAAAAGAACCATCATGCTTCTCTGATTTCCCATCTCTTGGGATCCAAGAACATTTGAACATTTGGGGGTAGACACCACAGTTCCTCCTTAATACATTTTTTTAAGAAGTCTCAATATATCTAGCAGCACACAGCTGAAACCTACCATAATATGACATTAATGTCTTGAACAATATTTGGTTTAGCTGAGTTTTCAGTCAGTAGAATATCTGCCTTACTGGGGGAAAGAAAAGGCCTGTCATTTCCATGTAATAGCCTACAATAAATAAAGCTCCCTATTCATAATGTAGGTGGTCTATGAGCTCTCTGTCAATGGTACGGAGGTGTATAAGCCATTGTTTTAAAAGAACACATTTAAATTGCACCTCCAGACCAGACCAGCATGCTGGGGGAGGCCAGGGAGTCTCCCAATCCATTGCTGTCACAATGTTCTTGGGCACTCTGCAACTGGGAGGCACATGGCACAAACCATATGTCAGGCACTGCCCTCAATTTTTTGTTACTAGGGTTTTTACCAGGGGTCCTTGTCCATGCTGTTGGTGGAAAGACGCTGCAGGGGCTGACCCTCCACCAACAGCTCCTTCCAGATGTGGTCAGAACAGACCAGCGTCCACTGCCAGACCTGGGCAGAAAATGTCCTCATGGATCCCAGGGTGGGGATCAGCCCTGGCACAGGCACAGGCCACACAAGGACCATAAGCAAAGCTTAAACTGGAGGTGGCCTTCTGCTGGGTCAAGTCCATTCCCCTGCCTGCCTCCCAGTGAGAAAGGGAGACATTTCAATGTCTTCTTTTCCTTTTCAGTCTTATGAAAGTGAACATTTGTATTTTACAACCCCCTAACTTAATGTTAGCCAATTGCTTCCTCTTCTTTAATGTTTGCTTCTTAAACTGCTAAATTTTTATAACTTTTAAACATTATTTACTAGCATGCAGATGAAACAACCGATTGCATAAAAACCTACCGACTGTTATGACTTCAAAGTAGGATTAGAGTGAGCCTGAGTGATACACTATACATACTGCTCTTTGATTTCTGTCAGATATATAAAGATTACCAAAGGATCTTTCCACCCAATCCCCTTAACTGGTCCTTAAGAACCTGGATTTATTGTGACAAGCTTCTATCATTTTTTCTTCTTAATGCTCTGATATTCAAGTCTTATAGCGCTTCTTTACAAACCATTAATGGTTTAGCTCTTGAAGTCACTGAGCTCATTGCTAACTGCCAAATATAGGTAAGAAGGGAAGGAATTCAACCTGAATTCAATACTGAATGGCAAAATATCCTCTTAAAACCCATGCTTGATGTTATCACAAATTTACTCAGAATCACTTAAAATTAATTTAGGTGAGAGATGTCAAAAGCTGAAATGTCATTTGTCACAAGTTAATGCTGTGCTATTTGTGGAGAAAATTAATTTAGTAAATAGCCTGATTAAAAGGATTTGTCAGAACGTAAATAAATGAAGTCAAAAAAATGAATTATGTGCTTTAAATATGGGCAGTGAGATTTCTCTAGGGCGGGAAGAAAGATTATCTGCTGTGTGATGAGTGAAAATGGGACAGAGGTTTTCGATGATTGCTGGTCCTATTGCCAAGCCAGCTCACAGGCCAAGAGATTGCAGAGAAGCATCCTGACAACCTAAAGCCATGAATCACATCATTTTCAGTGCCAGCTGACATGAAACACCCACTGTTTTCAGCCATTTCAAAAGGAGCTTTCTCCGAGCAAAGGAAGAATAAGAGATGCACCAGAATAGCATTATTCTCTAGGTCTTTTTTTCAGAACAATCTAAGCATCTGATAACTGCAGAACCAGCCTGCAGATCTCATGGGAGCAATGTTAGCAACATTTTGTGGCTCATCCCAGGTGGAAATAGCCAACGAGGGAGTTCCAGAGCCTGCTTTACCTCACAACCACATAAATCAAAATGAAATTTTCTCAGGGAGATGGACTACGTCTGAGAAATAAGGTGTGATCAGAATCAGGATGTTTGAGGACAAATATTCTTTTGAATTTCTTTTCTTCTATGGTTTTATTTATTTATTTATTTATAGAGACCCACTGAAYACTTTTTAGTTTCCTAAGTTTTCTGTAAAGAAAACTGATGAAGAAAAAAAGAAGTGTCAAATGTCATCAAAAAAACTCCCCTCATTTTCTTCTGCTTCTCTCAAAGGAAGTTAAAAAAAAATACTCATCTAGTTTTAACTAGTTTTAATTGCAAGTTGGAACATTTCTGTTCCTGCTCCGAAGAACTCAGGATGCTTGTGGCAACCATAAAAATTACAATCAAAGGGACTGATCGAGTATTTGCACTAGCAAGAAGCAGATTTCACCAATTCAAGCTGGTGCAAAATGGCAAAGTGCTTATGACAGCAATGGAGTTAGCTGGCTTAAATTATTTATCTGAAAGGTGTTATTACATGGATATGCAGTGGGAAGAAATCTGCCCCCATCACTTCCCACAGAACAGAATTCTGTGACTAATTCCCAATAGCTTATCTGAGGAATTTAACCTTCTGTTTTTGCTCATCTGTGGGGATGGTAGAATTCCTCAAACGTTTTCATTATTCAGAATTCTACATTGATTACTTTGCTTTGGATATTAAAACTATAGATTATCATGAGCTACTTGAGCTATCATTTTGTTCAAAGGGTCAGAAGAGTCACATGGCACTGCCTCTGCAGTCTCTTTGATGGAGTGCTAGCTGAAAATCCTCTTTCCACATGGCTTTGAAATTCCCTTTCTGCGATTGTTTATGCTAATCAAACTTGATTGCTGTGATGTTAATAGAAGGTGAAATTCCCACTGATTGTAGGAAGCTGCTGCATCATTTAACTCCTTAAGTAGTTAAGCCACATTTTGTTTGCAGAAGGAAGAGAAAGATATATGGTCCGTTTAGTTTAGAATCACGGAATAGTATCTTGCCCTATTCTGAGCCTACATCATGCAGGGCCATGTCCTAGGCACATACAACCCAACCCACAGTTAATATAGAAATTGTAGGATTTTGACTCCAGCAATGAATGCATATAGATTTCTTTTTCCTCATAAGTTTTTTTTCCAGCTGTGGCTTTCAATAAGTTCCTGAATATACAATGGCCATAAGTTAAAAATAGACAACTCGGATCATGGCTACAGCTTTGCTTTTAATTACTGTAGTTAAGCAGGCATGCACTCACCTTAGAGCAGAGCAGAAATGCTGCCATGCTCATTAACCTGCCACTGGTTGAACTGCAGCTTTGTTGCTGCTGTTTTTACTGCAAAAACATGAAAAAGTGCTAGAGAATGGCTGGAAGGGAGCTGGTGGCTGCCTTCCTTTGCTGGGAAAGGTGCCGAAGGCTATTATGTCAGGTGAATATTGGCAAGGGTGTTGATCTTCAAAGGAGGTCAAATTTACAGTGTTGTATGTGAATGAAAATAAATAAATAATAACAATTAAAAGCCCCTTGTATACAAAAATTTGCTGCCACAGGAGATTGGAGGCAGACCGTATCAACAGGATCAAAAGAGATGAAATAGATCATGATCAATAGGTTCCAACAGATACTGAAGAGAATAGGCAAGGGTGTACCCTCTTGTATCCCTAATCGAGTGACTCCAGATGCTGGGCGAATGCAAGGGGAACAGACCACAGACAGCAGTCAGGCTTACATGGTCTCCCCAAGCAACATCTGTCCAGTTCCCCCAGATGATCCCGGGCAGGATGGACTCTCGCTCTGACCCAGCAGGGCACTTGCTCTTACAAAGTCCTGGACCATTCTCATTCCATTCCCAACTCAAAATGTGGACCTTCTATTGGGAAGTTTCCCATCCTGAAACCAACTCATCTGATGCACGTACTGATTTATTTAAGTATCAATGTGTGAGTACTGGAGGCAAGCCTGGGTGTGGATATATAGCACATTGGCTGGCCATGAGCCTGCTCTGCACACAGCAAGAAACAGAATAAGCAAGCTGCTTTGCATTTATTACAGGGAATGGCAAGCATGTAGGCAGTTACCACAGCATTGCTTGCTCTACATTCACACCCTTGCTTACCTTACATTAGCCAGTTCATGCCACCAGATCCTTGGTCTTCTGCCTTCTGCACCGAATATGAAAGCTATTTGCTTTTCTGTTTTCTTGCAAAAGGCCCCATCACTGTATTTTTGCCTACAGTGCCTATCTGTAGCATAACTGCTTCCCACCTGCCCTGTGAATTGCTCATGTGTGTTTACGCCACCAGCAAATTTTAGAAATGAGTTGCAAGATGCTGAAGTTATTTCCCTCGGATAGAGTTTGGCTGAGAATTCACAGCTCCTGCTCTCACAGTGAAGACAGGGAGCTGACAGGGGTGCGATTGCCTGCCCTCCAAAACCAGTGTGCCCGATGTTACAGGTGGGCTATATTTCTATGTGGAACAGAGCAAATGCTGGGAAGCATAAGGTGCCCTGGTGGGATTCAAGGAAATCTTAGTGTCAGGTGAATGAAAGTCACATCACCTTATGGTCACATTAATCTGACCAGCAGAAATTTAATGCCGCATGCTCCAGCCTTAGCAACTCCTGGAACACTGATTTGAGACCTCTCTTGTTGCTCCCAGCTGCCCACACTTCCTACTCTCGTGCGCCTTCACATACAAAGGAGGACCTGGACATGTCAGGGAACCATTGCTAGGACAATTATTAAAGCTAGCCATGACATCCAGTTGCCTCAAATTGCAGGAAAAGACTTTTACTGGAAGGGTAATCAAACACTGGAACAAGTTGCCAAGAGAGGGTGTGGAGTCTCCATCCTTGGAGATATTCAAACCTGACTGAACACAGCCTTGAGCAACCTGCTGTAGCTGACCTGGCTTTGAGCAGGTTGGACAGGACCATCTGCAGAGGTCCCTTTCAACCTCAGTGATACTGAGAGTCTGTGATTCTATGTAAATATGTTTAAATGCCATGCTAGAGCTGTAAGATACGCTGACTAACTTCCAGCCGATCCTTTAGAGGGGCACTGATGCCCTGTAGGTCCTGTCTCCCTTGGCTAGCTGCATGCAGGCGTCTCAGATAGCCTAAGGCATCCCAAATGGCAGCAGACACCTATGTGCGAAGAGCTGAATCCCACACTCTGCTCCTTTCTCCCCAAGTAGCTTTGACAGCAGCTTTCAAAAGAAGCTCACGGGCATATGCTTCCTGCCTTGGGAAGGGAGGTGGGGGTAAAGAAGGCAGCAGAGACCGGCTCTCTCAGCTCCTCACCTCTTCTCAAATAAGCTTGGCAAATCTAATTACTGATACTATCAATAGCATACTGACTCCTGATTAGTTTTTGGATTTGTTTCCTCAGCAACTGAAAACTGCAGAAGCATTTATTTAATGAATAAATTGGGGATTAGCCTGAAAAAATATGTTCTGCACATTTTTCAGCAAACATTTATATAAGTTTCCTTAAGATATACTTGCAAATCTTTAGAAGTCACATCATCCAATTCTCACAAATTCATGTACGGGCTTAAACCTTTACTCAAAAGTTGAATTGTAAGTGAACTTTTCAGATTTAATGTAGAGAGCAATTATTATTTTTTTAGAGAGCTTTACAATCTTGTTTACCATTCAAACAGGAGAAACAAAGCCTCTAAGTTAGAAAATCCAATGAAAACAGGTTGAATGTTGAATCTGAGTGCTCAGTAAACACTGTCCCCAAAGAAGTAGATACAGCCAAAGAATTCTCTTTCCCTCTTCCATTTTCCCCTAAAACTTTATGCTTCGGTGTCCCTAATTATTCTCATACTGAATACCTTTGAGAAAATGGTGGTCTGTTCACCAATAGTCCACAAACAGAATGAGAAAAAAGTCTCATTTTCAAACAAAATGTGTTATACATTGTGCTCAGCCCTGCAAGACAGCTAATGCTAAATGCGGCGGAGAGAATTCTAGCTTCAGCAGAACAATAAGGAAATGGGGGAAAACTATATTTAACTGTATTTATATTCACAGCCTCCTACAAAGTGTGAGAAATAATCACTAAAGATCAAGAGAGTAGGCATAGATATCATAGCCTCTTGTTATCTTACTCCAGGTAGGATAAATAATAGGCACTGAACACAGCTTAAGTATGCATAATTTTAGTGCTGTAGACAATGAGCTAGAAACTAATTTTATATGCACTACTGTGAACCCCAGCCTTACTGCTGCACAGATGCCCAATGTATTTGCAACAGCTTTTGTGTTGAGGAAATTTTCATACATTCCACACTTCTCCATTAGTCCATTATTAAGTGTAAATGAGTATAAATATGCCATAGATTTGCAGTATCTCAGATTTTCTAAATTCCCCATTGTTGGGCACGTGTGGGATCGTATACATATTTTAAATCACACAGAAAAGCACAAAGCAGACTTATACATACCTCCTTTAAAATGGAAGGCTTCTGGGATGGAGAGAACATTCTTGCCTGTTGCAGCACTGTTTATATGACTGATTTTCCAATATACAGGTGTTGTATGAAAGATTTTTAGAGCCTAAAAATAGCAAGTTAGCTCTCATTTTGTTTCCCTTCTTTTTGCCCAACAGTTTGGCTAGAAAGTGTCACCATTACACAAGAAAGGAAGAAAAAGGGAACAGCCTCATTAGTTCAAAACAAAGCCTCGTAACCTGTCCCCAAAAGTGACCAATAGGAGATGCTTAGAAAGCCAGAGTAAGCACATTTCTCAGCCTCCAGCCATTTTCCAGTCAGGGATTTTCTGTAGATTATGTGTTTTGAACCTGACTCTAAAAGGAAACCTAACTGTAGAAAACAGTAGAAATTATATCTAGAATAAAAATTAACAAAAGTGATTTAGTTCAAAGTTTTCAAAAATAGGTCCTTCACATCAGACATGGCCTGTTATAGCCAGGACCATAAAAGACTGGTCTGGTTTCCAAGGGTCTCTATTTGGCCAACAGAAAATCCGAGCATGCAACAGTTCTGGAAAAAAATACAGATCAATCTAAAACTCCTGATATATGAATTCAGATGGGCTGACGGAAATGTCTAGAAGACTGTGCCCTGCCTGAATACCAGGACTTTGAAACAGATTCAAGAGGAAAAGGCTAAGCTGGCCTTAGATGTTTCTGTATCCTTGCCTTGTTGCTGGTACTGTCATCCGCTAGATGACTGGGATAGCACTGGAGATACCCTTACACCTGCTGTGTGCTAACGGAGTGATACAAGGCATCAGAGTGCAGCTGAGAAACCTGGTCCTCCCCTTCTGAATAAACAGATATATATCTGTAGAAAATATGCCTTCACTACCTAGTAGGAGTGCTCTGTCCCTGCTCTCATGGATTAACAAGATTAACAAGAAGCCCAAATCTAGTGCAAATTTCTGCAGCCACAGCTCTGCTCCACGTAAATGGGTTCTGCTCACTGCCTGAGAGGCTGCCATGAGATTGTCTATGTCTCCAAGAGATATTTTTATTTTTTTATTTTTATTTTTTCTTTAAATGCCAGCACTCTTGCCAAAAGGCATTACTGTTGCAGAAAAACGCATCTCTAATATCTGCATCTTTTTCCTAAAACAGTTTAGCTTTTTATTGCCACTGTTTATAGAAAGCCTACAGTAATATAAACAGCTTTCATAAAAGTTGCCAGGTTTTTAGCAGCATGCTGTGCCTCGACAGCAGTTACAACAATTCTGCTGCTACAAAATAGTATCCAATTGCAATATCTACTGGCAGAAGCACAAATTGTTCTCTTAGGTTGGGCATTGCTGGAATAAGATCACATTTGCTAGCACCTTTTTTGTTGTTGTTTTTGTTTTTTGGCAGGATGAAGTGTTTCTCTTTCTTCTGCCACATAAAAAGGAAGGAGCAGGGAGTTGTTTGGGTTTGTGCCCTGTTAGAATGATTTTGTTCTTCTTATGATATGGGGCTTAATTATGCTTCCCTGCATGATGCTTGTATTAGAAATTCAGCTTTCCACAACTGAATTTCTCCATGGGAGACAGGCAGCATGTCTAGAGAAACTTGAAGTTCTCTCATTACATGATGCCAAGATTTCAGACCCAAACACTTGCTCTCAAGCACTCTAAAGATCTGCCTGTAAATTAGGCATAAGCATGTTTTCTCTGTAAGCCAAACCATATCCAAAAGCATTTACCATGCTGATAAAAGCTATATTAATGACACTGATATAAACTCCTGTCCCAGGAGCTAGACTAGAAATACAGACTAGAAATGAACAATAGCTTTGACCTGCAGAAGTGCATTTTGCTGTAATTGGAAAGCTTTGAAACTACAGCCAGACATCTGAAAACTGAAAAACTTCCCTTTGTCAAAGCTGAATGAACATCATCTCCCTGGGCTATTTCATCTATTAGTGCATTCTGCATCTTGGTCCCTCACATGTATATTAGGAGGATAACATAACTCTTTCCATGATCCAAAAGCAATGTCTCACCAGCCTCGTCCAGGCTTTGCTGTAAAGCTTTTGAAATCCCTCTGTCACCAAGTTAAAGCTTTTGTGCATTCCTGGCCTCTCTGAATATTTCAGGAAAAAGAATCACTTTCTAAAGTTTGCCAAGCCACAGTTGTGACCCCTGCAAGTAACCAGAAACGTACCATTTACAATAAGGCATTTCAAGCTTAACTGAGTGTTTCCGTTCGGATTGAGATTATGGTTTGCCGGGAAAAGACCTCAGTACCTTAAAAGGATGTGTGTTTTTCTCAGGTTCACACACTGTTTATGATGGCCTGTCTGACATCTGGCTGTAGCATAGAATTTCAAATTTGTTTTTCCTCCAGGGAGCCAGAGTACTAATCTACAGTAACACAGGCTGTAGGAATCTAATCACTGTACCATGACCCCAAATGATCTTGTTATGCATTCAGCTTCTGCCCAGTGTATCTCAGGGACTGACAAAAGTTTCTGCAGTGTGGAGATAAGGAATGTGGTTGCATCCATTTATTCTTGCTTTACTAGCCTGGAGACAGCAATATGTTCCAGTCATTCAGATGAGAGACTTGCTGATGAGCCCATGGGAATAAATGGCAACCAGTGAATTGTGTGCAAAACCACAGAGTAGCTACAATGAGGAGGAAAGAATACCTCAAGGGAGAGGCACTGCTGGAAGGACGGAGCCCCGAAATCAAACAGGCAAAGAAGGTGGTGGCATCATGCTTCCTGGATTTTAATAGCAAAAAGCACTCTCATTCTCAAGGACAATTCAAATCAGATTTGGAAGACACCTTGGAAGCAGAATGAGGTTTATTCACCATTTTCCTGCCTTTACCCCATGGTGATTGTTTCCTGCAGATTTGAAGGAAATGTACCAGTACGTAGGGAGAAAGGGAGCTGCTTGCCCTAGCACCATTGCCTTCCCTGAAATGATGGATCTGCGGTGAATAATCAGCTCATTTAGACACATACTTTCTCTGTGGTATCTCTAACCCAAGCTAGGGGTTTCATTTCTACCGTAGCTTTTACAGACACAGCACTAGCAGGGACTTGAATGAGGCAGAAACCTGCTGATACCTCACTTACTTAGGACTTTCAGTGTTCAGTCCTGGTGAAGGCTACTGAACTCTCAGGATACAGCATAGGATCACTGCATAAAATTTAGTGAGGAGTGAAGAAATGGTCTAGAAATGAATCACTTTAAATGCCTGGGAAATCAGTTTATCTCCCTCCCTTTGAGAGGTCTTGCCCCATCACACTCTGCTGTTCCAAGAGGCCGAGTATCTGAACCAGCCAATTAAGCATCCAAACTACCCTATGCACAGTTCATAAAAGTGGCAGTAAATGATCTCACTAATTTCATACTAGCTAGATGCATCTGTCCTAAATATTACAAATCTTTCCCTACCTGCGCAGCAGTGCCAGTCACAACATGGTCAGTTTGGGTTGTCTCCCAAGCCACAACAATGTGCTGTAGTTTTCATTTGTGCTTTCCCTAATCAGTATATTTTGGTGTTAGCCCTCTTTTCTCCAAAGACTCCTGGCTGCACTGGCTGTCTTTTCTACTCAGCATGTTTAACAGGAAAGTAAATCATCAGCCCTGCTCCATATATCCCCCCATCCCTACACTATTTGTCCATAGAGTTTCTAGGATACTGCACAAACAAGTAGGTGAAGCAGCCTTCAGCTTAACTAAGTTACTCCAGGTAATCTAACATATCTTCAGGAGACAAGTATAATACAATATGAACTGAGTTACTTTGATTCTGGCTTGGTGCACTGCCAGTGAAATAATTATCATTTAAAGGTTAATTAAAGAATCTGCCTTTGCAGGTTGTGAGGAAGGTACTTAACAGCAGGAACTAAGCTCAGGAATTGTCAGGTTGTATGCATAATACATAATGTTGCAGGCACTAAAATGCATACATCTTCCAGCCTCATTCTGATCTTGCCTGCAGTAGAGTAAATGCCATCCATCTCTGGATTTGGTGGAGTTGCTCTTAATTTACACATTATGCAGTACAGCAGGCCCAGGAAGAAAGAACATTTTGAAGAAACCAATTCAATCATGTCTTTTTATCTGCAGCCGCACAGCCTGCTCCTGACATACAAAAGGAAGAGTTGCACATTTAAGGTTTTCCAAACTTATTGATCACCTCTCATTCCAGCAGTGAAAACTGCATTTTTCGGTGAACTTCAGCTCTCAGGAGTTAGTCAATAATTGCAGGACCAAGACAATACACCCTGGCATAGTGCAATTTACCCAGTCCCTACTGCAAGGAATAAAACTAGTTCCTCTAGCCATCCAGGGCTAACTGAACCTCTCCATCTCCTCAGCCCAGTAGTTATCAATCCCTTCAAGCCTTCAATGCCATGGTGAAGCTGTACTGCCTGTCTACAGTACTATATTTTATTCCTCCACTGATACATGCCATTGAAGCTCTTCTGAGAGCCTATTTACACTAGGCAAAGAAGGTTAGTGCTCCAGTATCTTCACAAGACTTTTCTGCTTGGCTTCAGCACAGTGCTAACACGACATCAAGTACCATGTCCATGTGAACCTGATGATTCACTGCATCCTCATTATGTAGATTCACCCTAAGTGTCTCCTCCCTTCTTCTTTGGCATGTCCCCATGCAACAATAAAGTATCCATGATTATTATGGTTATTTTAGCTCAGGTAGTGTATGCACTACCAAAAAGTAATTTACTTCTCTAATTCTGTATTCATTTTTTTCTTAAAAGCCATTGGTTTCATGAAGAAATATGAAATGATGACAGTGGGATCCATTAGTTCTTCCTTATTTCCATCAAGATAAAAGTAATATCGTTTTAAGGATGTTGTGTGTGTTTCACATCGAGAACATAAAACACGTTACCAATAATTCGGAATAAGGAAAAGCTTGGTGGAAGGAGAGATTCAATAGGGAACTTGAAAGATGGAATAAGGTCTTGCCTGAGTGGTCAGCAGTCATTTCCCTAACAACGCCAGCATTCAGCATGCCTTTCCAACAGCTAGTGATGCTCCTTGTGTTACACACACACATACACTCAGCAACATTCAAGGCTCATGGTAACCACACTTTGAGCAGGAGGCAAGAGCTGATGTACAGGTGCCACCACCTTCCAGGAATTTTGGATCAGGTGCCAGTGTCACCTCTCTCATTGATGGTTGTTTGCAAACAGGAAATACTTAGCTGAAAATACTGTGAAGCAGGGCATGGCTGATAACCCCAACATGCAGCCTCTGTGTGGAAAAGAGAAGAAAAAGCTGGTGACAAAGTAAAGCTGTAAAGGGAGGAGATAACGGAAACAGTGTCAATTAAGGAAAGAACAAAATAGAACAAGGGAACCCCAAGAGTCAAGATGAAGTGGGGGATGACAGCAGAAAAAGCAGCAGGTAAACAGCAGGTAAAGTTACCAGAACAAAATGAAATTCAAAGAAGGCAACATTTATGAGACCCATATCACTAGGGCAGTTGCCAAGTGCTTTTCCCCAGTTAACTTCCACTCTCTGTCCTTCAATCTGCTTATCTTCACAGATGCTGCATTTGATCTCCAGCAGGCTGAAAGTGAGAACTCTAAAAAGATGCTGTTGCCAATCTGAAAACGAAGCAGTGACTCTAACGAGCTACCTGACATATATTTTTACAATATCAAACCTCAGAAGGTTTTATTTACTTGATGAAGAGCAGACAGAACAGCTGTGAAACAGGAACAATGATAAACAACAATAACAAAAAGCCATTTAGATGGAACCACATATTAAAAAAAATGTGGTATAATTATAATATTCTTTAAGACAGGGGGCAGGCAGTAATCTTTCTTACAATAGCTGCTGTCTGCTGTGAGAGACTTTCTTGTAGCAGTTAGCTACAGTTTTCTTACTCTTATTTTCCCACTGGAAACCAGCATCAAAGATGTCATGTCCTTACATTTAGTAAACATTTAACCAATAAATGTTTAATCATTTAAGAAAACGCATCATAAATAAAATGCTTTGTGAATGAGACTCGTCAGGGAGTAATTAGAACTCTTAATACCTACAGAATGAATAACACATCCTGCTATTTTGGAATCACTTTCTGACTCTTCCACAAAGCAGTAATACACAGGAAGCAATTAAACAAGTTAAAATATATATATATGTTGTGGGGAAATGCTTCTGAAGTTCAGTCAACTAATTTCAGCTTACTTTGGGACTCTGAGACCCCCAGTGAGCAATAGATCTTTTGACATAATTGTTCTGATTTCAGGTAAAGTATTCCATTTGGATATCTCTTCCAGCAAACAGATTCAATTTTAGCTTTGAATTGTGAAAATTAGTTCAGCTGGTGTTAGGAGAAAAAAAGCAACCGAGAAAAAAAAAGGATGTTTGACACAGAAGGGAGCATGCTGTTAGCATGTTCATAAGGGCTTGATGTCTCAATGTACAGTTGAGTCTCATGAGTCTCGATGTACAGTTGACTGGGTCCTCATTAGAAGCTGGCAGGCAAAATCACTGAAAAGATAGAAAGTAGAGACAAGATATGCCCAGGACTTTTGAGAAACTAAGAAAATTAAGTCACTTCAATGTCCTTCTCCATGACGAGTAACTTCATTTCTTCTCTGTTGTTGATTTTTAAAGAGAAATTTGACAAGATCTTATGGGATTTTCATAAAATCAACACCATCCACATTTTGTCTGGAAAGATGCACCAAGGTGTCTGGATTCTTTTCCCAGATTGCTCTCTTTCATTTCATAAAATGTAACTAAAAAGCCAAGTTTCATGAACAGCATCATTTTTAAAAGTCATTGTCAACATTCCTCCTGGACTTTTTTGAAATTATTTTGGACAAAGCAAAAGAGAATACTCATGCACCGGCCACAGAATGAAATACTCTTCTCACATAGATCCAGTCCGTCTCAGATCTCCTTGCCAGTGTGACAAGCAATATTTCTTAAACAACACATCCTGTGCATCAGTATAACAGACCACGAGGGGGTTACACAAACACATTGCAGGCTGTTATGGTATATCTCTTTCTTCACAAATAATTCAAAGAGTGAATGCTTTAAAGTTGTAGATAGAATGTCTAAATGCGTCACAGAAACATTTAAGCAATTGTCTGTCTGCATATTACATTTTTTAATATTTACATTAAAGTACAAACACATAAAAGACTGGCTGAGTGTAAATATATTCTCTTTGTAGCTGGAAGTGAACGGGCAACTTATGCTTATCTCTGAAAATGGGTAATATCAGATGCTTCTGAAGAGATCAAGACTATAATCCCTAGTATTTTTTCAAGAATTAAATAAGAATGCTTCGGGAGAGGGGGGGGGAAGCTTTCTCTTAGCTTAAGCTAAGAGAAACAAATTTGGCACACACCTATAAACAGGGCCACTATATTCAGAAAAAGCTCAAAAAAAGGTGGGGGGTGTGTGTGGGGGCAGGGGGGGGCACAGCAAAGAACCAGTAGTAAGGACTCCTCTGAGACTTACTGGTATCCGTCATAACCATGCTCAAATCACTTTGTCTCTTTGTTCCCCAGGTTCTCTGTGGTACAAGACTGCTGTGAGGCTAAAGCTCGTCAAAACCTGAACTCCTATTTATTCACCAGAAGAAGTCTCCATATTCCTTCAGCAACTTTAGCAAAACCTTTACCATTGCTTTCTCCCAATTTTCTTCCCCAAAACAAGAAAAAAAATCTTGACTTTTCAACAATTTCTCCTCTGTCCTGCAGTCTGACAAGATTTGTCTGATCCTCCCACCCTGAACTTTTAATTTCTCTTAAATTGTTCTTTATACTAGTCAAATCAAAAGAATTTTCAAAGGAAAAAGGAGAGAACAAATAGAAGAAAATCTTACCTAATTTGTGACTAACCCTAGTAAAATCCCCACTGAAGAAAATATAAAGTGATGCCTCCTTCTTTTATCTCTGGTGAGATGCAGCATGGTCAGTGGCTGTACAAGGCCATATAAGAATAGCCTTATACCTTCTTATACCATCCTGGAATAGAAAGGGAAAAACAAAGGATTCATTAATTAACTACTTCTGTGCTTTAACATAAAGTAACAAGGAAAATGGAGAGAGTTTATCTGGATTATTTAATGTAAGAATTAGTGGTCTGAAAGAAGGAACAAAATTCATGTTATTTGCATTTAAATTTAGCAGAAGCTGCAAACACCACTTAAGATAGAAATTACAAAGAACTCTAAATGAAAAAGATTGTGAAGAAGAAAAAAAAAAATACAAAGACATTCAGCTCAAGAAATAATATCACAGGCTGATAATACACAGGGGAGAGTTATCTACCAGGTAAATAGACAGAAAGAAGCAACTGTGATAAGAGTTTTCAGTGTTATGGATACAAAAGAAAGGCTGGCTGTACTTTTGGGGGAGCATAGAAGCAAAGGGTAAAACGCAAATTGACTTCTTCAGCAGCACCATCCAGCTGAACCAGCAGCAGTATATTGGTACCTTGTGGGTGTGCGTGGAGACCTCCCTGGGCAGGGCCTTGTACAAATGCAAAGAGACAAACTTCTGGAATGAGGTGAATGCAAGACTAAAAATGACATTAAACTTCAAATGGCCAAACTTCTACTGAAAATACACACTGGACACTTTGCTTGCCAAATTAGGTTTTCACTTAGGCACAGAAACAGTTTGCTCTCAGGAAAGGAAAGAATCACTCCCTGTGTGACGATGTAAACCCAGAAGATTGGGCTTACATTCAGAGCAGCCCCGTGGCAATCCCTCCTATTTATGAGGACTCAGAAGAAGAACAGCAGTTATATGAATCCAAAGACATTCAGATCCTGCTTTTAGGCTGTTTTCCAGGAAAACATCTGATTGCCTCTCAGAAAGGGAGAGTGTCCCATTCCACTTAGCCACCTCACATATTCCCCCATGCCTTCTCTCTTTCTTTACTTCTCTGCAATTTATTTCTTTTCCCTGTTTCATCCTTATGACCCCACACCTGACAATGTTATATCTGCTGAGAATGGCCTTGCAACAAGACAGCTTATAAAACTGCAGACCCAGTTGGTGACCCTGTAAAGCATTTTCTTCCTTGGGAATCTGTATAAACTCTAAGTCAATAAACTATAATCACAAGAGAAGACAGGTTAAAAAAAAAAAAAGAAGTTTTATGGTCCAAAACATCACATGACAGAATTCAGAAGAAAGATTTCTCATAATAGGGTACAAAATAGGGAATGGGGTGGGGAATACCACATTCCTTTGTGGAAAGTTCAGTAATAGATAGGGATTTTTTTTCTGATGATGAAAGGATTGGGAAAAAAGAAGAACAAATATTTGGTGAATTTTTCCTCATGGTTTCTGTATTTTGAACCTTTCCCCAACACCACTATTTTCTTTTTTTGAAATAAAATACAGCAGAAAATTATTTTCTATGACAAGTGATTTCTTCCCCCTCATCCCCCAGTCTCCATTCTGACATATTACTCTAACACCTCAGTCAGGCTGAGCACCCAATGGTCAAAGGATCCAAGAACCAGTGATCAATTGCCCTGTTTCTTCAGGAAATATTGCCAATAGTGTCCGTGCATATGTTTTCCCTACTTATTTTTTAATTCTTTGGCAAGTGTCTGCCAGGTTTAATAGTAGGAGACTGGGCTAAATGATATTAAGTTCTCACATGAAAATAAATAGCAGGCAGCTAGAGGAAAAAGAAGTCTCTAATTATTTCACAAGACAAAAAAAAGCCCAGAAAATGCACTACAAGCTCAACCCTTATCAGATGACAGCAAATACACAGAAGAAAGGAAAGCAGATACCATCAATAACCCATGAACTGAAAGTGTTTGAACAGAACTCACAGCTTAGCAGAGACTGGAGAGGTTGGACACCATAACCAAACCCATGGAAACCTGCTGCCCAAACTAAACCCATGGAAATCCATAACCAAACCCATGGCAACCCATGGAAATCTGCTGCTTGCCTGGCATACTTGGCAGTTTTGAGATTTGAGATCCATGTTCAGCTAGAGCTTGCTTGTGGTCATTAGCTCTGCTAGAGAAACACAGAAGTCAGCATTCAAGTTTCATCAGCTGAAAAGCTCATTACTTCCCATTAAAAATTGATATACAGCATTTCAGTTCACATGTTCTCAAGAAAAAAAGCCCTCAAGCCACTGTTTTTAAGAGCATTTCAACTGTGCTATAAAATGTGAGCAAGTATGTAGCTCAGGTCCTATAGATTCTGCTTGCAACAGCTTGAGGCTTATCACTTAACTAACTCAGAAAAGGTCTTTACATATTACTACTACAGCTGTTTATCACATTGAACCCCTCAGATCTGCTGTAGACATTAATTATTTAGTACCTCTTACTCATCAGGCAGAATATTTTCCTAATCCACACGTGGATTTCTCTGAGCTATACCTTTGTCTCTTGGACAGATTATGTAGCAAGCTATACTCTACTGAGGAATTTTCCTTCAGCTTCTCTTTACGAGCTTTGATGATATGTTCAATACTGCAAGGAATTGACATGGGAGAGGATGCATCACATATCCAGCTGCAAGGACTGCTGTTGAGGACACTTATAATTTCACTAGCTGAGTTGATAATTCCTCCCCACCCTTCAATTACAGGGCTTTTCTCATAGCTAACTCAATAGTGAAATAGTTGGTAGTGGCATATTTCTTGGTCCAAAAGTGACCCAGAAAAGATAATAACATTCCACCGTTACAAAAAATAAAAATAGACAATGGGCTATACTATTTTTCATATATAAGCTGTGATTATCTTGTCCCTTTACACCTTGAATTTCCAGCATTCTTTCAACAAATGATTTCCCAAATAGGGCTTTTACAAATGGTGTAATTCTGGAAACACAAGCATCAGCATGCTTTTTGTTAGACAAATGTCAGAGTGTAGGTGAAACGTCACTTCCATTTGTTCCGTTTTGAGAGGTCACTGATTACAGCAGCATCCTTCCAAATTAAATATCTCAAAATACTTTCAGAAGGGTGGGTGGGTTCTTTTCAAACGGAAGAAGCTTTGCATGCAATCACTGACACTTGCAGGTGGAAAATATGAAAGATAATCACATCCTTATAAATCAGGTGTATTTTTTCAGTGTAAATAGACTAGCTTGCAGCACAGCTTTTTTTTTTTTTTAATAAAGATAATGGGCAAAAAAACACAAAAGCTTATTGCATTCTGAGTACTACTTATTGAGAGATATAAAAAGAGAAAACATCTCTTAGCAAGAAGATTACACCATAACAAATCCCACACAGTATCATTGTTCTTGATGGCCTTGGTTACCTGACACAAAAATTTGAGTTTAGAACCTCTGAAAGCTCTTTAATTCCAGTCTGGTTTGGGGAGGGGAGCTGCTGTATAATTTTTGAATGGAAGTATTTCAAACATTGCTGACTACTTTGATATTCATTGAATGATTCCTATACTTGTTTAGCTTGCTGTGCCAGGATATAATTTGGGGAAAACAGCTTTCACTTGATTTACCCCCCAAAATATCACAAGGGTTAGGAATAGCAAGCAGGCACCTCTTGATTTGAAAACATATAGCACTGTATAATTGCTACATGACATATCCAGCAGAATATTGATTTTCAGATAAATCATCTTCTCCCTAGATGGAAACATAAACCTGAATCATACATTCTGCTGGGCACAAGTTTCCCAAGCACTTATCTGAAGTCGTGCCTTCGAGTGTGCTGCTTTCCTGCATTCCATTTAATATTAGCTTTATACTAGCAAAGTAGGAGACAAAAAGTGATGAGAGTGATCAATTAAGCCTGGTCTTCTGGTCTTCTCTACGCCATATGTTGCTTCATTACCTTATTAGGCACAACAATTTTTGCTTGAAGTATGAGATTCTTTTAAATAATTCAAAATTGTGGTGCTACCACCTCCTCTCAAAAAGTCCATCCAATAGTGAGTCTGAAAAGCTTCAAAGCAAACGAACAGTAAATTGGATGTACTAGAACAAAGCATATCTTCCATTATCTGAAATCTATTCCTCCCACAATCAATAACAAGTGATATTTCTAATTATTCTTCTAGATAGAGTCCATATCCAGTGCAAATAATTTCTTCTAGCCTTTTCAGAGGTGTGATCCAAATCCACAGGTTTAGCACAGTCCCTTGAATGGTTTTCCTCAAAATTTCATGAGACTAAGGGAAATTTGGATACACAGCAGATTCTGGACACAAACTGCACATCCGTCTATAACTCTGCAACAACAGATTTGGCAACACTGCCAGAATATTCAGGTCCTGTGAAATTTCTTCCTCTTCATCACTGTTTTTCATGCTTCAAAGGATTAAAAAAATAAAGCCAAGTAAATATCACCCCAAGTACATCACAGTAAGTAAAAGTGTTCCAAATTCAGAAAAGAAGCCCAGGATGTGAATCCTAGAGGTGATGAACTTTGCCTCACCTGCCCTAGCACCAGCCAACTTGGAACTGGGGGAAATTTTTATATCATAGCAAATACCGGCATTTCCAAGACAAAAATGGCCATCTAAGACATTTATCACTCTGCAGTTTGCCCTAGTTGCCTGTCTTGAATTGCACCTTCCTGTTTGTCGATCCATAACAGAATGATATCAAGAAAACAAAACAAGCCAAAACACAACATGAAAAATTCTGCAAAATCAACTTAAGGTCCTGAAATTTCACATCAAATCAAATCTCTGGTTCCTTTCTTTCTGGGTAGAAGAGATAAAATTCTTCTATTTGAACATGTCTGACTGACTGCCTAAAGGTTTACAAACTCTAAAGATAATAAGCAAAGAGGGCATTAACTGCTCAATAAAAGCTTCAGCATTCCTTCCTTCATCTCTTAAAGAAACATCCCATTTCCATACATTATTTATTGTGCTGCTATTTTCTTGAGCAGCTAAATTTGCTATCATTTGCTTCTTTATTTGAAAAGATTTTTAGTACCAGTAAACCACCCTGTTTGGCAGTGCTGCTAAGCCTGCTTGCAGTGCCTGGAGCAGAGCTTGTTCCAGGAAGACACTAGAGGCTGCAAGGAAGAGCTGGAGGGAGAGTCATGCTATGCATCTCTGCAGTCCAAGCAGAGGTCACCTTTGCCTGGTGTCCTGGGGGAATGGACATGACAACCCAGGGGGCAGGGGGGGGTCTTCCAGGTCCTTAATTTCCTATTAAGTTATGCCACCGGCAGTTAAGTGTGGCAGTTGGGAGTTAGCCTCCCACCAGCAGAGGAATGGGTCAGACGCAGGGAGCCTGGCCCCATGGTGCATTGGTTTCTCTCATATATAAGTTTTGATGCACGATTACTTTTCAGTCCCTTTGCAGACCACTGCAGAAGTATGGAAAACACCTGACACACACACACACACACACACATATAGATATATATATACATATTTTTAAGTAATCTGACAATAACACATACTATCCATCAGGGACAATCTCTCCCAAGAGAGACCACAGCCATGCCACCCTCATCTGCTGAATAACAGGATAGGCTATAGCTGCCTGTAGCAGATGGTACTCCAAACATCTTCCTAAATTATAACCTCATATGCAAAGTTGAATGCACTAGTGTAAAATAGCCATGCTGGGGACTGCCCTCTCATCATTTTGAGGCATATATGAATGAGCTGACGGCCACAGTTCAGAATATAATGAAGCTATATGGTTGGTAATAAGAAAGGTGGGGTTTTTTTCAGTTGTGCTTTTTGGTCATGCTTTGTGCTGTTCCTACCCTGCCTTACAAAGTCAGAGCTAGAACTCTACCTGCCCTTCAGGGAAGCAGTCCCAAAAAATAATACAGTAGGACCAAAACCACCTTTCCTTGGTGTTAATTCAGGCTTTTCAGAATGGAAACCAGCTGCTGGTGCAAAACATGACGTGACAAAAATGACAAACTGAACCTGGATTTCCCTTAGTGTTAATCATGGTAATTGATCTTCAGCTCCAAAATAGCTCATTTTTTTGCAACAACAAGCTTAGCAAGTCCTTCAAATCCATAACATCCCCAGTACAGTTAGTGAAGAAACAGAATATTTGTTCACCTTTCATTTCATGCTATAACCTTGCTACAAAATGCAATTTTCACCTAATTGTTGCCCTCCTCTTGTTTACTCCAAAACTATCAAAGTAGACACTCAAAGTGCACATCATCCTACCCCTGCTCACCTGCAGTGAGATGTTATTGAGACTCCCTTCCTGAGCATTCGTGGACCCCCCTCCTCACCCTCTGCTAGACCTACAGCCCCATAGCCCTCGCTGCAGGAATTAACACGGCTGCAGACATTTTTAATTCAAGTTGTGGCAACTCTGCTTCTCCATGATACAGCAAGGCTAGATATTCCTGGAAGCCTCACCTGATTATATGGGTTTATTCTTATAGATCTCAGAGGCAGTCTGTGGATTGCCAGCCTGTTCTTGTGAAATTGTACGCACTGATTCTCTGAAGTCAGAGAAGACGGCAGAGCAGCTGTGAACCAGTTATTTCACCCAAGTCAAGATTCAGCAAGGTAAATTGGGACTCCTCCCCTCCACCCCTTTTCCTTCACTGGGAGTTAGGCTGGTGACTAGATTTCAAAGCAGTCTGCAGAAGACAGTTATACTTATCCATCAGCTTTGAGAACTTATGACCATGAATTAAGAGAGAAAAGAAAAAAGAAAAGCATTTTAGCCTAAAACAAAAAGAAAAAGCAATAAGGCCATCATTATTATTATTATTATTATTATTTTGCAGAATCAAATGCAAACAATTATCTTGTTTTTGTACAGAATGCAGGAGTGTTTGGTATGAATTGATTTAAGGTGGCTGCTAGGAAAGCAAAAGGGAAGAATCTCACACTTAGAGTTGTTTCACACCAATTTTTTCCCCCTTTATGTACTTCAATCCCTTGCTGCAAGGAGTTTTAATAGTGATGGGGCTGCACTGCTAATATTGATAACTATATAGTGCTGTGCCTATTTGTCAGTTTAATGATTATGTACATGAGAAAAATTGTTGCCTTCCTTGAGAGGCTGATGAGCTCTTCAGCACGTTATTACCAGAATAAATGTAAAAAGTAAAGCAAGAATTTTCAGTGGAGGGAGTAATTATACAACCTCACCACTGAATTTTAATTAGTGATACAAGGACTATTTCATTGCTCAGCTCTAAATGTGCTTTCTGATGAGGGCATAATATCTAGATACATCTTGCATAATGCTCCTTTTGGAAGACAGGGAGAGACTTTGGGTGTGAAGCAAGAGGACCGTTCCCTCCAGGCCAAAGGTCTGCCCCAGACTAGAGGACTCATGGCAGAAGCATAATCAAGGCACACAGATTTCTTTAGAAAACAGCACCGAAGGGAGTGATGCAGTTGAGCCTCCCTCCAGCCACCTCTGAAAAGGCTCCAGGGTCACTCAGGCTGGACAACCTGAGCAATTTAAAAGCAATGGGGACTTCAGCTCAAATCCAGGTCAAGATTTCTGTACATGCTGCTGAATCATGAGCAAGACATGCAAAAAGAAGTGGTCTCGAGGAGTAGCAAGTTCACAAGCAGCACTCAAGGGCTGTGTGGGAATCAAGGTGGTGAAACGATTTGCAGGAAATCCAAAGACACAAGGAAGTCTGACTAAATTATAATTGTAAGCGGTTCACCTTTGGTTACTTAAGAAAGTGCCCTGATTTTAAGGAACAAATTGCTGCCAGCTCCTCCTTAATCTAGCAACAGAAAAGAAAAGTCAGATAGTAAGAAGGATGAAATGGAAATAATTCAGAATAACATTTACTCTAATATTAAAACATCTAATGCAGTGATCAAATGATTTAGATGTTTAGTGGATATTAAAGGGACAATTTAATTGTGATTGATTGGCCCATCATTTAAATTTTCAAATTATGTCTAGATTGTCTTCTGAAAAGATCAAGCAGAAGCTATAGTTTGATGGAAAAAAAGTTAAAGACTAGAGTCTGTATTACACAGAGGAGGGGGTGAGACTATTTGATAAAAAATGTTTTTTCCTTACCCCTTTGAAACTCACAGCGCAAAAACTGTTCACAGCTTAAGTCTTCTATAATAAACAGGAAAGAATGTAAAGTCTTTGTCAAGGTTTGAACTCCTCTGAAAGCTGGATAGCTCAAACATTTTCATACTTATTTTGCTGTCAACAGGAAGCAACGTTGTGGTAGACCGTCACACTGGTTGCTGTAACCCAGTCTTTCCCCAAATTTTTGGACCTCAAACCATTGCCAACACTCAAGAGCTCTCACACTGTTTTTCATCACACCTGTTTTTAATCATATGAAATACAGTAATATTACTGTACAGATGAACATGTGTCCATATGTACCTCTAAGGTGTACATTTACCATGACCTCAAAGATCACCAGTGCCCATTCAACATGCCTAGCAACCACTGCTTTCGTTGTCCTATTTTTAAATCCTTGTCCTGGTATCCTAGTGATTTATAATGACATGACATCTTTTATTAAAAAAACAAAACAAAACAAAACAAAAAAACGTGGAACATGCAATAATCTTCCTTAAAATAATTGCTGAAGTAAATTCAAAATGCTGCTTCATGAGATTGTATGGATACACATTTGTATGTACATGTATATAAGTACAAACCTGTGGTATTCTACAGTGTTATTGGACACAAGACTGCAGGCTGCAGCATTAATATGCAAAAGCCATTAAGTTCCTGAACACACTGCTATAATGAAACCCTTAATAGGATGTAGACTGCTGAATTAATAACATTCATCGTGATTATAGTGAGGTGCCAAGACTAATTGGAAAAGGTGTTTGATCATAAAAATAACTATCAGGGATTTTTTCCCTAATTTTTTTCCATAATGAATTTAAATGTGCAATGAATAGAGAAGGAAAGCAGAGGAGGTTAAAAGAATTATGTCTGATATTGTGTGTTAGAAATACAAGTTATATTAATTGCACGTTTATTTCAACAATCCTTCATATATTGTCAAATTTCTGTTCTTAAAGCCCCAGTCTAGATCAATCTTTGTGCAAGAACTCTTAATAGAGTTACATAACTGAGCAAAACTATTCTGAATAGTTTCACATCTATGGTTGCTATGCACCTAGGGAAAAAAAGAACAGGCAATTAAGCTTTACATGGGAGTAACGCTTCTATTCTCCCAAATTCTTGTTAGCCTGCAGCTTACCTGTGCCTGTTTCTAATGCATGCCTTCGGAAGGGGACACTGATAGGTTTTCTTGTCTTCTAAAGAATGGGCAATCTGAAACATGCTCCCAATTTTAAATGGATGTGAAGACTTATTGTTTCAAAAATGTTCATGAACAAAAAAGAACCAGATTAGGATAACCATGCTGGGTTCTTTTCAGTGTAATCATTTTAATATTTTAACTCAAAATTAATTCATGCTAAATTTGAGAAGCTGAGTTAAAGAAAATGGAGATTTCACTTCCACAATTTTTCTTTTTTTGGTAGGAGAAATTAGTTAAAATTGTCCTTTCCTAGGGAACACTGTGATGAAACCAATGGGACGTCATGGGGAGAGAAATCCTAGTGAGTGTAATTACTTGTGATATACAGACAGCAACTGCAAATGGGATCAGTAGTTTTCTTTGTCTGCTAACTAGACTTCAGTATTTCATAGACATTTCTGTAAAAAATACAATTAGGAAGTAAATAAAGCACTCTTCCTAATTTTAGTGGGCTAAAAGATTAGTCCTGGAAGATTAAAATTTGATCATTTTAAAAGTGATATTAATCTACAGTGAAACTAGTTCACATGGTTCAAATAAAGCCTTTCCTTCCCCCTTCAGAATGAAGTGCCATAAGGTTGTTACGCAATGCTTAATAAAATAAAGCAAAACAGAAGACACACATTTCCTTTAGTCAGTTTTAGTATGCTTCTGGAGAGCTTAATGATTCCTTGATTGTGTAATACAAGAAAATGGAAACAGGAGCATCCTTCAGAATACCTATCATTCTCCCTGGGTTTTCTTCTTACTTCACTTCTCCAACTTTTCAGTCTCCATTTATGGGAGAGTATCCTTCCCATACTTCCTATCCTTTTAATTTCCCCATTCCTACACCCTACCTCTGGAATAGAATTAGGAGCACATCTGGAAATGTGCAGACAATATGAGTCAGGGGTCTTTTCCAGGCTATTTTATTTTGTTGACCAGTGTCAGCCTCTGATGTATGGGCTGGCTCTCCTCCTGATATGTAACCATGCAAGTAGGAGGAAGCAAATCAAAGACTTTGAAGTGTGCTACTGACGTTATCCTGTATTTCCTACTGGTCTTTGGCAGTTCAGCTCCAGTTGCGTGGGAGCATTCATTCAGTGATATACACCAGGATTAAAGTATCAAATGATGGATCACCAATGTTGTTATATTTTCCTGCTTCCACTCCATTTCCCAGATAGCTCAGACCCTTTAAATATGAAGATATTTGAAAAGTCCCAGTCAGTCCCACACCCTCCTGAAATTAGAGACTGAAAGTTGCAGGAAGAAAGGACAGTTCATGGAGAAATCACAGAGATGAAGCTCCAAGAAAGAAGAAAACTCTGGTTAAACTTCCAGTTGCATTATTACACTCATCCATCATCTTATTTGCTGTTGGAACACAGGATTTAAAAAAAAAATTTGAGTTGTATGTATGAAACCACATATACAAGTAAATACTTGCATACTTCTGAGGTACAATGAAGGACTTTTTAGAATAACTTGCATATCCAGATTAGCTCATATGAGATCTATGAGATTCTTATAAGATGTGACAGGATCACAACTTAAGGTGGGACATCTTCAGGAAAGAGTCTCCAAATGCAGAGTAGATTAAAATTAGGTGTCTTTACTTAGAGCTCAGCATTATGATACGGAACTCACTTGTAAAATAAGAAAGAAATTTGTTATATTTTAATAAAAAGTTGACAAAAACTGCTTATGGTGTGAAAATGAAGAGATTCAGTCAATTCTAGGTACTGCCTGTGGTACAGTGAGCCTGAGTAGAAATATATAAGTTCTGTGAATTTTGGGTACTATACCATTGGGGTACTATACCAAAAATACCATTTAAGAATTAGCAGACATACACTTCTTAAAAACTAACAATTTGGGGAGAAAACAGAAGAGATTTCTATCAGTAAATACTTCTGAAGTAGTTGAATATTGCAGCTGAAACTGATCTTTTTTTTCCCATATATGTGCCAGAATTACCAGAAATTTTTCATAACTGAAATTCTTCATTTCATCTTTAAATGGACTGTTTTTACAATATTGAAACCATACCATAAAAATCAAAACAAAGAGTTGAAAACAGTGTTTAACCTTATCATAAAGAGACAGTTTAATAAGGTAATTTCCAGAAAAGGAAAAAAAAAAAAAAAAAAAGACTTTTCCTCCCTTTCTTTATGAGGTGTGTGTTACTACAACTTTTCCTTTTATTCAGTACCAAAAGAAATTTTGAAGTCCTGGAATTACCTGCAGAGTGTAAATTCCAAGTTTAACAAAAAAATGCAAGCTCAGCACTTTGTATACCATCTTACATTGAGGACCAGTACACTTTAAGCAAGTAACTTCAGAAATAAAATTGGTTCAGCTTCATTACATTATCTTCTCATGCAAATAGGTGCAACGTTGCTTTTCTGATTCATTTATAAACATTGCATATTAGACACAACTACAAGCCATCAGTCATTGTTCAATAGAAAGATGATATATCAAAACAAGAACGACAAACGTACAAGAAAAAGTTGGTGCGCTTGAATCGCATTTCAAAATAATATACATGAGGTTGAGTCTGAGGAAGGTAGCAATAGTATTTCACTGTTCTCATTGGGGGGGGAAATGCAGCCCTTAGGGGGAAAAAAAGAAACACACACACACACACACACACACACACACACACACACACACACAAACAAAGTAGTGAGAGATTCAAGTGAAAGAAATTGTTGGGTTGTGTAAATTTGAAGGAGAGGGGAAAAAAAGAAAGAAAAAAGAAACCCTTGTGTCAGTTTGGCTTTACACAAATAGCTGAAGGCAATTTTATAATCATTTATTCTATGATATTGAGGAAGCTGAGGAAGAGAGTTGGCACAACGGTCAATGTGGCAGCCAGAGCGTGGGCTGGGAGAAGGCACCATCAGCGCAGAGGTCAAAGGGAGCTACCAACAGCAAAACCCTGCAGCGTGGCGAAGATAGATACACAGTCGGAAAGAGAGGTTAAGTGACACTGGTAGAAAGGCTTCTTGGTAGTAGGGAAGAAAATTGAAGAGTGAGATTACCACCATGGTCAGAGCATTCAAGGCCCTCCATGTTTTTCACTCCTTAATACTGCCATTACACAGGTATATGAAGCTAAATAAGTGTCCAAGAAATTCAGAAGTGTCAAAATTGTTCAAGGCTTTTAGTGATCCTTACAAACTATGCTTACACTTGCTAAACCAAAAAACTTCCTCAAGCTCCTCAGATGCTTATCGCTTATCATAACAAGGATTATTTTACACAACTTGCAGTGTCTTACACACCTTCCACGCATTCCTGGTAGAGCAGAATCCAGCAAGATGGAAGAGGAAAGCCTCTCTAGGTGTTCAACAGCTAACATCACATAGTGCTACAAAATTTAAAGGGTATGAAAGCACACTTGGGGGATCAGCTATCCACAGGATGCTTTGGGGAATATTACTGCATTAGCACACAATGCAAGAAAATAGATCACCAGGCAAAAAACAATGAAGCAACCTCTTAATAAATATTCCTCGAAATAAAGTATTCAATTATAAGATGCTTATTTTAGACTTCAAAATACCCCTTAAAGATGTAAGACATGGTGGAAATAATCATGGGGAAGGAAAGAATAGGAAGTGATACCTATTTAAATATACTAAATCAACATGGTATCAGAACTAAGGGCCAAGAGAAGAGAGAAATTGTGGCCAGGGTTGAAGTGGAGTCCCCTTTCTCACATGGAGTTTAATACAGGCAACTTCTATTAAAAATAAATAAATAATCATCACTGAAAGTTACTAAAAAGTCTAAAATTAAGTATGTACAATGTTTATATAGCTGGCTTTTTTAACCTGCATATTTGCATACTCTATTTTTTTCTCACACCTTTGGGAAAGGAAATCATTTTCTTGACTTTAGGAGTATTTGAACTATTCATGAACTATGCATATATATATACATATGTTTTGGTCCTTGTAACATACATTTGCTGGAAAAATCAGTGTAAAACCTTATTTAATTCTACATAAGAAGGGAAAACGCTTTTTAGGGAAATGATGTACCTCAGCTGCTAGTGCTACAGTAAGGAAATGGATCTGTACAAGTAATAAACCTAGCTTCTCTAACATTCAACAAAAGAAGTATTTGTTAAATGCTGGTACATAACAATAGGGTTTTTTACACCTTAGTAACAAATGGGAACATATTGGAGAAAGCTTATAAGTTACATGGAGTTATTGAAAATTTAATCCATTTTGTATTGCCTTTAGAGTCCTGCTGGAATCATAAATGCTCAAAGGCTAGCAAAAAACAAGGGTTTTTTTTGTTTTATGTTTAATGAGAGAGAGAGAGATGCTTTGGGAACAGTTTTTATTCTGGCAGAGTTTTTACTACTTGTTTAATTCGGTTCCCGGATTCTGTCCTCCCTTAATTCCCCTGTCATCCGGAATCTATTATGGAGAGCTAATGCCCTCATGGCACCATCTGGCATTATTTAATATGTAACATCATCTTATAAATCAAATTATAATTTATAATTAATCAGACAATTTGTATTTTTAATAATCAAAATCTCTATTAAGAAAAAACTCTGAATATATTAATGCACCATAGCATTTTTAAAAAAATTTATGATTTTTTGCTTTTCTTTTTCTCTTTGCTGCTTGAAAACAAAGGTTTTTATTTCAAAGGCAGATATTAATTAAAATGTATCTTAAAATATAGCATGAGGAATTTTTCCAAAGTTTTGCAGAAATACACCAGCAGTGATATAGGAAGTGTCATCCCAAATAATGGATGTTTTAGAAAGTCTGGAGCACAGACAGTTGAACTGTAAATGGTTTTCCACTATACTCATTGCCTATAGCAATCATTATAAACACTGCATTGCATAGCACTACGTAGCCATGATCATCAGCCAGAGCCCTCTCCCTTAGTTCAAGCATCCCCAATCTTACCCTCTTATGTGTTCAGTTATGTCCAAGGCGAATCATTTTTACCAGTTAGATACTAACTGCCCATACTTATTCAGTATTTAGTCTTTCTTTCATCCTACCACAGGAGACACAAATGCTGATTGGCATGGGATTAGGGGAATAATAGTATGTGGACACTTGGACACACAAAATGGAGTAAAATCACCATTTTCTTTCATATAAATTGCTATATAGATACAAAACATTGATGACTTTTTCAATCTGGGGTAATTCAGTGGGTTTTTTAACAAGAGAGCTACAAACAAAATTCCAAGGACGAGAAATCAGTAATATTTGTGTCATGCTGCTCCACGCTACAGTCTGAACTCTGAGTACCAAAATATCGAGTGCATAAGTATTATATCCATATATATATATATATATATATATATATAAGGAAGCAGCTAAAGATGGTTTTGGTCTGAACTCTCCAATGCCGTAAAACTACTTCTTTCTGAGACATTAAGTCTCACTTCAGGAGACTTCTACCTCAGTGAACTGCTGGCAGTGACTGCAAGACAAAAAAGGGCTTTCATGACATTAATGAGAACTAAAGAAGCTGTAACAGGAGCAGCAGGCATCTTGCGGCAAATCCTGCTAAACCTCTTGTGTTCAAAAAGCCTGAGGGAGGGGAGGAGCACGAAGGCTGGCTAGAGACATGCTTTAACTCCCTTCAGAAGAGCAGCCGAGAGCGGTCATTTGAGGCTTCTCACTTGTACCTACATCACAAACCGCAGGCTTAACCCCATGGGGAGCCGTAGTCGAACAAAGGTTAAGTCTGATCTGTGGTGACAGAAATGACTGGGAGGCGGCAAAATCGAGGGCATTGGGCACTTGCGAGGAAGTGCTCTGAATCTGGCTGGCTGTCCCCATCCACATCAGGTCATATGCCTCCTGAGCCCTGCGAGACAGACCCAACCAGGCGGCGTCAGAGCCCACCAGCAGGACAGGTGCTGGGGTCGTTCTGTGCTGACCTTGCAAAAACAACAAGTTTTACATCCACTTTCTCATCTAGCCTCGAAACTGGCATTTTTTATTTAATATTTCCTGCAAAGCCCCTAAAGCATTTTCAATGAGACATTCCCAACCATGTTTTTAAAAGCACCTTACGTGATGGCTTTGCATGGCAACAACAAAACTTTACAGGGTCCTTTAAACAGCATCTTGTAGGTTGTTCTACACTGCTCTTAGAAATTTTCATTTTTCACCCCTTTGTAATTCTTTATCACTAAGGGCACATGCAAGAAACAGGAATTTCAAGGAGTGCTTAAAGCGCACGTTCCTCTGCTACCGCTTCCCTGCACGCAGTCATAATCCTCTGCTTGTAATGTCACAGCTGGTGCTTGTGCACAGAAAAGATTAATTTGTCAGAAACAGAGGATTACACATTTAACAGGGGCACAGGCAGGTGAACACAGTATACCCCCTGGGAAAGGTGCTCCAGTGGCATGCAGATCTAACCTGCCAAGTCCTCATTCTCTGAGATCATATGAGAGAACAGTTGGGACAACCAGTGTAAAGAAAAGGCAGAGATGATAAGCATTTCAGTATAATTCAGCTTTAAAAACCTGCATTGACAATACAGTGGAGAAAAGAAAATAATTTGGGAAAGCAGGATATTGGAGCTCACACAGAGCTGAGCTAGTATGTCCACACTGCATGAATATGATATTTGACTTTCGCATTCCTTCAGCCCCACTAACTCCAGCAAAAACTATCATTAAGGAGCAACACTGCACCATTCTTTACCAGTATGGGAAGAGAGAAATCCCACTGTTCGGTCATAGCAAGGACCGGGGGAGGTGGGAACGCAGCAATAACAGTAGCACGCTTTGGGGACACCATGTGTGGACCCTGTTCTCCCCAAGAAGCTGCTCTCAGCTGTGGTCTAGTGAGGCAGATGCCCTGGGATGCAAACTCCAGCCAGTACCTTTAGCAGCAGGACCCTGCCCTCAAGACCCTCTATGGTGCTACCAGTTGGTAGATATTGCTGTAACTCTGTGCTGATTTGGCCCTTTTGAGGAAATAATCCATGGCATTTTGAAGAGTGAGAGCAATAAGAAGAGTCTTTCATCCAAGGACTTCCATAGTTAAAAGTAACATAGAGTAAAGGTTGACAATATTTGCGGGATATAGGCTGTTTCCTGCCTGCGCAGACAGGAGTTAAGAGAGTGAAGCGCGCTAGGTCTTTGCCACAGTTTTACGTTCTGCTCAGCAAACAGCTCCAAGTGACCTGCGAAGCAGGATGCGTTAACGATGGGAAGCAAAGCGTGTTATTCCTGTGCCTGCCAGACTTTTCATACTTGTTAGGACGAGGCCCAGGCTGCGGGAGCCTCGGGATCTCGAGTGAAATGCCTGCGAGAGGCAGCAGTTCCCAGCTGCCGCTTCTACCAGCTCCCGAATTTCAAGGCACTGGCAGCTGCTGCCTCTGATAAAGACAAGATAGTGTTAGGAAGATAACAGGTGGCACCTTGCTTCTCTGAGAGGTGAAATCTCTCTCTTCCTTCTCAGCATTTTAGGAAAGCCAAATTCAGATCACATCGGGGGGGGGGGGGAACACACACAGAGAAAGGATTTCTGTATGAAAAGAAAAAGAGATGCCTCCCTCCATTCTCCGCAAATATAACAAAGATTTTTGCAAACAGCAGCATATGTGAGGTATTTGCCTTCAAATCCATTTGTATTTTTCTCTCACTTCCTAGAGCTTTTATTTACTGTGTAATGAGTCATCTAAGGAGCTAAAATAAGACACGCAGTTTACTCCTTACAAGGCCTTTTACTAGAGATTGGTCAGAACACAGAGGAGATCTGTGTTTCTTATAATACCCAAATAATTCCCAGTTGCCAGACTGCCCATAACAGCAAACCTTAAAGCAAGCAGTATAGTGATAGTAGCTTTTTGCTGTACTCAATCCCCTTGTGTCTTCAGCCTTCCTTGGTCAGCAAAGGCAATGCATTAAGCAGGAGATTTTGGAAATGTGCTTGTACACAGTGAGGTGTCTGTTTAGCAAATGGCTCCATGTGACTTTCAAAGCAGGACTAACTAACTTTGGGAAGCAAAACGTGTTATTCTTGTGCCTGTCAGATTTTTCATACTTGTTAGGACAAGGCCCAGGATGTGTGAGCCATGGGATCTTGAGCGAAATGCCTGTGAGACACGGCACAGAGAGGTAAATCCACACGTTGTATTCTGGCGTATAATTCATAATGTATACCACATTCAGGATGGCCAGGTGCTCCTGAAGCTCCGGTTGCAGTCACTCTAAAGTCTTTTTACATCATTTCAGGGAACACAATCTCCATTCACTTAAGCCAAGTGGTTTCACCAATTTATACGAGATATATAGCTGAGGCTGCAGAAAGAAACTCGAGGTGGATGAGTGAATGAGGGCAGGAATCTGCGCACTGCCAAGTTGTGCAACGTGAACCAACAGCAACTCATCTATCCTCAGCCATGGGGTTGTGCCGGGTCTTTCATACAGCAGGGAGCGGAGAACAAGCCAGGATTGGCTTCTGGCTTTGTTATACAGCCAAGGGGAAGGACAATTCACCCGCAGCACTGTTAGCTGAAATGTAGGCACTGACAGCTAGTGGCCCCAGGTGAAAACCCTGTGGGTTAAAGGGAAACTCTACTGAGAAGCCTGGGATGCAGCTGAACTCTGAATCCAAAATGCAGTCTCTCCTAAATTAAAAAAGTAGTCATGCTTAAATTTACAATGAATTCCATCCTAACAGATAATAAGGAGTCATTTCTGTATTTAACTGAAGCTCTGCTACTCTTTCCACAGCTCGGGAATTCATAAAGGACATGGCTTTATGAGACCCCAGATGCCCAGAGGAAGCTTCATTCCACAGTTGAGATATACACTTAAACCTGTGCCAGTTTGGATAACCAGAGCACTTTACTCTTTTCAGATCACATGCATAAGTCTTGCTTGAGCTAGGATCTATAGGAGTATGTATACTGCCACTAACAATGCCATACTGTATATTATTGCAGGAGGAGAATGCCTACAAACCTGCGGGTTAGCCTGCCACTAATTTATTGCTGCTGGCACCACTTTCTGCCTTAAATATTACACAGATTTACTTTTCAAATACTCTCTGAATAAATATATGTCTAATGGGGAATATTTTATCAGATGGACATTTCAATGAAATATTTTATTTCTAAGGCGGGACAAATGGAAAGTAGCTGAAGAAATATGCTGATAATAAAATATGCAGTCAAGGAAAGCACTTTGATAGCAACAGCAGCAGCTGCATGAATGACTTTCAGAAAAGAATAAGTTGTGTTTATAAATAAGCACATGAGAATAACATTAATAGATATATTTAATTAAAACCTGTAAAGCCTGTGAGATTTTTATCTCCTACACTTTAGCATGTTTTGTTCCTGCAGAGAACTCTGTGGAGAGGGAAAATGTGTGAAAAGCACACGGTATGGAGTAAAAGACAAAATCCAACCTGCTTCATGTTTGCCTCTTTGTGGTCTCAGAAGCATACGTCTAACTCTTAAAAAAAAAAAAAAAAAAAAAAAAAAAAAGAGCTTTACACTGTGAACCCTTTCCCTTTCCCTTTCCCTTTCCCCTGCACTAAGTGGCAGAAGCCAGGAGCATAGTTGACTTTGCTTGGAAGTAAGTCTGAGAGGGATGAAGGGAGAAGCAAGACACAGGCAAAGACCTGCCCTCTCCCAATTCTCATCAGTTCCTATATAGTGTGAAAGAACTACACAGAAAAGTTAGAGAGCAGAGCTTAAATTGTCTTTATGATTCAACTTTGCTTTTCCTTCCCTTAAACAGATTACTTATCTTGGAAATTTGACTTACCTTTGCAATTTTCTGGTGCTTGTCACTTTAGGAATAATTGCAGCATCCCTGCTTTTTGTGCCCTTTTTCTTTTTCTAACTTAAGAATACTTGATGTATCCAAAACCTTAACTTGATTTAACATTTATAGGCTAGGTGTAAATTAATACCAAAGCATTCATCTCCAGCTGCCTGAAATCTAAAGCAACGCTATGTTTAATGGGTACACAATTTGCATGTGTCCAGTTTGTGCTGTAAATAAAATCTGCTTAATCACCCTAAGGAAGTGATTCCCTCCTTTCTCTTATGTCTCCCATAAACCTCCATCACCCTTAAACTGTGGCAGACTGTCTAAAAATGTTATATGCCTTCACTTCTCCAATGCTACTTAGTAAATATATTCTGAATCTAGCAGAAAAAATGTTTCATCAGATGGTCAGCTTAGTAAAATATTTTACTTCTAAGAGGGGATGAACAGCAGGCAATGAAAGAAATACAGCTGTAATAAAAGACACAGGCAGTGAAAAGGCTGTGGTAAAATCAGCATAAATGTCACCCCCCCAAACAAAATAAATTTTTTTTATAAATAAATACTGTAAGAATAGCATTAATATCTTCAGCTGAGAGTGGGGAAGTGTAAGAACAGTAAAAATTGTGCTCTTGTATAAGCATACTTTGCTCTTCAAATGCAGGAGATATGGGATGCCAGTTGTGGTGCTTTGCTTATTTAATTCCAGCTTGTTCCGTGATGGGTTTTTCAAAAGAAGCAAGGGACGGCCGCTGTTGCATGGCTCAGCAAGACAGGGCCAAAAGCCAATTGCCGGTTAACTGGTTTGGTAGCCAGCAGACTTCACTTTAGTCTTTCTTGACTACCGACCTAATGCATAGTACCAGTTGGTTTTATTCATGTCTGTAGACCTTCATTTGCCTTCTGACTCTGAATGAATATAAAGAAGGCTGATAAGATGAAAAGTACTTCAGAAAAGCAAGCATGAGGCAGTGCCTTTCACTACAAGCAAACACAAATTAATACATCTATTCTAATAAGACTGTGAGGGCCTCAGATGGGAAGTGATTTGCAGGACACTGCTAAGGTAAGAAGCATCTAGTTCTTGCTCTTACTAGAAGATAAGGCAAAAGGAGAAGGAAGAAAATCTGAGAAAGTCGACCGAGCATCGTGGAGAGAGTCTGTCTGTCCAGCCTGGTTTCTATATTGTTTTTTTCAGTGAGATAAAGAGGTTAAGGTAACTCTTAAGACTGGAAAGACCTGGGTTCAATTCCCTGATGTACCACAGTGCCCCCTGCAACTCTGAAAAAGTTAAATGGGTGCAAATCTTTACAGATACCTTAGATGTCCAAATGTTACTGATTTCAAGAAAATTTTGACTTAAAACTCAAGTAAAATTAAAACGAAGTTAAAATTGCTGAAGCAAACAGAGCAGAAAAACAACCAAATTAGAATGAGCAAGCACAAACAAACAAACAAACAAATAAAAATGTAGGTCGTTTTGTTTGTAGAAAAAGCAGAACAACAGAAGTCTATTTTTTTTTAAAAGAGGAAAACAAAGACTCAGGGCTATATGTGTTTTACAAGTATTTTGATGGCTCATGATCACCCTAATTTCAGAGGGATACACTCATTTTGTCTAATTTCAAACTTGCTTCAACACTTGTACTACAGCTGCATCCAGAGAACACCAAACCAGGATCCCAATGGATCTGGGAGGGCTATTGCTGTAGTAAGATCATGGTAGTCTAAATTAAGTTTAGTAAAACTGTATATTTGGATACTGGATACAGTCTAGTCACACTACCTTAAAACTTTGTACAACCATACCCTCTTTTCCATATCCTTACTGGGCGTATAGATGTTTCCACAGCAAAAAGCCCAAGTCTCTCATTTTCTACTTTTTGACTTGCATTTAGACAGACAGACCACTGACAGATGCCCATCCCCACAAAAACCTTTAAACAGAATCCTAAAAACACCCTGAGATATCTATTCACAGCCACAGAAGTCTTCATCCAACAGTCATCCAAGCCTCGAACAACAGCGCAGATGGAGGTGTTCTGCGCTGACGTGGCTGGCCTTGCTTCGGTTCTGCTTTTGAATCAGAAATGTGGAAGAATGATTTCTTTTTTTTTTTCCTCTCTTGGCTACAGGATTCCTCACCAAATTTTATGGAAACATCTGCTACAGTGATACCGGGAATGTTAAGGAAAATAATGTGAATACTATCAAAGCATTTAGCTTTACAGGTAACAGTAAGAATAAAAGGAAATTTGGAAGCTTTTATTGAGGAAGTAATTCCTCCTTCCTCCTCTTATTGCAGGATATTCTCCCCCCACATCTTATATTCACATGCTTTCTCTCACACCCACAATGACAAGATAATCCTTTACACGTTCTCCCGTGCCTCACAGTGGAAATAGTGACTTGCCAGGTAATTAATTAAATGCAGAGCACTAAGTAATTTAAAATAGTTTTTCCTTACTTTTTTTTTGCTGTTTTGTTTTGTTTTAAATCAAAGTGCAAGCTAAAGATTTTTGGGGGGTGGGGGGTTGCAGGGAGAGACAGTTTATCTTGGACAAAATTAAAACCACATAAAAACAATGCCAGACTTCTGATATACATTCATTGCCTTTATTTCTCCCTAATGCTGTTTGCTTGCTAGCATATATGTATATGTCGTGGGCTGGCTGGGTTTCTTTTAATGACCATGAGAGTCTACACAGGGAGAGAACGCTGATTCAGAACTACAGCCACCAAAACACATTTGGGCTGGGGAATTCCTAATACATTTTGTACCTCCCTTTTGTGATTTCCTATTCGTATTTTGATTTTGACCTACTTCTGTGTAACCAGAAGAACAAGAAATCTTAGGAGAAACAACCCTCATCACTTTCAGCTACTTCTTTTATCAGGTGTGCATGCTGACCTGCAATACAGGAGGAGGAGTTGAATCGGTCTGTCCTGGGGACCTAACATTTCTAGTCTGCTCTATAAATTTCTTTTGCCTTTTTTTGCATGTTGCTTCTGTGCTAATTGGCATCCTATTGAACATCAAGAAGTGCCAAGATCTCCAGTCCCTATTCCAGACTCATGGCAGACTGGAGAGAGGCAATTGCCCTACTCAGCAGCTGCAGGCCTCATCAGTTGCAATTTTACAAAGGATTTTGTAGCCAGCTTCTTTAAAAATAAATAAAATGATTGTTGGTACAGACAGGTGCTTTTGAGGTCGTTATAGCTTGGCCAAGTTCTAGCACTGTTTTTTTTTTTCTCCTAAGACCAGAGACAGACTGGAATAACACTGTTATCCTCTAGAATTACAACAGGGTGACACCTTGCAGAGGATGCTGGTCTTGCTACCTTCCTCAAAATAGTGAGAAGACTTTTGTGTTTTAACTGCCAGAAAGAAAAAAAAAAGATCTCCTTTATGTGCAAGAACAGTTGAACTTTCCCAGCCGCCCCTCCCTTCCCAGAAGCTTTAATATTTTCACCTGAGGCAGACATCACTTGCACAGAAAATGTCAGGTCAAGCAGAGTAGATGCGGAGAACAGAATCATGTATGAGAAAGTCTTTAGCAAACTTCACTGTAGGGACATTTAGACAAACTCTACATACAAAAGAGAAACACCAATGAGACAACCACACATCAGAAGTGGGAAGTTTAGTGCTAAACACTCTCTCCCTCTCCCTGACCTTTTTTCCTTCTCACTCCCTTATACTCTCAGCCTGGAAACAACAACTAAAACAGGGTAAAAGTGAAAAATCAGAAAAGGGAAAAAAAAAAATCTAACTCCAGCTTTTATTGTTGAATATGCTTCCTTATATTCACAGCATTCAAGGTTGTTCTAGGCAGATTCCCATGCCACAGCACATTAGACCATGTGTGAATCCTTTGGTGGTGTCTACTGATAAGGTTTACTGATAAGGTTGATACTAGAAAGAGAGCAAACAATGCAAGCTAGTATTTCAAGCCATGTCCTGATGGGATACACAAAGCAATTTCTTTCACAAGGAGCAGCCAGCTTACAGAACAGCAGCAGATGGGTGATCTCAAATCGCTTCAGAGATAAAACATGGGAAGTTCACAGTATGCCAACCACATCACTGCTAGATATTTCAGTGTGTGCTTTAATGGCTGGAAATATTCTCCACTTATCTTCTCCCTGCACTTTTTTGTGTTAACAACTACACAGCCTCCACATACACACACACACACACAAAACAACAACAAAAAAAGAAAAACAACAGCAAAAAACCCAAACCCCTATTTTGTCTGCAAGGGAAGCTGTCTTCCTTTCTCTGTGTGCCCAGTTCACATACACACCCACTCTCATCTTGGTTCTTCATATCATTTTAATGTTTTCTCAGTGCTTCTGAGGGCAAATTCAGCCATCAGTCTTGCTCCAGTTATTACTCTTGAAGGCAAAGCACCAAATGAGAGGTACCAGTCCGAGAACCCACTGGTCATCTAGATTGCAGTCCTGTCTCTGGCAGTGGCCAGCTGCAGATGCCTTGGCCAGCAAGAACAGGGCAAGCACACTGCCACACTTCCCTGAATGATCTCCCATCTCCCAGTAATTTCGGTCTCAGGAAGATGATGCAGTTTTTGTGTATTCCTCAAGTTTCAGTGGAATCCCTTAATAAACAGTTGGGATCAGACATATAGAAGTGAGAGAAACCAATTGGTCTGCAGATTCAGCCTTTATGTCTGTTGTTAGACAGAAATCAAAAATGCAGTTGGTTGACTCAGATTTTAGACAGAGTTGATATGATTGAAAGAAGCAAAATGTAAGAGATCAGTTTTGGAAATATTTTGTGGAAACAAGAAGAACATTCAAAGTACTCTCTTGTCAAAATTTTTCATCCAAGATGCAGCTTTTATATTATTTAAAAGAATCTTGAACAATAATTTTGAAATATGACTCTTTCTGTACAATTTTTATCTTGCAAAAATATTTTTTCATAACTAGCTAATTTAAAATAAGAAAATCAGCCATTTTTCTAAGTAAATCTTGTTACTTGAAAACTGAGCCAATGCCAATTCCATATAGAAGAGCCAGGTGCAACAGCTACCCAGGTCCTCTTTACCACAACCTTTTTCAGACTAATAATGCATATGAACTATTGTTATTTTGTACATGCTTGCTAGTTTTCAGGGATGCCTAGATTGCTCTAGGTTGCTCACTGCTTCAGCCACCTGCATTTCATTGCTGTCTTTAGCACTGTTGGGCCAGAGCCACTTCTCAGGATTTGCCAGGTTGTTACACCCCCATATGAGGTCAAGTTAGATGGTATGACCAAATAGCTCAGCTCCAGCAGTCCATTTCCAGGATACAGGGGGCTGTCCCAACATCTCAGGAAAAACCACAGTAATGCCAGTTTGCAATTTTTCTTAGGACAGCAGATTTTCCCCACCTTCTCAAGCTGCAAATCCAAGAGCAAACCCATTCCCCCCAACAGCTGCAGGAAAGGAGGAGCCAGGCTGGAAATTCGCTGGCCCCTCTGCCAAATCCGATGGGCTATACAGGGAGAATATACCCCATCAGGTGGCCCCTAGAAGAGTTGTCCCATCCTGCAGCCTCCCTTGGGGAGCAGATCATCACAAGACAAAATAACCTGCCCATCCTTGATCTTTGGACCTTCATGACTGCAGTCACGTATTTCTCCTTTTTCCTTTGCTGGCACAGATGGAGTGCAACAACACAAATATCACTGGTATAGTTTTGGGGTAATTGTGCCGTCTGAGATTCCACTTGCTTTTCTTTTTGTACCTCATAGCTGCAGTTTTATTGGGAGATCTCTGCTGTCAACTGCCTACAAAGCCAATATAAATCATTTGCTAAACCATATCATGTTTATAGCTGTTGTGCCAAATTAAACCCTGGTGTAAGCACAAGCAACTCGCAGCCATGGCTGGCTGTAATCCATTGTGTCTAGAAAGAAACATTTGTTATACTCCCAGTGATACTTTTATACTGTTACCTTAGTAAAGACTACAGTTGGTGTAAATCAGCACATTTTCATTGCCTTCAGTGGATCTATACTGACATAATTCTTTTTCATCTTTATCTCCCATCATACTTGCGATTCAGCTCCTATATTTCCTGCTTAGTTACATTGTTCCTGCCTGTGTCAGACTCTCTATATCAAAACCAGATTATTTTTTTGTAAAGGTTTTACATGTACTGTGAACATGAGTGTTGCACCGAGGCAGAGCAGAGCCCATCTAGTTCAGTCTCCCAGCTTCAGTGGGGGTCTGTAGCTAATTGAGAAATATAATAATGAGGACATATTGAGAGTGATCTTTTTCCTCAGCAGTTTCCCTGTCTATTATAATTAGTGATACAGAGACATCTGGAGTTGGGAGTAACATGCAGGCTCCTATTAAGAGATACAAATTTGTCTAACCCTTTGGTGAACCCACTTGTACTTTAGACTTAAACAAAATGCTCTACCAGTAAGATCTGCAGGAACCTTGCAGAGGTAGCCATGGGCACCACCCTTTAACTGCTTGCTCTAAAATGGGTGCGTCTGAAGTTCCCTGAGCCATGTTGCGCAAAATCAAACTCAGAGGGAGCGAAGGTAGTCATACTATTTCATACTACTTTAAAAGGCACCCCAGAAAGTACAAAAAAAAAAAAAAAAAAAGATTGTTAGGGTCAGTTTTTCATCCTGCATTTACATTTAGTTTTGAGATAAATGGAAATTGTTGGTGCATAGGACGGTACTGTGCAGAACTGATGGGAATGTAATTTCCTCTCACCAAACAGAAATGTTGTACTCTGGGTACCTGTCCCTAAGGCTGCTTTTTAAGGCTTCCCTATATCATTGTCCATCTGAAAAGACACATCAGAAAACAGGCCCAAACTCCATCATTGTTTTTAAGATTAGTAGTAATTCTGTTTAACCAGCAATAAGCAACTCAGCAAGCAAGCAGAGTAATAAGAAATTATAAGCCAGAAGCGAGTATCTATGAGACAAAGCTTCATTAAACCTGCTGAAGGATTATTACATGCCAAGCATCTACTGTTTTTCTAGCAGCAGCTGGCTCCAGGTGCATTCTCCAATGTTACACATTAGCCCAGGTCCTTTATGAACCTAAGTTGCCTTCTCCAGTCCCACAAATCATACTATGAGGTTTGAATCTGAGGTTGTTCCTTAATCTGCACAGAAGTCTTTGAAAAATGGAAGCCTCAAAATGGAGTGGTCTCACTAAAGTAATGTATTCCAGCTCTGTATTTTTTTTTCCTAGTGTGTGTTCATTAAATTGGCATGCTGTGAAGTAGGGCTTTAGTTTTAAAAGGCCTCCTTTGATATTCAGAAGTTTACAGAACATTCACTCCTGCTTGCTTGGTTGAAAAGCTAAACTATTTTTTCCTCCTTTCAGGTCATCTATACAGGGCCTTCTGGTAGCTCCCACAAACATGTTTGCAAATCTCTGGGTGATCAAACTTTATTTTGTTCCTTTTTCACATGCAGCTAACCTTTGACAATCATTTCTGGAGGCTATTCTGAATATTAGAATCCCAGCTGGAATTTTTTTAAGGTCATGACATAAGATTTATCTTTAACACACATTCTGATTTTCTTCGCTTTGCTTTCTCTTTGATATGATATTTTTCTCTGCTGTTTTGCTTTATGTAACATTATGCTTTTTGTGACCATACAGCATTTCTGATGGCTTGCAAGGAAATTACTTTATTGTAAACAGTGCCTTGCTATTCCACAAAGCTGTTCATTTGTGAGGAAGGATGTATGTCAGGAGATGAAAAAGGAAAAGAGATGAGAGATTACTATCTAACTTTCCCGCTGGAAGAAAATGATGTGAGTTTTTCTGCAAAATGTTCACCATGGTGGGGTGCATGTGACCATGGGGAACAGACATTTTATAAGGACCACAAGCCACTGGGCTGTTAGTTGGAGATGTATGGACAGCTAGCACCTCATTGCTTTGCCATTAGGGAATGCCTTCCTCAAGCAGCCTGAGGCAACAGCGCTTGGCAGATTTACTGTAAAAGGTAGAAATGCAATGTTATTAAGGAGAAAACTATTTGGGGGCTTTACCTGATACCACTAAGGTCTGTAGAGATTTCACTAATGAGATGGCGGCCAGGCCTTTAAACACTGTGAATTGCATGTATTTGGGGGAATGCAGAAGGAGTGGCAGAGCAGATGGGCATTTTCTTCCCCTCCTGAGCATCCAAGAACACAACTTGAATCCCTTTAGCACAGCACAAACCGATCTGCCCCCAGATGAGCCTTAGAGGCCTCCAGCTATTGTCTGGACAGAGGCCCACTTGTCTGAGATTTTGCCTCATAACTAATTAGCAAAGGTCAGACAGACAATCTTGAACTTATATAAATTAATCATGAAGTGAAGAACATAATTTCCAGTGGAGTCCAGGTTGTGTTGACTGGTCAATTACTTTGTGTTGACTGGCCAGGGTTTGGCACATATTTAGAGAACAGTCAATTTATCTAGCAACTCAGCTCCCATCTTTGACCTCAAAAATAGAAGCAAAAGACTGTTTAATATTCATAAGCTTGGCATTCCTGTAAAGTCAGGTCCATACAGATATGAGTGGTAACAGAGTGTGGTTTAGTCCACCATGAGTAATGTTAATAACAATGAGGTGTAACTGAGTGAAAGAGTCACCAGAAAAAGTCCAATTGACTTATATTTTGAAAGCATTCACTGCATCCTCAGATACACTGACCACATCCCCATCCAATGCAAACTGATTCAGCTGTGCTGGCTTCAGCAGCACTCTTTCAATTTACATCAGCAAAACATGAAATCCTTTAAGCACTGACCAACTCTGCTTCTGTTAGGGACCATTTCTTCAATACCAGAGACTCCTACTGCATCCAAAAAAATCCCATTTCCACTCTGCGTTGAACACAAAGAACACCTTTTCAAAGAGATGTATTAAGAAAAGGAAGGACTGACAGCAAACAATCCATCTAGCAAAACATGAGACCAACAGGCTTTGAACAGAAAGCCAGAGTATATCACTAGGGACATGCAAATTATCCATCCACATCCTAATGCAATAGCAAATAAATGATTTGTTTTTAATAGAATATATGTGTGTGTGTTTGCCTTTGTGAAATCTCAAGGGAAAAAAGTCATTATCTGTAGAGCAAAAATGGTCTTGTGAGACCAGTGTGCCTATATGCAGCTATATTCTAGCTGATATCATAAAGTTATGATAAATAGATAACAGGAGATACCTCAGTGTGGAGTCCATCATTTACTGAGAGATTCTAGATGGCCAGGGCCTGCACAACCTGCTCACTGCCTTTGGTGAAGAAAGAAAGAATTTAAGAAAAAAAAAAAAAAAAAGAAAAAAAACCCCAGCCACTATCACAGCAAAAATCCCTGAGCCGCTGACAAAGTCTAGACATTTTTGCTGGAGTAGCTGAACAGTTGATAAGTTCCAGCTGCAAACTTCAGCTTCCATGTGGAGGTTGCCCTCTGTGGCACAGGCACAACCACAGGGAATGGACGCTGGCTTCTCAGCTGCTGTATTTCACAGCCTGGCATTTCACATCACAGTGCTGGGGAAGGCGAGTTTGCACTGGGATTGTGAACTGTGACAGCTGAGGGATAGATCCTGTCTTCTCCTTTTCCAGTCCTACTATGAATGGTAACTTGCCAGTTACCAGGCAAGCGCATGCCTTTTGTTTTTGGAGGCCAAGACTATTTTCAGTTTGATGTGATCCCATAAAAGCACAACAGAACCATTTTGATAGCCTAAATGTACTCTACAGTCACAAACAGAGAGAACACAAAATTTGAACATCTCCAGCAACCATCACAGCCAACCCTGGACACTCCTCAGCTCTTGCAAGGCTTTTAATAACTCTACAGGATCAAAAGCTACATACTCATACATCACCCCATCCAACGCAGTTGACTAAAACTTCATTGACACAGCAACTCACACACATAGTCAAAGCTTAAGGTAGAAGAAGCTAGCAGAAGGTGACAATCCTAAGTATGCTATATTTGGGGTTCAAGCTCATACCACAGCTCCTTTGTCTGCTCCTGACTTGTTGGCAACATGCTGTATAATCATTTCTGTCATCTCCTTTCATAATTTTAGTTTGCAAAAATTTGACAAGATGCTTTAATTACTGATAATTAGAGGAATTTTTTTGTGCTTCATCGAAGTTGGCAAAGGAAAGTATTAAGTCCTATCAGCATATTTACGATCTATCTGTGTCTAGACAGACACATAAATGCATGCATGAGAAAGAAATTCTATGTATTTATTTTGTGCTAGGATTTGCTCTTCCTTTTTTTTTCCTGCCAACTTATTTTACACTCAAAAACAGAAAAGAAAGAAAAAAAGTTTTAAGTCAGTCAGGCCTGGGCACACAGTACAACTCAGTTAATTTCACATTAACAGTGCGTCAGGAGGACTGACTTATCAGGAAATCTGTCTTCCTGCAAATAGCATTACAGTAGCACCTGTAGTTTTATTTCCAGTTGATTTAACAATGGAATCCTAACTCTGGTTCTTCTCCAGCAAGAAAGAAAGAAAGAAAAAAAAAAGAATCCATGATTGCACTGAAATATCTGTTAACAGGGCGTGAGATCCTCCGAGGGTGCCTGAGGAGATAACCTGGGAAGGTCAGTTTGTCAGTGTCCTTTGTCAAATGCCGATGGCTCTTGTGATGAGTGAAACAATGAAATTCAGACCTTGTGTCTGCAATAGCTGCCTGCATTGAAATTAAATTGCCGACATACCCATTTAAACGGTTAATCCTTCGTAAAGGACATTTACCAAAATACCTGCAGTATTTAGTTGAATGCTGTGTTGTTATTATAGGTACATTAGCATCATGAAAATGCTTAAAATATTGCGAGTAAAAGAAATGTGGTGATTCTGCAGAGAAAGGCTTTCCCTCAGACAAAAGCACTTTCACTGATCAGCTGTTACCATAACCCGGCTAAACTTCACCGCGAACTTTCAGACTCAGTTCATTTACTAAGAACAGATCTCCTTCCCTGCAAACCCAGGAGTCTTAGGAAGAGATGCACATTTCCGAGCACTGGGTAGGGTTTTGGAGTTCTTTGGTCATTTTGGGGAGCTGGTTGTTCTTTTTTTTTTTTTTGATTTTGGTCTGGATGTTTAAGAGGAAGCATTCATGGACTATTTTGGAGCAGCTCAGACCGGGAACAAGATGGGATACATGTGCCACAGTGTGACTCTGAACAACTAAGCAAACAGCTGGATTTGGGATCTATTCTTGACTCTACCACCAATCTGCAGTGTGATCTAGAGAAATGCACTTCCCTTTCTTGCTTCGGTTCCCTTTCAAGGCAGTAAAGGCAGTAAAGCTGTGTTTAAAGATAGCAAAGCTGTGCTTACCCATCCTTTTCTAGCCCTCTAACAAGGAAACCAAAATAAGCTGACAGGAATTTAGATGACCAGTTAAGCCAGTAAAGGTTTAACCTCCAAATGTTCCTCCAGCAGGTTCTCCCTCTGCCCCAGGAAACTACTGTAATACAAACAATATTAATATATCCCGCTTGTTTTGGAGAAGTACTGTGAGGGCAGGTTCCTCTTGAGCATGCATAGGATGGAAATTAGTCATTAATCAACTGAATTCCACTGAACCACTAACCTAATGCAGTAAAATGAATGATGGAAGGAAAAATAAATGCTTCTGAATTAGACAAAGCAGAGATATTATATCAACCAAAACACGGCGCGCACAGGCTATTCATGGAGGGGAGGGGTGTTAAGGAGTCCTTTTCAGATTTATCATTTGGACTATTAATACTGATGGTCTGGGGAGAAGCAGGGAGGAAATCTGTCTTCCATCCTGCGGTGCAGAAACTGAATATCAGATGATCTAGAAATAAACATTACAGATGCTGTTGTGTCTCAAGTGAAGTTGAGGCAAAGAACAATTTCTTATTCTTTTGCTTACTTTCCTTACCTAAGGAGGAACTTGTGTTACCTGCCATGAAAAGACATTGTGTACCCTCAGGATCTGGAAGATGGATCCTTCTAAGGGGAAATATGTCCTAACTGTTCACTCTATGAAACAATGCTATTTCAGGGTAGGTGAGGGCTAGAAAGAAATATGCTTTTTGGTGAAGTGATTCTGTATCTTTCTTTCTGAGAAAGCCTTTGCTTTAATGAAGCTGGTCCCAAATGGGTCAGAAGGGTTTCAGCAGGATCTGATGCAACAGAGCAGTTCCCAAACTGGAGAAATCTCCACACCTGGGGATTTGGGAAAATAAGCCTGCACTCTTGGAAAATGAGAACTGGTATATGAAGTTTGATTTGCCCTACCTCTGGGACATGCCAAGAGCCTGAATCACACCTGGCGTAGCGGCAGCAGCAGCTGAATAGAAACCCAGAGCCTCCACATGGCCCTGTCCTGCCAGGCACTTCACTTCTCAGTTCATTATGAAAAGAAATATCTTCTAGCAATGGGAGGGCACAAGAGGAAATCAAGGACAGAACAACCTCAGGCTCTCAGTCAGACCCCACTTATAGTCTTTACGGCAACACAGGTTTTGGCTGAGCCCATGAAAATTAGCCTCAGATTAAAAGTGGGCAGCTCTGAGCTTCATCAGCCCTCTTTAAAAAAAAAAATAATAAAAAAATAATAATAAAAAGGAAAGAAAGTTGCACTAAACCAAGAACTGGATATTAAAGGTAAAGAACAGGTAGTGTCACAGTATGGGACAAAAGATCAGAGTTGTCGAGATGCAAATTCTCCCAGCTTTATATTAAACATGTTGGAGCTTGCAGCTGATGAAAGTTTCAGCCACTGATGAGAGAACAGATTAGGATTTCAAAAAGCATTTGAAATCAGTAGGGATCAAATACTATTTCTGACTAAATTTACATGTGGCCCCTCCGATTTAACTGCATGCCAAGGAAAGGAACATTTTGAGCATTCCTACATGCACCTTCTTTCTCTGAAAACAGGTTCTTGCAGGTCCTTTATGGTTGCATCTAAGATTTCTCACACACATTCCCTTCCCCATACTAAAAGTTAAGTTTACACCTTCCTAGCAGAGTTAAGCAGATTGCCCTGAGAATGAGCAGACATGTAAGCGAATAAGATTCAGACCAAAGAAACAAGCTGTTGCAAAGGGCAGCCCCTACCCCTGTGCCGAGCAACAGGAAAAATTGGCTCTAAGTGCTTTCTGATGCTTTATTGAAATGTGTTGGTTTCTCAGCACAAGAGAGCTACCCTCTGGTTGGTACAATGAAATATAAACTCACAGCTCTGCATACATGATTTTGGATAATCAAAAGCAGCAAGCATGCCAGAAATCTGTTTACCCTATGCAAACAGTGTTACCTTGTATTGGATTTCTGGGCGCATGTTAACATAAATCTGACATTAACACTAGCTTGCCTGCTACTCCTTTAATTGAGAAAACAGTGATTTACAGGTTGTGTTAACACAGGACACTTTCAGACTAACAACCCTTGGTCCTCCCCCAGTGATGAGGCATCAATAACCTTTACATGTCAGCTTCCTTGACTGAGCAGATCTTTTGTTTGCTTTCCCTCTTTTGGAGGCTCTGCCACATTACTGGCCTGTTTTTTCTGTGTTCTGTTGCAATACTTTCCTGCTATGCCAAGTAAGAGAAAGAATCAGTGAAAACTTTTTTTCTCCTGACATCCTAACAGGGATGACTGTAAGGAATCACTCAGGAGACAGACTACTACTCCTTTAATTTATTAGATGTCATATAATCACTCTACCCTCGTTTCAGTACACTAAAAGCAATTCGAATCTGCCTCCCAAATGGAAATCCACCAAGCTTATTCACAGCTCATGTGACATCTGTTTCCTCTCAAGTTAAATTCAAGTCCCTCTCTGCTATTCTATTTGATTGCTTCAAATATGAAAAAAAACACACAAACAAAAAACATACCACAACATCAAAAACCACACATTCATTTTAACCTTTTTGCACAGGATTATGTATTTCTAACAGGATTTCTCTTTCTAATCTTTCTTTTCAGGTGGAAAAAAACACATAAGAACACTGACTACCTTGTGCCGCATGTTTTTGTTTTTTAGGTTCTGAACATAGTCTTGCACTAATCCAATTTCAGGTGTTTTACATTTCAATTTTGATAAAGAAAACATCAAACACAAACATTGCAATTTGTTCTCTACTGGCCTGTTAAAACATTGTCCTAAAGGCAACACTATGACCTATGAACTATTTGCCTCCTCTCAGTCTACTCAAGCCAAGCCCTGACCACTAGTCATGCTCACACACAGGACGTGTCAAAACGGTAAAGCACAGCTCCCTGGGAAAACAAGAGGTGCAAGAAACCCGCTCCCTCTGAAAAAGAGTGAGTAGAAACATGTAATGTCTCTAAGTACATCCCAGATTGTCACTGTACCCCATACCCCACTCCGCGTTGTGGCTCTCCCCCTGTGTGGCTGCATACGTACCCTGATAAGAGCTGTGTGACTCGCTATTGACTTCCCTCTTAATGTTACTCCGGTTACATGGCAGCAACTCTGTATTTATGGGTGCTTGTTCTGAATTCCCCCCCCCCCCGATCAAAGCAGGAAAGTGACTTTGAGTACACAGCAAAACAAAAGTCATTTTACTGAATAAGAACTGAATTAGACAATTAGCAGCAATGAGAACATGGGAAAAGAGGACCCAGAAGCAAAGGCGAGCAGTATTGGAAAACAGAAACAGCAATCAGAAACCTCAGGAGTCATTGCTGATGTCGTGACAATCTGCTGCTCTAAAACCTAGTCCAAATAAATAGGCTCCCAAAACTTACTGGGAAATTTGCAGTTGGGGTACAAGAAAAGGGAAGAGGAAGGGAGAAAGAGAGGGAAGGAGATAGTCTAGAAAATATTGCAAAAGAGACTATTTACATCCTTTAGGTTAAATGTAACAAATTAAGCACCATGTACAGGTGCACGCCTATGAAGCTACACTGACAGAGGTCTCCAAAACAAGGGGCTTTTTCCCTTGCTCAGCAATAGCTAATAATCAGTCGCAACAACAAAAGTCCCTTTGCTCAAGACCCAGCGGTTAGCAGAAGTGTGCAGTTGTGCTATTGGCTTCCACAAGGTGGCCTCTTCCAGTAACTTTATCCAGCGGTAATTCAGTGTCTGCACAAAGCCATATGGCTTGCAGGCGCAATTTTATTTCTGTTTTTCCCTTTCCCTCCTCCAAAGGAGCAGGCAGTGGGTGAGAAAGACATTAAGATCACAAAAAGAAAGTGCTCCTCTAAAAAGCGCTAAAGCATATCCCACAGATCAAACCACAAGGAACCTTCATAATCGGGAGGCTGATCCCCAGACCCTCTGAAAACACTCAGCCCCTACTATACCAGTAATAATAATAATAATAATAATAATAATAATAATAATAGCCTGGTTGTATGAGCCCACCTAGATTTGTTGCTTTCTCTTAATATCTGCCTCATCCAATGCTCTCCAGGCTTATCACGTTCCAGGTATTGGCATGAGGCCAGCTGATTTCTACCTTAAACAAATAAATCCAGAAGAAGCATATAAACATTTATGTTGGCAAATATTTCCTTATGCTATTCATTTGGAAAAGACAAGAGACCTCCCTCACCTCAATCAGCAGCATAAGCAATCACCGGTGGTATCAATCAGTTGAGGTTCTATTCTTTTAGTATGGGGTCAGTCAGCTCCTGTCTGGTGCAGATTCACTGCAGTGTGGCCTCAGCAAAACTGAAACACTGAAGTACCAGGAGTTAACACCAATGTCAAGTGACTGCAAGCTTCTGGAAGAAGAGATGTTCTCATGGTTAAGACACTGGCTGGAGATTCAAGCCTGGCTAATTCTTGTCTTCTGCAGAGTTCCTGAATGACCTTGAACAAGGATTGAATTTCGGGTGCCCAGCACTTATAATGGGACTGCTACTTCTTTGCTTTTCCTCTTTGTCCTCTCATCTATTTGGCCTACTTTCTCTTCAGCACAAAAAACGTAGCTTATTTTGTGTTTGCAGCGTCTCACACAGTGTGGCTCTGTTTCTGTAAGGATATTCAGTTTTACTATAATAGAATAAATGATGCAAAGAGAGGACCTGTACAAAGGAAAATAAGTCTTGTCTAAGCCCAAGTTCTTCACCTAAAAGCAACAGTTCGTTCAACAAGGTTGTGAGTGGCTTTAGGTCTAGGGTTGTAAAATTGTCCTGTCTTTGCCATCAGCCAGAAAGAGGCCCCTAATTCTTTTAGTACTAACATGCAAGTTTTGCAAGGAAAAAGAAGAAATATACTACGACCTCCTCAGTCAGAAAGAAAAGCCTGTCCTTAAAAGCTAGAATCTTCACATTTCTATTTGGGCAGTTTCCACAACGAGGCCATAAATGACTGAGATCAGTTTAAAATAGAGAGCTCTTTGTGCAAAGCTGTATGTTTTATTCAAGACACAAAATATCTTCTGGACAAAAACATGTTCTGTTGGAATAAACACACACAGATCAGAGAAAAGACAAACTTAAAAAAACCCTCTGGGTTTCAGCAGATTGCAACTTACAAGTGACCGTGTATTTCCCCCATGCAGTCTCCTTTTGGCCATCAATTGCCATGTTTCCCTCCTTTAAAACTAACTCCTCAAAAGCTGCAAATCTGCCAGAGTATTTTTATACACTAACACTGAGGACACCTTATGAACTAGCTTTCTGTGCCTAAATTAATCCCTGGCATTCAGGAGTTTGGAAACATCATTTTTCCCTATAGGAGACTGTTGCATGTCAGTTCATAAGCGGGATGGCAGCTGGTAATAGGTTATAAGCACGGGGTGCCAGAACAGCAGTGAGGCTTGAAGCACTGCCTAAATGCACTACATATGGTTCTGGCCATTACAGAAGGTGAAAGAAAAGTGGGAAGTCCAAGACTTGAACTCTTGCATAGGACTAGACAGGTCTAGAAAGCTGAGTCCACATTCTTCTGTGAGGAAAAGCTACATTGAGGGCCATCAGCATGCATGGGGATAACAGAAATGAGATGCAAGGCCGCAGGATATAGCAGAGGGCCTGTGTCATCTCTTGGCAAGACTGAAGGAAAATGTTGAAAGCTTTATCAAAAACATTTAGCAAAGATGATTGTTCAGTAATAATTTTAGTTTTGCAGAGTCAACTAGTGAGGAAGGCAAAGAGATAGGTTAGGATCGGCCCCACATGCTCACAGGTCCTTCAATTTTGTAGACTCCTTTCTTAGGACAGGAGAAATTGCTTTCTGGAGACTCTCAGAAAAACCCTAGATAATTAGGTTATACTTGTTACCTGTCTTTTAGATGGCCAAAGTGAGGCAAGATAAATCCCTTGTCAAACAAAGTCTGATATCCTGATCACTGGCATGTTCCTCCTGTCTTAGCTCTAGATTCTCTATTTAGTTTTTCTGTGCCTCTCCACCATCAGTCCATCACCACCAAACTTAGCAGAGACCAAGCATTCCTGAACAGGCAGGAACACTGTTCCCAGGAATAGTATATACCCATTATTCACTGTAGGGAGCAAGTTGCTTAAAATTGCCTTTCAGAGCAAATTTTTAGAGAATAGTTCCTAAAAAGATAGATTTGGGGGGAAAAAAAAGAAAAAAAAGAAGGGGGAGCTTCTGACCTTCATTAGCTTTTCTTCTAAACATTTTCTTAATCAAAGATTTTACTTTTGGGAAAAATGAGGGAAAAAAACAAAAAAAAAATTTCCATTTTTAAGTGAATAACTAAGGGAAATTTCAGGCTTCTTTTAGTGCAGACAGATGTTAAGACCTTAATTCAGCTGTCTATACACAGGCAGATATAATGTCATTTCAGACCTCTGAGGTGTCTTATATACTCATATGGGGCTAGCAAATACAGCACAGGACCTACAGAATACCTACCGCTTTTCAGGAGTGATATTTGGAGACCAGTTATCCCACTGTCCTGGTAGTTTTGCTTATTTAACAGAATTGACTGCTAATTCTCATAGTTGCGTGGAAAAACCTGTAGACAGAACTTTTCCTAAACGTATCCAAAAGTCTCAAAAGCCTACTAGGAAGTTGAAAAGGAAAACAAAAGCTCTTTAAAACTTCTAAAGCTTATTTTTGGAGGCCTGAGCTGTGGTTTTGGAATATTTAGGGATTACTACTACTGGAAATCACATTATTCTGGTCTCTGACCTCTACTTCCATTCCTTACAGCAACTGTTAGAAGTCTGCAGAGTTCATGAGATGAACCCGTGTCATCACTTCAGTGGAAACAGGCATGGAGTCCTCTATCAGTAATTTTAAAGCAGTGGTCTGAATCCTAGGTCAGAAAAAAGATATACCACCAGCAAAAATGAAAGATGAAGAAAAAAAAGAACCCCCCAACAACCTTACAAATACTATGTTTTGGAGAAACATGACAGCTTTTACAGCATCTCTTTATCTGAAGCTTTTATTCTAACTTCTGTATAGGCAGTGAAGACTTATCCAGTCTGCACTGGATTTTGACTTAGATCATAGATGTCAAGACCTTTCATGAAAAATGCATGCTCAGAAAGCCAGCTTTGTGGTATACCTCACTAAAAAAAAAATGTATGTGCCTAAATAATAGAAGTGCTCAGAAGAAAATAATTAAATAAAACTGAGGATAGCTATTTGCCCCCAACTTAAAATCACAGACTACTATTTAGCACAGTCAATCATAGAATATTCACATAAAATCAGTTTTGACTCCAGCAGATATCACTAATTGAAGGAGACAATATCCTTAACATGTACTAGCTTAAAAGAGATTTCAAAGCCTTTGTTCTTTAAAAGGAAAAAGAACCACAAAAACTTACATTATCTTAGCATGAGAAATTGTTAAAGTGGAAGTATGAACTATAACAGCATTAGGAAGCATTTTTAATTACAAAAATGTATTGACTACAAACTTTGGAAATATTGTATTATTATACAGAAGTGCCAAGCATCAATCATTTTGTAGTGCAACAGCAAGGGAAGAGGATTGACCTCTGGCATTTCTGAAGCAGATCAGGGTACATTTACATGTTTCCCAGAATCCTACAGCCACAAGATGACCCAGAAAGAGGGCAAGTTGGCCTCGAGGGCAGATGTCAGCTCCTTATTACTGACTTGCCAATAACAGAGCAAATCCAGGATGTGTATTCAAACAAGCACAAGTCTTTGGATTCACAGCCTCGACTATCTGCATTGAACCCATAATCAGCACTGGTCTGACCCCCTGCATGGGAATGACCCCTTGAGCTTATTCACAGCCCAAAGCTGCTCTGATGAGAAATATGGGATATCGATACTCCAGAAGGTTGCCTACTCACTTTGTGCTGAGTTCAAGCTGTTTGTTTTGTCCTACAGACCTGTTCTTTAAAGGGAAAGGTTTTCGACACTCAACTCAGATGGCTTTTAAGGGAAGTTGGACAAGTGACAGCAACATCTTGTCTCTTTGGAAAATCCTCCTTTCTGGCTACCTAGGAAGTCCGCATAGCTCTGCAGAGGTAAACGCTGAGGCACTTGGGTCTGCACAGGTATTTCCTGCAGCCTGGCATCACTCATGTGCTTCTCAGGTATTCAAAAGTGAATCAACATCGTTGGGTTCTGCCTTAGCATCCAAGCTCAGCAGACATTACAAGTCAGCAGAAAAAGGTCTTCAACAGGAAATTGTTTGCAGTCTCAAAACAGCACAACCCCTGCTTATTATTTGTCCCTCGCTAAACACGGCAAAGCCCGTCTTTTCTCTGTCTTTGTGCTTTGTTTCTGCTTGAGTGCAGGTCTATGACTAGGCATGGATGGCTGGCATGGTTTTTAGGGTGGCAGTTGGTAGAATGAGTCAGCACTCATTGTGGCAAGTCATAATACCACCATTGTACAGTCATTTAATTTTTCGTCATACTTCTTTTTACATTTTAGTACCAAACAAACAACTACAAAAAAACAACAACAGCAAAAAAACCCAACCAACCAACCAAACAAACCACTATGCACACACTATTTATGCTCCTGAAAACAGGTTGAAAAGCTGATGTCCATTTCCTACCTTACAAAAGGCTATTGCCGCCTGTTTTCCAAGCTCCATTTAAGAGTTCCTCACAGAAAATGATTGCCAAATATTTTTAGACACCCATTACCCCAAAAGTACAGGCACTTTTGCAGACATGTAAATGAGATGCCATTTCAAAATTCAGTGAGTACAAGAACTTTTTAGTTAAAACATGCAGATGTGGCTACCTCCATTGTCACAGTATATTTAACCAGGCAAGTGATAAGAGAACAGCATTTCCCTTTTCTTCAGCAGGTTAATATTGTTTAAACCTCCATTTTCAGGATACCGCTTCTTGTCACTTCTTTTCTTAAGCTACTCTTGTTTGCTCAGTGTATTTAGCAGACATTTATCTCACTCTATCAGCAAAGATTAAAGACTCATATTATCTAGTAATCCAATTATCCTACATGAGAAAAGCAAATGTATCTTTGGTCAGTGCCCACAAAGCTCCAGGAATCCATCACAATAGAAAATGAAATCTAATTAATTGTGTGCTTTGGTTTAGCTTCATCCACATCATTATTTAATGTGTTTCTAATGCATATGTTAGGAGAGATTTAGTAGATCTAAATGCACAGAAACACTGGGTCAACTCACTCTAAGGTGGGTGTTTATATACCGGGTGGTAATTATATTGCTAAACAATTGTATCTGAAGAAAGTTACTTCTGGTGGGAGGCTCAAGGAGGGAGACAGTTACAAAGTGTTAGGATAACTTAGTATTTATGCAGAAATCAGTGTATTTCAGCAGTTCCATTTAATCCCCATTTTACATCTGGGGAGAAAGGACCTCTCTTCACAATTGTTTTGCTTGTTTAAATGTGTATTTATTTTCTCATGACTGCTTAAAGCACCTGGGTGAATCCAAAAGTAGCGCAACATTTTCATCTATCACAATCCGAGAGGTAGCCAGGTGCCTAAGCAAGGTTTGGTCAAGAAAATGGACCCACAGCATGATGCAGGAGGTGAACGGGTTGGCACGAACCCCTGACAAATACGCTGGGGAGGGGAGGAAGGGCCTTTACTCCTGCCTAGGGCTATCGCAGCCTATTATATCAGCCTGGTTGGGCAGCAACTGAGTCCTCAAAGCTGGAGAAGATCCAAAGAAGAGCTACAAGAGTGTTCTGAGGACAGGCAAAAGCAGCAGAAAAATAAAGTCTCTCAATATCACTTAACGAAGCTAATGCTATAAAGCAACTTCCCAAGCTGACAACTATCTATAATTTGAGCTTTTAGATAGAGGGACCAATGTCTGGAAACTACAGACAAAAATCATAGTAAAATTACAAAGTACACTGTTAACAGCAAACTGATTAGCCATTAAGAGAAACTACTAAGAGATGTGGTAAATTCTTCATTGCCCATGACTGTTGAATCAAGGCTAAAAGCTCTCTAAAACATATTGCATAACTCAAATAGAAGTTATAGGGTAAAAACACATGGTATGTATTAAACCACAGATCAAATTTGGCAGCAATAAAGATGCCCTCCAAACTTGAATGTCAGTGAAAACAACATTATTTCCTCAAATTTATTAATGCTAGGCAAGCCCTTATTAGTACCCTTCTGGTTCTGAACAGTTTGGCTTCTTTAAAAAAGAACACTTTTTAGCTTTTAAATGGTTAATATCTTGTTTAATCAGTGCCTGAACTTTGCGATATATCAGTGCTCTAGGAAAGGAATAAGAACATAAGATCCTAACCTGGCCCATCCAATGAAAATATATTTGCTAATAAATATTAACAAACATATTTTTCCAAAGCATATATGAAATTAGATGCATAATGCCATTTCTTTTTAAAAGGCAGATTCTCCACCCATGATGCCTATAGGTTTTTAGCAACTGAATACACTCGGTTCTGTCCTGCTGCCTTTAGTGTTTTGTTTCTTTTCTTACAGTGTAGATTTCTAGGACATCAAGCAGGCTTCCCTTAGTCTTCATCTATGGTAGCCATGAAGGCTTGCAGTAAGATGTTGGTTTTTTTGAAGAACAGAGTAAACATTTGTGCTTTCAAGCAGGTTTTTTTTGACTCCCCTTCCCAGTCAAAAGTGAAAATCCAAGTAAAAATCATAAGCATTTTTTTTTCCCAAAGAAAGAGTATGAGGTAAGTCACCTGCAACTGAACAAGATACAAACTCTTTTTTCCCCAGTTTAATTACACAGTCAGGAGATAAAGCAGTCAAAGTGAAAACTCATGTGCACACACACAGAAAGAAAAACTTTAGGTTTTCAATTTTTGTATAACAATAATTTTTGTATTCGGCTTCAACTTAGTTTTCTGTCAAATCAGTCACGGTGTTGTTGTTTTCAAATATCCGTTACTGAAAATTATGATCTTTGAAAGCTCTTTCAAAACAAATAATAATAAGTAATAAAATAATGAACTACAGTACTGCATGAAGTACTGTACAAAGCTCTGTTTCCTTCTTGCACACAGATCTCGCTCACGGGACTACCTGCTCCTGGGGACCCAAAACGCAGTCATAGAGAACTACAGGGCTGATGCTGGCTTTCATGGACTTTACAAATCCAAACTCTGCCTCCTCCAGACAAATGCTACAGACCAGCTGACACGGCAGAAAACTCCGCTCCTCCTGGACTACTGCGCTGCCAAAAGACCGCATCCAAATGCTCCGTACACAGAAACTGTGGGAAACAGCTGTATCCCCATGGCAACACTCCGAACTGCATGAGCATCACGCAAACCCATGCTGTGTGTACGCACATGCTGGGTGTTGAACACAAGACATCGGAAAGGTTCCCAGCAGCCTGCTAACAACAGTAGTCCTACTTGTTTTATGTGCATCCTCAATGGGAGGCAACACTGAGTCTGGGAGTTTTGGGTTATGTAGGCTTGGGCCGTATTGGAAAGAGGATGCTAAACTAACCAGCAAACACTGACTCTTTTACTTGTTCTGAGAGTGATGCTCCTAGCCCTTGATGTTCCTTTAAGGAATGAATATTTGTAATAAAACAGAAGTTGACAAGAAGTTCATATGAAAATAAGTGTTTTTAAAATACCAAAAATGCCACCCTCCCCTCCTCCCTCTACCCGCACCCAATTTCAGGCACATCTCAGCAGAAAAATCACATCTAGATGCAAAGAAAATACAGTTTGTCTTTTGCCATGGTGTTCTACAGAAAGGTAGTGTTAATTTGACATTGGATTAAGTGCCAAGCATAAATGAAATTGTGTTCACATTGCAAAATGCACACAGGTCATTCCAACCCAACGTGGGAGAAAATGAAAAGCCAAAGACCAGGGTGGGGTGAATCAAGGAGGGGGAAACCAATCAAGGAGATGAAGACATAGTGACAGTTTCAGACAAAATGTGATACAAAGATGATTCCAGCTGTTTGAAGCTTATGTGATGGTACTGAGGTTGCCTACTTTATGAGGCCAGCCTCAAAGACAGATACAAAGGGAAAGTTAGTCAACAGATCAATTCTATTTTTCAACTTCTCAGCAGGTTCACAGCATCTATCAATGAAATAACTGATGCAGTATTTCTTGTTCTGTGCAGTGTGGTCTTAAAACTAGCAGAATAAAACATCATAAGAGATCACATTGAGAGCCATGCAAAGCTACTGTAAAATTGAAATTCTGTGGAGAACTTCATGAATCAAGCTAGAATATGGCTCATTCAGCCCGCCCTTGCCCCACAGGAGAAAGGCTTGCAAAGTGATCAGAGTCACAAACACTTTTCAGCTTTTTCAAAAGCAGCAGTTGCATCTCTCCAAAGGACTGAAAAATGACTAAAACCACAAGGTATTTGCTTAATGAAGAATAAATGAATGAGATCTGAAGTAAACAATCTATCAATTGATCAACATATCTATACATAAAGCAATTATGAAGAATCGAGCAGCCTCTTCCTCTGTAAGCAAATTATTTTAATGAAACAGAAATGGAAGACTGCAGAATCATTTTCTCTACTTGATCTTGGAGAAAGAGCAGTCTGTCAGCAGTAAGCTAAATATTATAAATACATGTCCCTCTAATAAGACACTGAGGTACAACAAAAGCAGAAATCATCAGTGAGACCTTAGAAGGCTGTGCACACTTTGCCTTTCCCTGGGTTCTTCAAGGCCCTCATGCAATTCATTTTTGAGGGAAGGGCTTATTTTATCATAATTTATTATCTTAATTTGTTGCCTACTTGTTAATCTCCTGAGAATGCAGTGGCCCAGATTAGGTCCCAGGTTCTGAGAGTCAACAGTGACTACAGTACCCTGTTGACAACAGGTATGGCAATTTCTTTCAGTAATCCTAGTTTTCATTTAACAGTTGCACGTGATCATTCCCAGCCCTTTAAAACAAAAGTGCTTATTAGATTTTCAACTAGGCTCTTAAAACTTAATATAACGCCACCTGAGGCAACAATACCAAAGTCCCATAAGTTAGCTAATGCAGAAAAATGACAGGCTTTGGACATCAAGCAGAACAGTCATTGGGGTGCAACAGTTACTAGTCTCATTTTACTGACTGTAAAGAAATGGAGCTTGATTTTCTACAAATCTTAACCTACTTCCCTAATACAGACATCACAAGGTAGCTGCAATTTTTAATGGCTTTTATTATTATTCACTATGTAGTCAGTCCCTTCAAGGAGCTGAGCTACTGTTTAGCAGCTGCAATTCCCACCAACTTCAGTGGGAATTGCAGATGTTCAGCAACAGCCTGGATTTTTTTTTTTTTTGGACATCTATGCTATGCACATCATACTTAATAGAATAACACCTTGGAAAGCAAAAGCATAAGCAGGATGAAAAACACAGTCATTCAAGTCTATTTCTCTATTTCTTCTGGCTGCAAATGTGTTAGAAACCAGGACTTATTTTCACATCTGTTTTTGTGTATATTTTTGTGTGTCATACTGGCCTTTCTGACTTTCTCTTATATAAATCTAGGCAAATATGCTCCCTTTGCTGCTCTTTTGATTCATCTGAAGATGGAGTGATAGTTTTCAACCAAGTACATTTCTATGTGCAAATGAGTGGTATAGCCTTGGACACCTTCAGAGATCAACAGGCCTCAGCTGGGTCTCACTAAGAGGTTTTTCAAGACCAGCAAAAGCATCAATCATAAGGAAATTGAGTCTACTGAACCAACATGCAGTGAAACAATGGTATCTGTAACTACAGGACTAGACCAGTGATGCCTCAGGAGACTGCAGGTATCACCCTGAAGCAGTTCTACCAGCTGCTATGATTTACTCTCATGTCCTGGCTGCTGAGAAATATTAAGGAGACCTACAGATAATTCAGTACTTGGGGGTCCCAAGGGGCTCTCTCTGACTGCACAGCTGCAGTCATCACTCGCACAGGAACTTCAGTGCAAGAGAAGGAGGCAATGTGCAATCAAGCTCCTTGCGTGCAGATGTTCAGCCTGGTCAGGGACGTGCCCACTTAACTTGTCCTTCCTAAGCAGTTACTTTAAGCATGAACTTTGAGCAAAAGGGCTGACACTGATTGGGGAACCATTCCCCAGACCTGAGTTAGGAGAGGCTGTCAGCACCTTTCATCAACATGCATCATATTGCTTAGCTAATAGAGCTTGGAAAGGATCTACTATTTTTCAATATTTTTCCCATTAGTGTAAATAGATGAGATTCTGCTCCAGGCCATGTATGAAAGATGAAAAATTAGGAGGAAGAGACATGAATAAGTACAGAGGATGTGAAGAAAGAGTGTGATTGCTCATATTTCTTAACCTCAGCAAGGCATATTCTTCCCCTTGACAAAATCAAAACCTGCCTTGAGAAGAAGCCAGCTGATGTTACCCATTTTGGTGAGCGAGACTGAAAAAACATTCAAAAGAAACTATCCTTGGAGTGAAAAACTCCAATTTGTTACTGCCTTCAACATTGTATCATCATTCCTTTTTCCCCAGAAGGCCTAAGTCCTGGAGTGTTATAAGACCTTTTGCTTTCTTTTAAAGAAAAAATTAATTTCAGCTCATATAGCTGCAAACAGGATAGTTTTGAGCACAAACCATTTCTCAAAAAATAAGCTATCTCAGTTCTTTTGAAAAATGTCCTCTCTGAATCCTAAAAAACAATCAAAAAAGACATATTCCCCCCAAATACTACTTTTTAATATTACTTTTAATCCAATTTTTAGCAATCCAACTCGTCCATTTAAAATAGAGTTACTGAATTTATCATTGTTTCAACCTGCGTAAATACCCTATAAAGTCATAGCAGTGACTGAGAATGGCAAATCTTGATTTGGTGGCAATCTGCAAGTATTTGAAGGCTTAGAAGATTTGTAGTGGGTTTCTTTTTGCATTAGTGCCACCCTTTTCTTGTGATAAAAACTGATTTCAGCTGTCAGTATTCCTCAGCTGACAAACCTTATATACATGCATATATTTTTGCTGTTCACGTTGTAAAGAAAAACAAAACAAATCCAAAAACAAATTAAACCCCTGCCACTTGCAGCCCTGACATAAAGTGCTGCAAGAAATTCAGAATATCCTTGCTCTGGAGAATTAACTAAAAAGTTTAAAGAAAAAAAAAAAACTTATTGGTAAGCCTGCCTCCATAATATTTCCTCAAATATCCTCTGGATTCCCTTCCTCCCTCTATCTCTCTCTCTCTCTTTTTTTAAAACTTAAACTGGTTAGATAGGTGTTCGAGCACAAAATGAGCAGAAGAGGAATTATAACCTCACAACGACCATAGTCCTGGCTGCTGAATTGAATCCCCAGGGCATGATTTAATATTCAGATGCACAAAAATACATTTAAATAACATTAAGGTTGGGCTGTGCCACAAACCAACAGATGCTGGGCAATTCAAAGTTAAGGATGACACTTCATCACCACTGTTATTAACAAAGAGAAAGAAAACGTGTGTAAATTACGGGCATAATTTCAACCTTTCAAGCTAATTCTTCAAGGTTTATTGGTTTGTTACAATGGTAATAGCATTTTAAGCACAGTTTTCTGTACTTTAAATGCCAAAAACTCTTTCAGTATTCAGGCAATACTAAGTTTACAAAACTGGAAGGAAAAGCAGGTGATAAAATTGAAGAGGTAGCCTCCCAGTGAACTAAGTAACTAACTAAATCACAGTGTAGATCTAAATAAAAGCTAAATAAATCACAGCGTAAATCCCACCTTTTTGCGGGGAGGGAGGAGTGGGAAGAAAAGGGCGGCGGTGTAAAACATCTGACACCCCGCCAAATGCAAACACAAAATATAATGCTTGACGAAGACTCACACTGAATGGCTCTGAAATATTACCATACAGGTAACATAAAACATTGCTGAACTGACTCCTCTGGCATAAATAGCTCTGTCTAGACCCTCAATTTATAATTCTTTATTTGTGATGTAGATACATTTGCAGCAGTAAGAGTCAGAAAGCATCAAACTTACATGAACAGGGTTAATTCTCAGGCGAAAATAAATCTTGGTGGTATTTATTTTAAAACATAGAACTGGAGAAACAGGAATTTTCTCAATCGTGGAGACTAATTACATACCTGAAAATCTTTGGATTTAAAACAAATAATAGTGTACCACAGATTTCTTGTTTACTAAGTGCTATCTATCTGCATTATGAGATTATAATAATAGACTCTTTGATTTGACCATTTCTTTGCTTTTTAGCTCATTTTAATTATGTAATTTTTTAACCTATGAGAAGGTTACATAACACTTCCAGATATTTTTACAGGAAAGAAAAGTCGAATCACTTCCCAGTCATATTTGACCCTACTCAGGAAAAAACAAAAAAAATCTATAACTAAGATCTCAGGTTTTCAGGCTATTAAGTTGAGATGAGTCCTACTCATGACACAGGACTATGTATAGGCTTAGGGGAACAATTACAAAGGAAGAGAAAGAGACTTGAGCAATATGAGGCATAAGCTTTTGTGAGCCTAAATTAAAGGGAAATGTAAAAAGGCAGAGTCAAGAAACATCTTCAAAGCAACTGAAGTTTAAAAATAAAGACAAAGAAAGCCTTTGAAAGCGTATATATATATATATATATATAGCTGTATAAAAGCCTACCTAATAAGGGTAGATATATCTAAAAATACCTATCAAACCACCAAACAACTCAAGAATTTCGCAAGGTTATTTTAAAAGTTCAACGTACATTTCCTTAAATCCATACTTTTTGTTTCACTGTTTTGTTTAAAGAAACCACACTATACATGACATTTAAATACTAGTTGTCTTTAAAACTTAAAGAACAAACAAAGTTTTCTCACCCTAAACGAAAGTTAGGCTTCTTATGTAAGTTAAAATACATCAAATACTTGCTCATCTCATCACATAACAACCACAATCAAATATTCATACATTTGTACAGGAACTCCCAAGAAATAATGGGGAAAAAAACCCATAAAATAAAATAGAGTACTTACTAGGTAGAAGAGGACAGAAAGGAAGAGGTAACTGTGATATGGCCAAAAAAAAAAAAAAAAGGAAGAAGAAGAAAAAAAAAACCTGTTGTTACTCTGCCCAATTTAAAGAGCCAGCCCCACTATGGCATGCTGGGGTGGGGGGAGGGAGGGGAAGGAAAGAAAGAAAGAAAAGGAAAAAAGGAGCAGGAAAGTTTGTGTACAAATACAATCTTACATATGGATGATCTTTTCAGAAAAGACAGTGTTCCTACCTTGCTGTATTGGTTCATAAGTAATTTGTAATAACATTTTAACTTGTTAGTAGTGACTCATTTATTAAAGATTTTATGAACAAAAATTGTATGTGGTTTCAGTGAGCTCACTTTATACAGTCCCTTGAAACTGCAGGTGACAAGGATAAGTGAAGATTGTAGAGGACACAAACATTATGTTGTCCAAGGTCTACATGCAAAATAGTTATCTGATAATCCATATGGAAAATTATTCATTGAAAATCATGGAATTATTCATTCCAGCCTCAATCCTTCCAAAATCTCCCCAAAGAAATACACTTAAGACCTAGCAATATGGTGTTATTTTTATCTCATCAGGTTTAACATATCAGTTGTTTCTTCCCCTTTTCCTTTTTTTCTAATGTGTGCTTCTCTCAATATTTATTTCCCTCCACCACTTTGAGCCCACATATTTTGCTTTATGAAGGAGCCGCATAGCTGTTCTTACTCTCTTTTCCTGTGTTTCTGATTCACAACCTTTGAATCAATGGATTTGCACCCACAGAGAAAACTAATATAAAAATACATGTTAATGAAGATTCATCTTAGCTCACCTCAGCAGCAAAGAGAAAAATACCTGAATAAATATAAAACTGGAGGAAACAAACAAACAAGAAAAACCCCAAACCAAACCAACAGAAACTCCCAGCTAACTTTCCTTCTGTTGTGTTCAACAGCAAAAATTGGCAGGGGGAGGAAGGCGAGGGGGGACCCGCTAGGCAGCACCCTCCCGGAGTTGATGGGGAGGGTGTTTTCTCACCCTGAAGCAATTTCCTGACACGTTCCCTGGAACTGCTGTGTGGTTTGTTTTGTTTATCTTCCTGCTAATGAAGTGTTTGTGCGTGTGTGCAAGTCCTCGGTGGAAGAAACCTCCAATTTATCGTGCTTTTGTTGACATTGCTTCATCTGCAGCCTGAACGCAAGCAGAGATGGCAAAGAAATCTTCTGGGTAGTTAAGTGTTTAGCACCATATCTAGCACAGTAATAAAAGCCGGCTGGAAAAGCAACCTGTTTTGAGTGACACATATCTCCCAAACTCACCGGCTGATTAGGAAAGTTGTATCGCAGAGCAATGTTCTTAGTCTCATCTTGGTGAAGAATATAAAGAAAGACAGAAACACTGGAATAACTTGACCAACATGGAACAGATTTTCGTGAAAAAGCAGTCCTCTTTTAAACAGGGAGAAGATTAAATATGTCCACCTTCATCAGCAGGTCCAGGCTTGTTGGAAAATTTGCCCCCATATAGGAGAAGGAGGGTCTGTACTGATGAACAGAACTGACGCTGCCATCCATGAGAAATAAAGGGAAAAGGAATAGGAAACAGAAATCAATCTCCCTTATCGCTCTCTAGCTGCACATTGCATATCTGTCTGCCATGCTTATATAGGCAAATCAATGTATTATCTTTCCTCTTGTGAATAGTCCCACTGAAGCGTTTATGAAATAGGGGATGTATATGGCTTGTCAAAGGCTATGACCCTGTGGATAAATCTGTGTACCTCTCTGAAAAAGTCCCTGTTGTGCTTGTCTTGTATGGATCTGCTCCAGAGCACATGGATTCAATGTCAACCCTGTAATATCTGGAAGCTTTTCAACTCCATTAGAATTCAGTCTGGGACAAAGCAGACTTTTAAAATAGTTGACAATCCCTTCCACAGTACTTGCAAGAGCTCCACAAACTTTACAGCATTAAACTGACCACCACAAAAGAGATGTCCAGGTGTTAGTCTGACCATCACTCACTGTAACACCTATCAGCTTTATACAGAATGTGTTTGACTACTTGTGAGGGCTGCTAGAACTAAAAAACACAGTGAAGGAGCATAACATCAAGAGCTGGCACACAGAAGTTCTGGTATGCTGAATTTTCAAGGGTGAGTGAATTTCTGAGTGAAGTGATCTGGAAAGTGGCATTCCTCAAAAGGAAAATGAAGCCACTGTCCCCTCTCTGTCAAAGCTCAAAGCGATGATGTTCTGGCAGAAGGATGGACCACTAGTTTTGGAAATGTCCTCCAGATCACCCCAGACATACTCACCAAAAGCCAAGCAGCTTCTTCCCAACATTGACTTCTACAACATTTCCTCCTCTGCAGGCAGGCCTGAGTTTGTAGCTCCCTCATGCCTTTTTCCCTCGCCTTCACTTTGAATTTGGAGAACATCAGGTCCAAGAAAAGCTGACTTGAAAAGACCCAGGTTTGAATCCTGTATCCCATGACTGCTGAAATCAATGGGAAAAAACACTCCCTGTTTGTGAAGGAACTCAGGCATTAACAGTGCAGGACCTCTCCGTTAATGTGCCAGCACAGGTGGTGGGCTCTCCCAGCACATGGCCTCCTTCCCACCAAGGCCTGACTGCTCTGCACCATCCTTTAAGATGCATTTGCCTGTTCCCATCCAAGACAGCTGCTTTTTGTTTGCAATCCTCCTGTTCGCTGGTACTGAAGCAAAGTGAGACAGAAGCAGCGGGGCAGTACCCCGTCCTCAGCTGCACCCTGGTGCAAGTCGCTGCCCTCCCTGGCTTCTTGCCGTGAGTCCCTTATGCACCCCGGCCCTAGCAGCAGACAGGAAACCACTGTGGTGGAGACTGCCCAGAGAGTTGTGCACCCTCCCACCACCCCACTAACTGCCCCAAGTATTTGCCCTTTGCATCTCTTTACCATGTCAGCCACCAGTATAGAAAATAGTCTCAGGGAGCCACTTTTTCATGCCATATACTGGAAAGCACCCTATTTTATAGCTAATAATCAGGGTGCTGTATGAGCGAAAGTACGCTTCAGTCACTGTAAACAGGCACAAGTAACCTCAGAGAAGCTTTCATAGCTTACTCCGGCTCAGGATCTTTCCCCATCTCCTCCCCTGGCCCCCAAATTTGCAGTCATTCAATGGAGTGCCTTGGGATTTGGGGTGAAAGATGCTAGAAGGTTGTCAGTCATCATTAGTATAATTATCAGACTTATACACTATGCATTATTTATTCCAAATATTTATTCATTATTGTGTTCCAGATTAATGATGTAAGCTACTTGAGGCAAATCTATTTCTTGTGGAAGTATTAGTGAGGAAAATTCTGAAGTAGAAAAAAACAAGCAAACAAACAAACAAATAAACAAACTTTGCCAAGTTCCTTCAAAGAAGGAGAGAGAGACAGAGAGAAAGAAAGAGAAGAAGAAAGTTTTTAAAAGATGATTGATCTTAAAGCTGTCAGATTGTATTATTGCCAGTAAGCAAGCCTCTTCTGGGAGCACAGATGTTGATCTAATATATTTGGTTCATGATCTAATTTAATTTCTTAGATCTCATCTTGGTAGACAGTAAATTTTCTTCCAGTTCTTTGGGGGAAAAATGAGAAAAAAATTCATAGCTGAAAAAGCTGTACACTCAAGATTTTTTAACTGAGTAAGCTCATCTATTATGTAATGTAAACTGATGCAGCTTTGTCAGAACCAATAGCACTATTTTGATTTCTATCTGTCAAGATTCAGTTTAGTATCAGTAACCTGGAAAATGGTATTGTGGTTTACAAAAAATCCATCTTATTTTTGCTATGAGTTGTTCTTAATATGATTTATTTTTATTATTACTAGCATTACAATGACAGCAGAAGATTGGGACCTAGTCATCCTATGTGCTGCACAAACTTGTAGCATAGCAGGAGGTAGGCTTTGACCAAGATGCAAAGACTAGAATTACCCTAAACAGATCATTGGTGCAAGCTGAAACAGAAGCAAGTGAAGCTAAATCATTTCTTCAGCCTCACAGGCACTTGAAACTTAATTCAGAGATGCATACTTCACTTTCTTTCCCACCCTATGTTGATGCTGGAAGCAGCTGATAGCGTCTTACACCCAGTTCTATCATGGTCTTAATGAAGGAGACTTAGAGCCCTGAGACTAGATCTGAGTATCTGAGACTTTCATGTCATAATTCCTTGGCTTCTTGCAGATCAGATAATTTATTTAACAGTTGTTATAACCATGCTATGGGAAATTCTACTTTTTAAAATCTCTTGTAAGAGCTTGCAAGTCATGGTGCCAAAACAGAACAAACAAGAGATCAAAGAAAGAGACAAAGGAGAGAAAGAACAACTTGCCCAGAGCTGTACATCAGTTTCCAAAGAAGTGAGGAGGCAGGTTAAGGATCTCTTCTCCAAAGTCTTTTACGTTGAATATTCCCATCTGTTTTCATTCTCTCTCCTGAAAGAAAAAAATTCTGGCTGGTCAGAAAATGCTCAACACAAGTCCCATCTTTTAACTTCCCTCCTTTCACTTATGCTTGAACAGCTTAACTCCCTCACCTCTTCTTTTTCTTTCCCCTGCGTTACACTTCAGTTTCAATTATGAAATCCTCAGCATGATTTTCCTGTACTGGTAGAACTATTCAAATGTCTTGTCAGAGGTTAAGCCCACATTGGAAAGTTAAGAAATGAAATAGTGGGGGGAAAAAAAACATATCCAAAACCCACATTCCCTAAGACACTTGAATGGCTGAGAAGCGTTTCTTTGAAATGAAAGTGCTGTTATATGGCAGAAAGCATAACTGTGCAGAACAAAACCAACTTTTTGGGGGGGCATTTACAAGGGACAAGAAAAGCTACAAAGCTAAGGGGTACAGGCTGACTGCCTGTGAAAAGCTGGTGTAGAGAGTTGTGCTGAACAACTATGTGAAATAACTAACAGTGACTAACTTTACTGTCGCTGCTAGTTTTTTAACAATGCTACACAGTCTTGAGCACCCTCCACTGCCTATCTATTTAAATATCTATAGGCAGAGCAGGCTATTGTCAGTTTTGGCGCTGCACCCAGGAAAAACAGTAATACCTAATGTATTTATTAAAAAGAAATATAAAGCATATGAGTAGCTAACATTGGTGTAATCTAATTGCTACCTCACAAATATAAAAAGACCCAATTATAACACTACGCTGACATTATAAAAGAATGGCAGACAATAGGATGAGAAGGTATATTAGGTTCTCACATGTGCAATAGAGAACATTTAATTGCATATAATTCCTACAATTTTAAGCTCAATAACTGCCATCTAATGCATATTTGTCAGAAAGGCATCCAGAATGCAAGACACCAAAACACAGAGAAGATGCCACTTTCCTTGGGTGCCCATTTCAGATTGTCTGTCCCTCCAGTTTCCACAGCCTAGTCCAAGCTGATCTGTTACTCCTCACCTAGGCAAGAGAAAAGTCATTGCTATGTCAGGGGGCAACACCAAGAAACAGATTCTCAGTTGTTGGAAATTACCATAACACAAGTCAGAGGAAATTTTCAATTGCTCAGGATCTGGTTCTTAAAAGAATATCAGTTGAAACTAGAGATTGGACCATGTTCCAGGTAAAGAACATGATGACCTTTAACATTCTCTGCAATTTAAAGTGATCAATACTAAGACCCAGTAGAACAGCATAAAAAGTGTTGTAAAAGCCAAAGCAATTTCAGTAATTCTTCAATAGCCTTTTTAATTAAAATACAGATGATGGTGTAGTGTTTCTTGATTCTTATGATATAAAAATGAGACCTGTACCAAGACTTTCAGAGACACACTGGAACTTTCTATATCTGACTTTCATAGTTATTGGAGCTAGTAAGTCAGCAAAACCAGTGTAATATTTCACTCCCTGTGTTTTAATTCTGCTGGAAAATCTATTCAATTCTCCTTTAAGATTTTGAGATTCTCCCACAAGAATCTGTCAGTGGTGAAAAGCATTGCTATTCAAAAGGAAAACACAGCACGTCCCTCTGATAAATATCAGAAAAGGCCCTTGGTGACAGTGATGCATTTATTTATTTATATATTTACTTTACATGAATGCATTCAAGAGCCTTCATATCATACAACACAGTATGCCAGCATCCCATGGAAGTTCACCTACTCTGGCCGTTCCCCTCACTGCTTGGCTCCGATGCCTCGCAAGCTGTCACTTTGAAATGTCCACATCACGTCACCTCTCAAAGACTCGAGCCCATGCACTACATAAGGTCTGTCCATGCGACTCTGCATTCCTGATCTTCCCAAAATTTAGATTTCAGCTGTCAGCTGAATGGTAAGCTTCTCATTGAAATGTCATTTCACGCACTGCTAAGTTTTCTCTTCTCCCCTGCCCTCTCCCTTTCACTAACAGAGCTGTTTTGAATCTAGATAGTCCTGATCTATATAACAAAAGGGTAACAAGACTTAAATGGAGTGTACTTTTCATCAGCTGCAGCAGGGACCTTCCGCGAGACAAATGCTGGATGCTAACTGATACCCAGGTTGCTTCTCTAAATACAATGGAGGGAACATGGTTCTTTTCCCACACATTTTCAAGCACAGATGTAGCTCCACTGGCTGCAGTAGCTACTTGCTAGCCTGGATTCATCCAGACCTTCTACTTTCAGACAACAGCTGTCACAAAGGCAAAATACATCCAATGTCAATCAAAATCAAGTGTGGGAAGAGAATCCCTGGCCAACAATTAGCCAGCTGGAAAACGCTGAAATAATCCCATGTAGAACATGCTAGATTTTAGATAAATTATTAGATATACTTCTTCTTCTACAGACTACAGAAGGAATTAAGGAATTAATTTACCCTGTCCTAAATGACTAAATTTAGGGTAGATTAATTTGGTCTTAATGGGACTATCTTTGTGAAAGCTGCTTTAATGGATCAGTGGGGCTTGCAAACTACACTTCTTCCTCAAATCCAAGTTGATTTAGGAGTTTTGCTTCCTTTATTGGTTCCATGATTCAAATATCTGTACACAGGAGTCTACTGCCATTTTAGATGTCCTGGGTACCTGAGCCCAAACAGGGCTGCCAGCTGTGCAGCAGGAACAAAAGGAGAGCCATGCTCTTTTAAAACAGCAGCTGGAGACCGTGTAGGGTCCCCTAACACATTTGCTAGATGCCTATGCTTAGGCACCTTGATCCCACACAGGTTGTTCAGAGAGCTGGTCTGTCCCAATACTTGCCAGCACTATCTAAAATGTCTTTTAGCCCAGAGTCCTGCCTTGTGAGCATTACATGAACTAACAGGAAACATGAAGTGGTGCCCAGGTTTCCAGGACAGAGATGACCAAGCTGGTCAGTATGTCCCATTCAGCACAGCTCCACTCTGACTTATCACTCAGGCTGGATAAAACTGAACTGCCCCAGTCTAGATCTGTGCCTGAGCTAATAATGAGCAAATTCAATTAAACTGCATTGGGATCTGGGCTCTCTCACATCCAACTAGCTCAGGTACTTCTTCATTGCTGAGGTAGATGCAATCATGAGTCAGAAATTAAATCTGGTTTCCTCTGTTGTATTCTTTATGCGATCATACAGTAAAGAGAAAATAAATATGTAAACTCCAGATTTAGTGCTTTCTCAAAAACACTGCTGTTCCTTTAATACGAATAGTAATTAACCAGGGGAATGACCACCAAGGACTGGGCATGTTAAAGTTAAGACAGGTTTATGAGATTTTTACTTAAAGACATAGCTTATCTTAAACACAAATTCAATCAGGGAAATCCTGTAGCAGCAGGAAACACTAACTGATCACGACAGTCTCTCTCCAGACTTACAAACCTATGAAATTCCCTGGCTTTGGGCCACTCCTGAATAACTTGCCCAAGATGACACAGGGGATTTGTTACAGACAGGCAGGGTTCCCCAGTCTGCACAGCTCCCGCACTAGCCTGGGCCCCACCATAGCCCTGCTCTGACACATCCCCAAGTTGCTTCAAGAGCAACTTTTGCTTGCCTTGACAGAGTTACTATGGCAGATGCCAAAAAGTGGTGCTCAATAATACATATTCTGGGGATCAGCATGACTTACACAGTTGCTAAATGTAGTCCCCCAGAAACTCATTTCCAGCTATTGATACCCAATTTTTTTTAAAATAAAATAACTTCAGAATACTGTGGTTTTATACTCCATAACCTAGAACCAAACGTCTTCCTAAAGTAAATGAACTAGAAGAGATGAAGAAGAAGGAAAAAACACATAACTTTGACATTAAAATTTTTTTTTTGACAAGCATTTTCTTATTTACCCCAAAGAAGAAAAATCTAGGAATACATTTTTTTCCCTGCTGGGTCAGCAAGACTACTGAATATTACATAAAGCAATACTGTAGGTTAAAGACTAAGGTTATTTGTGTCAAAAATGCTTTGACTTTGTGCTGCTGTTGCATTAAAAAACAAAGTAAGTTTTAAAACGAGCACCTTTCCCCTGTGGAGATTTGATTTGTTTCTTGATGTTCTGGGTCAGGGAGCAAAGAAACTAGAAGGTCAAAGAATCCAAAACAAACAAAACAAGAAGGGGTGTGGGGGGAAGAAAAATAGCACATGCAGTGTTGGAGTCTCAGTGCCCTCTGACCTGTGTTTATCATGTGTTCAACAAACATAGCAGATACTTGGAAGGAATCTATCCTTTGTAAACAGAGATAACGTGCCCAGAGGACTGTTTACACGGAAAATATGCAAAATTCTTACTGCAGTCTAAAAAAATGAGTTGTTCACTTTTCATAAAATATATAATTATTTTGGAAAATGCTCTATTTGGAGATTTTCTCATTCTGGTTTTCCATGGTCCTTCTGCTTGACTGCTTCCATAGATGATGGAGACAAATTTGTCTCCATTGGTCACTGAGAAGCTGCACCATTTCACACCAGAGAGGCATCTCTCATTTAATCCTCTTTACAGTTCTTTAAACCAGACTTTAATCCTAAAAGCTAGGGAAAGGTTATATTTCGGTTCTTTCCTGCGAGTGAAGTGCTTCACCGTCAAATCCCTCTTTCAAATGCTCTGCTACAAAAAGAAACCAGCCTGCCAGCAAATGGCAGCTCCTGGTTTCAAACTGTTGCTCCTTGCATGGAGCAGGTTGGCTCTTTCTGCTGTGCCACAGCTCTTCCCAATGCAAGGCAAAGCTCTTTGGGGAAGGGAGCCACCCTGTGCTCTCTCAACGAGGTAACACAGCAGACCCTGTGATAGGAACATCAAAACCTCACAACAGAAGCATGGGGATCTTTGCAACTGCTGCTATCCCTGAACACACAGTGCAGGAAGGGGACACCTCAGATGTTGATGAAAACCAAATTCCACAGTATGGTGTCAAATTTAATTTGTTGAGCCTCTCCTGCTTGCAGACTGTGGATCTCAGTCTAGTCCTCTTAGTGGTTACTTGTAGGAATATGGACTAACATCACCTGTAATGTGGCAGCATCTTTAATATTAAGTGCTTGGGCCCTGCAGCATGGAGGCATCCAACCCAGTATCTACATGCGGTAGCACCTCCCCAGCCAAAAGAGTGCAATGTCCCTTCTGTGTTTCTCATTTCAACCCTGTTGATCTTGAGCAGGACAACTGTCCGTGAGAAGGATAGGAGGGAAGAAGGGCTATAAAGTCAGAGGGCGGAAGGGCTATAAAGCCCATGACAGTTATATTACTGAGCAGTGTAGGAGGTACAAGAAGTAGAGAATGAAGTGTGGATGTGCCTTTGGGGCAACTTTATTCAGGACTGAAGAATTTAAATGCTTGCTGCTGGAAGTGGATGGCTTCTCACTTGGAAACAGCATTGATTAACATTCTGAGCAGCTCCTGCTGCCTGGGCGAAAGGTAGATAATCTCACCTTGAGCCTCTGAGTATTGTTGCTTTTCTGATTATTCTTCCACAGGGTCAGAAAGAAGTGATAATATTACAGTGCTGTTGGAGGATTTTCAGTTCAATTAAAAGGCAAGTCAACATTGATGTTCTTTCAACGTGACAATTACAATCAGACATTATATATTTATTTGTGTGTAAGTATTAGAAAACCCGAACCAAAAGAACCAATTCAATATTGTTTCTTATATAATGAATTAATTATATTCTTTTATTATAGATGAATATCTAGTTTGTGGTGATTTGTCAATCTGCTACTTGAAGGAATGACAGGGGAGTAAGAATCATAATCTGGTTTCTTGTTCTTGCACCCAAGGTGGGTGCATACGAAACGAAGATAGATGTGGGTATCTAACAGTCATGCTACCTGGCATAATGAAGCACGGAATGATGGCTTATCCATTTCTTTCCCATTTGTCTAGAAAAGAAGACCTGAATCCACCAAACACAGTGAAATAAGGAAATCAGCAGTCTAAAATGTAGGTATCTAATCCATATTAGTCACCTCAGCTTCTACTAGAGTCAAGACATAGAGATTATATTCTGAAGATGATTAATCCTAGCCTGAAAGAGATGTCTAGGACATCTATCTAGGACATTATCACACTCTCTCTCTTCCCTAACTATAGAGGAAACTTGGACAAGAAGGTCAAATTAGGTATGTATCATGTAGATAACTAAAGTTAGGTGAGATAAATGCTTGCCAGCTGACTCTTTATGGAGGTGGTCTCTCATTAGATGCACCTATTGCATTTAGCATAGTGGAATTCAGCCTCTATCATAGCACAGATGGCAAACACCAGTAATATTAATCAAAAACATTGCTAGTCCTTTATCTGGAGCATATATCTGGGCAACTGTGAAATACAACCTGCAGTATAACCAGCACCATTTCACCTATCTCTGAAACGCAATGACTTTTGCAGAGAAACACTGCAGCTATTTAACTGTGTTTGGAAACAGCCGGTGAAATAGAAGCAAGTCAGAACTCTTTACTTGCTTAAAGCTGCAATGGGAAGAGACAGAGATTGAAACAACACTGGAAAAACAGGGTGACTCAAACTAAAAGCTCACCTTGAAAGTAATCTGAACGATCCTCTTTGTTCAGTCAAAAGTGGTTGGGAATGAGATTCATCACCGGGATGAGAGCAGGTAAGACAGCAGTGTAATTATCACGTGGTTGTCATCTATAATATGGTTTTTGGACCTTGCACACACAGCAGATGAAGGCGTAGATGTTTATAAATCATTTGTGCTTCGTGAGTTCATGGGAGTAATCCTAAAGGATGCAGCGCTGATATTTACCTATGTCCATCCACTTAAGAACTGGTGATCCACTGGGGAGAACAAAAGAGGCAGATCAAAATCAGAAATGCCAAGCTGAGGCCCAGAAAGCCCATAGCACAATGTATTTATAGCACAATGCCTCTGGCCTCTTTAAGTCAGGAAAAAGCTATTCACAACACCACATTAGAACTAGTGTCATGCTCCTGAAGAAAGCCCATGAAAAGGCCACGCTGCAAAGCATGTTGAGCAGGAGCTAAGGCAGATCATGGGTCTAAAGAGGTGAACCATATGATTCTGCTTCCTTCCCCTTCTCCCCAACCACCATCATACAGCATTTCATACAGGTCCAGACAGGGAATACGAGCCACATCTGTTCAGTTTGGTGAAATCCGAAAGCCCCACACTGCTTGTGCAAAGCAGGGATACTGAGACTTCATCAAGGTCTGGCAGTGGGACTTCTGGATGTACAACACAAAAAGGCACAATGAGTGACTGAAGCATGAGTGTACATATGAGCTAGGACCTGGTGCAAGGACAGTCACAAGGCACTTTGTCCAACCAACAGCCATAGCTACATTGAGCTTTGTCATTCAAAATCCCAACTGTTTGACATGCTAGGGACACATTTCAATAGCTCCCAGGCTGGCTGTGAATGTTTCCAGCAAAAGCAGAATGTTTTCAGTAAAATATGCTAGTGGGAATCAAAAGCAGAGCTTAGAGTGAATCGTGTCTCAGGCCCTGCTGGATCTTCCCCAGGCCTGGGAACTTCATCGGGAGTGGGGCTAGTCTGAAAGTTGTATGGAAACAGTAACTGTTTCCCGCATGCACAATGAACTTAAAATTCCTATCAATTCTTTCCCTGGCTTAATGCTGAAGCAAGAATATCAATGCTTTTAATTGGTTCCAGTATCCCGGGGGCTCCTGGTGTGCAAGGAATACCTTGAGGAAATGCATACTGATCTAACACAAACAGTAAGCAAATCAAATAAATAAATAAATGCATTTTAAGACAAGTTCTTTGCACTGAGTGGTTTGCAGCCAGCTCCACCGTTAATATCAGGTTATGGCCTTTAGTAACATTCTGCATTTCAGAAATCTTCTAATGTGCACATCCATTGTCCTGCAACAAGTTAAGTTTCTTACCTACCTGCTTGTTATGTCTGTCAATCATGTGTGAAAACTGATGCCAGAAACTAATCTGACAACATTATATTCAATAACAGTGATAAGGATGAACTTTAAGGCTCAAAGGACTTTGGTGGCAGCAAACCATCCACAGACTGAATCCTAGCATTTCCTGTCATGCTAACTTTCATTAAACCTTTACCAGCAAAAGAAGAAGAAAGAACCCCAAAAAAATAGAAAGAAAATAATATTAAAATATGAACTTCTGACAAGTGTGAAAGCAAGTGTCTACTTGCACATAGGATTTTTTCAGAATCATGCAGACAGAGAGGAAGGTGGAGAAATTTAACTAGAGGATCTAATTCTCCATTTTTTATGCTCTCTTGACTCCTGTTCATATTCCTGGAAAGAAAAAGCTTGCTCTGTACTTGCAGAAAAAGTTAATACTAGTTTTCCTTTTTTTTTTTTTCCCCTGGACATTGCTTGAATTAGTCTACCAAGAAGTCCTTCTTTTGGCTCATTGCAGGTATACCCAGACTGGATTAATAGTGATGTTGAAGTTGCCTGCCCCAGACGCAGTGTGGGAAATCTGCTGTTCTGAAAGATGCCTTACTCTGAATTTGGGGAGTCTAAAGCGGCTAGGCCAAGCCAGCTCTCAGTAGGTGCTGGTAAGCATGTTGCACTCGGCATCACAGCCAATGTTACTAACCTCTGCTGGTACTTACTGGACAACTGGGCTGGCATGTGTATATCACCATAGTGCCATTAAATTTAGTGCTGATTTACACCTCCTTTCCATAAACCTGCACATACAGCCTCCTGTGATACAAGCTCAGATGCTGGAAGCAGTCTGGCTAATGTAGTTTACTGCCTATAGGACTTTAGCAACTCAGAGCTGATTGTGGCACTTCTCAGCAGGATGATGGAGGGTGTATACCCACCCTCATTTTCCCAGTGTCTTCACAGTTCCACGCAATTAGGACTGAGACTAAATTAAATTATTAAATTAAATTCATATTGAAATTTCTTTTCACTCCCCCACCCTGAAGAACAGTTGTGTTTAAATCAATAGCCAGACATTATTTCAGATACAGATATACAGTAGATTTTGACAGTGGTTTTAGCACCACCAATTGGTTTCAGTATTTTTTCCCCAACCAGTTACCGTATTGTCATCAGGCATTGGTTTCCTTAGTTTTCACTCTGGAGGAGAAAAATGTATGATAAAAGCATTAATCTGAAAAGATCTTAAATTGTGGGTTTGTGGGCACTCACTCAACAAACTTAAATTTTAACTAATATTGGATATGTGTCTGCATAAATCTGGCATGCAGCATTTTGAATACATACAAATAAATAATTACGTTTTTTTTTTTTTTTTTTTTTTTTCTGAGGGCTAATCTATCATTTACCTAAATCAATGCCTATTGATTTATGGATGATGTTTGTGTCTTTATGTACAACATCAGCTTGGACTGATCTCTTGGCTTTTCTTACTAGCTACACTAGTGTACCTTGAAAGATAATATGTTTTGTTCAAATATGTGCTGAAGGCAACAGCAATGCTGCTTTAACATGCACCATCACTTGCTCTTCCCACTCAGTATTTAAGACAATCTCTCTGCTTTAGACACTCATATAATTTAAATCTGACATGCACACAAGTTCAAAAAAACTGGCCTGGATAGAAGGATGGAACACATGGCAGACCCGGTGTGTTTGTAGCCTAGACAAAATTTTGGCCTTGGATTTCATGGAAAGGTTAGCAAAATGTCAACCTGTCACATCTTATTAACAGTAATAATAACAACTAACACTTGTGAAAGCAAATGCCATCTACGGCTCTTAAAGTTCTCAGCAAACATTCGCACACCAGCCTGAGAAAGGCAATGCTTTCCTTTTTAGCTAGGGAGAAACGGAGGCAGGAGGAGCAGAGAAATGGAGGAGGACTCCAGACAGTGCTCGGGAGCGACACCAGAGGCGCGAGGAGAGAGAACAGGGAACCCCACAGAGGAACATGCTGGAGCGGCCCAGGCAGAGCCAAGCACTACTGGAGAAGGATGGATAGGCTGTCTTGTTATTTTGTTGGGTTTTATTTTTGAATCAGATCCTGAACTGGTGTAAATCAGCACTAAATTTAATGGCATGATGGTGATATACACATGCCAGGCCAGTTGTCCAGTAAGTACCAGCAGAAGTTAGTAACAGATTGGCTGTGTGTTTATTTCTGGTCTACCTCATACCTTCCAAATGCTGCAGCTGTTCTTTGCTAAGAAAAATAAAAAGAAAAAAGAAAAAGAAAAAGAAAAAGAAAAAGAAAAAGAAAAAGAAAAAGAAAAAGAAAAAGAAAAAGAAAAAGAAAAAGAAGAGGGCCAACCAAAAACAAATCCAGCAATAACTTTCACTAACTTGACTCTAATTGAACTGTCGTGTGTGTAACCATTCTAGAGAAATGGTGATTCTTGCAATCAGCTAAAGGAAAGAGGCTGCAGGAAAAATAAGCCAGAGACACAGATAAGGAGATTTTATTCAGCTTTATTGGACAAGTTTTATTACACTGAGAAAACATAACATATCTAATCTCTTTGCAGCTGTTGCAGCCCTTCAGCCTTTATTACTTAAATCCTATTAGATATAAAATTGTTTCTATTTGTCAATGGCATGATATCTTCCTTTATTATTATTATTATTATTATCATCAGAGAGTCTTGCAAGTATGGCCATGAACATAATTTCTGGTCCATCTTCTTACCAATAGTTAAAGTTACCCTGTGATATTTGCCTGCTTAAATGGCCTACTTTTTCAAAAGGCCTGGAGAGCTGTGTGTGTTGTTCATATGCATACCGTGGCACTAAATAAAGAGCTCAGCAGCTAAAGAAAACTTCTGCAAAAAACCCACTATAGCTAATTATTTCTATTATGGGTGTTGAAATTGCAGTCATATTGGGCTCAGCTGTATACTTACCCATATCAAGACCTTGAAGCAAGGCCTTTCATCACAGTTCACAGGTCTTTCTGTCTGTCACTTGTAAAACTTTAACTCTACGTTTTTCATAGAAACATGAAGGACATTCTTTTTTTCAACAGAAGTTCCTAATATTGCAAATATATAATGTTGCTGCACTACCTCTTCCACCAGTATCTCTCTGGGTGGACAACATCTCCTGTGATTCATCAGATCATCAGATCCAGAGGAAAGCAGGATGAGAGTGGTACCCTGAGGGTACCACCAGGTCATAGTGCCCCCTGGGAAATGAAGTCTGCTGGCTCATGGGGAAGCACAATAGCACAGCATGCAACTGCACTTCCCACGAGGTACTCAGCTCTTGTTTCCACATGGACACTATTCCGTCTCTGAGGCAAAAGATTTTGTTTCCTGGGAAAAAAGATTTTTCACCTCACTGCCAAAGAAAATCATGACATAGCAGCATCAAAATTCTGTCACGCTGGTTTCAATAGATGTTTTTTGACCAGATGTTCCTTCCATGCCAGTAAACCCGACCAAAAAAAAGTAGGAGAAACAATAAGGCAAAGATGTCTTGCCCACAGACCTCCAGCAGACTAGGATATAACATTACCATCTCCCCAGACACAGTTGCTTGCTCCTGTCCACACCCAGCGCATCTTATTCATCCTGTTAGAAAGTGCACTTTCATTCTGAAAAAAACTAGCATTTGAGATTCTCAGTGCCGTAAAAGTTTAAAAAATGAATAAGACACTGATTCTGGATGCATAGCAATAAGGAGGGGGAGTTGTTTTCTCTTTTGCCAGTTGTTTTCTATTTATATTGTAAGGTCTCTCTCTTTTTATCAGTTTAATTTTCTTTTGTGTAATTTTGTTTTTATGGAACAGATTCATTCCTGCTGTACTTCTGGTAGAATTTAAAGAGAGAGAAAGACATCCCTTTGTGTCTTCGAGAAATAAACAAAACATTAAAACCTTTCTTGAAACTTTCATATTTAGATAATATTGATGATCTTTCTGTAGATTCTCTTTACTGACTATAATAGTCATGGTCAAGATGTGGCTCATGAACAGTTCGTGATTTACTTACGTATCAAATGTGCTGATTTTCTGGCTGCACATTTTAGTATTCTGGAGTGTGAGAGGCATTAATTCTCGACAGCAATATGTATGGAAATAAATAAAGTGAAAAGTTCAGGAGCTGGGAGCCACCGCCTCAAGCAGGAACAAGATACTGCATGTCAGCCGGTTTGTGGCAACTTGCTCCCAAGGGAGGCACAAGCTTCTGTCTCTTGCATTTCTCCTGCTGCACAGTGCAAATGAACTTTGTCGAGCCTGTGACCTAAGGACTAGAAAGCTGGGCAAACTTCCAAGGTGGGCAGCAGAGAACTGATAAGCTGAATGAGATAATAGACATAAGACTGGAGTCCTAGAATACATCCAGAAGCAATCATATCTTCTGATAGGATAAGAAAAATAGAGGCAGGGTAAGGATATATTTTGGAGAGGTGAAGGTGTATCACTGAAGAGTGAGAAAGGTGTGAAAAATGCAGTGATGGTCCTGATTTACAGGTCACAAGTGTACAGTGGGGGAGTTAGAAGTCTGGGGTGTTGGTTTTGGGGATGTAGGATGTGGGATAGGAGAGAAGGCGAAATGAGGGTCTCAGCCAAGTGAAGATTTTCCTGCATGGTGGAGTTGGGAAGTTTGGCCATCCATGAAACTTAGACTCTATATTCCAAAGCATCTTAGTAAATACATGTAAAATGACAGGCTGGAATGACTCACATCATAAGATTTATACTTTAAGCATGTCTTTTAGAGACCTATCAGATCAATGCCTACAGGTGCTATTTCTGATAGTCAAATTTAGTTTCAGAAATACAAGCCAAAGTGGCCTAGTTTTGGAGACAGGAAGTCCAAGGAGTGGCTACAGGAAGCCATGATAATGCAGTAACAGCTGGAATTGAACTGCTGAGGGAGGCAGATCTTTTCAAAACACATAGATCTGGTCTAAAAAAAAATTTTGGCATCTAAAAGAGGACTTGAATGCTTTCTAGCTTTCTAAGTGCTAAGCTATGACATACCAATAACTAGCAATCTAGTTCAGCAGCATCTGATCTCTTTAGATGATCTCTTTAGATGATCTCTCTGACATAGCAAGAAGTCAGCTCCCCTCACCTGGAGGGTGTCCTCACCAGCTGTAGGAATGGACAAAAAGGGGCAAATTCATCAAGATACATAAGGCCAAAGCAGCAACGTACTGAGGGGAGAATGTGACACTGTGGAGCAAAAATCAGAACACAACAAGTAGGAGAGGGTACTGGAGGGGACTGAGTCACACAGGGCATTTTCAGCATTATTTCTGTTCATATCCAACAAAACTTAATGTGAAGTGCATTAGCAATTTCTAGACCACTGAGTCTTCCTCATTTTCTCTCCATCTACCAGAGATGGGGCTGCTTGGTCTTGGGCTGATGCGTATTTTGCTTAGAGACCTAGGCAAGTGAAATCACATCAATGCAACCCACTCAAAAAGACAGTGCTCATTAAGAGTGGTTGTTACAACCAGAAAGTGTGAAGCATTGTGGCCTGAAGCCATTGTACCATTATAAAAAATGAGACAGCCTTTCTCGTACTAGAACTTCCAATGACTCAGTTTTGCTCTGTTCTGTGGTCGGGTGCACATACTAAAACTAGTTTCCAATTAATAAGCGATGAGCTTTTATTAGACACTTCAACACTGGAAACACGTTTTTAAAGCACACCTGAAATTTAATTATATAAATAGCTCTAAGCTCTAAAGGTGATAGGCAGTAACATGAAGTCACAATCTAGGCACAGAAAGAAGAAAAAACATCCAAGAGTCTTTCTGAGATTAAAAACAAGTATAGTAGGATGTTTTTAGATGGTTGATTTTTTTTGTCATTTTTTTTGGATAAAATGATAAAGGCATATTGTGTATTAGGAGCAAACAAATAAAACATTACATGGTATATACACACAATATCTGAGGCAGGAGACTTGAGGACTGCTTGAGGACTGGAGTTTCAGTCTTTGTGCTATCAAAATATAATATTTGTGCTTGATGTTTGGCACCTTACACTCAAAGTAATTGTATCATTCAGATTTTCAGAATCTAGAAGAAAAATGTGAACAGTACTCCAAGGATGTGGCACAATGTCAACTGTCCATAATTGGGACATTTAATAATTATATCATACTTAGCACAGACAAAATACAGTGCAAGGATTAACCAGAAAATCTTCATAACTCTCCTCTGAGACAGAAACTGTATCCCCATTTTGCAAACTGAGAACTAAAAAGAAAGCAAAATCTTTATCATTCTATAATAACTAGAACCAAATGATTATATTGTCAATCATTCATTCCAGCTTGCTTACGCAAAGTATAATGCAAGAATTAGAAATGGTTTATGCTAAAAAAAACCCTACAAAACTTCACTTCTCAACAAAAAAATGCTTTTCTCTTAGCTCTAGATTTTGGCTAGAAAATTTTGCTTGAAAGGGATATGTTATCAAAGAAATAATTATGGCCCCAGAATGCTACTGTGAATTTACAGAAATGAACCAAATTTAATACATTAAAATAACCTAATTAATTTAGTAAGATTTAATAGTAAAAAGTTTTGCTTATCTCTGGAGGATTTGCAAAACTGACAGGTGAGATTTAATTATCCACAACCAAGATTTTCAGGAAAGGACCAGTGTCATCTCCAGCTTTAGGAATTTATTCTGTTCATGAAACATTTCCGAGCACTGGTTCCCATGAAAGCTACTTCTAACAGTGAGCATCTCAATATAGATACTACCAAAGTGAGCCATTACTGTATCAATAWGAATTTTAGATGCAGAAGGACTTTTGAAACTATGCTCTTTGCAGCAGAGAATACTTCATCTTTCCTGTTTTTTTGTTATGACAGTGCATAGAAGACTAGCATAAAGCTGTGCTAGGTACTGCATATATTTCTAGTAAGTGGTAGGATGGCTTGAAATTGCTATGAAGCCTCATCTAAATCAGCACAGCTGCTGGCAAAGATTGTTTTACTGCACCTGGCTGTGTATTCCTGCCTCTTCCTTTGGCCCAGCCCTTGCTATGTCATCATATGGATCAGGGGACTCATGAACGTGCAGACTGGTTTTTTTAAGTTAGTTTTCAGCCAGACCCGCTCCCGGATCTGACTCATCCACACTGGCATTAGCTCTGGCAAAAAGGGGCAGAGGGAACAAACAGCCTGGGGTGGGAGAAAAAGCAGCACCACCTTTTTCAAGAGCAGCTTGGATTTAAACTGTGTTAAATTGATTGCAAAACTGCAGCCATTGTGTCTGCCCCCCAAATAATCAAAACCAGCAATACAGACAAAGGCAGCAGGGAAATGGATGTGGCCAACAGTAAAACGTCAGGTCCGTGATAGCTGAGAAAAGAAAACTATATCCCTCAGCTCTGTAATTCAGTCCTAATGAGGAGTCTGTATGAGGCAACTGGATATTAGATATTTGATTATTCATCAGTTAATCAAGACATAGGCAATTTCACTAATTTTTCAGCCAAAAGGGGTTGTGAAGCTATTACCATAAGCACACACGATAATGTTATGCACTGATTCAGAAATAGGGGCCTCCATGAACTCAATACAGAAAGGATTTGGCTAGCATTCAAGGCTATTCTTTCATGGTTTAGAAGTTTGCCAAACAAGACTGGACTTTCTGGAAAACAACTGTGCTATTTAATCCTTATTGTTCAAGCAAATGCCAAGAGATTTACTATCGCTCAATCTGACAATCACACAATTCCAGTTTTGTTCTTGTTATGTACCTATATGTATTTACATATATAAACATAAAAAAATACGTACTTAACTAGTCTTTTTCTCATTTTTTTCCTTTTTCATTTTCTAATCCAAGAAATTCATTTCTTGACTGTCTCACTGAAAGAAAGTTTTTCTGCACTGGTCATAGACTTCCCTGCTTTGGAGTGGATTGTATCTGAATTTAGCCAGCTTTATAAACTGCTGTGCACTTAATTAGACTCTCTAGCTGAGTAGAGTTTCATCAACATGTCAGCAAGGGATTTCATCACTAGGAATGGTGGAATAAATTACTGATGTGCTAACAAACTTGCATATCTGGTACAACAGCTTTGGAAGGACAGCCAGGAAATGCATAACAAACCCAGATTCTCCTACCTTTTTTTAATGCTGAGAGAACCAGGCTGGCTTGGATTTCCATATCATCTATTTAATCTGGTTTTGTTACACCTGTGATCCCCAATATGGCACACTCTGGAAGGCTTAAGACATTTACCTTCCTAACTCCTTTGCAGGGGGAAGACAGAAGCTCTGGGAGACTAAAGGCATTTCAGTTCTAGCTCTGGAGTGCAAGGTGTTACCCATCCACTGTCTGCTCAGCTTTCAGCCACAGGTCGTCACCTCAGATACAGACAGCATAAGGGAAGGTGTACCTATAGCTCCACTACCCAGTTCAGGGGACAGCGTATTAGCTTAAGCCACTCTTGAAGCTGGACTTATGCTAATGTGCCACAATGAAGTGTTCAAAATGCACGTATGCACTCACTTCTGCTGCTTCCACCAACGGAGGGTGGGAAGCAGGTGGGCACAGAGCACATATAAGGTCAGTGCTGCACTGGTTTGCTTCAGTGCACAGAAATCAGAGGTGTTAGGGCCATATTTTCCAACAAGAGAGTCCAGCTTGATTTTTATGTCTAATTTAATTTTATATCTGTGCACCTATTCAGTTTGTACATGTAGCTGTCTTGACTTGGTGTGCAAGCTCACTGGGACAGCACAAAAATTTGGTATATATTTGATCATACATTGTGCCGTGTGCATGGAGGAAGAAAAAGTGGAAGTATGGCAGTAAAGGTTGCTTGAGTAACCTTAACTCTGCCCATACATATGCATTGTAAGGCCCAATCTTGAGGGCCTTCATTAGAATTAAAATGGTGCACTGAGAATACAGATCCCAGATTTTAATCATCTGAACATATGTTACTTCTCATATAATATACTACCGGATGTTCCTGTTATATAGTAACAATGTTTTCATTAACATTTTCCCAGAAAATCTTGCTTCTTTGTTGGAGGAAATCCAATTGTTATGAAAAAATTTTGATTTTCTGCTGAAGGACATCTTTTCAACTTTGCCACATGAACAGAGGAACAAAATTTCAAGTATTTACCCAGGGTATTCTTTTCTTAATGAATTTTCACAGGCATATTTTGCTCATGCAAGGCAATATAAAGTGGTAAATGCAATCCACTCAAATATGCTGCTGCTAGGTAATCTCCAAAACGTGAAATACAAACCAGGTTAATTTGCCTTATGTCTTTCATATCAGCCCAACTCCTGAGTACTTTCAAGACTTTAGCGGCTGAACTTGAGGGCATAGCAGCAAGGAATGATTGTAAAACTGAAGTCTGCATCCACTTTACACACACACACACACACACACATATAGGAAGCCTTTCCTTGTAGAAAGAAAATAGATGATGAACTAAGAAGTGAACATGCCAACAAGCTAGAGGAGAAAATAGATTCATGGGAGGAGCCAAGTGTTGAACACACACTGGCAGAGAGTAATAAATAATGTGCCCTTTCATGCCAGAGATAATTATGGGGGGAGAATGGAAAGTGGTAGAGCACTGACTGACTTTCTCTCATGTAAGCTGGAGATTGGCAGTGACATGTTTCCCCTCAAAGATAACCAGATCAGCAAGGCAACATGGAGGGGAAATTTTATTCTCCACCATACAAGCGCCTTTCTGTGCTTGAATCCCAAAAGGCATTGCCATTTTTTCATCAGCAGAAAATATTCAAACTAGGGACAGTGCTTCCTGGATATAACACTTTGAAGAGCCCATCACCTTTACAGAAATTGAACTGACAAAAATTACATCACCTAGCAGAAAGCATCTGCTGCTTCCCTTGCACAGTATGGCAGCATTTAAACAGCAAGACTATTATCAGTTTAGGCTCCATAAGGAAAAGGCATTATTATATATACTTAACATTTCAGGAGGAACTAGTGTAATCAGACTGTGACTGCTCAGATTTCAGCTTTCCTTCTTTTGAAGTGTTCAAAATAGCAACAATTCAACAACCCCCAAATGACACTCTGTCTCTTCAGGAAGCATGAACCAGAATGATGATAGGGCCTCTGATAAGTCCTTTCCTTTGAAAGGGTCTGTCACTGGCATAAGAAATACTCTGCCATTCTTCTATCCCAGCTATTTGCACTGTAGATATGTGTGGGGATAATTTCACTTCAAACCCTGCAGCGGTTTCAAGCAAATAGAATGTACTGGCTGTGAATAGTTCCTTTATGTTCACCTCTCTTCATATTAACATTTAAATAATCTGGTCCCCTTGCTGGGTTAGATGGGAACTTTCTGACTAATGACCTAAGAGAAGTCTGAGAGCTTTCCCATTAGGTGGAGTGAGTCCCCATTACAAATACATCATTGAATACCCACATATGCAGGTGAGTGTGTTACCTAAAGGAGAAGTTCTCCTACCTTTCGTGTAAAAAAGCAGCAGATCAGCAATACCCATATCCACTGACATTGGTTCAGTCCTGAAATTCTCATGTCACCTCCTGAGGGCTGCTGGATTTGTCTGAAAGGTTTCTCCCGTCAAATATGTCCCAGTCTTGACCCTGCCTAGTTTGCAAAACCTGAGATCATTAAGTAGCATGGCTTCAGGCTTCTTTTGACTCTAAAATGTCTGCAGGGGGGAAGGTGATTTGAAAAAAGATCACTGAGCATCTTCTCTAAGTTATCCTCAAGACAAATTTGCAAATAAACTCTTTCTGAATGTTGATGAATGTTGATGAAAATATGCAGCACAACTAACTAGCACTAACAGGTTTGGGTAATGTAAAAATGCACGTTCATCTAGCTGGCAACTTTCTCCATTCTTTTTTGCCCAGACGTTAGTAGACTTTCAGAGGCTGATAAATGGAGACTGCTCAAAACTTCACCTCCCAAACTGGATGCTGCTTCTAAAATACAGCATTTGCAGTGGTAAAGGAGGTATGGGTTTCTCTTTCAAGAATTTGTCCAGTCTGTTTGAAGTCAGATAAAGGAATGATTTCCACAGTATCCATCAGCAGGGAGCTCCACAGCTTAGTTATCCCTTGTGTGAAGAATCACACCCTTCTTTGCTTTGAACTTGGCCTTCACTGTTTTCATTCGCTATTCCTTACTCCTTTTCCTCCCTATACCTGTTTCTCAAGAAAATCTGTCTACAATACATGACATAGCCATGCAAGAGGGGGATGAATTTTTGGGCTGAGTAACACAAGAAGAGACATTACAATGCTGCACCTGGGAAATTTGCCTCTTCCAGCCCTTCCAATTACTTGAGCTCTGAATTTTAAGCTTCATGAAGTATGACAAGTGACAGTCATACAGCTGATGTGCATCCCCAGGGCAATGGTGGTGATGCTCGTAGCGGTGACTGGTCTGGGAGCAGGAGAGAGGCTCTTGTGTGCCCTGTGAGCCTCTGAGATGTAGCCCAAGGTGCAGTGAAATGGGAGGCAGGAGCTGAGCATGCAGGACTCCAGTTCAAGGGAGGAGAAACTGTAGCGCTGCACACTTTGCAGGAGAAGCTCAGGCAGGAAATAGATATTTCTGAAAACAAGTGCAGAAGAGACAAATGACAAGTACTGCCAGAAACCTTTTTACAAGTTGATATCCTAGTCTTTCAGTCAGCTGGGCATAAAACATCCCCTTCACCAGCACAAAGTGCCAGACACTCCTTGTGGCTCTCGCTGAGCCTTAGACGTCATTCCCTGCGAGCTGAAGTGTGTCTGCCATTCTTCCTTTCTTCCCAGGTGGAGACCAGAATGATCTATGCATTTGTCATGGCCAGGATGGATCACCGTAGTTCACCATCTCCAGTTAGTTCAGAACGTATGGTCTGTCTCTGCCGCAGTTTAGGGCATGCTTCGTTATCAGCTCACTCTCTACCTTCCTCCACTGCCGATTCAGGGACTTGGTACCAAGTTGCAAAGCAATGAAAAGATTGGATCTCAGCTGATTTAGAGACTACATTTGAGTGTAGCCAAAGCTGCTGGTGTCCTTTGGGACAAAACAAATGGGAAAGCCTGGAACAGATTGCAAGTGCGTTATGGGTGATGGATTCCTAGCTGAGGGAGACGAGCACAGCAAAACCTCTAGAGGAAGTGAAAAAGCGACAGAGCTTGCACGCCTTCAGGAAGCATTGCAAAATGTTCCTCAGGTGATAAAGTCTTTCCGTTTCAGCAATATTCTTAACTTCCAGCTTAGCATCACCTGCAATCCCCTTCCCTCCTCCAAGATCTCATTCCAACTAGAAAGAGAAACGAAACTGAGACTGTGAAGCAGTGCTGTTGTCACAATTTACTTTGACAACATCTAGTGCATCCCATGATAGAGAGTGACCAGATACAAAAATAAAATTAATGTAGATCTGGCATAAGAAACTGCCATTAATTAAGTGAACTGATTCCATGATAAGAACAATTTCTTGTCACTTGTAACCCTTCCATAATGTTCCTGGCATTAGTAACCTGATCTAGCTGATGTGCGAGTACAGCACTGCCCTCTCCTGGGTGCTGCCTGCTCTTCACTCCCTCACAGCAACCAGCACAACCTTAGGAGTACCAGGAGGAAAAACTGGTTTTACCTAAGTATGAGCTACTTTCTCAGCAGACGTCTGGTCCTGGCGTGGGCTGTGCAAGATGCTCCAAATCTCTCTGTGCCCCTGCTCAAGATTGGTCCCAGAAATTCCCTCTGAGAAGCTAACAAAAGGACAATTTCTGTAGGCTCTTGCTTTCAGGTATGCCCTTTGGTTGCCTTCTGCACCTCCTGTCCCTGATGCCAGACTGTCCTTTGGCAGGACAGTCCTGGGCTGAATTTCTTGGTGGCACATGCATGTACCTGGGAGCACTTTGCTTTTCTGCATATGCTGTAGATGCTAGCGGAAAGCTTTTTGCTGGCCTACGCTATATCCTTCACCACCCTTACCCCTCCAGTCATACTCACCATGGCAAACATTCATAAAATCGATGACCAAGTCATCACTCAAAAACAAATGAATCACACCCAGATGAGAGATTTCAAGCAACAGCTTAACATGGGGAATTTAGGATTCCCCAATGATTCCTGGTAGCTAGGCTTGTTGTTGGCAGGGGTCTTCTGTTTGTTTTGAATGTATTCTCTCATCACTGACCCACTTCAGCCTTGCTCTGCAGATTTCTGGGAAATCTTGCTGAACAAGGCAAGAGATTTTCAGCAATATTTTGCTATCTTCTGTACTTGGCTGCTATCACATTTATTGTCTATTTTAAAATATCAGAGTTCAGAAAAGAAAAGTTCATGAAAGAAGGATAAGAGACATAGAAGACGGTCTGAAAAACAACCCAGCAGCTGTTCAGCCAATGTGCGCTGTATACAAATGTTGGAGTTTATTCCTATTTTCTTCCAAAACCCTAGCTTTCATCCAGTTTTACTGTCAAATGACAAACAGCAAGAAACAGCCACAACACCCCACCTCCAGCTGTGATAATTAATAACCTGTCAAGACAGGGATCTGGATGTCTCAGGAAATCTAATGTCTGGCTAGAGGTGATGAAAAATACTGAGAAATCAGACAGAGGAAAAAAATGCATGTTTAAGAAGTTATGCTCAATGGGGGAACAAAAGCTCTTAAAACAATCTCTTTCTCTATATATGCATATTTAAATGGAGTTAAATCTTGTTCAAGGAGTCTATTTTCAAAGTAAAATGAAATCTTTGGGGGAAGGTTTCTGTGTAATTGCAAACTATTCCCATGATTTCCTATTCACTTGTAAAGGCTGCTCAAAGGTCCTTATTCCTGCAAAATTCATTCTTTTCACTCATAACCAAAGCTCACTGAAGTTCACGGAGAGTCTTGGTGATTTTTGCAGGCTTCAGATTCTGAATGAAGCAGATTTCATTCATTTATATATTGAATAGTCTGTTTGCAAGTGGGTGAAAAGAGTTAATCCTGAAGTCCCCCCCCCCGTTCTTTACTTGAAGAGTGGATCCATCCCTTTAGCATTAGGGGACATAAATCCCATAATCAAGTCACACCAGTGACCTCTACATCTGGGTAATCACAGCCACTCGATGACCTACTTGTTGAATACCGAGACAACAAAATGTCTGTTTTGGTTGGACTAACACAGCTTTGTCTTTATTATTCTCCTCCTCACTTTCAGGCCCAGATGTCCCTGTTTTAATCCCTGTCGTCACCAGCCCATCAAAAGGGGCTGATTATGAAGTCTTCTTGCTGTGGAAGCTCAAAACTAGGTGGAGAACAGCATTCTCAAAACATTTAAAATCATTGCGGGTATTGAGCCGAATTAATCTATGAGGCCGTCAGTTGTGCAACTAGAAAGCTAGAAAATATGCAACTATATTTTTCAGCAAAATCAATATGACTGTTTTCTTTCAGGGATGTTGCATAAGAAAAGCAAAAAGTACCATTTTACTCATAGGAATATTCAGTTTGTAGGCACACTTTAAAGAAAACATACATACATACATACATATATATGTGTGTGTGTGTATAAAAACATACATGTACATATACATATACATATATATACATATACACATATATGCGTGTGTATATGAAGTCTTGCCATCAGTGGCAAGCCTTTTCTGCACACAAAAAAGAAGCTGAAATAGATCTATTATTTAGATTTGTTTCATCTGAGAGTCAAACACAGGCGTAGATGGGGGGAAGCAGCTTGTTGTAAAGCACCCAGCCCTCCACAGAAATATGGAGAGAACACAACAACTAATTGAAACTAGCAGGCAGCTTTGACTAAGTAGGTTGTGATTAGCAAACTGGAACTTAGCCAGGGCATCCTGGTCCACACCTTCCACTCCTCTTTGTCTTCATCCTCTCACAGAGCCAGACAGTAATCTACCTATATACAGGTCTAATATTTAACTCAGCTTTTCATTCCACTGAAAATAATTACATATGGAGAACACCTGTTAATCAACTGTGTTAATTTAAAAGGGGAAAAAAATCCAATTTAACTTTGCAACATGTTCCCATTAAGATGATATTACAAGTTTTAATTAATATCTTGATTAAATAGTATTATTCATAGTTCTGCTCCAGTCATTGAGATCAGGTCTTCATTGTGATATTGCTATTTTGACACACAGAGAAAAAACAACTTGTTAGGTATGGTTCTCCTCTTACTAAGGCAAATGTAAGTCAGAGTTAAGCTAATTGAAGCCACTGGTGTGATTAAACCAGTGGGGGTACAATCATTGTTTGCAGTTTGGCAAGGTGTACATTTATCTTGATGACAAATGCAAATAAAATATCCAAACGAGATTAACAATGAAAACTACCTGCAAACAACTAATAACATTATTTACTCAGGGAGCAATATCTGCAGTATGAACCTCACTTCAGTAGTGAGTCATCTGCAGCATTTGGCTTATGAACAACCAGATGAAATATTAATTTTCATCACAGTAACCCTACTGACGGTAATGTTTATTTTTACAATAGAAACACTTTTGCTGATTTCACCACAATTAGAGACAAGCAGAGGTCGTCCTTCAGGGTCTGTTTACTCCCAGACACCTTATTCACATTAACAGCCTTGATTTTCCAGAGAATGTCCTTGAAAGTCAGTGACGCAAGCAAGGAATGCAGACTTGCAAACTTAAAATCTGGACCCCACTGCCCTAATATGTGAGAAGACCCCTCTTCTCATTCCCCAGTGCTGGGATAGTCTTGGTGATATTTCTTTCAAGGCCCAACTCAGTGTCAGCTGAGAGAACACATAAATGGGGTCAGAGGCTGTCCCACATGGATATGAGGAGAACCTGTATATCCGGGGCTCTGTATGCATCATGAGGTCTGAAAGCATCAAAAAAGCCAGCACAGGTTGTCCATCGGCTGCCTGCAGGGAGTGGACGGGCTGTCTGCAAGACCCTCGTTTAGGCAAAATGCAGACGGATTGGGAAACTTCCYCTGCTCCTGAGGCGGGTCTTTGAAAGTGTTGCAGACAGAGCCCTGGGGTGCCTCGAGCCCGCTGCAATATCTGTGTGCGGGATGAGATTGGAGCGCAGGAGCCTCCTATTGCTGTGCTCATTCCGGGCACACATCCTTCCCCAGCGTGGCACCAAGCACATCCTGCAGCCGTGAAAATATTAAACAGGCAGAAAAGACTCAATTTCCTTCTGTCAGGGCTTTCAGTGCTGCTGACAAACAGTAGTAGATTGACATTTAAGTGGGAAAAGCTTGGCTTTGAAGCCTCAGAGGATCCTTGCCCTATTGCTTCTTGCTCGCTGGCTTTGTTCACATAAACCAGGCTGAAATACACTGCCAATCACAACTCAGGGTGAAAAATCCTCCACAGCATTAAGCCAGCTGGAGACACTTATTCTGACCTGCTCTCAGAGGAAACAGAGGCACTGGATGTGGAAAGAGAGAATATGTTGACTCCTGGTTTTGTTCCACTGCTCTCAAGAGGCTTAAGATAGACTTCAGAACGAAAAAAGGCTTTAAAACTGCTCAGTAAAGGTAAAAAATTGGTGATTATAGTATTACCAGCCAGACTTAGCCAAAAAAAAAAAATAAAAATAACCAAACAAATCGCAATACTGAAAAGTGTTCTCAGTGTTTAGTCACTTAACGTCTTTCAAATTTATTTTTAGCTGGGAAGGCAACTATGCAGTCAAGCACACTGGATTCACTAGTCTATTCCCCTCTGCAAAAAAGAAAAAGTGAAAAAAAAAAGAGAGAAATAAAAGAGGAAGAAGTAGAAGAAAAGCCTGATTTACCTAAGCCACTCCCAGAATGGAGGGAAAGAATGACAGGTATTCAAGGATGACAGGAGTCAGCAAAAACTCCTGAAAGGGGAATTTTGCTTGATTTCATACTGGAGATCTTGGGATGAATCCAAAAGGGGATTAATCTGGGCATGAAGTCCTCCAATTGAAAGTTAAAATCCGGAAAACTCCTAATCCTAAAGGAATTTAATCCTGTTGCTGCGGCAGTTTATGACCTCAGAAGTTACCCCCTTGGGTGAAACTTCTGCCTCGGCACAGTCACGGAAGGTTTTACAGACCTCAGCAGAGCAGTCCCAAACTACTGAAGGGATCCCAGAAATTTGTTGGCCTAAATCCCCCTGGATCTCAGTCATGTAGGCAGAGGCATACTGTGCTCTGATCCAATCAGAGCACATTTAATGCACGCTGACGGGATCAGGCTTTCATGAAATGTAACGCAAGAGTTCAAAACACATCAGTTAGTGCTCAGAAGATATAAAATGTATTTAACATTCTTTTGATATCTCTCCTGGTTTATACACCTTCAGGATTTGTGTTTTCTAGCACTTCTCCACAACCACAATACTCTCAAGCTCTCTTTTTTTTAGGAAAACCAATATGGTTTTGATGTACACGTATAACTTCGTAACAGAAGTTAAGAAAAATGTTCATGAATTTGAAGGAGGATTTCTTTATGAGTATTTAAAGAAGATCCAGTGAGACTTAGGGTGAACCCGTTGGATTTTTTTGTCCCAAAATGCCTTTCCTATGACCATGGCTTCCTCTACCAGAAAAATCACTGTTGCCTATTCATCCTTTCCTGATGAAGGAGGAAAGATCCAAATAAACACTTGATCAGAATAATTGCCACTATGTAGCCTTTGAATGAGAATGAAGGAAGTATTGGAAATGTTCATACACAGGATACCTGATTCTAAACTCTGTATCCTGCTTCCCTGCAACACTGATAATTAGTTTGAGAAAAAGCATTTACCTCACCTCAGGAAAGAGATTGTGTCATTTTTTGTTCAAGACTTCAGAAAACCTTTGCCCATCTTTATGCTTTTCTTCTGCCAGATAATTGTTTCATTCTGAGCACCTTAAATCAATTCAGCCTGTCAACTCTTCACAGACTCTTTCCACCCTAAATAATGGCTGCATTCTGCATTGGAAGCACCCTGGCAATATGAATGTTCAGTCTTCTTGCTGGCTATTTTTCCTTTTTTTGCCTCTCTATTCAAACTGCTGTGCCTGGTGAAATTTTTCTCTCTGTATTCTTCCTTTATTTAACACATTTAGCCAACTGGTCCGTGTTGTGTTTGGCTTTATTTCCCCCTGGATCAGGCTTTAAGATGTCCCAAGATTTCATTTCATTAAGCCTGCATCTCAGAAGTGCTTCATTCATATAATTAACCCTCTTGTAAAGACAAAGGTTCTTTCTTTTCTAGGAAAAAAAAAAAAAGGTGAGGATGTGTGTTAGAAGAACAGTCAACTTTGCAAACATAAAAGCTTCTTCTATTTGTTTGATGTCTTAGTTCCTTGTTGGACTTTCTCAGATGAAATACAAGAGGTTCTCATTATCATGTTGAGATGTCAGCTCTGAGAAAAAGGCTCTTGGGTTTTATGAAGAAATGTTGAGTGTCTAAACAGAGGGCTCAGTCACAGAATCACAGAATAATTGGGGTTGGAAGGGACCTCTGGAGATCATCTAACTCCAACCCCCTGCTCAAGCAGGGTCACCTAGAGCACGTTGTGCAGGATCACGTCCAGGCAGGTTTTGAATATCTCCAGAGAAGGAGACTCCACAGCTTCTCTGAGCAACCTGTTCCAGTGCTCTATCACCCTCAGTCCCCAGGCCCTGATTTGTTGTGACATTCAGAGACACACGGGGAGAGTTAGGAGTCCAGGAAAGGAATGCGGGAGATCGTCCCCATAACAAGGTGTCTAAACAATGAGCTTTGCCCACTGTTCAAAGCCTACACGCCATCTTCCATGTGTGATTAATAATCATGGATCTTTCTTGAGAGTGCAGAGCCCTTAATTAAAAAGGATCTGAGAACAAATTACTCCTTTCTTCCTGAATTGCACAAGCAGAGGAGAAGGAATAGTATTGGTATTGCCAATGGTATTTTAAGACAATAATTCAGCTGCTAGAGACTCACCCAAGAACTGGGATCGCTGTGTTAAATTCCCTCCTGGAACGTGATGAAATGTTATGGCAGTGCTATGCGGCAGGTCAGACTGGACAATACACACCAGTTAAGATTCTTTCCTTGCCTTAAAAATCTGCTTATTTCCTCATTACAGTTGAGGGAACTGCACTAAATCCATGAGGCTTTCCACATTTAAAAAGCAATTATTTGTGTCAAATTCCAAGGGTTAGAAAAATACCAGGAAAAGGCTGAAACATAAACATTCACAGCCTTCTGTTTGCCAAGCAGTTATAGAGTTTGTAAGGAAAACATTTTTTCACTCAGAAAAGTCAGGATTTTTTAGAAAACACTCACCATTTTACTTTGTTTTCAATTTTAATGATATTTTTTCAACTACCATTACTTTCAGTTAAGCATTCACAGAAATATTTGAGGAGGAACTCATTTTGTCATTCTTGCAAATATGCCCATCTCCAGAATACATTCTTTCACAAGTCTAAAGTTTTCATTTTTTTTATTCTCTGTCCATTTTCCTTTTTCCCCTGTCCATACACCACCTTCTTTTTACATTTCTGAGTACTGGGCAGTGAGGAAGGCAAGCCCTAAGCGCCAATTCATGACAACAAAGGATTCAAACCCCTATACATAACAGAATCAAAAGTGACTGCATAAGGCACAGAAAGTTATATTTACAAAAAGCTTTATATTTTAATAGCAGTCAATAAACTGTCTGTGTATCAAGTTTGTCCGTGTGGTTTCCATGCAGCCTTAAAGTGGCGTAGAAAGTAAAGACATACTGAAGTTGATATTTGAGGAATTATTTTGCTGTTACACAAATAGAAATAGAGGACAACTTAGTTTATATACAATGAGTTGGAACTGCAGAGCTAATAGAAAATTAAATAATAAATGAAATGTTATTTCTTTTTCCCTTGTGAAAATATATTACGACTTTGAATATACACATGGATCAGCTCTGTTAAGTAATGAATTGCCTTTTTTTCCCTGCAATAATTTTCAATCTAATAATCTTTGAATATCCAACCCATGTGCAACTATATTGATTATATTAACATTTATGCTTATTCGACAAAAATAAAATTTATTTAGCTTTTATCCTTGGAATAATTTTTCTCCAGTGCTAAGAAATGTAAAGCAACCAATACACACATAAATACATCAGAACAAAAGAGCTGGAGTTTCATTCCTTAGTAAAAGAATATAAAAAATTTTATTGACACAGTCCACTGTAAAATTCCAGGTATTTTCTGAGCAAATTCAAGAGAACACAAAGCAATCTTGAAATAATTTATTGGAAATAATTCTTATGTTTCTGCAAATATATAGGCAAATAGCAGCAATAATAATAATGCTGTCCTGTCAACTGTGGAACCTAAATTCCTTTATATAATTTATAGGTCCAAATAATTAATCCAAAAACTGTGAATCTTGAGCATTTTGAAAAGTGTTTTTCTATTCTATTTAATGTAGCATTTATAACTAACAAAGCTGCTAATACTACTACCTAGACTGTTGAAACAGTTTTAAAGTATCAGTGCTATTACTGACCATCAAATTTACATAGAAAGGTATAAAAAATCTCTCTTTTATAAGAGAGCAGCAGATATAGGAAATTATTTTAGATTAGACACACATTAATTATGCAATAGAGATTCTTGAAAGCGATTGTCTCACAAACTAATTTCTATGTTTTCAGTGAAATGGAAGCTAGAATGAAGGTGATTTTTTCAGTATGGTGTGCTGAGTGAAGAAAAACATAACAACATAGAAATAAAAAGATCCTTTATCGTTTGTGTTTGTTTTAGATACCACTTTAAATACTAATCTTTTGGTTGAAATAGGTTGACTTGAGACCTCCATTTGGGGGAAGTAGAAAACTGAGATGATTTCTCAGCTATGAAAAGGAATATTTCTCACACAGGTCAATCAAGAACATCATTATAAAATTACATAAATACTCAAATTAGGCCAACTCCCTTCTGGGAAATGGCACATTGTCTCAGGGGAGCTACCGCGCAGAATTAGGGCACATCCAGCCGCAAGGTGATCTCAGAATTGTTACAGAGCCTTTCTCCTTTCACGTAATTCATGCCAAAATTTGATCTCTTCCACACAACACAAAGCTAGAGAACTTGGTATAGCTACTTCAGGCTGACACTAACACAGTGAGACTAAACCATGTCTGTTGCTTTTTGCTGATGATACAAAACTGGGAGGAGTGGCCGATACACCAGAGGGCCGTGCTGCCGTTCAGAGAGACCTGGACAGGCTGGAGAGGTGGGCAGAGAGGAACCTCATGAAGTTCAACAAAGGGAAGTGCAGGGTCCTGCACCTGGGGAGGAATAACCCCATGCAGCAGTACAGGTTGGGGGTTGACCTGCTGGAAAGCAGCTGTGCGGAGAAGGACCTGGGAGTGCTGGTGGACACCAAGTTAAGCATGAGGCAGCAATGTGCCCTTGTGGCCAAGAAGGCCAATGGTGTCCTGGGGTGCATCAGGAAGAGTGTTGCCAGCAGGTGGAGGGAGGTGATTCTCCCCCTCTACTCAGCCCTGGTGAGGCCACATCTGGAGTACTGCGTCCAGTTCTGGGCTCCCCAGTACAAGAGGGATGTGGCACTACTGGAGCGAGTCCAGCGAAGGGCTACTAAGATGATTAGGGGACTGGAGCATCTCTCTTATGAGGAAAGGCTGAGAGAGCTGGGCCTGTTTAGCCTGGAGAAGAGAAGGCTGAGAAGAGATCTTATCAACGTGTACAAGTATCTGAAGGGAGGGTGTCGAGAGGATGGAGCCAGACTCTTTTCAGTGGTGCCGAGCGACAGGACGCAAGGCAACGGGCACAAACCGAAACACAGACGCTTCCATCTGAACATGAGGAAAAACTTTTTCACTGTGAGGGTGACAGAGCACTGGAACAGGTTGCCAGAGAGGTTGTGGAGTCTCCTTCTCTGGAGATATTCAAAACGTGCCTGGATGCAATCCTGTGCAATGTGCTCTAGGTGACCCTGCTTGAGCAGGGGGGTTGGACTAGATGATCTCCAGAGGTCCCTTCCAACCTCAGCGATTCTGTGATTCTGTGATTCTGTAATTCTGTGATTCTCCATGCAGCAGCGACCTCTCGGAGAGGAGTGGGTTTCATGGCCATGCAACTATCTTTTGGCATTTTCTGTGGGACCATGGAGGACCTTACTTGCCACAGCTCACACAATTGCCTTGGCAACCCTGTCCTAGGATGGCCTCTTAGTCATCACAAACTGATATCAAGTCATACCTATGAGTGTAGGTAGATTTCCAGTGCTTCATAATAAGTGTATTCAGGGAGGGTTGGGCCTGGAGCTTGTTTTTTTTTGCATTTAAAAGAAAGGCTAAAAGATATTTTTGTGCCCTGGCTGAGAAGGTTTTATGGACACTCTTTTTTGTGCACAGAAGCGGTTACATATAATTTAGAGAAATACATTGGAAAAGAGATACACAACCCTCAGAGATTTATAATTCAAACTTAATAGTAATTTGCATTCCTGTAGTGCTTAAGGATTCAAATAGTTTTAGAGACATGATTAAATTCAGGCTTGCAAAGCCTTTTGAGCTTGAAACATTAACAGAAACAATCATGTGAGATCGTTCATCATGGCTCAAATCCCCTTGCATCATGTGACTGAAGAAAATTATTGCTAGTTAAAGCAGGTCTGGGTTTTATCCCTTCTTTTACTCAAAAGCATAGAAGGGATTTTCTCAGAGTCCTTGGTGTGGGAMATATCTTGATTACAGTTGCACGCTGGTGTTTGGCATTGCCTTGGGACAACTTAATACTCAATGACTTTTAGCATTTGAGGGGAAAGGAAGGATGGAAAGAGGAAGAATTCTGCTCTGTTTCTCATTGGTTATCTTTTGGTAAAGAAAATTAGATAATGAACCCACTCACAGAGAGGAAACAAAACATACATCACCAAATCTTCAGACTCTAACTGGAGAAATGGGGGGAAAAAAGGAAGAGCGATACGGCTGCTTCTTCTACTTTTAGTATCACATTTGATACCACTTAAATACAACTGTATATTTAAGACAGGCTCCTGGAATAGACAATGGCTGGCTCATCCACGCTGATCAGATACCAATTGATTCTCCCTGACTGGAAGGATTCATTACCTGACTATCATTCAGGTTTCCTTTTTGCCACATGCTTTTGAATTTGTTTTCCTGCATCAAATCAGAATTTTTCCTGGCTCAGTTTGTGCAGTGCACTCAGATGCTTTCAGATAAATCCTCTAATAATTTGATTAAATGCATAAACATATTGCAGGACCTTCAGGAATTTGTTGCAGGAGGTCAGAGGCCAGCTTAAGGTAGTGTATAACTGTCAACAAGAAGCAGCAGCATAGCTGCCTTGAAAGAGAGAGATTGAGACTCAAAGCTTGCATGCCTCCAAGATAATCGGAGGTGCAGAAAAAGTCTCTTCAAGCAGCTGTTTTTTCCTTCCTTGGCCAGGCATCCCATGGCTGGATTATAATTAGCATTACAGCCATGGGAGATTTGGCAGATTCCACTGCAGCAGCATGAACTACAGCGGGCAACACCTTTGGGAACAAGGATATGTGGTTTTACCGCAATAGAGGGATAACAGAGCAACTTTCAGTGCCAGCTTACTCCGTATCTATTGCAAAGGTACAAGTGGTACAGAGCAAGTAGCACATAGTGGTGCAATAAGCATGGCAGAAAAGGCTGCAGGGAATCAAATCAAAGTCCTCATATCTAAGTGCGTTGTATATGCTTCCTGTCAGTCAAGAGCCCTAGTGTCTCTCAAACGCTAAATTGGCTGCATCCTCTCAACACTTCTCTGCAATATAGAGTTGTTATTCCTATTTTACAAGTACAATCAAGTACTATGTAAGCCACACAGAGCATCAAATTGAGACACCCAATTGTCTTTGTTATTTTGGTTTCAGGTAAGTGGGAACTGAAATTGAACTCAAATCTTCTGAGCCTCAACCCACTGTCTACCAGATCATCTTTCTTAACATCTTTTATTCTGTCTCAGACAGATGCAACTGAGGACATCTATGGCTTTCTCCAGACTGTCTGCTAAATAACTGACACCCAAAAAGAATGATCTGGCATGCATTGTTACAGACATGCCATTTCAGATTAGGTTTCTGATATCCTGAAAACAAATCACTATCATAGGGAATTCTTCCTCTCTCAAGGGAACGGTTCCATCTTGCATTTGTATATGGAACATGAAAGCAACATAAGTGATGCAGGTCACATCTGGAGGCATGCATACCTTTATGTCACTTCTTTCTCCTAGCTGTCTTTGGGATGCAATTGTGTATTATGCTCCCTCCCTTTTTCTCTTTTTTCTATTTGTAATTAGAGGGCAGAACAGATGGTAGTAGCTTACTTTAAAGCGATGTCTTTATTAAAACACTTCTCAGTGTGCTGCCTAACAATTGTGTGCAACAGCAAAGAAATTATACTAGTTATGGGCAAACCTCAGAAGGTTTCGAGGTTCACAGTTGAGAAACATCAATGTCTGAGATAATTTTTGAGACTAGTTCAAAATTTCAAAAGACAACAACTGGACTGAACGGTTTCTTGGGAACAACACCTGAGCTCTAAATTCAAAACCATGGCTTTAACCTGCCTCTGACACAAATTCCCTGTAATGTCTTTGGGAAGTCAAGCAGGACAACACTTTATTGCCAGCCATGTAAGTGTAAAAATCATGAGTCAGAATCTCTCCCTCAAGCTTCCGGCTTCCAGATTTGCAGTGGCTTAAACATTAGATCCCTGTGCAGAGGCAAAAAGGGAATATTATTTACTATTTGGTATCTGAAGCTTTAAAGAGCAACTACCTAAAAACTACCTAAAAACTGCCACCACAGGGCTTGTAAAAGAACTAAATCCAGCCTTAAATGCCAGTACATGCCAGTAGGAGAGGTACTGGCTTCTTGGCTTCTTTCTCTTTTATTCCTGTGCTTTATACCACATTATTTTGCCCTGATCTCCAACATTTCTTTCCTTTTGTCTCTTTCCACTCTGAACATCCACCTGCAATTCTCTCTTCTGTTCCCCAAGCTGTCTGATCGTGCTGAGGCACCAAGCTGAACTTCTGGTATCTCCCCAGCCTTCAGTCTCTGCAACCCTGAGCCACAGGGTGGCAATTATCTTCCACAAATGCATAGTTTTCTTACTGAAACCAAACGAGGTGACAGTCATCTGTATTAAGGCCAACCTCATTTCTTTATGCAAATAAGGAGTAGGGATCATCTTGAGGCCTTCAGCTCTTATGGCAGATAGCAGTCATTTTACAGAGGTGAATGACTGAATCAATTCCCCGCCCCTAACCCCCTCCCCCAAATTCACCCCTCCAAATCCTTATACTTGCTAAGAAAAGCCATACTGCATCTAGACTGTAAGAGCCCCTAGAGTCCTCACTCTGTATTTTCCCTAGATTTACCCCACTCTGGGTATATCCTCTTAGCAAGAGGTAGACCAGCTATTAAACAGATTAGCTACTCCTGAAGTAGGATGACAAGGAAGCAAATTATTTGCTCACATGAAGACTGCAATCATAGTGGAATCAGGAATTTAATCATGGTGCGCTCAGGAAAAGAGAGTCAAAGTTTGGAGTTGTCTTTTCTTTTACCATGTTAAAGTGTAAGGGGACAGTATAGACGGGGGTGAAATATAGTTCATCTCACAGAGGACTCCTCTCTAACACAGGTTACACTGGCCCTTTGAGTTAGGTGGCACCTCAGAACATGCCAATAGATGCATTAGTGTCATGCTGCTGTTAGGAAATTGTCTAATAACCTGAATAAAATGTGAGAATTGAGTGTCAAAAAAGTAGCAACCATAAATGTTCAGCAGGTATTTAAGTGCTTTTTTGGACCAGGGTCAAGGGACTCTAGGTATATGATGCACATTGAGGCATGATGAAAATCTGAACCAGTAACCATGGAAAACATAAAAGTGAGTATTTTAAAAGGCCCAGGCATTGTGTCATGTGGAAGTGACTTCCAGGTTTTATTTTTTCTTAAGAATCCAATGAGTAAGCAGGAATTGTTTCTACTGCTTTTTTTCTTTTTTTAACTTCACAGTAGTGTCAGTCCATAAGCAGACTGACTATGTCATAATAGTGTGGTTTCAGTAAATCAATACATACACCTCCATTTATCTTTATTGAGATAATCCGTTCTGAGATGATATCTGGTTCAGCTGGACTGCAGAAAGAATGACTGGGAGTAGAACAATAACTAGCTTCCTTGCTCCTCAAAACGGTTTAAATCCAGGAAATGATCTTTTATTGATCAGGCTATCCCCCCTTTCCCTCCCCCCCAAAAAAAACACACTCTCTGTTTTCTCCTGTAGTATAGCATGAGAAAAATGAACTGGGCACATTAATTGAAGGGCATGATTATAGTTATGCAGCTCTATGAAAAGAATCAACTGCATATTCCCTACTAGGAAAACACAAGAATTCCTTCTACCCAGAGAGTCACTGGCAATATCCTGTGATATTGAAAATGGTTGCTTTGGATTCTCAAACAGTTCATGATAAACCTGAAATACTGAGCAACTAAAAAGAATTAGATTCTCAGGTCATATTCTTCAGGTATGGGCTTTCGCTGAAACCACTCATTAGGACAAGATGCCTTCACACTAAGGCATGGGAGAGCAGTATTCCTTTATTTTGGAAACTGAAGTTTATCCAACATGTGACAAGGCTGCGGTTCTCTCATATATTTAAATGGACAGGCTTCCAATAAAGTGGCAGCAGGACGGAAAGGACTGCAGGAGGCAGGTGTCAGGAAGCAGGCTGAATAAATGAACATGTCAGGCTAGGGGTTTTCTATGCCTATACTAGAAACACAAATCTGGAGGGTCCCGCTGAAGTACCTCCTCACGAGGAACTGGCAAAATAAGTTACCTTCATATAGCTGCAGCCTATAGAAATACCTTCCACTGCTTACCTTCATATAGCTGTAGCCTATAGAAATACCTCCCAGCACCTGGTTTATTACAAAACAGAATAACTTTAAGCCAAAGAGCCTATAGCAGGCCCAGGACAACAGTAGGAGAGGTCACTGTTGTTGTCCCAGGACCTTGTAGGAGACCTTGTTAGCACAGACTATCTCCTGAGCTGTTTTGCTGCAATTCCAAAGATAATTCCCACTGTTCCATAATCCAGCCTAGACCTAGAGCTTCATTTGGTGACCCCAACTACTCACAGTCTCCCTTCTTGTCAGTAATTAAGAAAGAATTCCTGCACCAAAAGAATCTGGGTCTAAACAAAGAGAGACGCTTTTGGAAAAAAAGTTATTCTTCCCATTGTTCATGTGGGAGCTTAAGGGAGAGGGAAAATCACTCTGGGATTAGGGGCACTGTCATGCCCCTAATTCCTGATAAAGATGGAAAGTGAACCCAGCTGTCCTGAGCTTCAGTTCAGCATTTTAGCACAGAAGCATTCATCCTCACTGAAATGGTTTTGTAGCAATCTGCCCAAGCTAGTGTTTGAAGAGGAAACAAACTCCTCATCTTGTTTCGTGGCTCCAGTCACCAGACCACTAAGTTTTTCTTTAACATTTTATGATGTCTTTATTTCATTGTGTATGTTTTATCTCTATCTAATTGCATTTGTAAATTGCTTTATGCATCCCAAAGCACTTAGAAGACTGGAGATACCAATAAAATATAAGAGAATAAACTGGAGGAAATAATTACTGAAATATAGGATCCAATAACTTGAAAAATCAATGTAGAGAAACTGTTGAAGTGAAAGTGGCACCCTTGTACCTATTTAGGATGAGTCATCAGAGGCAAGTCAAATTGGAAGAACTGAAGAGAAAAATCTGTGTTTGAGTCATCTTTGCTAGAAATAATATCTTAGAACTTCCAGAGTCAACACTGAAGTACAGACAGATGTTCAAGCACAATAAAACCCAATTAATCTCATGAATAAACAAAAGAAAAATTATAAGCTGGCAAAAATAAAAGGGTCTCCTCCATTGACACTCAGCCTCCATAACATTTGCTCTCTTCACTTCTTCAGCACAGAAATACATTGTACTGTTAACTTTTAATGTGCTATTAACTCCTAGTAATATATTATAAGGACAACACCCCAGTCACTTGCCTCCCGAAAAATGTGATCTCCAAACCATGTTTCTGCAGCAAGTCTTATAAAGACTGGGGACAGTCTACAAGCAAACATACTTTGTATGTCCATTCCTCCCGCCTCCAGTTCTAGAAAGATGTTTTCTCGTCTATCTCAAAGAGAATCTGAATTCCAAACCTGTTCTTCTCCTAAGGTAGAATTCTGACTCCAGTGAAAACAAGGGCATAGCTCCTATTAATTTCAACAGAGTGTGACCTTCTACTCCTCAGCACAAGGCAAGTTCAGATTCAGTTATAAACTTTCATCCCTACAACAGGAAGCTCAGCCATGGGTCACACCTGAGCCTTACTACATCTTTAAAAGCTAGGAGCTGTGGATCAGACTTTTGCCCTGCAAAACCACATAAAACGGTTTACCACGTACAACAAATCTAAGAGATAGCAGGTGCCCAAAATTGAGGGGATATCACCACAATAACTAGGCTGAGAGCTGCTGAGAACCACGTTCTGATCATGAGGTGAGGAAAGGGATAGAAAAACATACAACAAAGAGGGGACTAGGAGAAATTGCCACCAAGATGGAAAGAGGGATGTGTTCGGTCTTACATCTAAAGAAAATGGACTTGACATTTGAGATTCTACAAAATGACAGCATGAGTTACTGCACATGTGCATTTTTCAGTCTGCAACATTATCCTCACAACTTTTACCAGATTATGTTTGCTAAGTAAGGTCAAGCATATTTGAGTACATGGAGGAGATGCAACATGGGAACCCATGTGTACAGCCAGAGCTGTCTGTATCATTTCTGCCCACCAGGGCTAAAGCAAGCCAGTATCTCCATAAAGCAGAGCTGTCGGAGGGGCCAGACTTCCAGGTCGCACATAGAAGAGGGAACCTGGATCTCAACAACTCCAGCGTTGTCTCAGCAGTATGTATTCATTCTGCTGCCAAGGCTTCCCTCCTGCTTGGATGTACATTATAACTGATGGAAACAAATGAAAGCTACCCAGTAAACATCATTTCCTCCTTGTCTTTAAAGCTTGGAGTCCCTCTCACTCCAATCGCTCTAAAATACACATGCTACCTCCCTGATATTCCTTTGAGGATGAGTGTTGCAGGTGTAACTGTGATACATTAATTTATAGCAAAGCTATGAGAACCAAACCATCTCTAAACATATACAAGTCAGCCTTGGGAAGGAGCACAGTTCCCCATAGCAGCAGGAAGCACTTTGTCCCTCTCATTTCACAGCTTTATACTGCTCTGTCAGAGTCCTACTTCGGCTACTGCAGAGGCCTCAAAATGATATCAAAGAGAAGAACAGCACCTTCCCAATGGATTAAGCATCTTACAGTATTGCTCTAAAAAATTTCAGAAGGGCTTTCTGATAAGACTGAACCATGGCACAATATGCCCTGTTTTAGTGAGATCTCCATTTCATGCTGTCTCTGCTTACTGTAAATCTCTAAAATTTGAGAGTTTCAGAGGGAATTTGCATTGACATCTCTAGGATAATTAGAAAACTTTAGGACAGAGAAGCAGTGGAATGAAATAAATGTCAGATCCTTTATCAGAGAAAGCAGATGTCTTGCAACTGGAATTCTTAGAAGAGAGATTATAGGCCTCAAAATGGAGGTGGAAGCTATTTTAGGTCAGAGGCCACCACCAGCTCCACAGAGAAGAATTTTGGGGGGGGGGGGGAAGAAGAGGCATTTTTCAAAATGAATACACTCAGTCATCAGTCCATGTTTCCCCTGAGGAGCTTACACTGCTCAAATGCTGTAGATGTGTCTAAACTTTAAGTAAACAGACTCCAAGGCTAAGGGAAGATCTGAGGATTTGATTATTAAGCACAGCTTCTTAGGCCTCTGCAAAGTATATGTACAAAATGCCTTTCAGACCTGAAGCATTTCGTAGATAGCTTTGCACAGGTGATAAGACTTACAGGAGGCAAAAGGACAGGGAGAATCAAACCAAAGTCTGTAGTTGAAAACAGTCCACATTTTGGTGCAGATCTGTGTAACTGCACTGATGGGTCAGCTCACAGCAGCAGCAGAACTGATTTTGCACAAACCATCCTTAAAGAGGGAGAGAAATAAAAACAGATTGCAACAAGGCAAATTTCAGTAGGATAAGGAAGTTATTTTTTTTTTTTTTTCCACCATGAAGGCGGTCAAATATTGGACCGGGGCCCAGAGAGCCTGTAGAATCTCCATTCTTGGAGATATTCAAAACTCAATTGGACAAAACTCTGAGCAACCTGACCGAGTGGGACCTGCTCTAAGCTGACACAAGATGGACTGGATGACCTCCATAGGCACCCTCCCACCTCCTAAATCATTCCCTAATCCTGTAAACCTCCTCAAAAATTCTGCACCTGCATTTTGTCCTAAATGTACCACATGTCCCCATCTTCCCACAAAAAGATGCTTCCTGGATTTGATGGAATACCCAAAGAAAGGAACGCAGAGGGTGTCAAGGGTATAAAAGATACCAAATTGTCTGATTATGACTGTTTCTGGCTACCTCTCTGGCTGCTTCAAAAGGAGAAGCTTTTTGGTTGGAAAGAACAGCATTTTGATAAGAATGATACAGCAGCTGGTGCATACAGAAACCCTCTTCTGAGACATTTAAACAGCCATTCCTTTTTAGTTTAGGAAAGAGGAAAAGAAAATCTCTGTAGAATCTCCATTTGTAGTTTCTCCTGATTCATTCATCAAAAAAAAAAAAAAAAAAAAAGTTAAGTTGATCAAGTCTGATTTGATTCACTAGAAGTAATGTATTTCTGTACTTTGATGCTAGGGTCTTCTGTGATAAGCTATCTGCTAATGCTTTGCTTTGGCCTTGGCTGGCATCCCAGCTGTAGGAATCTATATCTGTATCAAACTGAAGAAGCTTATTCACTTTTCCCTCATATTTTGTAAGTCAGAAATACTGTTAATAAAATAAAAGGTCAAATCAGCACTTAATTCATGTCAATGACGTTGTTTTAAAGTTGCTGCAAGCATGACCCAGTGCAGTCACGGCCATAAGGGAACCAAGACCATGAGAATATTGCAACTCAATGACAAATTCACTGGGGTCTTTTGAGTTCAGTTTTGTTTAGAATTTTCCAGAATTTACTATATTAAAGAAAGGCAATAAATCTTGCTTTGAATGAAAATTTGAATGTTTGTCATTCTTTGATACTTATTTGGGGTCTGAATTTGAAACAATGACTTTTCATTTCCTTTATACAACAGCTGATTGATTACAATCCTAGAACTTTACTTCCATGTTATTTATGGAGACCATGCTCTCTCTAACAATAAAAAAGTAAAGTAAAATTGCGAAGGTTAGTTACATAAATAATGAACCAACTTCCTCCTGGAAGATCTATACATTTCAGGCTTGAACTGTTTTTCTGCCAACACCTAATGTATAAGTTTGTGCTAATATGTTAGCTGGCAAAGGATCAAAAACCTTGAGTTTGTGACAGCTAAAATCATACATCTAAAGATTGCAGTGATGGTTGTTCTCATCTCTGTCTGGATGATTTTAAATTCTCATTATAGAAATTTTCAGAGGTAGGCACTAGAGTGAATGAGTGCAACTCTTTGTCTCCAGAATATCTTGAAGAGATCAACTAACATAATTTGGGGGAGGGGGGGAAAAAGACAGGTTAGACTGGCCACATTGCTTCAATTGTTTGTTAACTCAGTAGGAAGGACAGTACATTTCATTCTAACTCTGTCCAATATTCTAATCAGAGCAGACTTGTTTCTTTGTTATATTTTACAGTATCATCTTGTAAATCCTTCAAATGAGGAAGAACAGCTATAAGAGAGACTGATACACAAACAGAATTCAAAGGATTCTGCTGTAAGTGTTCCAGACCTGTTTTTATCCGCTGTGTTTTTGGTATTGTTCTTATTTAGATAAAAGTAACTGATTGGTGTGTGAGGCTGTTGCCCTACAGAATAACCTGTCAATCCTTCCCTGGTCTGAGAAACAAGAAAGAAAGGAGGAGGAGGAGTGTGAAAGACCTGCAAAAGTTTCATCACAAAAACCGCTGATGAAATGGCAACTATGGGGGAATGACCTAAACTGGGACAGTACGTACAGCCCACCTTAGATCTCAGGGTAGACAAAGAACCTCTAAAAGTAGAAATCTGTAGGCTCTGACATGCATTATAATCTGTACTACAAGCAATTGTTATATTAGCAACGCTTTAAGAAATCATCTCCTTTGATGTCTCATTTAAACATTTGTTTCATAGTTAGGTTGGAGGAACCCTGTAGAATCACTGACTAGAAGGAGCGCTGGGTTGGAACAAAGAAATCGTTTTCCCCTCTGAGGCACAACCAAATGTAGTTACATGCAGGAAACCCTTTCTGCTGGCAGATCCTGTAAGTTCCGTTCTGTCAGAAAGCAGTGGCTTCATTGCTTTTGTGATTTATGGCATGCTAGAACCGTCATTCATCTCTGGGTTGGATTTTGAGCATGACGTTTGCTGGAGCCTGAACACTCTTAAAAAGGTTAGGACCAGGTAAGTTGTGAAATGTTCTCTTCCTGGGAAATGGTGTTTTCTCTGAATTTCCCAGATAGAAATACGATCTATACACATACGCAAACACAATAATGCCAGTGCCTTTGGGAACCATCAGATTTATTATGCCTGTGTAAATCAACTGGAGAGTTCATGTGAAGGCAATCCCACATTTCCACGAATTGCCAGACTTGTACACAACTAATCTGCATGTGCTTAGAGAAGTGTCAACATACTACAGACATACTGGAGGCAGATGATGCACTGCTAGGTATCCAGGCACATTGCACAAATGACAAACTGTCTTGGATGAAGCTCCACTGTGGAAAATGATGATGATAATGGATCTCAGATATATAGTACCCCTTCTTCAACCCCGTACTCTAAACCCCAAACCTTGACCCCCTCACTTTCTCAGATCCTCTGCACTGAACACCTTCTGCCTGCTTCCCCACCATCTAAAATATGCACCAGCGTGCTGAAGAGATTGTGCACTTAAGTTTAGCATGCCCAGACCCATAACCACCATGGTCTGCAGCATCCCCAGGAGATGTAACTGAAGCCCTTGGCACAGCTTAGACTGGAATATGGATTCTTTGTTATTTAATTGCTAAAAACCCAAGAAATTATGGAGCATGTATGAACCAATTTCACAGAGAGGGCTAAGAGCACATCCCTGACAAATATCACTGTTTTGCTCCAAAGCACAGAAATATCAGCGCATTTTCAGAAGCAGAATGTGACCACTTCTTTTAACATGGGCCAATATATTTCTTCTTTTACTCATTCTCTGAATCAGTTGAATCCAAACAATTTAACTTTAAAAATCATACGGGTCACCATTCCTCTCTCCTGCAGTGCCTCCCTACCTCTCTCCCCAAAAGAAATTCAGTCTTAGATGTGCACCTACTGTAATTTTAGTTCTGTCACTTAAAGACAGGTAAAAACTCTTCATACTTGTAGGTTTTGTCCCATCTCTTAACTCACTCAGCCACAGTTTTGGTGTTCAAGATGTGGGCTCTGGTAAATAGAAAATTCATGTACTGGTGAGCAATTCAGTATCTGAAGCATACAAGAAAGATTGTTTTATAACATCCTTCAGATGTAAGCTCCTGGATTTTGTCTTGGAATTGTCACTGATTATGTTAGGCCTGCCTTAGGCCTATGTTTTGTTTTTTTTCTTTCTTCCTCTTCGGGCCTGGCATTATTACAACCCTGATAGAAGTTTTATTAGTTAACTATTTCTGTCCATATATATGAAAGACATTTGGAAAAGCAATAAATTCTTAGATCATACAGACAACCAAATAACCCTTATTCAAATACCAGAGGTTATAAACAGATGTCAACCATGCATGCATTCAGCAAGAGATAACCAGAGCTAATATCAAGGTCTGATATACCAAACTGCTTAGGTGCAGCAAAGTAATAATGATCCCACAGAGCAAATGGTAATACGTTAGAAAAGAGAAATATATTTATATATCTTAAAAGTCATGCTCCTTTTGAATTCCATAAAACTTCTTAATCATGTTGATCTTTGTTTCCTAACTAAATGAGCTTCTAGAGACTTTAAGATTCACAGACAAAACGGATTTGTTTCACGTGTCCCAATGACATAGACAGCTTTGGTGCCACTGCAAAGGGATGAAGGCATGAGAGACAATCACAGTCTTGATTTTCATCTCCTGCCATACTTTCTTAACAAAGGAATCATTTCATTACAGCACTTTCACCGAAATGCACAGAAGCTACCTTTTCAAAGATGAATGTAGCTTAACTATCTTTATCACCTCCTCTAACCTTTCAGCAATCACAAAGAGTACTGGTAAGCAGCCTTGAGGTAAGTTGGAGCAGAGCGACTTTGCACATTTGTTTTCTATAGACACATAGTTCCCAGCTAGATATCATGAAAATAACAAACATGGTTAGTCTAAGAAATCCGTTACTTGTAATGGATCGAAAACTCCTCAGGGCAGGGAAGTTCTTGAAACTACCCTTTTGATATTAGCCAGGGAAGCATGTTAACACTTATTGGCACGAAGACAAGACTTGAGCTTTCTTCAGTGAGTGACAAGCAGAGGGCAGTCTGTTAGACCCCTCTCATGCACGGACCTGTACTATTAACAAAAAGCTTTAGGCTTCACTTTGTAGCAGCTCTTAGGTCCTTAAAAGATGGAAAAAGAGGATACAGGCCAACACTCATACAGTCTGTATACTCAAATAAGCTCAGCTGAGAGCAAGTAGTTCCCCCAGATCCAAACATCAGCAAAGTAAAAATATGCTAAGGTCCGGTGTCCTGCAAGACATCTGTGTAAGTAATTGATGGACTTGTGGCCAGTTGGGAGTTATCCTGTCACAGTGTTAACACCTCACCAATGAGCCTCTGACAACACATCACACATTTGCCAAAAGTGGCTGAAATTAGCTGGCTCTGTTGTTCGACCCCAGTAGAAGACTGGCTTCCATTCCCGTCAGTACAGGGCTCTGTAGCCCCTTGACACCACTAAGTTACATAACTGTTTTCTCCAGAATAACCCAACCAGATAGCTACCAGACAATGAACTAGGATAAAAGCTGATTCTACAAAAAAAATGTAAACCTGTATTCAGTCTAACACATTATGGACATACACCAGAGGAAGGCAGTTTGAGAAGTGGGGGGAAGTAAGGGGATAGGAGGGTGTAGAGGAAAATAGAAGGAGAAAGGGCCTGTCCTAATAATACTAATAGACAACATAAGAACCCACACTCTGCTGCAGCAACGCACAAGAGCAGACACATCTCGCTGAACTGCAGTTTTGCTTACTTACAGTAGATGCTAAGCAAATATAGTGAACCCTGCAGTCTTTGAAGATAAAGTCACACACCAGGTAACCAGTGATGCGGTATTACATTATTCATGCTTTATAGCCTCATAGTAAGCTGGAATAGCTATTTACCCTCATTCTGGGGATTCCCGTGCCAACCTTCTCTAAGCACCATTTGGTGAGCGGATCAAAAGCAGTTTCTCCACTGGCTAGTCTGATTGGTGAGTAGTGAGTGTCCCCTCAGGCAGCAGCCCAGGTTACTGGAGCCCTGCTTCAACTGGAGGGTAACAAAGTGGGATGTGAACACATAAAAAGATGATTTACCTCTCCCAAAGTTTTGGAGCAAATTCTGCAGTGCTATGAACTAACATTATTCCATTGAACTATACAGATTTCCAGCAGGTGAACATCTGATTCATACGGAGTACTAGCTGAACTTTCAGAAAGTGCAATTTCCTAAATAAGAAGCATTTGTTCATATTAAATTCATCGATCTTTCATTAGATCCGTAGTGGTGATACAGACCATTTGATAACACTGAAAACCTAAATCTATGTGGCTTTGCTACTGCACATATTCACATACATATTTCTTCAGGTTATGAAAATCTCTCCAGTTCTGAAACCATCTGTCTTCCATCATTACAGGCCGACTACCTTGCCAGCTTTAATCTCTGGTCCTTCTCTACCGTTACAAGTCATTAATCAGTTACTTCCATCATCGTAGCCAGTGACGACCCTATCTATAATCATCTTCTATGACTCTTTGAAAGCTTGCTATCCACCAGTGTCAGTGCCACTTAGACAGGTTATAAAAATGTGCCAGTCTAAATGCCACACATATATTAATCACTTGCCAAGCTTCTGCTGTCACAGTTTGCTGAATTCTAGTTGTAGCTATGCCTCTCTTATGCAGGACAGTATTAATTGTAATAATATTACAACACTGCTCCTGAAGAGCTAGGATAAAGGAAATTAAAAGATAATTAATCCTGCAGTTCTATACCATTCTGTCTCAGCAGCTTGAAAACAAAGAGAATTCTTCTTTTTATTCTTGCTGTGCAAGAAAAGAGGAAGACAAACAAACATTTAATCTTGATAAGTTGAGCCAGTAATAGATTCATAGATTTGAGGCTAGGAGGGATCATTAGTTCATCAGGCTTGCCTTCCCATCTAACATGCCAGAAAACATCACCTCTTCCTGCTACATTGAGCCAAAAAAGGAAAAAAGAACCCTAATGTTTAACTAAAACACATTTTTACAAAGAGGCACCCAGTCTTTATTTGAAGGAGGGTCACTAGCTTTGCTGAGAAACAAAACAAAAAACAATTAACAGTGACACTGCAGCATACCCCATGCACAATACTCCAGACCTGCTTCATTTCCAGTTCCTGTTCCCAGCCCCGCTCCGTTCCTGTGGGTACGCATGCACAAACTCTTCCCCCGGACCTTGCCCCCTCTGCACATAGCTGAGCCTTCCTCTCCTCCACCTGCCCCTCTGCCCCTGTATCTGCCCTCCTCCACCTCTGCCCTTTTCCTTTCCTGCCCAAGACATTCCCAAAAGGAGGCTGGGATCTGACAGCACCAGGGCTGGGAAAGAAGAGGGCTGCATTAGGATCTGACCATTCTGCCTTCTAATTCCAGGGTGCTTTCGATTGCATCTAACAGGTCCCCTTCCAAACCTTTCTATTTTGAGAAAAATGTGATACTCGCTTAATTGTTTTCAAACAATAAAAGTTTATAAAACAGACAAACACAGCCCCTGTTAATAACCCTAGTCTGCAGACACCAAAATCTGCAAAATCTGCGATTTCCTCTGGTAGCTTCCAATGGCTTAATCTCTGTCACTGTTAAGTATTTATTTCTGTATTTTTATTTGAACTGGACTGGAATAAATTCCCTGTTATTCTTATCAGTTCTTATTAGTCTTTTCTTTTCTAGAATAAGTATAAAACTCCTGATGATATGAGAAGTTCACGTGGACACTATTAGAACTTTTTCAATTTTTAATAAATTATGTTGGGGAAAGAAGAAGGATTCCCTTTCTCTCCTTTGTCCCTCATAGTTTCAGTATCTTCCTTCTCCCTCATTTTTCCTGTGAGAAAAAAGTGGGAAAGGAAAGCTGAGGGAAAAACAAAAAATGGAGAAAATAAAAAACTGAAGTATAATATTCATGTTTGAGATCAACTCAGAATTTTCATAAAAAATATTTTTCGAAAATTTCTCTTTTCTAAGGAAAAAAATGTGTTGAAAAATCTTTTGGCATTACTTCTGGGACCTTGTGAAATTACTACTACCATTTCAGTGCTATTAGTTGCACAGCCATATATCATTCAGCACTCCTACCTGAATCTCCTCTGGCTGCCCTCAATACACAATTCCCAAATTACTTACACTGGTCAGCAAAAACACTTACAGTTCTGCTGCTTCCTATCTGTTTTCCTTCCTTATCCTATCGCCTTAGAGCAGCCTCGGACCCCACTCGGCAGCTCCCCCCATACCATGCATTTTGTTCCCATCTCCCTTTCACACAGGGCCTCTTGACTTGACTCCTCGGCTAGTGTTCAGTCTGTTTTGAAAGTGGAAGGCTTGTGTCTCCGGAAGCTTGTTGCATTAATTTATTAAGTGAATTAGAGGTAGTACCTAAATCCACCGCTCTCACAATTTATGGGAACAGTTAGGTAGACAGTTGTCATCCAAGCACACAGTAAAGGGAATGTTTTACAGTCTCGCCAGGAAGGTCACCTCCCTCAAAAACATTTTCCTTAGTTGATGCCATGCTGGACCATAATATCGCACCAACGAGGATGGACATCACTATCTTGGGACTGGAGAAGACACAAAAGGACCCTGAGCTCTAGCACAGACAGGAAAGCTTGCTTCATCTCTGTATTTTATTTTCGCAGAATCACAGAATCACAGAATCGCTGAGGTTGGAAGGGACCTCTGGAGATCATCTAGTCCAACCCCCCTGCTCAAGCAGGGTCACCTAGAGCACATTGCACAGGATTGCATCCAGGCACGTTTTGAATATCTCCAGAGAAGGAGACTCCACAACCTCTCTGGGCAACCTGTTCCAGTGCTCTGTCACCCTCACAGTGAAAAAGTTTTTCCTCATGTTCAGATGGAACTGTCTGTGTTTCAGTTTGTGCCCGTTGCCTCGCGTCCTGTCGCTCGGCACCACTGAAAAGAGTCTGGTCCCATCCTCTCGACACCCTCCCTTCAGATACTTGTACACGTTGATAAGATCTCTTCTCAGCCTTCTCTTCTCCAGGCTGAACAGGCCCAGCTCTCTCAGCCTTTCCTCATAAGAGAGATGCTCCAGTCCCCTAATCATCTTAGTAGCCCTTCGCTGGACTCGCTCCAGTAGTGCCACATCCCTCTTGTACTGGGGAGCCCAGAACTGGACGCAGTACTCCAGATGTGGCCTCACCAGGGCTGAGTAGAGGGGGAGAATCACCTCTCTCGACCTGCTGGCAACACTCTTCCTGATGCACCCCAGGACACCATTGGCCTTCTTGGCCACAAGGGCACATTGCTGCCTCATGCTTAACTTGGTGTCCACCAGCACTCCCAGGTCCTTCTCCGCAGAGCTGCTTTCCAGCAGGTCAACCCCCAACCTGTACTGCTGCATGGGGTTATTCCTCCCCAGGTGCAGGACCCTGCACTTCCCTTTGTTGAACTTCATGAGGTTCCTCTCTGCCCACCTCTCCAGCCTGTCCAGGTCTCTCTGAACGGCAGCACAGCCCTCTGGTGTATTGGCCACTCCTCCCAGTTTTGTATCATCAGCAAACTTGCTGAGGGTGCACTCTGTCCCTTCATCCAGGTCATTGATGAAGAAGTTGAACAAGACTGCACCCAGGACTGACCCCTGGGGGACACCGCTAGCTACAGGCCTCCAACTAGACTCTGCACCGCTGATCACAACTCTCTGAGCTCTGCCATTCAGCCAGTTCTCAATCCACCTCACTGTCCACTCATCTAACTCACACTTCCATTTCATTTATTTGTTTAAATCACAGAGCATTTAGTGAGGTGTTGTCCCCGAAGGCCTTGTCTTTACAGGGCCATTCAGATTAAAAAAATATATATCCAAATTCAACAAAACTTAATTTCTTTGGCTTCCAAAGTAAATTATGTTAAACCAAGTTAAAATGGCTTTAATCCTCTTTCAGAGTATTATTTACAGGCTTAATATAAGCTAGTAATCCACTTTAAAATTAAGTTTTACATGATCTCAAAGGAACCGTCCTCAGTATTCCTTCACAGACACATCCTTACTACTTTACATGCAATATTTAGTCCAGTGAAGTATTAACAGCAATATAGGTGATACCAATAGCTGAATCCAATTTTTGGGGGGAAACCTTATTTTCTGTGAAGTGCTCATTCTGAAATACTGATTTGGTCAGAAACAGTTTTGTTGATTAAACTAGCGCAAGAGAAAGTACTGTATAAAAGTATTTCAAAATGCTGATTATGCACCTTAAATATGATGCCACATTCATAAATCTTACAAGGACAACTCAGTTTGACACGCGGGGAAAAATGATGTTATTATCACAAAAAATATTGTGTGAAAATATCGAGATATTGTTGATTATTAAAATGTATTTCAGAGCTTTGAGAACCATGTACATTAACTGTCATTATTAGTGATTGTCTTCGTACTGCTATGAAGGCACACAGCATAAAAATAAAGTCTACACTGCAGAGTGTGGGCTTAAATCCAACAGTTACAGCAGTCCTAGCTTGCCTGGTTGAATAGTTATGTGTTTTGCATTAATAAAGCTGCCAGCTGACATGGGTTAAAGTACCTTAAATTACTAAATAACTGGGCCAGCATTTGACCCCAAACAATGTCGATGAATCACAGGTTCATTTACTTATGTTTCAGTAACATACTGAAGGCCTTTTCATGTCCTTTTTGAGCCAGTTGCTCAACCTTGGACAGCAGTCTGCAGAGACCAGGCGGGTGTTTGTGGCTGGCTGGGAGATGGAGGGTGCTGAGAAAGCCTACGTTCAGGGGGGGACCCGGGAAGACCAAGGTCCTTGAGTCCTGTGTAGCTGGGATGAGGCCAGCCGTGGTGCTAACCAGGACTTGCTTCTTGGGCATAAAATGAAAAGGGAGCGTTCTCACAAAGAACAGAAGTCACCCTAGACCCAGGACCCAATTTTGCAATTATGAGTAAGATATAATCACTATAAAAGACTATATTTGACCTTTATTGTTCCCCCCCACCCTCACACTGACCACTGAGCTGCGTTTGTGAGGTTATACACCTTTACAGAACACTTAGTTGAATAAAAAAAAAAAAAAAATCAAATCTGTCTTCGCCTGAAAATCTTACTGTTTCAAAGTTATATTTTCATGCCAAATTGGCAAGAAGGCCAATACAACTCAGGAATGTGGGAAAAAAATGATTTGATAAAACCAGTCTGCAAAGATTTGACATTTCAAAAAGGAATTCATTTTAAAATACCTCTCATGCAGGATTATTTTTCCTTTTATTTCATAACTTATAATATTATATATTACTGACATACCATTTCAAGACATGATACAGTAATAGATATTTAATGACTACAGTAGTTGAATTGCTCTATTATTGTATTTAAAACTATTAAACGAAGCTGCTTCATAGTACAGAATGAAACATCTTTTTCTAATTTAGACATCAAAATAAGTCATTCCTGTGGCAATGAAGTGATTTATTCTCCTGAAGAATGTCATAATTGTGGAGATTTTTTTGAGAAGACTTATTACCAAAGTTTTGTTTTTAATAGAAAATTATTTGGTGAACAATAGCTAACCAAAGTACATTTCAATGATTCTCTCATTCAAAACAAAAGTCCTGAATGAAAATTCTTAAATGTATTTTATGAAGTGTTCGTAAAAATACTTGTATACCAGTCTGTCTTTAAATATGATAAAAACATTATTCCTCTTGGGACTCCATTTACATCAATATAGGATTTAATCCTATACAATATCCTGAAAAGTATACACCATGTTATACTAGCTGACTGTCTGGCCCTCAAGGTCAAATTTAATTGCTATAGGAAAGCATTTCCCATTAATTCTATTACTGTTTGTGCCTGTGCCAAAGTGGAGTTTGCTGTATGGAAGTTATTAGAGGATTAAGTCATTGATATCAGAATATTCATCTTCTTAGAAGAATTGAAAGATATTAGATTTAGAGTAGACTTTATGGTAATTTATGAAGTGATAGAATAACTTGCATGTCTACTTATTTTGAATAATTGCATAAAATATCACTCTAATTACTGGAATAAATTAGTCCTATGTTGTCTATACAACCTTTATTTTTCTATTAACATTTTGTCTTATAATTTATAGGCTTAATCATATTGCTGAGGAGAAGTAAAAAGCTGAAACAGTGTTAAAGGAGAGGAGGAACTGTCAAGTCTGAATGATGACATGAGGAAGCACTTTGTATAGGCGCAGCACTTCGCTAGATAATACAATGCACTCTAAGAATAGCACCTTCCTGGCACTGTGGGGATCTTGGGGGACAGAAGAGGTACATTCTTTTAGATGAGGAAAGCCTCAGCCATGCAAAGCTTCAAATTTTACCCAGGATATTCACTTCCCGATTTTAAGAACTATCAGGGTCAAAATTTTACCACCATGGAAGTTGAGGATACTTTATTTTAAATGAAATAAATTACTTCCCTGTGAAAGGTGAGAGAAGCCATAACATAGTCACTATATCATGAACTACAACTACGGGAAAAGACATAGCATACAATATAGCTTATAGCAAAATAGCAAGAGTCGCCCTGGTGAGAACACGAGGCAAGCTTGGGCCTGTCCAGAGTCTATGCAAAGGCAAAGATCACCAGATAATTAAAGGCTCTTGACTTTTTTCCCCCCTGAGATTAATACATATTTCTGAGTGGGAAAAGACTTGTGAGAGGTGGTTAGGAAATAGGATTTCCTGTTCTGCAGTAACTCTGACATGACATGCAGAAAAAAGAGAGTTCTGAACTGGGATTTGGGATTAAAAGTTTTTTTTTTTTTTAATTATTGATGTTATTTGAAATGAAACACCCACCCCCCACCACCAAGATTTCACTCTGGAAACACCAAAGCATGGTAGTGTAATACTAAAAATCTTTTCTGTAGAAAGTATCTCCACTACCTCCAATATGTGACCAAGCCAGGATTTGACATACCAAGCTACTTTCTAGCTTGATCAGAGAAAACAATCTAATGACATTCCATACTTTCAACATTTTTTTCTTTTATGAAAAATGCACTGAATTAAAAAAATAAATAAATCATATGCAGCTGTGGGGCTTCCTGCCTGTTAAACATGTTCCCTGCATTGCTAGTGCTGCTGTTTCCGTGAAAGGTGCACATTACTGAGACAGAAAAAACCCTTAATTTTTAATGAAAAAGAAAAGGGTTCATGTTTTATAAAGCCCTGCTTTTTTCTCCAAGAAGCTATTCTCTTTCTGAATCAGAATAATTATCTTGTTCCCTTGGTCCTGTGCTCAGGGTCTTTGATTCACCTCCACAGTTAGCAAGAGGAAGCTTGTGAACTAAACTGAAAGCAGAACCTAAAGGTAGAGAAACATACATTAAAATGCTGCCGGTCAAAACAGTTGTTTTCCTGTTCCCTGCAAACTAGTCCTGCAGTGAGCAATATCTTCTTACAGTGAGACAAATGAAGTCAAGTAAAGTGCCAAGCTAAAATTCTCCAGGAGAAAGGACAGAAAACATGTATAATGTATCCCTAACGATAACTTCCCATTTGCAGTTGAACTTGGTTTTCAAGGGTAATAGAACTGGATCTGAAAATGCTGACATTACATCATATAGACCCAGTGTAAAAGAAATACGGTTTTAAAAACATACAAACCATAATGGGTTACACTGATGATTTATTCTAGCAGAGATTCTTGTCTTCAACAGTATCTGCTAGTGGTGATTTCAATATGTATAAATGTACAAAGGACAAACTTGCCTTCCCTTGGATTTCTCTTTTAAGGGCACTGCACAGAAGCAGAGTTTCAGCTACCTAGACTATAACACTGTCTGGACATTTTAATAGAAGCTGAAGTTAAAAAAACATTTCTTTTTGACAACATAAAAGCATTGCATGTTCTATCTTCAGACATTACCAATGTTGCTTCAGTGGCTGGATTTCAGAAGATCTTCTCATTCCTTCTGCCAACAAATATTTAAGAAGCAGTCAGCCTATTTTTAGCTGAAATTTAAGAAGCTGTACTAGAAACTAGTAAGAATTCCCCAAACAACCTAAACTATTTTGAAATTAGAAGCCATGCCTGTTGTTCATGCTTTAACTCCTACTTCTTCAAGTCATGTTCTTTTGCAAAATGACTAGCACCCCTTACAAAAGAAGGACAACTCTGAGTATCTAGTCTCTGGGTTGCAGATGAAAAAACAGAAACCTGACCACATGACAGAAGCTGGAAGAGCAGAACCTCCTGGGTTTCTAACAACAAAGCTGCTCTTGATTAGTATTACATTACAGAACTCCTACAGAGTGTGGAGGTCCTTCTCTTGTTCATAATCACCTTTGGTCTCAAGAGAAGCAGGTCATCCATGACTGGATGAAGCTGCACTCATTATAACCCTCCAGACTGGGATTCTCAGCAAGTGAAGACTGATGCTGCCCCCATTGACTCCAAAGGGCAGCTGGCTTGGTGCTGTGCCCATTCACAGCACCTGGAGATCTGGCTCTATGAACTCAACATTTCTGGGACATATCCTTCTTTCTGAACATGCTACTGATGTCTGTAGCATTAGGTCACAACCAGTTTCCCTGAGAGTTCAGATTTATCATTCTGAGCCAGATATTTTGCTAGATAATATACAGATATTGCACATGATATTAGCTGGAAGGCCATGCAATTAATGATGAGTTAGTTAATTAATGGTGAATGTTGTAGCAGGTGGCAATCCTATTCCAGCTGCTCTAGCCACCTGCTAATAGCTTCATGTTAGCTTGACTGCCCTGTACCTAAGCACTGGGAGAATGCTATCTCAAACTGCAATTAAAGAGATGTCCTTTGACTGCAGTCCCTTTACAGGAGAGAGAAGGGCATAAAGCACCACTCCAAATTCCAAAATGCTTCTTTTTACAGGAACACTTTGTAAATTTTGCATTAGCACTTCAATGAGGAAAAAACTCACCTATCGGTCATTTGCATTTCTATCAATAAATGTGTAATTTGAACATAGGTATTTCCTTTTATAGGAGTGCATATACGTATTAATGGGAACACTACATATAACAGGGACAAAGAGAAATGCCAAAAAATATCCTTGTGTGTCCAGTGTATGAACCCATTAAGTAATAAGGCATGTGTTGAAGGTGTATATCTGCAATGCTGGTCTCTCTGATCTATCTGATGGATAAGCCTATCTATTGAAGATCTCTGGGGTTAAGATCATGGAGACATTCATCTACAGCTTTAGGACACACAACTTATAGGATGTAAACTCCAAATTTGCCATTAAAAATCTTGTCCTGAAAAGTCTTCACTAAAGCTACGGCACTTCCTTCCTCCAGGGACTGTGGCTGAACAACAGTGGGAGCCCCTGTAAACGTGGCTGACATGACTAGATCTCTAGACACAAAGGGAGACTGCAGCACAGCACAATTAACTCATTTTATACATACAAAGAAATTGTTCAAACAGCTGTGCTCAACTGCAGCAACCTTGTGTGTCAGATGATGAAAAAAATTCAACAAGATACCACCCACAGAACCAGACCTGTCTCCTTACTCCTCCTTCCTTCCAGGAATACTATTGAAACAAAAATTTGAAACTAGTGGTAGGAAAGACCATCTCCATCCCTCAGTAAAAGATGTTTGAGTATTTACCAAATGCCTTTCTTTTGATCAGATGTAGATATGATCGCACATTTATCACTCCTCTCTGAAATTTCCGGACTAGATACTTAATAGGTCGCAGTCAGCCGCCATGCATAAAGATTAGTTTGTTCTGTGTCATTGGATAGTTTATCATAAGAAAAGAATAATAATTCAAACAATTCTGCTCACTAGGTTGGGTTGCTTTTTTTTCCTTGCTTGTTTTTAGATGGAAATTGATTTTTAAGACTTAGCACTTTTCTGCCTTTTTTTTTTTTCAAAACAAAAACATTTCTTGCATGTGCAGAAATCTGTAGGACTCCTCCTCAGCAGGAAAGAAAAGGGTCAAAGAAAGACAGGATAGAAAAAAAAAATGTCAAGGTGTATCACATCACAGTCATTTTTTATTTTTTTCTCTTCATTTTGGTCAAAACTGAAAGTTTTGAGGACCAGTAGAACATATTCATTAATTTGGAAATGAAAAAATGACTACTGTGATCTACTTTTTGATCTGCTGAACAGAACAGACTATGGAATTTAATTGGAAAAAAAAAATCTACAAGCAGTTCATATTTTCCCCTGAAGTTAGAATACACATTTTAGAAAGCCATCCATTTTTATATATAAAGATTTCAGATAACATAGAGCTCACTGCATTTTTAAGTATGCTTTTCCAATAGACAGCTATCTTTCATTGTGAAACAGCACACCCTATTTCTAATAAGAATGTCTCTGCCTTCTCTTCCAGCTATTGGATTTCATTATGCCTTGCTCTGATAAATTGAAAATCCTTCTGTCACTGTTATTTCATTTGTCATTGCTGAGGCATCCTGTTCTATCTCATGTGCGCTGTAAGAGGAACGTATCAGTTAGATGTGAGGGAGAAAATGCAGTAACCACTCACCACACTGCACCACAGCTCATCCCTGATGAATTTAAATGACCAGCCACCAGAAAAGCACGTTAAAAAAAAAAAAAGTCCTTGAAAAAGCAGTCATTTCAGTGATACGGTAATTAAGATAAACACTTAAAGGAAAGTAGTATCCAAATTTTATGAAAGCACAAGACCTTGTCTGATTCCTCTAAATTTCAAAGTTAGAGCATGACTGTAGATTGAAGAGACTGTATTTCTTGACAGAGAGGTATATATATAATGAAAACTGAGATATTTCAATAGCTCAATAGCACAGAATCCACATACTCCTGGATTTCCGACAGGTGTTTTAATGTTTATGTTATAATGTGATCCTGTAGGTTACTAAACAAGTCTCAAAGATTTAGAGAAGTTAAGATTTTTAATAGATTGAGAAGGAATGTTTTCTTAGATTAACTTTTCATTGGGTCATGATGATTCACCGTCATCAACCCTCTTCTCCCACATGAAAGGCCATACAGACAAAAAAAAGAATTTAAAAATTTTAATTGCAATCTTGGAGTATTGTGCTGATATAATTAGCAAATGCATTTGACAGAAAATTAAACAGATGGATTATATTAATAGTAATGTTAAAACAGGAAGGCTAGAATTCCCCCACAGTTCTTCACTGTTAGGCTGAACATGGAAGAAAATGGTAGTACAATGTCAACAATTATTCAGCATGACAAGTAGAAAATTGCTTTTTTATTTGACATCACTCAGCAATCTTAAAGGTTCATGGCTTAAGTCAGTTATTAAGAGTATTATCCATATTAAGCCATACAGCTGTCAAATATGGCTGCCTATCAAAGTTTCTTCTAAAGCAGGGACAGCCAGCTGTACTGCATACAGAATTTCAATGGAAAAATGCCCTTAATAAGCCCCAAGAGTTCAACTGTGCTTTCTTCAAGGCTGAAAAAAGAACATTGGAGAATTACTGAAACCATAGCCAGAGGCTGCCAAAAGGCAAAGTTGGAATGTTTGAATCACACTGAAGAACAGGGGGGTGAGAAAACTTTAGCAAATCAGCATAATCCATTGTTAAGTCACTGTCACACAGGTAGCATGAAGGCCAGAAAAGAAGGACTACAAATGGCATGGGCATGCTATAACTGTGAAAGACAGCTGAAGTTGTTCAAGGCCTACTGGTGTCCACAAGCTCAGAAGCCCTGACATTTCCAGAGCAGATCATTCATTCCTGTTCATCTCCTCCTCTCTCCAATGAGCCATCGCTCCCTCTCTCGTGCTCTCAAAGTGAGATGCCCGGATCACTCCCTTTGGTCTTTGCCATCACGACTGAATCCCCAAACCTGTAACATTTGGGATCTTCTAGACTTTCTCCACAGACATCTTAACAACTCCTGTGTGCTGGGACAGCACCAGGATGCCCCTTGTATGAATCTTGTTTCCTAAGCTATCAGGGAATAGCAATACACAGGATAGTAGTTTTCTACACTTTTGTCAAACTGTCAGATGACTAAACAAGAAAGAAGAGTGTTCTAGTCTACTGTTCTCATTAAAGAAAAGACAGGTTGACCTCAGTCTTTAAGTATTTAGAAGGCATGAGCCAGCTGGCCCATAAGGACATGCAAACTGGCTGCCCAATTTATCCATACGTTGTTCTGAGCCAGCCTCATGGTGACCTGTTTTAAACCAAATATGTAAAGGATATGGGAGAACCTCAAAGATACTTTAACGATGGGGACTGCAGAACATGTGGGAAGCTGGAATGACTATGATGCAGAGAGAGAGGACATAGGAAAAAAATATGTAGGAAAAAAGGCTTCATTTGTTCAGATGTCCACTGTTGTGTTTTGGGGTCTTAGTACAGAAATAGGAGCTCAGTGTGTTTAGAGCTTCACAAAGTTTAAGGTCAGAAGGACTATCCAACAACTGAGTACTTCTTCATGATTATTACTAGACTTTAAATGTTATCCAAACACTTACTGATGAGTCTAATAACTTAAATATTATTACAGCATTGCAGTCCACTGAGGACTAAATTCCTGTATTTCATAGTCAGAAACCAAAAATTTAAATCACGCCCAAAGCCACTGTAGTAGTCTGGAGTTGACTGAGCGATATATGTCAAAGTTTGCTGCTGATAAAAATTTTGGGGGGGATAATGAAGAAGAGGGGAAACTGCGTGGAACTGATGAAGGACCTTATGATTATGCCATGAAGTGACAGCTGAAACTTAGTGTTTATCAGTGTAAAGTGAGGGTAAAACAGTCCTATCTTCACTTATAAAATAATAGGCTCCGAAATGACCAGCACCAGCTGAGTAACAGCTGTTCACCTGGGCAATCAGTTAAGTTGAAAGGTCCCTAGTCTGGAAGCAGTTAACAGAGCAGAAGCCTGGCTTTCTCTGCAAACAGCAAACTGCCTTGTTAACTGCTGAAGTCCCTGTCAGCCCCTTCTTTTGGTCTTCACACTGTAGACTAGAACCGTGAATGGTAATCTAGATGCAGCTTCACAGTTCTGTCCTCAGAGACGAGATCAATTCCTTTTTTCTACAGAATACTATCTTTTTTACTTTGAAGATTGCATTAGCCTTTAAGTTCTGTAGCAGAACCTACAATGCATCCCTCCCTCCCTGATTTATTATTTCCGAAGTTTATCTATTGTTCTCCTGTAAATGTAAGTACAGCCCAAATTCTTTGTTCTCAGGTATATCATCTCTGTGCTTAACCTCCCCCCCCCCCCACAAAAAAAAGCAAAAAACACTTATTATTTTAACATAAACTTTGGCAAATCTGTGATCTGTCAATTGGGCAAATCAGATCACCCTTCACAAGGTCCTTTCCTCCTCTTTTCTTGCTACCTTGTCAGTCACAATACTGTCCTTTGCCATTCCACCAAGGGTAAAAATCAAGTAGTCAGCAAGATTAAAGAGAAAAGAAATTAGAAATACAGTACCTGAAAAGAGGAGATAAAAGAAGGAGCCAGCTAGCTATTTCCCAAGTATGTCAGAGAAAAGTCAAGTTTATCTTATTGTTTTGGAGAAAACATTGGAAGAAACACTGAACCAGTTGTGTTAAAGGAAAGGAAACTTCTCATGCTGTACAGAGCAAATCAGAAGTCCTAACTTTTGGGTTCTGCATTTCCACTGCAGTTTGTTATAAACTGATAAAAGGCAGTTATCTGACAATTGCAAGACAAGTGACTTGCCTAGGCAATACATAGCTGACTGGGAAGGATTTTGTGTCTAGGAGGCATGAGGTGAGATTTACCAGTTGCTATGCATAAGAAATGTGGCCACTGCACTCATTAATTCCTGAACACACTTTATTTTAATGCTTACAGGGTGGTGCGACATTTAGGTCACCTTTCGTCTGAAGTTGGCATTTGCCTCACAATTAGATTAATGAACACTCAGGGAAAGCTCAACAAATGCTAGAATCCAGTGCAATTGAATACACTTTGGTGTCCATTAACAGGCTATGTTTTGTCAGGAGAAAATGACTGTTTCATTGGTGGCAATAGGAGAGAGAGTGTGCTGCTGTCTACCAGGAATTTTCCTTTGCTTTTCTGCCTGGAGACAACATTTTTCCCATGCCCCCTTCCTACGCTCCACGCAATGGCAAAATTATCACACTTTGGAGGGTGTCTCTTTCCTGAAGTGACTCAAGAGAGCCATTGAGCTCCCAGGTCTGTGACCCTGATTGATTCCACCCAACTTTAGTTAGTAGTGTAGCTTTCCTATACTCTCTATATAGAAGATGACTTGTACCTCTAGAGAGGGAATCAGCTGCCTCAGATCCAAACAGCCAGTTTAAAGGTGGCTATCTTTCATTAATAACCATCTATGGAGCCACAGGTGATTCAGCTCTTACCTTACACTCCCTAGTTTGAGAGGATGAATCTTGATCTACACGTTCAGACTGAAAGGGCCAGAATTTCCCATCAAGTATTCTGAAGGAAGTAGTATTTCAAATTGCAAATCCCGCATGCTTTTCATGGAATCAACTGAGTTAATGGCAATACAATACCTACAGAAAATTAACTGTAGTAACATAGTACTGAGAGGAACTATCAACTCATCAGACCTCTCTCAGAAACATGCATGGCTTTAGAATAGATATTGAAAGAGAGAATATCTTGAAAAAAGAGAGAGAGAAATGAAAAACATGATAAAAAGCCCTGTGGATTTTAAGGTAAATTATGTCAAAATAACATACACTTTTACCTGATAAAGTCCTTGATTTTTCTGGGTAGGATAAATCTACTGCTTCTTTTTTCCATCTAGAATCCACCAATGCTTTTTTCTGTCTAGATTCTGATGAGACATTTTATTTGGTGCAGTAAATATATTTCTAGATAAGATGAAGAAGAGGAGAGTTGTGACACAGGAAAGGGGGCAATTAAAGAAAAAATGACTCCCCATCTTATGACAATGAGAGATACAGGTTCTTATAGCAAGTAGGAGTGATGTGCTAACACAGCCCCAACCTATCTGGGGGGATTGTATAGCTACATGGCCAATCTGCATCACATGGTGTGAAAGTATATGTGGCATAAAATGGTACAGCTGGAGGCGGAGGTGACAGACAGACACTTTTCCTTTCCAGCTCCCCAGTAAAGCTAGGCCTGCATATGCTGACTGAATGTTCTCATGATCCGAAACTGAGAGGCATTAATACACTCTGAGTGAAATATAATACCATAAAGTGCAAGGTCATACTCATAGGGATTAATAACAGGACTTTCTGATCTATGCCAGTGTCTCATCAATTGGAAAAAACAGAGGGGAAAGACCCTATGTGTATTGTCAATCAGAGGATGACAGTGGGCCATTAATCTGGTGTGACTATGAAAAAGGCAAATGCACTCCTAGGATGTATAAGATGAGGTATTTCCAGAAGTGATACAGTGGTACTAAAGGCATAGTACAAGGCCTCAGCCAGAATATTGCACATAATTCTGACCACGTGTATTCGAAAGAAATTTGTTCAAATGGTAACAGATGAAAAGTTCAGCTACCACGATACACGCGGAAAGTAGAAACCATTGTATGAGTAGTGACTGAAAGAGCTCACCTTGAATAGTTAGGAAAGCAGAGACAGCACAGCTCTCCTCAGATACACCAAAGGACTGAAAGGTAAAAGAACTTTGAAAGATCAGGGTTGCTGCTGGCCAGGGAATAATCCAGCACAGCCTGGCCTTAATGAAAACCAGATGGAAAATTAGGAAAAAGCCTGTATCCACCAGAGGAATGAGGTTCTGGAACAGACTCCTTGAAAAAGCATCAAGGGAAAAACTCACTCATTTCAAGGTGGAACATAGTCAGTAAAAGGTATCACATGAAGCTGTGAGATCATGATATGGGGGATAGATCCCATCCAGTCTTACACTACCATGAAGCTTTATATGGTTCTGGCTTCTTCCTATCAAAATCATTAAAGAAGTTGCAGAATGACATGAAGTATCAGACTCGATTCCCTAAGAATCCAGGTTAAAAAGCAATTATGTGATTCTTGAAAATCTTTCCACAGAGCTCAGTATAGGGCAAAGTTAATGGAACGGAGACTGTTTGCCCAACATGATTGATCAGAATGGCTGGATTCCACTAAGGTCTCTTATCACATTGCTAGATATAATTGGAGAAATCACTTTTCTTCTCTGTGTTTCAACACCTATTTAAAAAACAATAACATCAGATAATAACATTTAACCCTGGTAAGAGTGATAACAAACAGTGATATGTAAGAACTAGGATGTATTTTATTAGCTGACCTTAGAACAATTTTTTTTTTTCTGGTTCCCCCACAAAAATCTTCTTGTAAAGAGGGCTTAAATTTGCACTGGGGGGGGGGAGGGTGGTAAGTGTTCAAAAATTGGATAAATTAATATTGCCAGAGTCATGATAATTAAGCCATGCTTCACTTAATTATGTATTTAAAAATAGAATTAACTGAGTATATTACCATATGTTCTAAAAATGCATTGTATAGAATTGTGCACTAAATTAGCAATATATTATGCAACTAAGTTGCAACTTAGTAATGCAATTAAGTTAGCTTTCTTAGGAGAAGAAAGGGTTTTTTAATTCTTCTGTCTTCCGATGATAGCTTAAAAAGTAACCATGCTCATAAAGACATACATTCACAAAAGAGATTGTTAGATGTTACAGCTGCCTAAAATAGTAAACATACTGGATTCAGTGACCCAAGAGGTCTCTTCCAGATTCATATTCCAAGAAGCAAGTGCATGTCTGGCAACATGAGTTTTGTGCTGTGATATTAAATCCCTTTGAATTAAAAGTGCTATCTACTATAAAGTAAGTCATAATGTGTATAATGTGCTCATTCTTATTTAATAGTTTCCAAAATGCACATGGGAAATAACTTGGTTTATATTTATATTTATTATTGTTCAAAGGACTTTTCTATTTCCCCCGCTAGAGATGTTTCCCTCGTCTCCTCAGTAGATTTTATGTCTACCTAAAGATGACAAAATAATAGTCTCTTCTTCAGTTCACTAAACTGCCATCCTTTGCTTAAAGACAGCTATGTTTGATTATTACTAAGTTGAGCTTGAATGGTAAAATGGTGTCCAAAGGTTCTTAAAAAAACAAAAAACAAAAAGATTTTCCTAAAAGCTTACATATCTACTATACACTCTGCATTATATCAGCATAAGTAAAACTATACTTCTTTTAATCAAAACATGACAAAGGGAGCATATCCAAATCGATATATGGAAAATATAATCCTACAAGCTGTCAGAATCACAAATAGGGAGGATGAATTTTAATGACAGGAAAGCGAACATACTCAATGTGAGAAAGGTTACTGCTGAAAGGACTAATCTGGCTTTTCAGAAGAGCATGAAGAAGATATTACGTGTTGACCTTAGAGTGTGTCACTAATCGTTCTTTAAAAAAATGTACTAAGCAGTAACACTCTATGCTTTTCACCAGCAAAACACATCTCAAAACATCCAGCCTGCCAACTCTGCAACTTTGCCCTTTACATACTGAGCTTCTAAGTGAATATGTACATCGCTGGAGATTTTCTAAGTGGTTCTGGCCAAGAAGCCGACAACAAATTCAGATTTCCTTAACAGTATTTTTTCTTTGTAAGGGCAGTGAAGCCCATTTTTTCCACAATAGGTCTCCACCTTGTTTGCRTGGAGCAAGCAGGATTTTCATCTGCAAAATCAAATTCACAGTAGCAATGCTTTATGATAAGTATCTGTTTTGAACACACATAAATAAAATAGATCTGCTTTATCACTAACAAGTGCAACTAAAAAACTTACTCTTAAGCATCAGTATATCTGGGATTACAGCTAGTCTTCAAACAGGAAATCTATTAAAGAAAAGAAAGAGAACTACAATAAATAGCATTCTAGACAGCTTGTGTTCCAGCCGTGTCATCTTTATTTACCAGGCCCCATACCTAGTTTCCAGCTTGTACAACATCCTAAGAAATCCACTGACGGAATAAAGAAAAGCAAATGTGTTTTATCTTTACAGCTAGTCTGTAAAACACAGGTATACTTTCACAGATACAGATCATTTTCTGCCCGAAGAGTGTTGTTAAATTGCAGTCTTTTGATTCTAGAAAGAAGAGACCGGGTGACTTGCAATTTAGTTTTAGTTTGCCTAAGCAACGTATCTAATGTTAATTGAAAGAGTATATATTATTAGACAAGGCTGCAGGAAATCTGGCAGGATGCCAGGCAAAGGGGATGGTGATGACAGAGCTGTTTATTTAGCATAAACTACTTTGAATAAGGTAACTAGTTTAATCCTGCTGACTGCCTATTTCACTCAGACTGATGATAATCCAAAGTTTATGTGAACTATCCCAAACCATTTGAATTTGCAAAGTGGCCTGCAAATCATGAGGGAAAAGTCTATTTTGCTATTTCAGTGTTAACATCTATAATTTCCTTTAATGAAAATTAGTTGAGAGAAATTTTGGATTTCTGTTAAAAAAAAAGAAAAGATACAGCAGCTAATCATGAAATGCCATTTTGTTTTTCATTTGACTCATGAATATCCCAGTCCACATCTGCAACAAAGCCCCTATCTACATCATGCAGGAGAGGATTTTTAGAGATCAAGTGAGCTCAAAATAGTAAAATTCTAGATCAAAGAAACGATTTGTGGGGCTCCCTTGCCCCACAAAATACAGGTTCCCCTGTTTCTCCAAAGAGGTCAGTGAACTGTCCAAGAATAAAACTCCCAGCCCATTCTTACATCACACCATTCCTCTAGAACTGCAGGTGAGAGCTCCAGTCAACAGCAGAAAAAGGGAGAAGAAATCCATGCCTTCTTAAATGGAATAAATGAGAGGAACAGCTTTAGTTCAACACCTGGATGATTGTTTCAGCAATGATTTTCCCTGGTAATTGGCTGCTATAGCTGGTAAGGAACCCATGGATACATATTGCCTCAAACTGTTATAACTCTGTCATCAAAAGAAAATTTGCACACATGCAGGAGCCCCCAAAGAGTGCAGTTTTAGCTGATTAATGCAGTACGTCTCAAACTTGTTAAAAAAAAAAAAAAGGGAGGGGGGAAGGAAAAAAGAAAAAGAAAAAAGAGGAGTCCTTGAGATTCTTCTGCTGGGACCAGTGGATGTGTCAAAGAATACAGCAGGTCCAAATGAGCATGCAGGATCTGACACCTTGCCAGCAATGCAGAACAGAGACATCCCAAGAGAAAGACCTGCAAAACATTAAGTTAACATGGCTGGAAGCTACAGCCCTGAAAGGCAGGAGTTTTCTGTGCCTTTCCATGTTGGAAATGATTACCTTGTAGGTAAGATCTGCAGGAATGGATGATGCAGCAGCATCAACACACTTACACTACATGGTAAAAGTGTTCCATGTTTATATTTTTTAACTATTATATGATGCTGACAAAGCCTCGGGGAAGCTGATGTCTATCACTCTTCTTAGCTATTCCTACAGTCCTCAGTAATCTGCTATTCAAGCTCCTTTAATGCTTTAGCAAATTTACCCTTGCAATATCCTTGCAGGTTAAAAAAGAGCCATTAGCTCTTCTGATACAAATAGGGAGACCATGTAGAAGCCAGGAATGAAACCTAAATTTCACAAGCCAAAGACCAGTGTCTTAACCCCTGAGTAGCTGGCAGGTAGAGGAGCATTTTATTGTATTTATCAGAGAAACGCACCTTGGAGATAAAAACCTGAATACATTTTCTACCTCAGAAATATCAGCCTACACCAAAACCACCCCCAGACAGTGGGGTATTCCATAGCCACCAGAGATGGACTATTTTGGACCAAGAACACAATGAAAATCATTACATTTGGAGAGAAAATGATAACAAGCAAGGGGGTGGAAAAAAAACCCAACCCCCCCCCCAGCAGTTCCTATGTTCTTAAAAAAAAAAAAAGGCAATAAAAAACCCTCTAGCCACATCGATATTTCTAAGATAATCTGTATAAGACTTCTGGAATCTTGTCAGCAAGCACCCTCAGAGAGAACCAGCCAGATGCAGTTTGAACAAAAACAGTCAGATGCTATTGTAATGACTAAAGAAGATTCTCAGAGAAAAAATGCAAAAAAAGATTTGATTCACTTTTTTACTACTAAAAACAACATAAAAATGAAAGTGACTGAAATGCATTTAGGAGGACAGTTCTGGCAAGGCTGAAAATTTGCATGGGCTCAAAACTAATTAGAGAAAAATCAAGTATTACTAAAAATCTCTCACTCAAAAGTCTGTAAGGCTAACTGGGAGAATAAACTAGCATATCCGTAAAGCATCATTATGTGATTGCCTTATTTATATGTTCTTCCCCAAGGCATCCTCTACTGGCTGTTGTTGGAGAGAAGAACTTGAACTAGAGGCACCTAAAGTGTGACCAAGTACAAAATACTTATTATAAACCATTTACTAGGCTCATTGCATTGCCTACATCTGCATTGGAAATGATCGAATGAATTTCAGGGCCGCACTGCCACATGTATCTATTACTACATATTACATTGTATATATACACACAGGTATGCAGACAGACATGCACACAGACAGCTATATATATATATACACACATATGTATATATGCATGCATTATTCATACCAAAGATATACCTCCTTATACATAGGGAGAAAAAAAAAAAAGTTTAACAGCACATTGACTTATAAAAACAAGGATAGCCCTGATTTCTCAACCCCACTGCTATAAAACAACTCACACTGATGTAAAACAGGAGGGATATAGTGCTGCATCACACCTTAGGTTAACTCTGTTGTACATAAACCACTACAGCTCATCCCCTTCCTGGGAGGTAGGCAGCTAGAAGATCTAGCCCATTGAATCTCAAGTATCACACTCAAACTCTTTTTAAATTACCTCCGTGTAAAAAGAAACAACACATTTGACCTTTTTTTCTTTCAGTAGTTTCTCTCAGATCTCCACTAGGATCAGTTCGATTTATACAAGTGGATCTGTAAAGTCCCTGGACTGGTAAAACAGATTGTAAGGCCCCTGCGCTCTTCTACGTCGGAGAGCGCCTTGCACAGAGGAGAGTGAAAGCTGCAGGTCTCTAATGGTCTGTGGCCAGGAGAAATCAGGCCAGTTAAAGGCCTTTCTAATAGTTCTCCCCACACTGAATGCCAAACAAATCTTCGAAATCCTTCCAGCACATTATAGATTAACACCAAGTAAAAATCCTCTTCCAAGGAATAAATATTGTGAAGGGAGCAGAAAGTTTTTGAGTTTTGGGACCACATCACCTGATGTGAAAGCATGTATCACTTGGCTAGGAGTAATAGAGGAGCCGAAAAGCCATTAAAGCCTTGCCCTTCCCCTGTTGCCTTGGCTACACTAAATAAAATGAAGTAGCCCTAGGCCACACGAAATGAAGTCACAGGTCCTATCTGGCCTGCAAGTTCCCCACCCTGAGAATAGTTAATGACACATCTTCACTATGCTCAAATTTATTTCTCCCCTCCACACTGTGAATACAGGGAGGTCACAGGTGACAGCATAAAAGATAGGTGAGATTCACTCATTCACATTGGCCATGGGAATCTCTGGCTGATTTGTCTAGGGAAAGGTAAGATGGCAAAACAGAAAATTCAAGACCCTTTTTTCATCATTACTGAATGCATTGAAACCAAATCAAATCAAAGACATCTTACAGTTGAATTGTAAAGCAGAGATAGATGCATCACTGGTATGACTACAAGGAACTGCACAGCCTTATCTTCTGATGCAACTGCATTAACCAAAGCTACTAAGAAAATTCAAGCCATTTTGGGTTTCAGTTTAGATGCTTCCTGGTGAGGACGTGTTGTTTTGCCTGCTGGTGAGAAGAGCTGAATAACTAACACAAGTACTTGTTGCTGTATTGCATTCTTGTAGACAGCCTATGAAAAGAACAGATCTCACCCCAGACAGTGATAAATTAAAGGCTTTTAATAAAGTTATGCATCAGAATGGAAGGTCTACTCACGAGAAAGAAAGGTTTCAGGGGAGATAGAAGGATCTGAATCCTTTTTTTTACTGTGTTATTTGAACAATTTAGCAATAGTCTGTATTAGCTATCCTGATCTCCATTTGGTCCTCCAGATATTCCCAGTAACCTCACCCAGTCTGAGCACTCCAGGCTGGGAGGTCACTCATTAGCTGTGGAAGTTGTTTCCAATATTTCCCTCTTGTATCCCTCCCAGGGACCAGCTTCACTCAATGATATTGGATGCTGTATTTGTGGCACAGCTGTCTCCATCCAGGCCAGCAGATAGCAAGCTTAACACTGCATAGGTAGGGCTAAACAGCCCACAGTGGGAGTTCATCAGTCCAGCAGCCTGAATCCAAAGCACAACTCTTTTCCTAAATACCTTTAATGAGGCTCTTCTGCAGTGTATTAGTCATTCTCCTTCCAGTCATCATTCTCTATCATACATCTATCATGCATTTCAAATAGGTCAATGACTTTATGCATACAATTTTCACATTTTCAAGTCCATCCTTACAGTCACTGGGGGCTCAGTTTATGCCACATATCTGTATTTCCTATATTTGTACATTACTCTGTCATCATTGCCTCCCCGTGCACAGATTTCTAGCCCTTTCAAAGAGTACAGGAATTCTGCTTTTGATTCTATTATCTCACTGCTTATCAGTCATAATCTGAATCTCCCCTTTGATTCAATTTCACAGCAACAATAATGAGTTGATAAACAGATGCTCACGTTTTGCAGGTATCCTAGCTGTACATTAGCCCATATGCTTGTTTTTAAAAATATTTAGAAAAGAGTCCTATGATTTTGCCTCATGCTTACCTGATGTCCTTGTGATTCAGGATCATAACGGGCTGTCGTCACCGTAGATCTAAGGCACAGGTTCTGTTGCTTTTCAGGTTCTTCAGTAGACCATTGAACCTACAGTAGATCACACCACATTTGCAACATTCACTCATGAAATGGAGAACAATTTTTCCAGCTTTGTGATCATCATTTCTTTAAATTTCAGCCATCAAGCCATGCTTCATCCTCACAGTGAAGAGCTGCCCAATTCTTTTATGTCACAGTCTAAAGACAATTTAGATTTTTCCTTTTTTCTCTCTCTACTACTGCTGCTTTAAGAGCACCAGCCAAAGCATTCTTGCTCATCACAGTAGTAGTGCAACACCAGGACAAAAAAAATATTGGCTTCTAATGCCCTTTGACACAAAATAGAAATGTTCAGTCTGAATGTTTCACTGAGCTGCTATGTTTCTCCCCAGACTTTAAAAGGTCAGCTTAGGCTGCATATGCAATTAAAAAATGATCTAATGTTAATTCAATGCAACTGAACAAAGATTTATTTTCTTATTGGGGGCATGTTTCAACTTGAAAATAATCTTGAATTTTAATGTTGAAAGACAACACAATTATCAGGAGCAAATACTGCAGCTAAGTCAGAACAAATAGCTTTTCTGATTAATACAGCTTCTTTTCCTTTCCCCAAATTTTTGTCTTTTCTTATCATTTATTGTGTATCCAAAATTAACTGATAGTTTTAATATTATTCTTCTTAAAATTTAATGACAGTTTCTTAATATTCAATCTCACAGACTGGATAATCTGTTATAGGTCAGGGAAAAGTCTACTTGGGGCGAATTCCCTATTGGATGGGTAGATGATACTTCCTACATTAATAAACCAAGATCAGGGTTTACTGAAGAATGGAAGAGAGAAAAACTGAAATCTAGGAAGATTTTTCAAAATAATTTTATTAAACAACCAACCTATATGTAGCAACTTTTAACAATAATCACACATTAAAAAAGTCCTGCTTCTGCAAATACATGTAGTGTTCAGTTTTGACATCCACTTTCTGCAAACAACTGCTCCAGAAAGTCTTCATTACATGAACACATGCAAAAAGGAAATGGAAGACAAGCAAGGCTGTGACCCGAACAAATTCATCTCATAGTAAGACCTCCCTCATCTGTATGGGAAGATGAAAAGGGTTGCAGCACCTTTACCACAGTACTAGAAACTGAACTTCTCTCCAGTTCAGGTGATAGATGCTCCAAGAAACACCGACCAACCCAAACAAGGTGTACATGTTTACAACAGTTGTTACTTTGCGGTGTCTGAATGCACAAAGGATATAAACAAGATGAACTTTATAGAGAGATGTCATAACTTTCATCCTTCTTACTGAGATAGTTAGAAATATCGAACAACCTTCTGCTACAGATATGGGGCCATACCAGCTGCTCTTTTCATATACCTTATAGTATTAATTAAAGCAAACAGCACTTAAAGAATGGAACACACTAGTCTGATATAGTCAAAGTGGTTGGCTGCAATTATGAAACATGAAATCTTAGGTATTCAAAGCACCTATGCAGACAGCCACTTGTCTTCAGGAAGTCTTTTCTAAGTCACTAGACACTCAGGAATTTCCCACTCCAAAATCAGGTCCAGCATCATGCGTGTGAATATACTTTCTAAGATCATGCTTTCTTCTTATGTAACCAAGGTACCCGAAAATAAAAGATTTTTAGATGTTAAATCTGCAACCTTCTAAAAATACTTCATATCAAAACCTGCACTGAGCACAAGAAAAAAACTACTAATTACTTACTTCCAGTTGGCTGAATTAATTACTATTCCAAAAATGCATATGCTTAGGGGAAAAAAAAGAAAAAAAAAACTGTCAGCTTTTTGACAGTTTGATCTAATGCCCTAATACAATATGCACCAGTGCCACATGATGAATGGAAAACTAAACCAAAATGGAAAATACATGAGAGAGAGAGAAAGAGATAGAAAAGATAAATGATTTTCTTATTTAGACATCTCCTGTTAGAAATGATACCAAAATGCTGCTACCTAGAGTTGGTTGAATTTCTTTGTGTACAGGCGGAGATGAAGCATTACACAAAGTATGCAGTTTGTTTTTCACTATACAAAGCCTGCAGTATCTTTTTCTCTTGCAATAGCTTCTTATTGGCAGCATTGTCCACTTCAAAAAAGAGAGAGAGAGAAAAAAAAAAAAAAAAGAATCCTAAGAGTATTTTAAATAAATGTTTAGGTATCATCTAGGACGGAGTAAATTTCTTTTCCAAGTTTCCAGAACACGGATTTTGAATAAAGCTGACAAGTAAAAATAGAAAGGCATTGAAACAATTACCTAAATATCTTCTTTAGAGACATACCTGCCTGCTATATGCTTTATCCAAGCTTTGAAACTAAAGAAATAAGGGGAAATGGAGGAATAGTCTTCCCTCTGATTCTGAGCGAGTAGACGTGTGACTCTTGCAGTCCTAGAAATCAGCTGTAGTCTGGTTACTTGCCATGAATTACTCTCTGTAGAATTTGAAGACAGGCTAAGCTGTATGTATTACATAAAGGAGATTGACATCTACCTCCTCATCAGAAGCCAGGCTGGTCTTTCTTCACAAATCTGTACATTTGATATATTTGAGTTCTGTTCCTTGGTGTCTTCCTCCAGACACTATTTAGCAGTTGCTTTTTCCACTACCTTTCTCCTCCCCAACAGTTAGGTATAGGTTTTCCTCACCGTATTTTCATGATTTTTGATGATATTTCATGGTTTGTGTTCTTGCCTCTCATATCTCTTCCGGCTTTAGCTTAGCTTGGGACATCACAGTGCATACAGAGCACGTGCTGAGCCAACAGGAGCACAGCTGAACACCTGTGTTCAGCAGTAGCTGGAAATCTTTCCACACATGGATACACCTGTCTCATTTCTATAGCACCACTGCCGTGAACCCCAGAGATCTCCCACGTTCCTCCTATGAAGAAGAGGGAGGAGGGACTCTTCAATATAGACCTAAAATTTTTCTATAAAATCTGAAGAGGATGAAATATGTTTTAAGGTTGGAAGAAACAGCAATATGCCCCATCTCTGATATCTCCTCTTTACATATTTCAGGCTAACAAGACAACACAAGTGAGATTTATCTCACATAACTATAGACGCCTACCTCTGAGCTAGTTTTCCAGGTTCCCTTTGCAATTAATAGAAAAGAAGTAGACACAGCTAGGGTACAATTCACCGGAACACCTCTCCTAGATGTCAGAAAGATCTTTTGGATGTCTACTTTAAAGCAAGATGAATTACATCCTAGAAGTGCCCATCTATCTCCATCAGCTAGAAAGTGAGCCTTCATTACAAGCTCCACAGTCAACACCTACCTTGTAAATGTCACATTTAGGTAGGGATTTGTATAACTCATCTGCTTATGGATACGAAGAACATCACAAAATACATAGTTAGGGGTAACAGTATTAATCTCAGCGATTCAGAATTTGAGCTAATCTCTTCCAGAAGTCAAGAGAAAAGTGTTTTGGGGGAGAAAGACTTGCACATCTGCCAGTACAGGCCTCTTTCACTTTATTCTGAATCATATGTTACTGGTCAATGCTGAAGACAAGATATTGGCCAGTATGGAACTTGGACATGATCCAGCCTGCTGATTCCTGCATTAAATCCAAAAAAATGTAATGGAAAAAAGAATAAACAGTTTGCTTTAGGATACTTCCCAAGGAGAAAAAGAAACATAAATAAGTCTCAGGAAGGCTGATTCAGTCACATTGAATCTCATTTGGAATTTATCACTTATTCCAGCACCACTGCTATGCAAATTTTTACTAGAGCTGAACGTGTGTTTGATTCATTAGCACACAATTTTGCATTCACCTTCTGTGAGCAAAGAGTGGGCAGGGTTGGGCTGAGTATGCAGAAATCAAATGCTTGTGGACTGCTAATTAGAAGGATTTATTGCATGCCTTTCAGGAGAATCTAGACACAGCTACTCCCAGGGAAATGCTCAGAAAGTGTGTATTCCTCTTAAACATAGATTCCAATGGGTGGTAACACGTTGCTGAGGCTATCTGCTTGTTACTACACAACAGCTGATTAAAAAGATCTTTATTGATTTCTTGAGTGAAAAATCTGTGATTACGTTAGTTGCTACCAGTATTATATGCTAACAGCAAGATACTGTGAGTAAAAGAAGATTTTCCTTTTGAACTAGGGAAGTAGCTAGTTCCAGCTAGGCTTACCTGGAAACCAGTTCCATCTCATGAGGAAGCTCTAAATTTTTGACATTTGTTTTCAACAAATTTTGAACAAGCTAAAAATTATTTGAATATTATACAGAGCAAGAAAGATATAGAAAGAAAACTCCACAAAAGCCAAGAGCTCAGCTGTGTGCTTACTTGCAACTGTATACAGCCAGAATCACACCCCTGATCAAAGCAGGTGAGTGGACAAACAATTCCCATAATTTATGTACTTGCTCTTTTATTTTTGATCAAAAATTCTATCTGGTGCTTTAGAAATCTTGCCGAAAATTTCATAGAAACAAAATATCTTCAAGCCAACAAAACAACACTATTCAGCCTATTTCTTAGCTTTACTTAGGTGGGCTTGCAGTAATTTTTTAAACTTGATTTGTGGTGCTAGGCATTCAAATCTTCATCCAAATCTAAAATTTACTGGATGGGAGGAGCCAAAAAAAGGACAGACAGACAAAGGTGAAATGAGACCTAAGGAAGATATGAAAATGGACAAAGAAATAACCACACAGACAGTTAAATAAAAATGCACAGGGAAATACAAAATACATAGAGAAAACCAAGTGAATAAAACAAATAGGTACCAAGCAAAGCAGTCTCAGAACACAGATCACTTGGGAGAGACCTGGTCCTCATGAGGTTTTTTGGATGGACTCAACATTGGTAAGCTGTAATAACATTTAGCCTGTCCTTGTTTCAGGTAGTACTAAAATCTGAAGCCACATTTCTCTTTTCTTCCAGATACACAGTAACAATCTGAAATTATAGCTCTTTAATATGTTAAAAAAAAAAAAAAAAAGCCTTGGGATCTATTGTTTTCATTTTCAGCACATCTCTAACAGATTTGAAAACATCATGGCATTTCATAAGCAGTCTCTCATTATTTCAGTCCTAGATATGGTGGTCACATCAACTTACCACATTGTTTCTGAAATTTAATAACACTATACACAGAAGCTGCAAACTAAGGGAGTTTACAATGGAAACATTAGATAGAAATCTTAATTAAAAACTTTCCTTGTTGTAAGCCACTGAGCATCAGAAAACATTAAAAGATATGGACAACTTTTGTCCTAAAAATACATCTACATGAATTAAATATGCAATACCCCCAAATTTTCTGTGCTTGCAATTTTCTCTATTTTTTATTATTGTTTTCCCATATTGTCTCTAAGTGTCTACTGAAAAACAATCTGAAAGTAAAAGCAATGTGATTCAGATTGACCCATCAGAGGTAAATCTCATGGCTTGGATTGAAAATGATAAACAGGAAATATAATTTGTCACATTGCCCACAGGGAAGCTGCTTTTTTCCTAAATCTTTGTATTTTGCACCCACTCACCTGCTAATCCTCAGTTTTTTGCACACTCCAGTTTCCTTCTCATACATCTGTCTCTAAACATCCCCTGACAATACCCCATATCTTCACCTCCTGCCACATTCTTAGCTGAGCAATAAAGGGAATTTGCTGTGGCTTGTGTGGAGATTTTGACTGGTCCATTGGCCATCCCCATTGGGTAAACCAACCAAAAATCACTAAGAGTGAACTATTCTGCACCCTTCTTTCAGGTTCTCCCTTGTCTACCTAGTACCTGATTTTCACCAAACTCATACAAACTTACTATATTTTAGACCTCTGCCCTATTTTATTGAAATTGGTCAGTAAATTCTAGAGTTATTAAAGGGCTCAGGGGAACTGTCAGCCATGCAGCTTGGTCACATAATGCTTCTTAGGGAAAGAAGGCTCCCCCAGTCACTCCACACCTCAGAAATACATAGAACGATTTTAAAACCATTTTAACTCATGCACACCTCACATTTGTATTGTGGACTTTCCAAAGAGAGAAAGGAAAGATGTTACATTAACGGAATTAAGTGGCAGCTCTCTCTTGGCTTGAATCAATAAACCCTACCACAGGAAAAGCAGTGATGACCTTTTCAGCGAGCGAAACACCTTTCCTCACACAGAGTAGTAACACGGGATGATACAGCGCGTAGGCTGCTAGAGTCCTTCGTTCCAACATTAGGGAGACTGAGGAAGAAGTCAGGGTTTCTATGGCACATTTGCACATGAAAGCAAAACGTCAGGTTAAACTGGAAAGAAGGGCACCCTCATGTATCTCCAAGACCATCCATGTAAGCTGTATTACTGACTTCCACGTTTATCCACGTTTCCTGGTGCTACCTGTAATCTTCATTTCCAACCTATTGCTGGTAGATGGGGGTGCCATTCCTCCCACTTTACTCCCATGCTGCTAGGGAAGGAGCCCAGCTGGACTTCTCCAGTGTCTTTGATCTTGCAGGACACCCTAAGATTGGCATAATTTCTAGAGTTAATACCTTATAGAAAATTGGTCTTACATGCTTTTCATGACATAGATTGACTAATAAGAGGACACTCAGGATATGGCTGATGAGTTAACAGAAGGTGAAGAGCCTGAGCGTGGAGGCACATCAAAAGCATTTTAGCAGTACTAACCATGACAATGAAAAGCAAAATGTGAGGAAACCTGTGCTTTAAGAGCTTTAGAATGAAACTTAACTTCTTCAGACATTCTGGTTGAGATCAGTTATTGGAGAGAAAAGGCATTGGCAGTCTAGGAGATGGAGACAGTCCCCTTTTCCTCCCTTATCAAGTTTTTCCCTTCAACATTTTCAGTTTATCTACTATATTAAAATCCCTTAACTCCCAGGCTCTTGTTGAGAGATCTCATTAATCGAAATGTAGAAACATAACAATGAAAAGAGCAAATAGACTTTGATTCATAGATGTTTAAAGCTGCAAGAGATTGTTCAGACTATTTATTTTAATGTCTCATATAACACAATCACTAGCCTGGATTTTATGCAGTAGTTCCAGCGGTGGAGGGGGAAAAAAAACCCTTCTCATATATAAAGTGTTCTGAGATTCCCTATTCCCCACCCCCACAAGCACACATATGTTTATATACTCATATATATATATATATATATATATATACACACATACGTACATACACACACATATACAGACTCAGAAATTTGGTACCTAGAATATTTAAAATAAGTCAACTGGCCAGAAAGCAAGAAAGAATCAAAGTCAGTGAAGAATTACCAGTAAATGCCAATTTCCCTTTGTGCCTCAGATGCCTACAGCCCAGAGCTAGAGGAGGGATGTTTCAGTGAAAACGACTTTATTACCTACAGATCTGAATGTTTGTCACACTCTCAGTCTTCAGGGAACTTTGCCTGTTCACTGTGAATGTTCATTTAAATAACATAACACCAGATGATGACAAAACTAAGTAAAATTTCCCTGCTCTGATTTCTGACACTACCACCTTCTTTCTCTTTCTTCCTCCTAACACCAGTTCTCACATGGATGCTTCCCCACACAATTTTAGGAGACTTTCTTGCCAATTTTCATTAGGGACTGGAAAATTATCTCTTGTTTAAAAAGAAAGGACACCAGAAAAGATTGAAGTAAATCTCTACGCATACATCAAACAAACATGGAGGCTGGGGGTCTCTTAGGTACATCGATAATGAAAATAATAACAGTAAAAGTTACAAAGGAACTAAAGGCTGCATTTGAGATAGAAAGAAGATGCTGTCACACACATGCAAACCTTTTTCCAATCATTTACTATTTAAATTGGTTAAAATATGTGTGGGAGCAGAAACAGGCACGCCACGATGGAAGAACTTGCCTAAGGTAACACAAGAGACTGGGGAAGGACTGGGCCCAGAGCCCAAGTGTTGAAACTCTTCACCCATTAAACAACCCTACCTCTGCCATAGTCTGTTATATCATGCCTCATCCATGAGATTCCTATAGGACTATGCTTCTCCTGGGAAGAGTTTAAATTAAGTTTAGACATCTTTTTACATCTCAAAAGGAAGGTAGGTCAATTCCAGATGCACCGATCCTTCGTAATGCTCCTTATACCGCAACTGAATTCGGCCTGGGGGCTTAATTTACAAAGGAGATTTTATTTTTAATCTCCTTCCTTCCCTTTGAGTAAACCACTTTTTACGTGGCTTGAGTTGCATAGAGAAGGAAGGGATGTTTTCTGTGAACTCTGCTGCTGGAGCTGAGTTCATAAATATCAAAGCAGAAAGAAATGCAGATGAATGGCAGCAACAGTGAAAAAGCTGGAGCAAGGAAGAGATACAAGATAAGTGGGAGAAATTCTTGGGAGGATCATTTAAAAGCTGTAAAATAAAGCTATTTGTTTTGTAGCAATGGAAGCATCCGAAATGAGAAAGCAATTTGCAGGCTATTTGGTCTCAAAGCTCCTGTATGATCAAACAAATATGCCTACAGAAGGAAAAAAAAAACACCAGGCTCTTTTCATGCTGTTAAGATCCTCTCTTCCCGGTTTCCCAGTTCTCTGCAGAATTAGATATGAGGAACTTGCAGCATTACATTTTACTGTAAGTGTTTAAATGACTTCTCCAAAACTGGCTACCATTCAGGTTAGAACTTATGGGCCTCATTTCTCAGAAAAACTCAGTACTCCTGTTAACTGAGAATTAAAGCAGTGAAACACACAAGCTCTCCCCACCCTCTCTTCCCCCCCCCCCCTTCCTCATCTACAGGTCTCCTCTTTCCTCACTACTTTCCTTTCTCCTCCTTTTCAACATTCATTATTGCTTACGCTACAGGAACAAACACAAGCCTCCACTGTGATGGGAAAGGTCCTAACCCAGTCCTCACTCAAAGCAGGCATTTGAAGACAGCACAGTCAGGAAACAGTGTATTTATTTCACAGATGGAAAATGAAGTATAAATGGCAAGTAGGGGCATAATAATAAGCTTGTTGGAAGGACTTTGGCCCTCTCTGGTGGAGCTGGCTCAGGCCCCACCGGAATTGTTGCAGATTGTTGTTGTACACCAGGAACTAAACCCAGATTAACCAAATATTGCTTAAGTGTTTTAACATTGAAAACATTTCTTCTTTTCCTGGTTACAGATTTACAACAACGAAGGTGTCCTAGAGATGTTTATTGCTACATCCTTGCGGTTGAGGCAACTCCAATTTCACCCACAGTTGCTCCATTCACTGCTGATGGCTCTTACCACTTGACAATGATCCCATAGTCTTTTTATGGTCCTTTTCTTTTTTTCCCCTCCCCTCTTCAAACTACCATATGGCTGTAAGTATTATCGGAAATTGGTCTGATAATTCTGATCACAATCATCTCCTGCATTGCTGAGTACAAGATTTGGGCACCTGTCTGCTGTTCCACAGTCTCACATCTTGCAGACATCCAGAGTTTCACCACTGCATTTCTCTTGCTCCAAGAAACTTCTTTGACTTTAGCTTGGTAGAAACATGTAGCATGATACAACCTGACTTTTAGTGAACCTATCAAGATTTCAAAGGATGATGCTTTCCTGGTGAAATAGGCTAGTTTCTATTCCTCCAGTTTCATGCCATTCCAAACCAGAATTAATATCCAGTTAATGAACTTCAACTGCCCTAATGAACAAAAAATATCTTTGATGCCTATATACAATATCCCTATGGACATAGTGGCATCACAGGGTGTGAGGAAATAAGTAGAAGAGTTAAACTCCTTTACAAAAGGACAATAGTTTTGGAACAATTAAAGGTTTTAGGATGTCTAAGTTAAAATTAGAGAGATGTTTACACATTCTTTACTGCTGTGACCAAAGAGTATTGTGCTGCATTTCTGTTAAGCCAGTAGAAGTTTACCCCAATAAAGGCAAGGAAAAGAGGATTAAAAAGCTGAAAAAAGTACACAAGTATTAGCTTAAAATTGTTCACTAAGTTCCAGCAACACACATTCAAATATGATTTTATGAGATCAGAAGTACGACACCAGTCAAATGCAAAACACCATGTCAGTTGAATAGACATAATTTTTGAATTAAAATAAAATATCACCAGGTACATATTTAATGTTATTTAAAATATATATATATATACTCTGAAAATAGTTTGAAGCAAAATAGATTCAAATTGCACCTGCTTACATGCATCATTTTATCTCATTACAAGTAATATTTTTTCCTCTTTGTATTGTTACTACAAACAGTTGCTAAAAATAAATGCAAACTTCTGCCACAGTCAAAAAAATAAAGAAACTACTATATCAGATTTTTACCAGTTATCCATCACAGCAAAGCTTTGTTTCTCACACCAGCTTACATCTGTTATTTAGAAGACAGCAAAGGGCAAAAAGTAGTATTTGAGTAATTTTCAGTGCTCTGAATGGGGAAAATAAAAATTCTTTTTGGTCATTTGGTGATCAGCTAATGTCCTGAGGCATGAAGGTAGACTAACCAAATCTAGAAGGTAAAGCTAAAAATTTTATGGATGATCATAAAGTTAGCCAGCACCTTTTAAAAGTGCAGCTACACTGCTTGATTCTGACCTCCAGCATAATCTAAGTGTTCTGTGAAGAAACATTTCATTTTATTTGTTTGAAATTTATCCATTATTAGCTTCATGGGACCTCATGTTCTTTAATTGTGAAAGAGTGCAAAAAGTTTTTCAATATACCTTTTATATCTCCAGTATTTCAATTAAAACTACGCTATTCTATTTCTAAGGCAAGGGAATCCTAAATTTTGCAAAATGTCAGGATGCAGTTTACTTCCCATACTTCAGCATGACATGTTTTTCAAAATCCTACGTGTTGATATGATTGGAATTATTGCTAGACTTGGATAGCAAGTGATTTTCTATTTGGTTGTAAGATGTTTTTCATCTTTGCAAGGTTATTTGAATCAAACTTCCACTGACTTCAACAGGAATCTAGTCTTGTTTATATGATGGAATAAAGTAAGGGTCTACAAAGTTTTCTTCAGGGAGAGGCACTTACTGAATGAGTCACTGTACAAGATGGGCTACAGGATACCTTGAACTTGAATCTCTCTGGCTCAGATTTGCTGAACTCTATGGGGGGGAAAAAATCCCCTGCAGGTTCTGTCTGGCATCTGAATGCCCAAAGCCAGGTGTGCCACACTCAGAAAACACTTTATACCTGTCGCAGTCCTGCTAAATGTTGGTCCTTTCAGAAGCAGACAAAATTAAAAAAGCCCTTTTTAGGGTTTAGGGTTCGTATTCTGTGTAGAAAAGGTCAAACAAGAAGTTATTATCTTCAGTGAAAAGGAGATGCTGGACCTTGTTTAGGGTTGGCATTGTCCCAGGTACCACTCAGTGAACTGGGATGGTAGACTTTACTAGTCCACATTTTAGTCTAATGTTAGAAGTACTTGAATCAGACTGGTAGCGTATCACCTATCATAATCAATACACAAAAGTTTCTGGGGAGAAAAAAAAAGAAATCATCTGTGCTGTCATATACCTATCAATCAAAAACATATAGCAATGGTGCTCATTGTAGAGTCTGATGAGTAAAATTTAATGCTGACAGTACCAGCACAGCACTCTATGGTTTCCAGTTGTCATATTATAATTGCCTTTTCTGTTCTATCTTATCATTCTCTTCCAGGTCTCAGCACTAGTTTCAGATCAGCCAAGAGGTGGGTGGCTGAAAAAATACACTTCAGAAATAAACACATCACCTCAGTAGTTTCTTGAAGTGCCTCAAATAATCATTTTTGGTGTTTTAAAAAAGAATGGTACAGGGAGTTGGAAAAAAAAATGAAGGAAGATAAAGAATAACACTGAAGCAGTGAAAACAGTCTATCATATTACATGGTCATTTCTCCAAGGTAGTGGTACATGTGTAGCAAAACATACCTGGTTTTATACTGTTGTCCCAGACAAGCTGGTGTCGCTGCAGAGCCTAACACTTTGTTCCTTCACTGATTTCAGCACTTAGCAAAATTTCTGCAGGTTTCTTAGATGGCATATGCTCACTCCTTCCATCTGCCTTCTGTGACATCCAGTTAAAGTGCAGTTTTATGGAAAAAGGTGGTAAAGACAATTCCCTAATGCAATAGGATGAGAAAGAAGCATCAGTCCCTATGTGACACAAGATACTATTTAATGGCACATCAATAGGGTTTTATAGAAACGTAACTGCTGGAATGATCATGTGTTATATATTTAGGACTTAAAAAAAAAAAGTGCAGGGCCTTTTAAATACATCAAAAGAAATTGGATCTAGATCTGCAGAAACATTTAGGTGTGCATTGTACTCAGTGGCAGAAACTGAGAATGTGGTCCCCAAATCAAGAGCTCTTCGATATTGGGCAGATTTTCTTCAACCTGAACTACATTCATCTGTTCCGATCACCAGTATTTTTAGAGCAGCCTGGAGGTTGCTTTGAGTTACGCCGGTTGACAATAACTCCAGGGGGCAGAGAGCCAGGTTTCAGAAAATTCGACTTCTTATGTCACTCTTCATATCCTAATACCCGTTCAGAGTGGTGCTACGTGCATCAGAGATGCCTTGAGTATATGAAGGAAAAGGACACATACGAAAGCCACATCCTGAGATTTATGATTATGTTCCCCCCCCCCCAAAAAAAAAAAACCAACACCCACCCACATTCAAATTGGTAAGGAGGTGCTCGAATTGGTAAGGAGGTGCTTTTGTGGCTGGCTGGAGTGTGGTTAGGTATTTATTTATGTAGATGTAGCAAGATAAAGTTTAGCTGTGCACGGGAGAAGGATCTGGATTAATAATGGTTCACACATTTAATCCCATATAAACCCTGAAACCTTCATGATATTTTTTGTTTTCAAGAAAAATGCTGACACTAGAATGATTAAAATAATATTCCCACTACTTTACAGTCTCTGGAAGCATATTAAAAATGCACTTCAATAGCATCCACCAAATAGTAAATGAAAAAAGTGTATGCCAACAGACAATTGACACAGAGGAAGCAAGATGGAAGTGTTTAGGGACAACAACATTTCATAGACAAAATTATCAGCTCATCCTAAATATCACTCTAATTATTACGAACTATTAGCAATCACCTTTATTCTTCAGTAACACTAAACCTGTTATTTCAGAGACAAACACACCTCTTTCAGAGCATTTGTTTTTTAGAGCAGGTTTAAAGGTTAGTGATGAACTGCTTGGCTTGTTGAGGAGGGCAAAAGAAGTGATTTAGTCTTTTATATGGCCAAGGCCTGCAGTCTCCATGGAGCAGGGAGTACAGAAACACCCTGCTGAGAAGTGAAGGCCCTGATGGGTCATAGGTAGAAATCTGATTTCACTTCCTCTTAGCAGAAGCACCAGTCCAGAGGATTCCTTATATTTTCCAGGAAACAGACTACCTTTGTTTCCAAAGATTTCTTTCCCAATGACCATGACCCATAGAGTCAAGTCCAAGCCAAGGAACAGATACTTGTTCCCATCACACCAAGGGGCCACATATATGAAGTAATGAAAGCATGGAATAACTCAGTGTCTCACGCTGAGGAGCAAGGCGGCAGCAAGGAGCAGAGGGGGATGCTATTTTTGCCCTCTCCTAGAAAGTTCCTATATTCCTATGCTTTTTAAGACCTGCTAAGAAATAATTTGGGGCATATTTCTCAAGGACCAACCCAGAGAGGAGACATGTTTTAACAAAATGTATTAGCAGACAATAATTCACACTATCTATCATATTGTACTGTTCATTCATGCATCATCTAACAAGATGACATTTAATACAAAATAAGAATGATGAAGGTCACATGAATTTGCGCAATTTATTATTGGTGTCAAGCCAGATTAGTTTAGCCAGTGCTTGACTAAAATTTGTCTGGGATGACTGTGTCTCTGAGTAAAAGGTTATTATCTAGTGGATTTTTTACCTCTCTCATACTTAGCCTTATACTCCAAGAACTAAACTTATTGCAGGGAGTTCTCTGAATCTCACTGGAAAAGGGCTGTTCAGCTGTCACGTCATGCTCCTGCCTCTGCTTTCACTTAGCCTTTCGTATTAGATCCCAACTGTCACTCTCCTCAATGGTCCATCTAAGGATTATAATGGGATGCAGGAACAGGGCTATGCTCTTGGGAAAATCTGCCAGAGAAACACCCTTGGGAGATGAAGATCTCCGTTCGGGGGTATAAGAGAACATGGTATGCAAGAGCAATGTCTCTTTTCAGAGTACTGCCTACTTTTCAGTCCTGGCCTGAATAATAAACTGCAGGAACGAATAGCCCTGCTGAATGCAAAAATCAAAAGGACTCCACCTAATTATCAACCCTTCTGATAATTCTGGGACTTGCTGCAGTAGAGGGCAAACCATTTTAGTTATTTGGTTAGGACAAACATGAAGCTGTCGTAAATCCCAATTTTTGTTGAAATCTGATCCATAATAATCCCTAACACACAGGTCTGAATACAATATTGGTTCAATACTTTTCAAAAAAAAAAAAAGCCCAAAAGTTTATTTCATTGAAGAGTCTCACCACTGTTTTTGAAAAGACAGAAGAAAAATATACCATGTTTGGTTTTGCTCTTGTGAAAGATTCAGCTACCCTCGCCAACTTTTAACCCCAGCGTAACTCTGACAACTTCACTAATTAAACCCAAGAGGCACAAAATTACAAAACAGCATGCACGGGTATCATAAGTCTTGGATATGTAGATAAATAGTATTCAAAGCTGCCAATCACCTCTCACACCATCATATTCCTCCATGTATTGGTTATTGTAGCTCCCTCTCCTTCACTATTTAACAACATTTCTTCAGAATAATTTGACATCAATTCCTCCTTCATTTAGAACCATAAACATAGTTTATATCATCCAGTGTTTATTGTGGGGTTAAGCTATACCTCTGGGAGGCAAATATAACCTTGAATGAGTTTCCTTGGGTTTGTCATGAACAAAGCTACAAGTAATATCTTTGAAGGAAAGAAAATAGAACCAGCCCTTTGGTTGGAGCAATTTTAAGTCCTAATGCAGCATCTCAGCTGATGAAAGTTAATGTTTTGAGAGGCCAAGAAGAAACCTGCAGAAAGAAAAACTCATCCATCTTTACAGCTAAAGCTGGGAAGGACTTTTCCACTTTTTTTTTTCCTTTTTTTTTTTTTGTTTTGATCAGGAGATAACAACATTTCCTTAGAACTGAAGTTGTTCAGAAGCATAAGAAAATTTTTTTTTTTTTTTTGAGGCCTGGGAAAGAATTTATAATCAGAGCTATAGAAGAAGTAGTTGTGGCTAGCATATTCACCTGGGGTGGAGAGAAATTGAAAGTGTGGTTACACTTGCTGCAATTTACATTACATTACTGCTTTCTCTCTGAGCCACAGGCTACATGTCTCTGCTGTCTGCTTGCATAGCTAGTTCATGTACAGCCATATTAGGAACTGGATTAGAGAATCAAGCCATTTGAAAACTAATCTTTTTTTTTTTTTTAATGAATTTTCAGCCAGATCAGTCACATGATCTGGCTTATGGGGTGATCACAGCAGAACCAGCACAAGGGGTGTGAGAGGAACAAATGACCAGGGGCAATTTTTCATGAAGCTTTGTTTGCTCTAGGTAGGGAGTTTCAACCTCTCTCAAGAGAGGTCCATGCTGCTGTACTGAGCGCTCTGCCCATCTGGAGGAGCATCAACACACAGCAAGCCCTCTCATAAAGCTGCTTGTGACAGGTGGACTTAGAAATGAAATGAATTAATTTTCGAGAAGTTTTATTATAATAAGCTCAGACTTTCTCGAAAGCCTGGTTAGGTTTCAACTGAATTTCAGAAGGGAGTATCAGTCTCATACATCCCATGAATGGTATACATTGCAGGTTGCCAGAGACATTCTCCTTGCTCGGCTCTACAAACCTTTGGAAAAAAGCCTGAATTTTAATGTTAAATACTTTAAAAAGACTCAACTAAATGATCATACAAGATACAATGCAAAAAAAAAAAGTGGATTCAATGCAATAGCCAGAGAGCTGTGGTGTGAAAGCTTCTGCTTTGTGATCAATGGCAACATGAGAAACCTCCATGCAATTTATAAACTTTTTTTTTTTAATTATTATTTTTTAAACAGTTTGCCTGTTATCAGAAGTGACAACAGTGCCTAATACCAGACTTTGCCTGATATATCACAGCAAACTTTGATTGTTTCTGACTTTGCCAAACAAACTCTTGGGCTGTAATCTCTCAGCCTTCACATCTACCTCAGGCAAAACATATTGAGAAACCTTTGTGAAAACATTTCTGTGATTTCTAAGAACATACAATTTAAAAAAAGGATTTTTTAAAATTAAAGTAATATAAAACTACCTGGCATTGATTCTTTAAGAAACTTCAGTGCCCCCATGTTTCGGGGAGGGGACTTGATACATGGCAGTTGCATTGAGTATCCTTCAGCTGCCCATAACTCCAAGGGAGAGCCTGGGCACCTGGGAACCCTAGAAAGCATGTAAAAATGCGTCAGAGATGGCAGAGATAAGAAGGTAAAGGAATTGAGCAGGTGTGGACTTGCTGCAGATGTGAAGTAGAGACATGCCATCAATGTTTTCCTGCTATGACCTGCTGTCATGGCCTCACAAGCAATAAATGGGAAGTTCCTATTGTACCCAGCCACTTTTACTGAGGTCATGACTTCAGAACACCTTTAAAGCTATTATTTCTGCTACAGAATTTTTCCAGGTAATTGTTTTCCTGTGATAAGGGTACCAGGGATTGGACAACTCCACTTTGCTGGGCTCAGGAAAAAACTGTTTGTCTTCACCATTTCCAGCTCCTATCTGAGCTCTTGGACTAAATCCAAAGAAAGGCAATGGAAAAGTACTCAATCCAGACTTTGCTGGAATCAATAAGTCCTGAAGGTCATTCTACAAACTGTAACACAGACAAGCTCCTTGGTGGACCGCGTACCAGGTGACAGCATGTGCACAACTCGCAGGCACTACGAAGGACTGCCCACCGCTATTTGTCCACCGCCATGGATGAACAGGATGTTCTTCCATCACCTTCACTAAAGGTCAGTGTATATTTGTGGCAAAAATGTATTAAACCCCATTTCCAAGAGTCCTAATTTCTACCATAGGTGCAGTCACTCAGCTATGGCTTCTGGGCTTCAAAGTGTTACCAATTTGATAGACGTTTCCCCACCTGCAGGTGACCTGACGGGAAGGAATGCCACTGCTTCAGAAAAAAGGAGGGGAGAAAAAAAAAACCACCCAAAAAACGCAGGCAGTCCTCAGGCACTAGCAGGCATCGCTGCAGCAGTTTCAGACAAGCTGGCTGACCTTGCCCACAGGAGCAGAGGGAGCACTCCCGTAATCTCTTCCGTCAGCCTGGCTGCGTGGGCAGCGGCTGACAGCCGAACAGTCCCAACGCACAGGTGTGAGAAGAGGGAGGAAGGAATCACGTCTTCACCCATCACAGTCTTTTCTGCAGAGATGCTCTGACCACAGCTGTGCAGGATGCTGTTCACACACACCGGTGCCAGTGTTGTGTGTTGGAAGTTGGGGAACTGATGCGTCTTAGCCCACGAGTAACTCAAATCAGGGAGCCTCAGCTTCATCCAACTCCCTGTGCCATGCACGGGGGAGTCTCTGCTCTCAGACGTGATTTAGTTGAGCTCCTTCCCCCTTCGTCACTTCATAAGCAGGAAAGTCATCCCTGAATACGATCTCGTGCATCTCCTCTCCTCCCCCCTCTCTCTCTCCCTCAGTCTTGCAGCTAAAAAGCTCACTATGAATAAGATCAAACCTGCAATAGAGTCTGTGGAAGTATGAATATAAGAATCTCAATATTGCATTTCAGTTTGTATTGCTTATAAAAACTAACCTGACTGAAAAATGTCTAGCCCCACATGTTAACCTGTGCCTCTTCTCCCACCCACCGTATCCTCTATTTTTCCATTTTCCACATACTAAACAACTGAGATGTCTCTAAAATTGGTCAAACAACATAAGAGCACGGCCCTCTGAGGCAAACCATAGACAAAAAGAAACAAATTTGCTGTTATGAGTTTTTCAGTGTTCTCTAGCAAATTTTGAATCCTAAAGTGAATCTTCCAGCCAAATAATCTAATTTAAATTTCTAGAATATTGAACAATCTTGTTCCTTTATTGCTTTCTGATAATTTTAGCTGTTACTTTTAAATTGTTTCTGCAACAGGGTTTTTCCAATAAAAGTCCTCAATATTAAAAAAACAAAAACAAAAACTGTTTCTAGGGTTAGATTCTGCTACCCTGTTCATGCTCTGCCCAGTATAAAGTAGGTGGGATTTTTTTCTTGCAACTTCAGCATCTAACAGTTCCGTGGAATCTATAGACTGCTTCAGATCTCAACTATTAATAACCATGTGCAGCTATGATCTGCCTTTGGTACAAAGGCCAATGGTACTGTAGAGTCACTACTTCTGTAAGTAAGGAATGAATAAAATTAGGGAGAAAGTAGAGGCTTTTCTCCAGTCTTTCTGTTTTATCAGGATATCAGCCATAACAGCAAAACCAAGGAAGAAAGGAACAAGTACCAGAAAAAGATGGGGCCTTATTTTTACCCTGAGTTGTGGGGGAGTCAGGGCACAGATTCATCTTGAATTACAAGCTTGTAATTACAAGCTTCCTAAGGAAGCCCTGGGCTAGCAATTCTGCATCCCGCTTCTTACCTGCATGTGGGAGCAAATTCACAGTTTTCTCTCTCAAAAAAACCAGGGTGCTACTTCACAGGAACAGGTAGGCAGTGACAGGCTTCAAACGTTAGCTAAAACCAAGCACAGAATCCCTTTCCTTGATTTACCACCACCTTACATGGAAAACTCCTTCAATATGGTTCATTCATATCCAGGAATCATTATTTAGCAATGGAAAGAAGCTTTGCTATTGAACATAAAGGTTTGTGGGTGATGAGAAGGAGGATGTGAATTTGAGCTGTATCCAAACCCAGGCTCCCCGCTCTCTTCAAGAAAGAGTCTCATCAAGCTGGGTATTCCCGACTGCCTACATTCCAGCTGAAATCACATCTTATCAGGGAAATAATCAGAAACACAGACAACTGGAGGGTTTGGGACCTCTACCTTCCATAAAATAAAAAAAATAACACCACTGAAATTAATAAGCAAAACACCGAGTTCTGAAATGAAGGTTTTTTTCCTCACTGCACTGAAAATGAATGAAGTTCGTTTTCAAGGGTAAGAGCATTCTTTGAGCCATACACCTGTAACCACTCTTGAATTTGTATTTCCACTACCTTTGTGGCGTTTCATTATTCTAATAATGTTGTAGCTGCCATTCAAACCTCAAAGGAATAATGAAAAACATAAAATCAATTGTCTAGATATAAGTGTACTTATAAAATTCCACTGAGCTGGGGGAACCTGGCACAATTTTTTCCTCATTCCAGTTGCTTGGGAACATTTCTAATCCTCAGGCTCCCAGGCATTCTATATCCAGCATCCAACTTAGACTTCATTTAATCAAACAGTCCGATGTGAATGATGCATTTTCAAATTGCTGAAACACTCAAACCTGAGGGTTTATAAGATTCTCTAAATGGTTTCTGGAGTGTCTCTGGGGGAAAAATTGCTTTTCTTAGCTTCTTAGCTGTAAGTAAGCTATAGTCAAAGCATGCTGAAGGAGAATATGTAGCTCACAGATAAGTCTGGATAATGGTCACTTATAGTAGGCCAGCCATTGCCATTTTAGCAGTACAATCGCTCTGTCAGTTGGGGTTGTTGATTTTCATATTTAGATGTAGTAATACATTTTTAATTACAGATATGATTGTCTAGTGATGTAGAAATTACACTGTACACCCCAATGAACTTTTCAGGAACATTCACATAATTGTCCTCAGACTGCAAGAATAAAATTGTATTTCATTTAACAAAACTGTAAGCTGTTTTCAGATTTTTCTTCCACATTATATCTTGGCATTGCTATTATGCTGTTCCAAATAAAGAGACATCTGCATTTGTCATGGGTATTTTTTTCAGCCTGCAAGCAAAACATACAAAGTTGCAGCTGCCTTAAGAGCATACTCTCAGCTGTTCAGCATAATCACCTAGCTGTGCAGGTCTTTGGCAAGATAACGTGTTGAGAAAATTAATAATTTTGAGACCTTTTCTTTCTGCTTCTGCTAATATATAAAACTGAGCAATTTACCAACATTACTTCGAGTCTTTCAAAGACTAATGATTTCTTCATGGTGAAACTAAAAACCTGGATACCTCTCAAGTTTCCTTTGTGCCTTTTTCACCATTACAGAGGTCAGACTGCATCAAACCCTATGCAGTCTATATGCATGGTGAGAACACTTTTGAGCCTGAAAACTGCTGGCCAGGAGGAGGAAGCAATGTCACTAAATGTCACTAACTTCAGAGCAACAAGCCTCTGAAAGGCACCAAGAAGCAGTAAGGCTTATTCTTCTAGTGTTATAGGTAAGAAATATTTATTCCAAGGTTGATAAGATATGTCAGAAATATCCCCAAAATCATGTCTCTAGCAACTAGTTCCTATGCCAATAAAATGAGAGCTACAGTTAAAGCAATAGTGTCTGAGAGCCAGGCAAAGCAGATGAACTTTTTGGAAATGTTTCTGTCCTTTTAATCAAACATCATTCAAGAAGTTTCATTTTTGTTCCTTGAAATCACAACACATTTTTAATCCTGCCCCTGACTCAGTAAGAAGCCTGTGGGTCTGCAGAACTCATGCGTGCACACCTGGCCTCTGTGGAAAACCAGAGCATGGTGAGGTCCTCTTACAGAATCGCTGTGTTTTTCATAAAAGACTAAAATGCACAAGAGAAGCCACCTACACCTGGACTGTTCGTGGCACTGGGAAACAATGTCCGCACACTTTGCTTACAAACTACCCCGATTCTGTCCTCCTTAGGGACCAGCAAGGCAGGCTGCATACCTCATGGAGCTGAAGGCAGCAAACATCATCACAGAGAGCCAAGGGCTGTTGGCTGTGACAGGCAAGCCCAAGAATTACGGCTTTGTGATGTATCATTTCTTCACACACACAAAATGTAAGATCAGGATATCCTGCCTACAGTGTTTCTTCTGGCATAACACCCTTGCTGGCGAAGCAATGCTAGAGCACACCCAAACTCCAGCTCCACAACACGTGGCAGACCTCAAGCTTGCTCCTCCACCAGCACCCTGACAGCTCCCCTCAGTGACCCAGAGGGAGGTCACGGGGTGGTGAGATGTCCTGGGTAGAGCTCCCACTGGCAAAGCCTAGTGCTGTGCCCGGACATCAGCCTCCTCCTATGCAGATGGACCCATCCTGATGCAAAGCACTCATCCATCATCCTGTTCATATCACCCCCCAATGCCCCCCTCCCCACATTTCTCATTCTTGATCTCCCAAAGCGTTTTTTTTTTTCTTCGCCCCCCACCTCCCCTTTTTTTTTAAGTGTTCTGGGGATATATTGCAAGTCTTGTCTTTCATCTCATTCTTGCATACTGGGATACAAAGCAGATTTCTGGGTGGGACTGGTATCTCATGGCGGATTTCTCATCTTTTCCATTTCCTTCCACAAATACAATGCTTAAGTGACATCTAATGATTTTAGGCAGACTTAATGTAAGCTCTCTCTGGCAAGTGTCTGCCATAGTTTGCACTTGGCAATCTCCAAGCACTTTCCAGATGTTACAGTAATATAAATGAATTAAAGGGAGGAAAAAAGGAAGTTAGTGCCTGATATACAAGTGCAAAGTCCTCACAGACAAGAATCCTACACTCAGTCTCAGCTTGGTGGTAGCAACTGTGAACATCTCAACACACAGCTGGCTAACTGTACTCTGAAGCATAACCATCGGTTACCCAGTTCTCTTCTGGCACTCTGACCAGTGCAGGGAAATAAAATAAAATAAAATAAAATAAAAATAAAAAAGACAAAATGAAAACCAACAAAATAAATATCTCAACAGGCTAAGCTAGTAGGAGTTTCCCACAGGCCTGCCTTCATTTTTCTGAAATGGATAGAGGAAACGGTTGTAAAGTAGCACTAGACAAATACTGACATCTGTCTAAGGGGACTGAGTGATGCTGACTGAAATAAGCTCAGGCACACTGCGGCCCTGTGATACAGGGGGGTACACAGAGCTGTGCCTGGCAAAGCATCATAGTCACAGCTACAAATATCCTCAACTTTATATCTTAACCTCAAGCGATGAGAATGCTTGAACCTTTCCTGTTCTTTGTAATAACTAAGAAAATGAAGTAATGGGGAGGCACTGGTCTCTGGGGAGCAGACTTTCATTTGAAGGTCTTTCACCACAACAGAGGTACCAGTTAGTCTCAAAGCAAGGAGATACATTTTTGTGTTTGTATCCCATATCCTCACTCCTCGAGTGCCCTCTGGCAAAACAGTGAAGGGCAGAAAGAGCTGGGTATCTAATTACTTTCCCAAATCCTACCTTTAGGTTTTTCACACCCTCTGTATCTCTAGAGAGGAGAGAAAAATAAAACAAAACAAAAAACAAACAAGCAAGCAGGCTCAGCACTTCCCTTAGTGCTACAAGCTTTGGTAAGTTATGTTGATGAATGTATGAAAATTTACTAGGTATTTTAATACCAGTAATGTGCCAGATATAAAAGACTTGTCTACATGTTTACCCTGGCAAATCACCCTTCATTTGTATGTGAGTGTTAGAGTTGCCTAGACATGCAGTATATCATTGCATGGGAAATGTTAGGGCTGGGGTAAAAAAAAAATATATATATATATATATATATATATATATATGATTTCCAGTAAAAAAGCCCTTTTCCCAAGGAAATCAGATCCATTTAATACAAGAGGAAAGGTCAAAACCACAATTTTTGTTGACAAAAAAAGTAATAGACTGAAAGGTTTGGGGTGTTTCTGAACAGCCTTAACAAGACTTACTGGTTTTGCAAACTGCTTCAAGTTCTAGAGATAAACATGTTATTTATGACCCTTTGTATCTAAAGATTCTTTGCTAAACAAATCATCCTGAACTATTCTTGAACTCAAGTTTTCAATCTCACACCCTTAGTACACTGTATGATACACTGCAAAACATCCTTAAAGCTCAGTAAAAAAATTCACAATTTTTAATCAATAAACTGGGAGAGTGTTTTCTTTTCAATGACATGAACAGGATGATCACATTGTGTCCCATAAAGATTTTCTCACCTGGTTAATATTAAGGGAGCAGATTTTCCTGTCTGCAGTGAATCCTGGATACTATGGAGACTATTAGTTTTTATATCCAACCAAATATAGGTGCTTTGAAATTTCCAGGAGCTCCCAGTGAAAATTAGGACCTCCTCATTCCAAAAGTCAGGGTGTAAGTGGCTGGTTTCTAACAAAAAACATTCATAGCTATTAAGCTCACAACACATAAAGCTGAATACCTTTTTTCTAATTATGTTCAGGAATCAGTGATACAAATCACACTTTCCAATTTAATACCAAATGAAACAAGGATCTTCAGAAGTGTTCACACTTTAAAAACAAAAGAAAAATATTTTTGTTTTCCAAGCTTAATTTTTCCCCATCAGTACTATTCCCATTGGATATTTCATTGGATTGCTAACTCAGCAAAAAATTGGAAGCCAATGAAAACTAACAAGAAATTCATTACATTTCCAGCCAAGTCTTTCTAAAGAAGAGGTCTGAATAACCTCTTGACACCTGAACTGATATCTACCCCCAAAGAAGCTGATACTCCATAGGAGGCTCCTCCGGTAGGTAGGAAGATTTTCTTGGTCTGCCTTGCAGGTCTCAGGGTTTAACCAGAACTCTTAATAGGATGGAAATAGCATGAAGACAAGCTGCCTGGACACTTGACTTGACCTTGAGCCCAAGCACTTGTTTCCAGCTCCCCTGATGACATGCAATGAGAGGATTATCCTGTGATTTCATCTCTCCTCTGGTGTTCCTTCTTTGTCTGCCTGGTCTCTCGCTGAGACAAAACCATGTCCCACTGGTGCACAGGTCTCGGTCAAGTGTGGCATGGATTTTTGGGGATAAATCTCCAAATAAAAGTCATTGCCTTACCCATGCCTGCTCATAATGGCAGCAAGGTGCAAAGACAGGCTGTTAGGGTATGCCTAGTGAGTTGCATAGCCTCCCGCCTCTGTCTGAAGCAACACTGGCACTAATTAATACCTTAGCTGATAATTTCAACAGATTAAAACAAGAACTGAACAGACAAGGAGGAGTTGCTTACACAAGCCTACTGGGACTACCCAGGAGGGGGTGAATCACAGTCAGGCAGAGAGGAGGAGGATTTTCTTTTGCTGTTCATTAAGCTGAATTGGCTGTATAGATAAAATGGGGGTGTTCTGTGTCTACAGTTGCCATAACTTTTAACAAACCCTGAATTTGCACTCCTCCCCCCCTTCACCAAAAATCTGTCCCTAACTTACAACCTGGTTGCTCAGAACTACAGAGAAGTTACTGTTTCCCTCAAATAATCCAAGGAGAAGTCATCTTGGAGGCTTCAGAGCATTTCAAGTCACAACGCCCACTCCTGAGGTACTAAATAATGCAGTGTAAGAGATTCTCCTGCACAGCAAGGAAGGAAGGAATGCTGCTTTGAGCTGAAGGAGGCAATTAAGGTAGGGCTGCAAGGAGACCCTCAGGATGAATTTTCAATGTCGCCTCCCACCGTCACCTTTTCACTGACTAATGGCAGCAGAGGAATTTGATGGATACAGCTGTGCTTTTCCCTTACCACTGATGCTCTCATGGGCAGCAGCAAGCAGACACAGATGAAGGCTAAGCAGAGTACTCTTCTGACGAAGGAGCCTGACTGCAACTAAGTTGTCTGATGCTCTTATTTCTGCTGTTTGTAGTCTCTAAGATGAGCATCAACAGCACAGGATGTAGAGCAATACACTTCAGGAGCAGCTGGTGGGCCAAGCCATCCCCCATACTGCTGGCACAATGCAGAGAGACTGGCAAACATACAAGTCCTTGAGGGGCAGGAGGAACAAAAACATAACTGCTAGAAATGGGCCACAGCCAAAATATTCTTGCTCTTCTCTTTGCTCCCCTGAGTCATAATATTCAGAGCTCTGGCCTGATGAGGAGTTTTCAGTGAGTCACATTTATTAGTTAAATGCTGAGCTCCAGATTGGGGGTAAGGCTCCTCTCACCATGTGTTACCACAAGTAATGAGGGGAAAATCCTGTACAACATATGTGGCAGTAAACTCAAGCTACAGCTGGAAAGGGAATGGAGGCCAGAAGTGACTTGCCGCAGATTACACAAGTAGTCAGTAGGAAAGTCAAAAGCTAAAAAGTGACCTCCCCCCTCATGCTTTATTCACCTGACTGCTGTCTTGGTACACCTTCCATGTGCTACCTACAGGAAGAGCAATTCTCACACTGGGATTTCTTACAGCTTCCTATTAAAGGTACCTATTGGAAATATCAACATATCAGAAAATGTGGTAAATACTGAACCCACTATCTTTATTTTGAGTGCAAGAGCACATTTCTATACCTCTGCTTAAAACAGTAATTGCAAAGAAAAATACAGTAATGAGACCATGACCAAATTCTACTCTCAGGGAGCCAGAATAAATCCATTGCCTTCTAGATTTTCACAGGCACACAGGAGAGCAGAACTTTAGTTTAAGATCATTATTTCTGTCAGAATTGTTGTTCATATGAATGTGGGCTGAGGTTTTACTGGGCTGTAGTACCCAATTTGCATCCTGATTAGCCTGGATTTGCAAGTAGTAATGCATGTCTCGGATGCATTGAGACAAGAACTGGGGTTACATTTCCATGATGGAATTGCAGAGGAGGAAGCACTCCGCTTGCAGACTGGTGTGCAAAGGCTCAAAAACCCACCACGCGAGTGATCTAGCAAACCTACTCAGCCGGCTCATCTTTTTTGTTGGTAAGCCTGAACACAAGTCTGGAGAAGTTCCTCAGGCTGCACAATGGAAACTATCCCCTTGATCCTGGGTAAGAATCTAAACTAATGATATGTTACACAAAGAAGGTGCAGGAGCAGAGCACATTGAAAGTGGCATCCTTTCTTCTTCTAGGCATGCCAAACCCTTCCTAAGCAATTCTACAACTCTTTGATTAAAATACAAGTTTCTGAAACACACAGAATTCAGCTGAAAAGTCTGTACAGTGTGATACTTTACTAAGAAAGGCAGCTTTTGCACAAAAAAAAACAAACTAACCCCCCCCTCCAAAAAAAAAACAACAAAAAAAACAGCTCAAGTACAAAGTCCACCTTGACTTCCCCTGTTTATGCCCCAGGAAAGAACATAGAGGATCTACATTTTCTGTGTAGCAGTGGTTTTCAACCTGTGGTCTTAAGAGTGTTACTTGTGTTACATTTGAAACAAATCAAGAAAAAAGGCAAAAAAAAGCAGCCCATAAAAATAATATTCATCATGTTTGGCCTGTGCCACTAAACAAAAAAATAAAAAGAAGTTAGGGGTCCTACACTGCAAATTCCATTTAATTACGTGCCTTGATTTCCAAGTCCTTGTTCAGCATATGGCTGTTTACTAGTGCTAATACAAGCGCCACCTGGGGAACAAATTCTGATAGATGGAAACAGAGCTCAGGCAAACCAAAGCTTCACATTAGAGCACCTATTGAGGAAGTGCAAGCCCCTTATACCTAGTACTCTTGAAAGAAGTAGTACACCATATAAATTTTGATAATGCAAAGTCCAGAAACAAATGGTTGGTGCGAAGAATAGCATAATTCCCTAATCTACAACAGCTGAAGATCTAATCATATGAATGAAAGAGACTGACAATTTAGGAAACATATTGTTTTGGTAAAGTTTGATTGATTTCCAAGACAATGCACTTAAATCAGTAAAACACAAACGAAGACATATTTCCATAGTTACAGAGGAAGAAGATTCCAGTAGAGCTTATTCTCTTGTATTTAAAGAGAAACACTACACTAGTAGAAGCAGCTTTCTACCAGTATAAGAGCATGCCTGTCTAGAGGGCCTCTTTGCTTTAAGTAAAGCATTGTCAAGCCAATTATTACTTGAAAAACTTGAAGCATAACCACACCTAGACCAGCCACAGGAGAGATGTTACTATACAACAAGGTTGTTTAACATATCCTGCTCCCAGTGTGTCTTGTTCCTTGTGGGAATTCATCCTTTAAGATTTATTTCATCATTTCTAACCTGTTTTCTCACTTCCACTTAGTTTGTCTCAGGGTTGGTATTTAATAATGTGAAGAAGAAACACAGGTGGGCTACCAAGCTGCCTCTCAACAGCTTCTGCTGACAAAAGAAAAACTTGAGACAGCAGGCTGGAGCTGACTTTGCAAAGCTTGGTTTTTAATAACCCAGTTTCCTCCTCTTTTTAATTTGAAGGACTGGATCACTCTGAGAAGTAGATTCTTGGGTCAGTCTCAGAACTCTGGACAGCCCCAGCACTGGGCTGCCTCTGCAAACAGCAGCTCCAGTTCGCTCTGGGCTGTGCTTTCTTGCTTCACTCATTATTGTCTTTATGATGACAGAATTATAGACACCTACTTCCTTTTATTACCCAGCTATTCTAGGCAACACAACCCCCTTTTTCTGCTTCCAGATAGCTTAAAAATAATTAAAGAGTAGTTAAAAGCTACTCCCAACTCTTGCCTTTTTTTTTTTTTAATTAAAAAAACCCCATCTTTTTCAGATCTCATGATGCACCACTGAAGCTGCTATTGATTTCATTGGAATCAGGTTCCAGGCTTTTTCCTCCAGAATGTTCCTGTTTCTCATCTTCAAACACTTGTCTACAACCATTTTGTCATAACCTCTAATTTTGTTCCACATGCATCCATGATGAAGCAGAATTAATATTACAGTCCCATCTAGTGATTCCTCTTCCATCCAAATCCCCATTTTTCCTGGCATAGAAAAAAGTCAACTTTCTTAAAATCATAAGCTTTTAGGAGTAAGGCATGATCCAGAATTAGCAGATGGTAAAGAGATATTTTTCCCCCCTTTCATACTACCCTGGCATTTTTGTAAAGTTGAAAGCATTGTTTTCACCCTAAGAAGGTGTTTCATGCAAACTAAAATAAGTATGCCCTGTCCAGATTTCTCAGTCTTATTGTTTCATTTCAAAACCAGAACAGGACTGGAACTGAACTGTGAGACACTTACGAGGAGGTCAAATAATTCATTTGGAAATCATTGAACTTAAAAGATTGAAGCATCTTGGCGAGACTAGGACAGTCTGAATGAGAATTTTCTTCATTCAACCAGAATCTCTCTTATGTCCAGGGTTAAGTCTTTGCTCAGCTATATTATGACCATCCATAAACTCTGTAGACAAATAGTCCATGAGTGACTGAGTATAAGAAATGAATATAAATTTTCATAGAGCTGAAATCACCATTTATAAAGTATTCTCTCTGAAGTGAATAGAAAGAGTACCAGTGACTGCAGGAGTATTTCAGTGGCATAGATCTGACATATGATAAAGTCCTGTCTGAATGGCAAGGTGAAGATCCTAGCTAAGCATACCACCCTAAATTGAGTCTGGTACTTGATATGCCACTGGAGATTTCACATCATAAGACACCACCCTACTGTGCTTAGGGTCAAACTTAAAAACAAAATGTTAAATAGTATCATTAATACATATTAAGAGACAATTCACATGTACAATAATGTCTTCAAAACTGCATTAAGGTTTAGAACTACTATACTTCAGATAGTTACAACCAAGCGTATAACAGAAGAAAAAAAACCCCAAAAAACTGCCTGCAGTCAATTGTACCAATAGAATTAAGCAGCAAAGAGAAGCAGCAAGCTGAGTAAAAAATTGGTTAGAAATTGGAAATCAAATTGCGAGGGGTAATGGTTTATGAAAGAAGCAAACGAGATAGGGGAGATCCTTCTTGTTCTCTATCAATTACTTAGATGAAGGAATAAGAAACTATGAATCACAAATTTGCCTAAACATTAGCGTAAGAAGAGAAATTGGGTTCCAAATGCTGTCCCGGCAGCACTTTGACACTGAAGCCTAGCAAATAGAATTTAACACAGATAAGTGGACTTTGCATAGTGGAAGTTAAATATTAATTGTAATTGCAAAGTGAAGAGCAAATAATGCAGACAATGGATATTAAAAGGATTAATGAAGTGTAATAGATTGTTTTTCCCCCCAGCTGCATTGTAAGAGCAAGAAAATGGGAGAGTAGGGTGCTTGGCTGACCACAAATCCTGTCTAAGTTATGCTATACAATAAAAAAAAAAAAAAGAAAAAAAGAAAGAAAGAAAAAAAAATACTTACTGCACTAAATTCAGTTTTGTCTCGTTATTTATGGGAAAACATTTATGGGAAAGAAAGGGTGTAGAGTATGTATTAGCACTGTCGCTGCCAGACAAGAATTCCCATGAACTTTTGCTTCCTCACTTGGTGTTACAGAAGACATACCATTAAATGTATGAGTGGTTAGCAAAAACATATATTATGAACAGGTTTATTATTTTCCTCATAGGTGCTTATTTATGAAGGTTCCCTTAGGTTGGAGTAAAGCATATTCATTCTGCATATTTCTAAGCAAGCACACGTCTGTGATTATTATTGATGGGAAGAATTATGGGATAGCAATGCAGAGCAGGGATCATAAACAATAAGACACACCAAACTGTAAGACAGACACAAATGCAAGTGATGGTGTTGCTAACAGCTAGTAAGCATATAAATTTAGTGCTCCTGCCGCGTTCTGTGACATTAGGGTCAAGCATATGAAATAGAGATTTGTATAGCTGATTTAGAATCCCCATACATTTATTTTAATACAGCATTAAAAGGCTTCTAGCAGAGCTCAAAATACAATATTAATGTGGTAAGCCATTCCATTCACAATGGTGCATTGTCATTTTTAATAGGGACAGGACTACAACCATAGGAAATTTGTTTTCTTATTATTTCTATTTCTTCTCTCAGTCTACCTTCCTGTGAAATAGTTTTCTTTACTTTTCTGTCCCAGTCTCTCTGGCTTCTCAAATGGCTGGTCAAAATGTTTTTAAACTAGACTTCAGCTATCAAAACATATCACTTCATCAATTAAATTAAAAATACGTGAATTTTGACAACAAAAAAAAAGTTGACCTTCCCACACTCTGCCTGTCCTGTTAAAACTCTAGTTTACATTAGAAAGTATTGCATGAACAAGGAATAAAAATAAAAAACCTATAGTCTAGCTATTAAGATACTAATTCATGTTCTTGTCCTTTAGACATACAAAAAATCCTTCCCCCAGATGACCAAATTTTTTATTATTGTTTCAGGGACAAGTTCTGTCAAATCCATGAATCTGGCTCACAGGAGAGACCCAGTTTTAAGTTCCAGCTCCACAAATGATCTGAGAAGTGGCCTTTTCTGAGAAGCAGCCTTTTCCAAAGTGGATAAAGAACCCTCTAGAAGTTTTTGAGGAACAAGTTTCTAGAGTTTTGAAGTTCCCTCCCTTCCCCCCCCCCCCAACAAAAAAAACCCAACAAGAATCCTGGGTGCTTTTACAGTCAGTCCCTATGCCTAGCTTTTAAATAAAGAGCCTGTTAATGTCTTGAATTAGGCATGACCGTGCCTAATCTCCAGCCATAATAGTTCTACATAAACCTCTTACAGATGCTTCCTTTTTTGAAAGGTATGTCATGATATTTGGTAAAAGTTCAAGACAGTAGAAAGCTAAGCAATGTAACATGCTTTCTTTTCCATTTATCTTTGCTGTAATTGGATGTTTCATTCTTTTTTCATACTTTTAAGGAGGAATGTTTCCACATATTTAGGGATTTAGGTGCTAACTAGCCTTTGTAGATAAAGGTCTTGGATAGTTTTCCCCCCTCAAATGATAATGGTTCAATCAGAATCTCCTACAAACAATATTAACAATAATTAATAGTAACAATAGACATCTCTATAGACAGGTTCTAAGAATAACAAGAAAAATTCTTTCTGTTTCTCAAGAATTATCCTAATGTGTCATTGTCTGCCAAGAACAGCCACTGATAGGACAGGACATCTTCCTCTGCGATCTCTCCAATACCATGATGCTTAAAGACAAATAGAATTATCTGCAGGATCTGAATTTTACCAGAGAAAACTGAAGTTGCATTGAGAGGCTTTTTTATCCAGATTTCTTTGCTATTTTGGGATAGTACAGCAGCCTTTCCATTTCTCTCAAAAACTGTTAGGTTGGGACCACAGTTTATAGGAAAGGAAATTTGCAAATGCTGAATCTGAGTGCAGCTTTGAAATCACTGCATCTCCTTTACAAAGGAGAGTCATTCTATATCCCACATCATGGACATATCATTTGAAGATGAGTCAAGGTGTTTCTTTCCAGTTCAAACAGAAGAATGAAAAACCCACCTACAAAATAAATAAATAAATAAATAAATAAATAAATAAATAAATTGCTGTCCATTTAAAGGAAAGTGTCTATTCTTCTTTCCAAGACTGGTATAATGGATGGTCCTGAACAGAACTCAGAACGTGTGCTTTGTATTTTTGTTAATGAATGACTGAACCAGTAATAGAAATTTTGATAGACAACAGTGAAATAAAGAGTCCTATACAACTGCAGATTGTATTTGTATCCAACACAGTACTGTTTTCATGATGCATTGCAGCCCTAGGTATAGTATTTCATCTGAACAACACGAATATGATTACAACTTGGAGTCAAAGAATGACTCTGTGGACCACCCTTCAATTTGAAATTTATTTTAAAAAAAATCCATTTCTTTGCATTAATTGAGTTTCTAGTTTTTATCAATAGTTGGGTCACAGCTGCTGGGCCAGATTCATAGCTGATATAAATCAACGTAACCACTGGAGCTCCAAAGTACATCAGCAAAGGACTGTTTATGTAAGCAGTAGTGGACTAAGATGAGTGAAAACAATGTAACACCCCAGTTGGTCACTGAATTTTTATCCCAAATAGGAGAGGGGGCAGGGGGGAAGAACAGAGCAGAGTTTAGAAATAGTTGATTGAATACAGACTACAAAAAGCCATTGGAAGTCCAATTAGGGAATACACTTCTGAAACTTATTTATCTTTAGCCATCTAAAATTTAGATGTCTACTTAAACTAATCCTCTGGATATTCTCTCCTGCTAAAGACCCATAGTAGACAAATGAACCATCTTCTGGATGTACTAATTGTTCTCCAAAGAAAACAGGCAATGTTTATAAGCTAAATCAGGCTAGACACCCAATTTTCAGTGGGCTAAGCTTCAGCTGAATGTCTTTTAACCCTCTGCAAGTAATGGTCATGGTTCCATTTCCCTACCCCTTCCATATTATCCATTACAACCAATTACAAAAACAATGAATTCTGGATACAGGGTGAATAATTTCTTGTACATTGAGAAAGTTTGGTTTAGGGACAGAAGTTCAAGAAAGCATTATTCCTTTTCCCATCCCAAAATCATACACTAGGAAAACCAGAAAGAACACTGTACATTGCAATAGCAAAATGAACCCTTCAAAACTAAGGAATCATCTTTAAATCATCTGTAGAAGAGTACTGCAAAGAACAAACTTCCTATATTAACAAACCACACAGCAAAATGCTAATGCTCAGAAATCTGAGCTGTAGCTAACTGATTCCACTTCTATGGCTTATAACAATTAGATAAAGACTTGGGGCATGAAACTGTAGAACAAATTTATCCAAGATATAATGAAACAGGCATTTGGGTCACAGAGGAAGTTTTCTCAGAACCAAGCTTCTATGCTCAAATAAGGTGCAAGTCTCCCATGAAATCATTTGCAAATCTCTGCAAACATCTGTTTCATCCAGAACTTCTCTAGATGAATAATAATCAGCCTTTGTTTTTGTAGGCAGGTTCATTCCAATAACTTGTTTTGTCTCAAAGGTGCAGCAGGTCATTTAAAAAAAAAAGTCCTATTGTTTCTGCTTAGATCCTTTTCTTACTGCAGAGGAACAGCAACTTGACAGTCAAGAAAGGACAATACTGATGACAAAACTTCCATTCTGATATTAGCACACCTGTACATGTGTGTTTAGGAGACATTCTGGAACAACAACGGAAAATGAGAAAACCCTGTCCAAGTACTAGCCAACAAAATTCAGTTTGTGGGCATACTCAGAACAGAGCAAGCAAAAGGACACAAGTAAGTCTGGCTGAATGGATGAGTCATCTCAGATCCACATGAATGTTCACAGAATGCCTTCAGCTCCTTCCCCACAGCCATCCTGAATAGAAAGGCTGCACTTTGCAAGCTCAATCTCATGAAATCTTAATTCATAGAAAGGCTTGGTTTAATAACTATGGTTCATGCCCTCAAAGGTTTCACCTATCCATATGAATTCCCCATCACATATGTCAAGGTGAATTATGATCCAGTGACGATTTTCCTGTATATTTCTTACATTTTTATAAGCTCATGTTTTTTTAGATACCATACATATCAAGCAGGCAAAAAAATGAATCCTGTGTTCAGAGACTGGCAAATGTACCCATTTATTTAAAACTCGCTTACATGGCTAGACTTGTTTTTTCCAATGGTCCCTCACGGGACGGGATTAATTCATCCTTTCCCAGGCAAACTTCATTACATTCCAACTAGCATTGCAAGGTCCCCCCATCAAAACTCAGAGACTATACTGAGCTGTTGTAGTTTTGGCTCTGTTCTCATGCTGACAAGATAAGGGATTAAAAAGCTTCTTAAATCTAAAAGTATCTCACTGTCAAAACACTTTTCTTGATTAAATAAAGAAATCCAACATACCCCTAAAGAGATGGTCAATAAATAGAATGATCTCCAAGCAGCAAGTGTCGAATGTATTCCTGTGTGGAGTACTAGAGACGTCTATATTGTTAGTGTCCCAACTCAAGAGGTGATGTAAATAACTCATAGGCTTATTTTAGAAGAAAAGCAAATTTTACTTGCCAGTGATGTCTCTTTGTCTTCTCTCTTTCTTCTCCCTCCCTGCCACCCTCCCAAAAAAATCCTCCCCAAAACACATGCTTCCTGTTAGGGGAGAAAGGAACAAAATATATTTGTGTGGCTTGGTTTTAATTCTCTTATTTCAGCTGTCAGCAGGGGTTGACCATTCCGTAAATGTAAAAAAAATTTCCTCTCTCTTCCAAATGAGAATCAGACAGAGTACTCCATCCGGGGAATATCTTGTTCCGCTTCATTAGATGGCTGAATTTATTGTATATTTGCTCACGTGAGCCTCAGCTTCAGATTTACATAACTAACAGTGAACGCTCCAACATGCCGCATCAAAATCATCCAGAAAAGAATTCCTCAATACAGTTCTTCAAGGAGTAGAAACTGTGTCCCACCAAAGTCACTCTTTACCTTTCTCCCATATTCCAAAATCCAAGTGTATTAGAAATGAGCTCCCACGACCTTTTCTTTATGGACAGCAAGGATCCAAACTGATCTCACTAAAACACACTGATCAGAGATTAATAGGGGATGCAAATTTTTGGACTAACGGGAGACCTCCTGAACAACACAGACTATGCCATGCTCATTCCTTCACTGAAACATTCTGTCTGCAGAAAAACTTGACCTTCTTTCAATACAGACACTGAAATCTAAGTTTAAGATTTCCAGTAGAAAAATTTGCCGTTCAGATGTCTGAGTAGTTCATCATCAGTTAGTACAAATGACCTAATGTTGTTTTTTGGACTTAAACTGTAAATAAAAGAATTCTTTCTATTAAGGTTAGACTTAAAGCAGAGCAGTGGATCGTCTTTTGCAGTAAGGTCAGATTCAAATTTCACCATATCCCTAAATGTCCAGCTACCTCAAAGCACAACAAAGACTAAATGTGAGACTCATCTTCTCTTTGGTCTCACACTGATCTCAAAAATAATAGATTTTAAAGCAGTAATGTATTTTAACCACAAAAATCAAATCCTGGCATTCCCTAGCTACACAGACAATATTTACTCTCATCAGCATTCTTTGTACCCAATGAACTTTGTTTTGCTGCCAAAATAATTCTAGTGCCTTAAGTTGAGTTAATTTATATAGGTGACACTATGCTAACAATTTAAACAGAACTCCTCATCCCAGTCATGCGAATCAAGGGTCTTCAGCATGCTCAAACACTGGGATTTAGAGTGCCAAAATCTTTTTGACCTTAATTTGCTTCCCCTGTTATAAATATTCATGGTGGGTCTTCAAAACTGTTATAAACAGAGCACACTTCTATAAAGATGAGCCCATAAGTACAAATTTTTGCTTCCCAAACTGAAGATTTGCTGAAACAGCTGGAACCTCTGGGGGCCTACGCACAATTCAGGCACATGGGATTCAGCATCAAAAGTCTGTCTCTCAGTCAAGGGCTGACTTCATTAGCTGACATACTACAGAAGTCATTTTGTATTCCCTCTTCATAATTACCCATATCTACTCATAACAGCTTGAAAAGACAGAGAATCAAATTGTGACTTTAAAAGATGAGGGCTTACACAGAAGTGCTGATGTCCTCAGCTGCCCTAAAATTTAAGTCAGCTAATCTGCAGAGATAGGTCATCCTTAAATAATTAAATGGGATTTCACTCCTTAGTTCAAGATACTGAAACTGAATATGATAATTACCAAGATAAAGGGCATCATTTGGATAATTCATTAAAAAAATTGCAAGCTATTCACAGTATTTATCTTTGAGCAATTCAGTTGCAAACAATACAGAATAACTGACTTCATCTGCTTCCTCCCCTAGTGAAATTTCTGGGTTTCATGGATTATATAAAATAACTATAAATGATGAATTCCAGCCATGCTTGCTGGGCATGGTGAGAAAATAGTACAAAGAAAGATAAGCAACTGTAGTTATGCAAATCTTGCCTGCTTTATCTTTTGCTAAGGTTAACAACAATGCAGTTGCACCAAGTTTTATACTATGAAGTATAAAAAGGGAAATGCCTGCAGTAAGCAACCATGAAGAAAGGGGGGAGAAAAAAGAAAAAGGAGCTTTATAACCTTATGTTATGTGCATAAAAGTATTTTTAAGACATTTGATCTCTCCTCCAAAAAGAGCCTGTGCAATCATAATCTTGAGTTTTCGAACTTAGTTGTAAGCAACTGCAATATCTGGCTTCTTCCTCACTGTTATCTTGTATTCAAATATTTAAAAGCTCACTTTTGACTTTCATTATTCCCACTAGCTCTTATTAGGTTTGTTGATAGCCATAAGAGATGTAGGATAAACTTTTGGCTTAATGGAGCTATTATAAAAACTTACTGATTTAAAAACAAGCAAAGTTTCATTCATAGTCAAAGGAATTTTCTTGGTTTGCCAGTGCTCCTACTATTGCTAAGGCTCTTTGCTGGCTTCCCTTTTGTAGCATGCAAGACATCTTGCTCTCTTCTTTTATGGTCTGCATTCATCCAACCCAGCCTCCAAACTTGATCTAGTTTTATTTCCTCACTTATCCATTCTGCTCCAGTAGGAACTACTGACTCATGATTTCTTTCACACTAATCCCAAGAGATTTTCATGGCTATCCAGTTTCATGGGTACTTGAAGGGTGTGGGATACAAATCCCACTTCACAGCTGTCTTGGCTATAAATACTGTCTCATCTGCTTTCATCTGTCTCATCTGCCTTCATAGAATGGTTACAGAAATGATTATAGAAATAGAAACCCTGTGCTTGAATCCACACACCAAGAATGGCATTGCGTTCTCTCTTCAGTGCTTGAGCTTCTTGTTGTAGCCTGCTTAGGAAGGAGTCAAAAACAAGAAAAAATAAATAAAAAGGATATATTGAGACACAATAAGAAGTCTGGCATAAACAAGTGAGACTTCCTTCCCTTCTAGCCTTTGCTACTCTCCAACCTAGGAACTTCAGAACAGTCTGATCAAAGCAGCAACTATGGTGGGACCTCTACAACTTTGACACATTTTGTCTATGCTGTGAGTCATCCAAGAAACTAATTCTCATTTCTGTTGTTTTTTCCATAACCAGTTCCTAAGTATCTTCTAATCAAAACACTGGCCTGGAACTTTGCAGATGATAACTTCTATAAAACCACCTATTTCTCTTTCTACAATTTCTCCTGGTCCTTAAAATTTTTAAAAATATTGTCTTCTACCAAGAAGTTATGAGTTTTTTGCCCCCCCCCGCCCCGAGAAGTTTATTTCATGGCTCCCAGTGGTCTTTGGGCAAGTTCCAGGACTAATACCCATTTATGTGCTTTAAATCACCTAAACAAGAAAGTAAGAAGATACAGGCTTCAGGTAGCAACAACACAGGAAAAACTCCACTTAGCAAGACTGTACAATAAACACTCGAAGTAACTTCACGACACCTACCAGTCTTCAGTGTTTTGAAAAGGGCTAACGGCTTCTTCCAGTGGTCCTTCAAATATTTGGTTAGGTATTGGGAAGCTGCATGATCTTTACTTGGAAGCAGCAGGTAAACACCTTTTGCATCGTAGAGGAGAAAAAGTCACATCCCAAATGCTACGAAGCTACTTTGCCCCAGGTCAATTTGTTCACAGAGAGCAATAGCTCAGCAGCTGTCAAATGCTCACAGATTCTAGTCTCATGTACACTCAGTAAATCTCATTTCAGAGAAAAAGCACTTTTGGCATCTTGAAGCTGCTGCTATTGAGGGAAAGTAATTTATTGAGAAGAACACAGCTAGCACACACCTCCAAGACAACTTCCTCATGCAGCCTCTTCTCTCTCCTTTGCCTTTAGCATGGGAACTTTCAGGAAGAAAGGTGTTGCCTCAGAATGGATTTTTAATAACTTCCCATCACCAATAGCATGAAAATCTGATCCTTGGCTGGTATAAATCAGCAGTACTGTCAGGGCTTCAACAAAACTGTCCTGAATTACACTGGTGGAGAATCTATCAGCACACCCACTACACTATGTTTTCACCTCTTGATATGATCCAGCAAAGAAAGAAAAACTAATTTTCACAACACACCTGAGAACAAGTACATAAGTAAGCAATCTGCTTAAATTAAAGCTACTCATTGCATGCAATATTGTTTACTGATTCAAAGATTAACAAAGTTACACTAAATTGGAGCTCTGCAGATAGGAAAGCACATTAAAGGGAGCTCTTTTATTCCACCAGAATTCTCTAAGGCATCTTTGAGGCAATAAATCAGGTTTGGAGTCACATAGAACATTTAGCAAACTTATGCATGATGCACTAAAAGAGAAGTAAGATTATAATTAAGCAATGACATGACAGCTAACAAATGTGTTTCTGGGCAGTTACTGCATGCCTCATGTGGCATTATGAGGCACCAAAGCCAAAAGCTCAGGGTACATTAACTACCAGAAAAGGGCCGTAACTCTCTCCAGATGTGCAACCTGCCACACTTCATGGCTATTTCAAAATGCAATTTGTAAATTAAAAAGAAAGGAAAGAAAAAAAGACAAAAAGGTAAGACAATCAAACCTGTGCATTGTGAATGCATTTACGGTGTAACTCAAGAAGTGCCCCAAATTCCACAGCCATCCAACAGTAAACCATATGGTAAACAATGAGGACAAATAATGAGCCTTAAGATCCAGTGTTAGACTCAACTTCTCTAGTTAAAGGACAGCTAAGTGCCAGACTGCAGTAGTATAACCTCTGATGGAGTTGTGGGGTGTGGGGGAGGGAGGGGAAAAAGCAGTACAGCAACCACCATGGTATTTGAAATGAATTCTTTCACTCAGTTTTCTCCTGTGCTAAGGCAGATTAATACTTGCTCATCTTGAATCATAGCCATGCTGGGAAAAATATACAGCGATGCTGTAGTTCTGGAAAATGTCATTCTATAGCAGTGTATGACTGCAGCACTAGTCACTTAAATTCAGCACCACCAGCTATTTAAATTCAACAGCAGCCATTAATGATTTAGCACCTACTGGCAGTTTGTCCCCTCTAGCCAGTAAGTAGGACTGCAAAGGTCTACAGGCCCCATCATGCTGATTAGCAGTGATTAACAGTGATTAGCCTGTTTGATCCAGGATTTATACACAGCACAGGCTGTGCTGGAAATCAATCTGCATATCTGGGATTTAGATCTGAGCTGCTGGGGAGGATGTCCCTGCTTTGCTGGTTGTCAAAGGCAGGCAGCATGCCAGCTAAAGAGTGAGAGAGATAAAACCCTTTCATTTCTAGCCCTGGTGCTTGCAGCATTCTCCATGAGCCATGCTAGCAATGATACACCAACGTATCCAAGAGTAGATTTAAACATGCCAGTAGTATAAAACAGCAAAGCAAGTCCTATTAAGGGCCTTTTCTGGAGAGTACAGTGTTGAAAGTCATGGGAGATGTCCTTACACCATATGCCAGCCTGTCACAGTCAATATACTGAGGGCGGTGTTCACACACCTCAACTATAAGCATTTACCTTAGCCAGCCAGGTTAACCTGTTAGTCTCTCCAGATATGTTCCAGACTCAGTGAGACAGGCAACCCAGAGCAGCAGCTTTTCTTCCACGGATATCAGCCTTGTAAATTCACTGCACAAAGCCTGGTGTCCCAACTGCTTCCAACTCCCAAGCCTTACCACTTACTGATCCTTTTTCTAGACAATGTTTCAAGTAACCATCAGCTCCTTCAGGGCAGTACATGAGCAATGAAGGGATTTTGACTAAGAAATTGAGTCCATCCAGTTGAAGCCTAGCTCTCTGGTCAGGCTGAACTTCTCCAGCAAAAAAAAAAAAAAGAAAATAAGGGAAATCAAATGGTTTTACTTTTCCTCAAACTGACTTTCTCCATATCCCCACCAGCAAGAGAGAAATCATCCATTTCCTGTTGTGCCATTTCATTTTTATCTGAAGACAATTCATTGTTTTGATACTTCTTCCAAAGTTTTTTTAGAAAAGTCCACCTTAGTATGTGTTTGAATTTGTAAGATGACATTTCATTGACTAGGAAATGACATTTTAATAGCTACCCACTTTTTCTTTTTTTAATTTACAGAAGTCTGTAGCACATGTCTGTAGCGTTTGGGCATTTTTTTTTCCTTAATCTTCCAGTCAAACTAAGAAATCAGCCAACCAAAGAGGATGGCAAAGCACCTCAGCTGAGATTAAATGCTAATGAATGTTCCTGGTCCCTTGCTTTACTGATGCCCAAAGTCCCAGTATGCAGAATGGAAGGCAGCATGCCAGTGAAGATCATTATAACAAATCTAACCTGTTAGTGAAAGTGTATGGGAAGCCCTTCTCTGCAGAGATGAGGAATTACAGCCCCTGCTTAAAGTGTTAACTCAAGTGTCCAGCTCTGGACACTTCAGTCCCAGTCTATAAACCATGATGTATTCCCTATATGATCAATGTCAATCTCCTACATTCATGAGCAATTTTGTTACAAAATCCTCTTCTTTCTCCCTCCTGCTCTGTCTTAGAAATAATTTTAATGCATTAGTGCTGTAGTTAACCAGTCGCGTTCCCCTGTGCAGGTTGTCTGGGTAGGCACTTTTCGTCTCTGTTCAGAGGTCATCAGGACAAGATGGGGAAAACGTGAATTAAGTTTTACTGCACCTTGTCTAAATGCCTTGAAAAGAACTTCAGAAGGTGCTCTATGAACAATGAAAAAGAGTATTAGCATACTCCCCACGAGCACGCCCCCTCCCCCCAAAAAACCCCAACAATACAAGGTTTGCCTTTGCTGCCTGAATGATGGTGAAGTGGCCTGCCCAAACGAAAAGTAATTAAAATGAGAGTGGATTTTCATGATAACAGCCAACAGCCAAATCAAAGTGCTATCAACAAACATGTTGCAGAAAGAATGAAGAGACCTGAAGCATGTGGCGCAGCTACATCAGATGCCAGATGGAAAGGACAATATAAGGAGATGAAGCATGTGAAGTACTATAAGAACTTCAATTAAATGAATAAATCAATGGGTAATTACGAAGTGTAATCTTTTACCACATCGGCTGGAGGTCATAGATCCCATTAAGGATCTAGGAGGGTCAATATAACTGGCAAGAACAAAGCTCAGCTATCCTGAGTTAAGGCCAACACTAGCCTTTCATGAGGCATGTTGTACATCAATCTCTCCCTCATGGCACAGCTAAAGAATAATTTTAACTTGACAGTTTCCATATCATTGAAGTCTACTGATTTGAAGTTTACTTGTATGCGAACCAGCAGGAGCAAATGGCAGAAGATAGTGCAGGGAGCACTTAGAAACGCCTGCAAAGAAAGGATTAATTCTTGCCACATGTATGAACAGGATATAAGCATGAATTGCTAATTAATAGGAGCTGGGAGGACAGGGAGAAAGGTTTATCCAGCCTAATATAGAACATTCTCTACCCAAAAGCACATAGGAAATGTGTTGCATTACTACAGCATGGCCCCAGAAGGAACGAGCAATTCTGTTGTCTTCTCCTTACATAAATCTCTGTTCTCAGTTACTTCCAACCCTTATTGTCCCAGGTAGAAAAAACACTTCAAGATTTAACAAGTGCCTGAATGTCTTGAGGTCTTTCCGATAGGAAAAACTAGAATCAGGGATGCCTTTTTTCTGGACTTAAGTGTATGATTAGAGAAAAAAGATGAACACCCTTGGGATATGGCAATTCGTTGCATGAGATCGCTGACTAGGTCATCCTCAGATGTGGGTGTTTGGCCCTCTCCTTCCCTTGGAGAGGCAGGAGGTGCTGGTGGCTGTGAAGGTAACCACCTTTACATAATAACCTTGCTGTAGCTAGGACACTCCTGCAAGTAGGAGGAGTCTTCTATTATTACTTTTAAACCTTAAATCCATTTAATTTAGTTGAAACTGGGCAATGAGTTCACAAGTCGTTAGACAGAACTGACAGGCATACACACAAATAAATAGTATTAAATCATAAACTTTGTTTTCTAAGTAAAACAGGCTAACCATAAAAACCAAACAAACACACACACACAGGATTTATATTTCCTGCTCCCAGGCAAAAATCTTTACTACTAAAACACAACATGACAACAATTATTTTCCAACTTGCTGACTCTTATCTGACATAGTGTTTAGGAGCTCTCCCCCAGCTTTATCAGCATTATTTTTATTTCTATTTTACACAAGCATTTTGGAAGATAGTGTCAAGAAGGAAGGGGAGATTGAGGGATCTAGAAAGGGAAAATAAAAAAAGAAAACAATCTTTTTACCGAACTCCACTGGAAAAGCTCAGCATCCAACAAATTTCAACTAGATCATAGGCTCCAAAACCCAAAGTGGATGGCCCGGCCGCACCAAGAAGTGTGGCAGAGAAACTCGACTCACCCACAGCAGAAACAGCTCCAGGAAGATAAGCATAATAGCCTGAACAGAGCTGCACTGTCTTGCATTAATGAACCCTCCTGAGAGAGCAGCCTGCTCACACCACTTTGGGGACACGGAGCAGGGACGGGACACAGTAGTACTATAGATAGTCCCGTAGTGGGTAGGAGCATTTGCCACTCAGAGCAAGTGTGGGGACACCAGCACTAGCCTCTGTTGTATTATGCAGGGTTGTCCTGATGACACTTTAGTAGCAGCTGAAAGACGCTGTGCAGCCACCTCAGGTCCCGCAGGTCTATATCCTGCTTCAGCTTAGTAATGATGTTGCTAAAAGCCAATAGGGAGCTGTTTGGCTTGAACAGGTAGTGTATAATGCAACACACAGGCAAGTGAAAATCCCCGCTGCTCTACTCTTACGAGGCTGAGCCCCTTAGCATATAAACAAACACACTTTGAATCAGTTGGGCCCTCACAGCACTTAGTGAGGTTCCTAGCTTTTCTTTATCAATCCCGTTATTTCGACGATAGTGATGGCGCTGTTTGTCGGCGACCAAATTTCCTCCAGTCTCTCCATCTGTCCTGTATGTGCCATGACCTCCCATCATTAGGATCCCTTGCATAGCAATCACAGCTAGCAGCGTACCTCCTGGTAAGCCCTGTATTGAAAGGGAGAGGAAGGGAGGGTGAAGGAGCACGTCTGCATAAATGCATGATTGTTCTCCAGGGACCAGTAGTCCACAAGCATTCACTCATGCTCTTTTTGGTACAATTAAGAAAAATAAAGCAATCTGCTGGGATGTCTTGGTAAAAAAAGGAAAATAAATTAAAAAGCACATGCCATTTTAACTAAGCCCATCATTTATATCACTAGGTATAGGAGACGTGATCAGCCAACTAGAAATAATCCAGCTGGTAGGAAGCAAGCAACAAAATGCTCATCCCCATTTCTTCCTCTGCTTGTGACACAGTAAGCAAAAGAAATCCCTTCTCAAAGAGAGGCTCTGATTCTGAAGAGTTTTACTCAAACCCTACTGAAGCTATAATGGTTCATTTGGGCCAGTAACTGGAGCTGGACTAATCCTGGCCAAAATGGTGAACATGAAGAATAGAAAATGGTAAAAATAAATCAGGCTGAGATTTTAAAACTCTTCCTCCCCTCAAGCATACAATACTTCACCTTGGCCCCCAACCCTGTCAACGGCCTTGCTGAATTCACAACCATATGTAATCTGTCACTCCCGGTTTGACCACCAAAGCCACTAGCCCTCTGCATCCACCCAACACATTTTCCTTCATGCACATAAGTCCCAGATCAACCCCTAGTGCTCACCTCACTAAGAATTCCTGAGGAAGAAATGTTCAGGATCCAAAAGCATCCTGAGGCTGGAGCAGAGGCAGAGTCCTGAAGGTACAGAGCCCTAACCCTGCTGCATACCCTCCCAAAAGCTTTGCCTCTCTCCCATAGTGCTTTGCAAGAGCCTCCACCAGGTGGATGTACTTTTTCTTTGAAAAAAAATGTAATTACTGATTTCCTTAACTTTCTGCTCATTCTTGTTTGTGAATAACAGCCAATCTTTCCCACCTAGTTATCAGTTAGCACCTCCAATGAAGACAAGAGAAAATCACTTACTAGCTGCATTGTGATTTTGCTCAGGGCTTTAATGTAGTTTCTTATATCATAAGGAGTCATATGGAGTGAATATCCTATCGTATGTGGAGTGAAAGCAAACTGCTATTCATCATGTTTCTGGGGATTCAGACTCCGACAGCATGACTACGCTAGAAAACAACGTTGCTTGAAAACTAGTAGGGAATAATGTTTTTCACCCATTTTTCACTTTTGCCTCCTTTTTTGGGAAAACATCAGATGTACTGACATTTTGCAACACCCTGCTGTTTTAAAAGCTTCTTTTTGTCCCAAAAGAAAATCTCCACAAAACTGAAATACTTAATCTTGCTGAAATGAAGTATTTTTAACATTCTGTTGAAAAAGTTATTTGCATGTTTAAATACATAGTCTTCCTTTTTTCAGTTAAAATGTTCAAAATAAAAACATTTTTTGTAACAGTAAGACCAATCTTTTTTTTTTCTATGAGATCTTAGAAATGCCACAAATAAAAAGAATGAACAAACGATTAACACAAGTATATCCTGCTAAAAGTTCATTGAAATCAATAATGTTTGCCATAAATCGATTAGGCACCAAATAGTCTTATAATATATTACTAGTAATTGATAAGATTCAAAATATTCTTATACACGGACATAAACAAATACACATTACTACTGTCTCTCTCAAAAACAGTATTTTAGAGGCGACTGAGTAAAACTTCAGAGAATCAGCTTCTGTTTCTTTTGACATTTGCCACGCAAACGCTGCATATTTTTGGACAATCTCTCTACAGTTACTGAGCCTTTCTATACCCAGCCTGAAAACAGAATGAACAATCACCACATAACATTTGTAAAGCTCAGTAAAAAACGAAAGTTTTAATAGCTTATAGCTTGCATTTGCTGATGCTTTTCCCCTCAAAGTATTTTGCAAACAGTGGATAGATGTGTCATTTTATAGTTAGGGAAAGAGATTCAGATATGTAACAATTTGCAAGAGAACTTAATGCGCAGAGAGAGGTATACAACTCAGTCTTTTTGTTCCTGTCCTCTTCTTTTACCACTAGGAAGCACTGCCTTTTTGAGATCTTTGTTAGAAGTATCAGAGTACTCACAGCCTTATTAGTCACCTCATTACAGTACTTTTTTTTTTTTCTTTCAGTTTGACTAGCACCAAGCCTGTCTGCAAAGGACAAAAGTAAAAGTGGCATTTTGCAAAACGTTTTATAAGTAATTGGGGAAGTCACTGTGGATTTTTATCTAATATTTATACAGACTGGAACAGTGAAAACAGTGAGCACAGTGTAATGCAATACTTATCTATCAGGGTGAAGAAGAGGAAAAAGGGGACAACAGCACTGTCTGGCATCATGTCACTCCATCAAGTAGCAGAGGGAGGCTGAGCTGCTGCAGAGCTGCCCTTTTTAGATCAGGGTTGAATATGGCCTCACCATTTACCTGTGAGCTTCTGAGACTTTCCTGGAGATTTTAAGCTCTTCAGATCAAAACAGTTGCCTGACAGTGATAAAGCTCCCATATGAATCATTTGCACATCATTTGGCTAAGCACTTAATGTGAAAAGAGTTGCTAAAAATATGAAAAGCTGCAGAGCCAAGGACAAGAACACTTTAAAGAAATCCAAAAAGTTTTGACCATTATGTCTCAAAGCAATTTGGAGTCTGGAGTTCTGGCTGACACCTCTACCTTCTCTCAACAAGCCGCAGAGAAAACCATCTCCAGAAATATCAGATCTTCTGCATTCTGATCAGACACCTAAGAAGTTCCCTCTTTTCCCCACTGTCCTGCCATACTGATTTGCTTTGTCACAAGCTAATAATAACAAGTCAAGTAACAATGTCAAAAATTGATTTGATAACCCCCCACTCAATACAAAGACACATATTGTTCTCTTATTGCTTCTGCTTCTAAAATGAATGCTCTTTTGACTTACAGTTTTACTTTCCCAAATCTATTTAAAACCTCTGTTAATTACATTGTCTATTAAAATGTTGTTAGGGTTATTCTAGGGACTAGATTTTTTTTCCTTCTAAAAAAAGTGTTTTTGCAGGGTCTCTTAAATTAATGTGGGAAGTGATGAACACTTTGGAACAATATGTTCCTATTTTCTAGGATGCCAACTTTAGATATGATAGAGGGGTGACTCCTAAGAGAAAACAAGAATAGCAGATAAATGGATAGAACATTTTTATTTTGAGCTTCATCCAAAATCTCTCAAAACTAATGGAAAGGTGTCTTGGAGGAACTTGCATCTAGCCTTATACAGACTCAAATGATAATTTTTTCCTCTTTCTTTAACTATATTTCTGACATTCTACCCCCTTTTTTCCCCCCTCTCCATTTAAGGAAATTGACAGCAGCTGATGCATTATGCCAACTCTCTGAAGACTAGGGTACAACAGGGTCCACAGTTCGCTCCAGAACAGCTTTAGGACCTCAGGGGAAAAAAAAAAAAAAAAGAAAAAGACTAGCAAAATTGTTATATGATTAAGGCAACCAATTCCCATCCAAGAAGTGCATGGCATTGGTTGGGGAGGGACTTGCAAGGTGTAAAAGAGGAGTAAGTGAAGAACAAGATATTATCAGTAAAGCTTATCAAAAATCATTGAGAATCTCTGAACTTGGATGTGATAAGATAAAGCAAAGTAAAAACTCAGTAATTTGTAACTTTGAAAGTTATTTTGCAAAAATTAAAGCATTTCAGATGTGGTTTGAGGCCAAGAGTGATTTCTTTCCTCTTAGCACTGCATATTAATCTATGAAGGTTCACTAGTTTAGGTCTCTTGATATAAATGAAGGCCAGAGCATTCTTCACAGAGAGCTGCTGCAACTACCTCGTGTAGAAAATTGGATCATAGGATTAGACATTGGCAAAAAGCCTAAAACAATACTTATCCATGGATGAAATCTATTAAGCATGAAAGAATTATAGGCGAGAGCAAACCAAGGATCAATGGTGTAGTGTGGGCTTCTTTGAGATGAATATATATGGAGGTTACACAGGAGGGCTGAAAAACACTCACATTGCAGAGAGCGTGAAGAGAATAGTAGTAATGAAACACTTTAAAGGAAATGTTTACTCAAGGGTATCACAGGATTGCTGAAATGATCAAAATAAACAGGTGAAGCCTGATGCTTCTCTCTCCTCTGGGAGTTATTTGCATATCCTGCAGGAGACCCCATTCACCCTCAAACATAAAAAGAAAAAAAATGGAGGAAAATGGAAAGTTTATATTAAAATTAAAAAAAAATTCTAATCCTTGATCAACACCATGACAGGGATGAATTCTAACAGAGGATGACAAAAATAGTTTTCCCTCAGGTTTCACCAGCATAACATTAATAAACATTTTGAAGCATCGAAGCAACACAATTATAGGAGAAAACAACAAGATGAAGAGCATTTTCTATTCAAGTTCTGCCATGCATTTTAAAAGCTTAGGAAATCTTCATTCATGCTAGGCAATAAAATTATAATAGTAGTCTAATCTCAGGCTCAGGACTGTGGATCACTTTTGTCAGTGGGTCAAGCTGTTTACACGCATGCTTTACAACTGACACCTCCACCCATCCCCTTTGGCATTGCAAACAGTGGGTTGTGTACCTGCAGCTGGGAATGAAACTCTGTGTGCTAATTCTAGCCAAACAGGAGCAAGTGGCGGCTGATTCATGGAAGTCTGGAAGTGAAAGGTTTACAGAAATTGTGTTCTTCTTGGATAAGTAGCATTGACTGTCTCACAATGAAGCCCGTAAAATCAGTGGAGATTGCCAAGACTGGGCAATGGCGTTTATCCGCCTCTTATATCTAGGTGGTAACTCATTTCCCAAAACACAAAACCTATTTTGTTGTGCTGGGGGAAACTTATTGAAATCAAACAAACATATTGGTGCCACCTGTGTAAGTTAATCTCAAGAACTAATGTTTAATTTACGCTCGATGACGGTTCATCTTGCAATGGCACATGGGATATTCCCAATGAAATCAGTGGAAAAGTTGTTCCCTTCCTCTTTCAGTCTGAACCATCCTATATATAGCTATTTAGATATGACAAGGTTAAGGAATACTTCCATAAGATTGGACTCACTCAGGCATTTTCTTTTCATGGATTAAAAAAAAAAAAAAAAAAAAGATACCAAATGGTCTTGAGAAGCACCAGAATTAATATTGTCATTTCTAGTGAGAAGACTCAAGCATAAGCCTGCCAGTGGTTATCTAAACTACCAATGCAAACCAGACCCAGCTACTCCAAAATTTGATAACAAACTGGGGACAACAAGTATAAGTGCTACTTTATTTGCATGATTTAAATTACTGAGTAATGTCAGTAACTAATTTCTATTCCAGATACTATGATGTAGAAGGAAATAAAACTGCCAGAAATGCAGTGCAAATTAGTAGTCCACATGTACTGGCTCTCTGTCTGCTGCAGGAGACTAATGAGGACTCACTTCTTACAAAAGGTTATTATTGAAATCAGCTTCTCCTTGTGACTCAGCAGTTTGCAAATTATCTGTTTTATATTGAATTGGTCAGGCTGATTCATCCCATCTGGTCTGTAAAGGAAAGAGAAGAGCTTAAGACAGAGCCTGGAGGTGTAATATCAACTGTCTTGATGATTCATTGTGGGTCCTGGATAACTTCTGACAAACACGCTTTCCTAAGTATGGAGAAAACATTTTTCTTTGAAATATTATACAGATCTATTGAATGATTAAAATGCCCCTTGCATGATGACATTAGCGCCAGCTATCTGGTCATCCTACCAACATGATGAGAGGTGGTAGCAGTAAAACAAATAAGCAAATCAAGCTGATGCCTTGCTTCCATACTGATTTCAGAATGATGTTGTCACACATCAGTGAATAAAAAAAAAGCAGTACACTCATACATCAGTCAAATGTGGTGACACAAGCTGACACAAGTCATAGAACTATAACCTCAAATCGATCATCAGAACTTTCATTCTGGCCATTGTAAATACAAATAAATGAATAAGTAAATAAATCACGATTTGTCCCAAATTCCAATTGTCATAATGTGAGCTTTTATTTCCTGGCTTTTAAAATTGTTTTCAAGCCCAATCACTATTAATAGAGAGGTTATATATATTCCCCCCAAATATATGTTGATTAATCACTTGCTTCCCTAAAATAATAATGAAAATAATTATAACACATCTCCATAACGGAACCTCCAATCTCACGAAATTTTGTTGTCTATAGGACTCATCAAATATACCTGTTTTGAGGAGATTAGTGGCTGATCTAAAGCTGCTGGGGGAAGAAGGGGAATACTGGCACATGTGGAACTAAAAATCTTTCATTTTGTTCGGAATAAACCACTACATTTTATTTATCTGTTCTATTCTCCTTTTGAGCATTTGCAGAATCGTGTGTCAGCATCTTCAATGATAAAATATTCTCTTTCAAAAGGTGTCATGACAAGTTCTTTCACTCTACTGGCATATATGCTAGTTTTTATTTTGTCTGCTCTCCTATCTGGAGGCACTAGAGCTGATTTTGCAAGCAGTCCCCATTTTACAAACAGGCTTTCCTGAACACTGCATTTTCGTGAACTTAGCTGTTCAGCAAAAAGTTTTTGCCCAGTTCTAGTCAGTTTTATAACATAACAATTATTGCACAACAATAAATAAATAACAAGTAAAACGAGGAGGATTAAGGGGCTACATTCACATTTTGCAGGAAGACTCAAGAGTTTGAAAAGCTCTAAGCAGATTTTTGCCTGAGAATCTGTCAGACAGCTCTGGAAAGGATTTGTCTGTCATGTTTCACCTCAAAGTTGGCCTATGGACATAGATACTTTTGCATTGAACTACGATCCAGTCAGATTATTCAGTGCATTATGAACAAAAGAGAACAAATGTTCATGCAATGGAGAGATTGTTCTTTAACCTGAGAAATGGCCAAATTCATCACAGATGATCATTACACCTAATAATCTGCTAACAATACCAATTTGTAAATTGTGGGAAATCAGCTAGAAAGACATATGAAAAGGAAGCATGAAAATCCAGATAGATGAGCATTTGTACAAATCATTTTGGTACAACTAAGCAGCATAGAAGATAATAGAGGGCAGCATTGCTAGGAGGGCTTAAATGACAAAAGCAATAAGCATGAAGCTTTCCAGAAATATGAACACATTTGTCCTGGAAAAAGGCTGGGGAGATTACTTAACAGAAGGGTGAAGAAACAGACTTACGGAAATTGCTGGTGTCTACAGTGGGCTGAACACAACAGGGGTAAACGAATCAGTCACTTAAAATGCGAGTGGTGGGGATTAAGTTAGCAGTGAGTCTGATAGATGCATCAGGGGAGTTTAATCAAACATGAATAGAAAGTCAGTAATAAACAGCCAGATTTTGGCATCCCCGCAGGTTAAATATTACCTGGATCTAAGAGTAACTCACCGTAGTTGGTGATGCCACACATACAACAGGTATGTGAGCAATGTTAAGGGACTTTGCCCTGAGTGCAGCCTGACTGTCTCCACTGGAGCAATGCTACAGGGCAACTACGATGGGGAAAAAGCAAGCAGAATCCCCCAGTTCTGTTTTCACACTTCTGCCTTTCTTGTCTCCAGGAAGAAAGCACAGGTCAACTGGACAACTGGAACTGGCCCAGGACAATCGAAATACAAGGTTAGAGGAAATGCTGGTTAGGTATTCAGCCAGATCCTTGCCCTTTACCCAGGGAAGACAGGGTGCAAAAGATGTTTTTCAAGTTAAATTATATGCACCTGTTTACTCAGTCTTTGGAGGTCCCTGATTCATTCCCAGATGAGGAGACAAATCAAATTAAGGTGTAAATGTGTGTGGGTGGGAAATACTTTGTAGCTCAGAACTACACAAACATGTTTCTACAGCAGGAGTGAGTGTGGATCTACAGCCATCATAACTGCATGCTTTTATCCCTCAGTAACTGCGCTGTAGTTTAGTCCCTTTTCACTGTAAATCCATATTAGCTTGTCCTATGGATTCCCACTCAGGGAGCCTTACCCACAGCTGTCAGTGGTGAATTCCCTAAGATATATAGGGTTCCCCCATACTGGAGTTCATTTCTGTTCTTACATACAGTGTAGTCATGCCAGGGCAATTCATGGACTTTAAAGGATAAACTTTGATGTGTTAATGCTATGTGAGTCAGATCAGGAATACATGCCATGCAAAGTTTCTGTTAAATATCCATGCTGGCAGAAATAGGCCCAGAGTGTTTGTGTTTTCATTTGTGCAGTGAAAAGACCTAGCTTCTTTTCAGGATTTTTCCATCCCAATTTTATCATTTTTATCCTCACAACCTTTGAGACTTTTGTCAATCATAACAAAAATGTTTCCTCTCTGCCTGTCAGGTAAATGTTTTTTCATCCTTCCATGGGCAAAATACTATTTTCCTTTAAGAACATCAGTGATGATAAAAAAAAGACAATCCTACAAATCATCCTAGACTTACAGGCTCATCTCACGGACTCACTGCACAGAAATCATTGAAGGTCACCACAGGATTAATATGGATGGATTAAAATAGGTAATAACAATGTAAAAATGGATGGAGATACTGTAGAGCTAGGGAGGGAGAGGATGAAGGTTTTAATTATTTTCCAGTTTGAGAAAAAAGAAGTGCTGGCCACGCTATATAACAAAATTATTTTTAGAAAGGAGAGAAAATTGGTTTGTTTTAGGATTTTAAACTACTTACATGAAAGGAATTTATGAGTGTGCATAGTGAACAGTGACCTTTTAGCCTGGTTAATGGAAGCAGTGCATATGCAATTGCTTCCAGTGCAAGTGTTTGGCGGTGGGCCGGGGTGGGAAAGGGGGTGCAAGTCCCTCTCCCAACTTCTTCAAAACCGGTTAGACAGTTTCCCACAAATTTGGGAGAATGTTAAAAATCTCAAAATATCACTATTCAGAAAGAGCTACGAAAACAGCTATGAAAACAGAGATGCTGTTGGTGGCCTTGCAGAGGGGAAGGCCTTCATGCAGAGCCAAACTGTGAGATCCAAAATTCAGACAAAACCAGGCTCCTTTAGCTGCCCTCCTATTCCTGGGAGCCAGTTGCTGGAGCCAGGACTCTTTTGGTGAAATGAACCTATTGGACTAAACTTTAGCAGACCTATTGCCATTTTAAACAGGGAATGGACCAGCCTGCATTACTAGCTCTTGTGGTGTCCTGAAATTAAATGTGATGTCCCTCATTCAGAGAGGGATTAATGAGCGATGAAGTAAACAGCTAACTTTTTTTTCCACTTCTGCCTGTTTTGTCATATTAGTATTGGAAAATGACTGTTAGATTTTGAATTAATCACATTTTGCTAAAAAAGGCATGACACATCATTCACTGACTTCTAAAATAAAATGAAGACTCCTTTAATCCAAGTACTTCTTTTTAAGTACCCCGTTATCTATGAAAACAGCTATTCTTCAAATCTCTTATTTGCAGAGGATGTTTTAATTCAGAAAACCCTTAAGATTATCCATGTTTCTGGCTCTGTAACCATAGAGCAGGTTTGGGATCTAATTGCTGCTGTGACAAGATGCCCCAGCCTGGATGAGGGTGCTGCTGAATCATAGTGAGAACAAACCTCTGCCAAGTCACGGATGAAGGGCAGGTGTAGGGTAATGGGATCATTAGCCACAATCCCATAAAGACAGAAGCCAAATCAGGAACAGAGTCAGTGTCTGCGTAACAAGACAGTCCCTCAGCTGGACCTTATTGCCAGTGATAAATTCAAGGTTCACAATTCCTGCTGTTGGAGGGACCAGACAGAGCACAGAGGTAAAGCAACCTGTTGTGAACAGAGCTGAGAATACAGGAAAGGCATATCAGGGCATCAGCTACTGAAAAGGAATAAAGAACATTTCTTTCTAGATGGAAAACAAGTTCCATGATAAGAAGGATTTATCTATTACAATCATGTCTGCTGCTGAGGCTTGTATTTGTTTGTCAAAATATAAAGGTCTTGTATGAAGACATCTTTGCCAACTTCTCAGTTTCAGACCTTGTTGTAGAAAAGGTCATCCAAAAAAAGATCTGATATGCCATAACTGCCTGCTTAGAGAAGAGCTCTGCATTTCTTACCTGCTTCTCCTAATCTCTTAGGAGGGATGACATGTTATCTGGAACAAGTTTAGTATCAGACAGTGAAACTGGGATTCCTCTAAGCATAGGTATTTACAAAGCGTATATTTGTATCAGGGGTTGTAACCCCAGGCTCCCCATTAGCTGATTGATATACTGTGGAGTTCAGGGCATAACCTGAGAAACTCATATATTACTCCTATTTTAAAAGTGTTTTTATTAGTGGTTCCCAGAATGCCATCTGCTTTCCAAATTGTGGGTTTGCTTTGGTTTGTTAATGATTCTTTTTCCCTGATAGTGAGACACTGATCTATATTTGTGTGACTTCTTGGTCAGATTATTGACATTTTCCTTYGCTTGTCTAGTTTTAATTATGTAACCAGGCCACATATAAGTTTTCATTCATTCCAAATTCACCTATTGCCACATTTCCCCCATTTTGCACGCGCTATACTGAATTCTTTCAAATACTCCATTGATTTTAAAATCCTTACTTTAGCATTTAAAAGTTTATATGCTCTTGCTTGCTGGGATCCAGCAGAATTGTAATGAAGCACGATTCATGAATTTCTTTTTTATTTTTCCCTGTCTTCCCTTCAGTCCCGAGTGTCCTAGTATCAAGTCTAAATTCCTTGGATTTTTATACCTAACCTTCAGATATCGCACCCAAAAGCTGATGAGGAAATGGAGTCCAGATTAAGTATGAAATTAATTTTCCTTTCAAATACAGATTCTGATACATCAAGGTACCAGCTTGTAGGTATGGAAGATGTCCCAGTAAAATCAATGGAAGTTCTTGAGTTCTCTACCTAAATAGGTGCCCAAAGACCTACATACAACCTAAAATGGGAAGTTCGGTACTACTGAACAAGATCTTAATAGCAATAAATCACCGATTCATCGAGGTTCATTAGGTTCAAACTGGCAAACAGGTACTTTTGCAACATTTCTGCCAAACAGCAGACTTATGTGTGTATGAACATGGGGTAACACATGCTTTACATCCCACAACAGACCTAGTCCCTCCACTGTACTGGGCATCAAACAGGCAGGACAGGAGGGATGCCAGCGCTGGAGGTAAGCACCCAATGCTCTGAAGAGCTCTTCAAAGCCATTCACTCTTCAGTCATAGCTTTGAATAGTATTGTTTGGCTTTGTACTATGGCCTCACGCACGTGATGCAACCTGCCACTCTCCCACTTCATTTCCCCTCCCATTGCATGAGTGCAATGTTTGGGGTCCCACATGTTGAGAGAAGAAATTTGGAGTTTATTCTGGGTGCATTCAGCATGTAGTCTTTGATGACTGGGACAATGGCCCAGGTCTGTGGGGATAAAACTGAGTTAGTGATATACCCAAGGGGGATTAAAACTAGGGGAGTAATTAGGAGAGTGCACGATTAGTAAAATATTATAGCTCTGTTCCTTGCTTGTACGAATGACCAGTGCCACACTGAAGTTATTGGTGAGATGCAAAAAGTAAAGTCATTTGATTCCGAGATAAGCATGGGGGAAGTATATATGAATTGGAAGAGAATATCAAAAGGGAACAATTCATCATTCAGAAAAAATAGCTTGAATGTATCACAGCTAAGAAGAAACACTTAGAAGAAGACTGGTTGTCTCAAGTATCAGAGTGTGAAGATAGCAATAGAATAAGGAAATCATAACCAAGGTATTAAAGAGAGTTTCCATCTTACATATAAAGAATATGGACATTTGCACAGGTAAAAGACAAAGAATTAGAAAGGTGATGAATAATGTTTGAAAATGCTTGTTCTGAAGTGGATAAAGCATAAGCAGAAAGAGGTGAGTGTGGAAGATGGAGGATAGGAATGAAAATATGAGGGAACAATTTTATAAACTCTCAGCTCCAAGTCAAAAGAGATTTCAGTAAGAATCAAAAATGTACCAAATTATGAACCCTGTGGGTCCCCACAGGGTGCTGCTTTTCTGAGATGGGGTAAAAAAAACACCTAATGCTGCCACTGTTGCCGTGAGAAGGGATGAACAATCATTAGATTGTTCATAACCCATTAAATTATTAAGACAACCTAAGGCTTCTGTCAGAGTAATGCTTTGTGAACCTCAACCAGAACAGGGGTATGTTGCACCAGGAATCATGTAAGCAGACAGTTCCAAAGAGCTTTCACGCTGAAAGATAAAACATAACAGGTGCAAGAATTCAGGGTGACAAAGAACTGGCTGATGCAAAACACGTATGTGAATAATCCACTACCAAACAGCTATTGCATGTGACCAGTTACCTACCCCAGCTAGATGACTAATAAACTGTTTTCTCTTGCCAATAAAGGAAAAAAAATGGGTGAGTGAGGGGCAAAAGGGAGAAATGGAGGGAATTATAATTTTGATCTAATAAATAAAAAGGCTCATTTTTTTTCTAGATCTTTAAAATGAAAAAGCAAACAACAATAAATGCCTACCTGAAAAATAAAAGGTATAGTCATTAAATTAATTTCAGCATTTCAAAGCAAAGTAAACAAAAATATCATGTCTGGAGAGCGTACAAAAATCCTTTTCAACTGCTAAATATCAGGTTTGTTTTTCGGATCAAAATATTTTTGCCAAAGTTGGAACGAATTAATCCTTCATTGTTTTAAAACATTCAATACAAAGAAAGTTTTAGAAAATGAAATATTAGACCTCAAATATTGCCCATGCCCTTTTCTTCACAGAGGACAGCCTGATATCTATATTCAGCTCTACATACTAACACTGACTTCAGACAGGCTACTCTGGCAACCTAATGTAAAGCAATTTTTTTCCATGCATTTCAGAGCTAGAGAATGAAGGTATATGCCCAGGCTGACATGCAGACCAGTAAGGCTCAAGTTATTGGCAGAGCTATGAAGTCATCTACTGTCAAGGTGTAGGCTACGAGCAGAAATGGGGAAAGAAAACTGTAGGTTTTCTAAGTCATATTCTGACATCTAACCTGTTGGCTATACATTCTGCAAACAGTAAATGAAAGCTTTTGTAAGAGGTAATGGTTAGAGGTGATGGTTTCAGAAGGTTTAGTTTTATTAAACTAAATGGAATTTCAAATGAAAAAAAAATCCTTTTACTTTAAAATAACCTTGCAGTTGACAACAGAATCCTAAACAGAATAGCTTACCTGCTGGGTTATTAAGAAGCAAGGTACTTTCAATTTATCGAACTTTGAATAAAAACCTCAAAAAATGAAACACAAAATCAAAAGCTACATGATTCTCTCAGGAAAAAAAGCATTTTTTCATTCAAGTCTTGAAAACATTGTAATATTAAAAGTACTATGGAATTAACATACCGTTACATGTCACATCAATGACTAAAAAAATTCAGTAAAAGACCTTGTTCTTACAGATTGCCTTTTAAAGGAAAGAAGTCACAGCAAAACTTATTTCTAGTGTTACCATGAACAGTATTTAAGCATGTCACTGGCACCAGTAGTACCCAAATAAGGACTATGCCAGTTCTGAAGAGCTGGGTGTTTTCTTCCTGTCAGGTTCCCTTCTGTTCTTTCTATTTTCAAAAGAGAACATTGTATTGTGACAAATGAACCAGAAACACAAATCGATCCTTGCTTGGATTTCTCCAAAATGCACTTTCAAGAGACCCTGAGGATCACTGGCATTAAGTGCATGCTCTGGGTTCCCATTGGAGATGCCTGGCAAACCACGACATCCTGCAGTTAGAAACTAGAAGTAACTGTAAAAGAATTTTTCCGTAAGGTTTAGACACGGAGGAGGGGAAACTGAGCTAGGGAGGTCACTGTTCTTCTCAAAGAGTGCCTCACTCGACCAGCAGCTAGTAAATACTACAGCACGTGCTAGTGTGCAAACATCTTCATCAGCATCCAACACTCAATTTCCTTCGATAACATGGAAGGCGACTCCTCTCATGACTGTTTTCCAATGGTTAAAGCCTTTGCTAGGGAACGTGAGATGTGGGCTCGGAAGATTAGCCCCACGACTCCTGAGTCCCAGAAGGAGGCTCTGGGCACAGGATGGGTAGCGTAGGTTAGCCCAAGAAGCAGCACAAGGGCGGAGAAGGCTCCCAGGCTGGACTCCTGGCAACAAATACAAATTTAGTCACAGAGCCATCCTCTCCCAGCTCTGCCTAGTGTCCTGCCTTCAGGGATGCATTAAGTTGAGACCAAAAGTTTATACTACAGTTAAGTAAGGCCCAGAGATCCACTCCCTTCTTTAGCTTGCTACAGGGACAGTGTCCTCTAGCACTCAAGGACAGCTGGTACCAAAAGCAGGGTAACGTCTTCAATAATTGCAAGAGGGGACCCTCCCCCATCCTGCCCCAGCTCAGCTGCCAGAGGTCCATAATTCCTCATCCACAGGATGGAAATGACGTTGTCTTTGAAAAGCTCACTACCTTTTCTCTATACAAAACCCCATGAAGGCATTCTTCTCATCACGCCCCAGAACTATTGCAGAATACTTTAAGATTCCTGTTCAGCAAAATATGTAAACACACCTTTAAAGCATCAAGATAGTCTCTTGCAGTGAGTGGGGTGGCTAAGATTGGCTTTGCCAATTAAGGCATGAGGTTGCTTTGCATTTGCTAGCAGCTGTTGTCAGGTGGATGGGTCAGCACCACTGCATGAAGTTTTGGTTTGTTAAACAGTTTATAGGAAAAGCACTATATCAACTAAATGCCTTATCATTAATTTAAACCTCTTTTGCCTCTGATGGTGACATTTTGGGATGGACATGTTCCTCCTTCGAAAACTTGAAATACACTCAGCAAAATATCTGGGTATCCAGATTTGCATTCAGTGAAATACTCATGCTCTTGGCTACATGAAGTTCCAAAAGCCATCAGATAGATTTATTAGGGACAGTTTCCTCATTATCTAATTACAACACCCAATAATTGTACATCTTTAATAGTCAGGAACAATTGAATTTCTCTTCTGTTTTTTTTCCCCTGATATCTCCAGCACTGCCAAAATGTATGGTATGCATTCAAGAGCTTATTTATTTATGCATATGGCTTGCATATCTCAAGGCTAGATGCATAAATTTTTAAGAGCTGACATGCTCTTCAGGGAACAAAAAAAAAAAGTTCCCCCTCTGAATTATTCTATTCACTCTGCAGCTATCCACTGCTACCCCTTGTTTATCTGCTCATTACTGTGACTGAAAATGAGTTTGTCAGGAGAAATATAATTTAAAGAATGAAAACATGAACACAGAGGGCATCTTGATAACTCAGCAAACGTAGAAACTTCTTTTTAAACCAAGAGATAAACCTTCTTCTCCTAGCATTCCTTTAAAAAGGAACATTTTTCAAAGCTTTTGTGGAGAGAATCAGAATAATTTTTTACATGAATGCTCTGGAAACTGTTTTGCCTTGGCATACATGGACTTTGCCTTCCACATAAAGGAAAAAGGATCATCAGAAATATCTCTTCTGAAGGGGCTCAGCATTTTAGAATTTTAAGTTGCTGCAACCCTGAAGCGTGGGTCAAATAATTTATTTAGAAGGATGTCTAAGTCACATCACAAATTCTAAGAAATCAAAATCTTTGCACATCCCTGTGCTCAGTGTATGTGTGTGCATGCACACACATGGTGGTGAGGGGAGAATAAGAAAGCAGATTGTGTTCTGAATGAATTTTGCTGCCCACACTGACACCTTAAGAGTTTTGATTATTTTGACTGAAATCCATTTTAAATTTTGAGGCCTGAGTAGCGTGACAGAATTCATCCTCTCCACAGAACAAAAGGGCAAAGCGGCTCTAGAGAAGAGGCCCATGGAGAAGTGGTGGTGGGTCTCACCAGCCAACAGCAGCCCTGACATCTCTTTAGGAAAGTGATTATGCCCTAAAGCAGGTGCAAGGAGCTAGCAGGGAGTGGGAGCAAAAAGGAGAGGTGCTGTCATCATACGATGGAATCTAAGTCAATAAAGTTATATCAGCTAAGAGCCAGCTGCTTGACATCTAGCTATTTTCCTTAGGACATGCCGAGGAACAAGCGCTGCACCTCGGGCTTCAGTGGAGCCCTGCCCATCTGCACTAACAGGCAATTCCATTCCCTCTCTCCTTGCCTCCGGTCTTCCAATTTCAGGGCTGTCTTCAGCAGCAAGTGTTGAAACAAGACAAAAGGAAAGAAGTACTTTCAAACATAGCCAGGATAAACTGAGGTTTAATTTATGTTGAATTGCACCCAGAAGCAGATGGAAAGCTAGTGACGCCCATTCAATCTGTTCATTGCATCCAGCTTCATTAAGCAGCCAAAGCCACCATCTTCCTCCTCAGCTGAAATTTGCAAATGGTCTTCAGACAGGATCCAAAAAATCAGCTGTCCCCAACTTGCTGAACCACAAATTAGGAAAGGAGCTGCCTTATCTTGCTCTTGGCTTGCATTTTGTTTCTGCTAGTATGTATATTATGGCAGCAGTAGTCCCTGTCAAGATCAGGCTGTCCCTTTGTTAAAATCAGGAGGTCCCCATGTTTTGTTCTATGAACATAGAACAGCATGATGCCAGAATATCATTTTTCCCGCTGCTTTCTATGTCCAATAGAAAAAATACATATATTTTTGATCTCTTGTCCTGACCATATGTTATAGTCAGTCAAAGCCAAAAGATTTTTACACACTGCTCAGAGATCTTTCCAATCTGAGGCTGCCAGGGGTGGGCTTTTGCATATGTTGCTGTAGGTCTGGATCTAACTAGGAAATAAAATGTTAATTCCTTCTTGTTATATTAGATACCAAAAAAGAATTTAATATTCATATAGATCACAAGAATACTGTTATGACATCAGTACTTTAGGAAGGATGCTCAGGCTTGTGAATTACAGACTGCTAGCACAGATCTACAAAGCAAAGTGTAACATGATGGGCCATACTTCTGCTTAGCAATGACTGGCAACAAGAGCAGACAGATAGGCAGCATGGCCTGTAGGCCAGGCTAGCAACAAAAGTAGTCATTATTCTGGTTGCTGACCAGCCCTTAGGTCCATATATTCAATGTCTTCTCCATTCCAGCTGTTTTACAGCAACCTCTGGATGACTGCATTTATTCTAATGACTCCATTTTACCATGCAAATTTTGTCAGCCTATCATAACTGGTTCACATATGTTGTAACACATTTCTGTGAATCAGCTGAGGCAAATGGTAGCCATTCTAACTGGTTTAATACCCTTTCATGGTGATCTAAGCAGACTAGATTCACCTTGCCTCACAAGAGGGAAGGTATAGATGGATACTGTGGTAAATACATGTGATACAATTTAAAAGTTTGCAGTGACTTGTGTGTCTGAGGCTCTTAGAGACAAGACCAGTGCTTGGGGCAGGTAATCCAAAATCTGTCCTCTACTGAGATTTTACCTCTAAACCAAATGGTCTATGATATGTTGCTGGCCAAGAAGGACTCATGTCTAAACCTGCATGCTGATTTCTGCTTTCCTAAGTTTACAAATCCAGAGGAGAATAGCTCCCAAAAAAGGCTGGTGGATCTGACTGTGTCAGCCTGAGTTGACTCTAATTGTGTGAAGTTTTGGAGGTTTTTTTGGTCTGTGTTTGTTTGCCTTTCCACCTTTCTGCTGCCAATTTCACGCCTGATCAGACAAACCAACAGACATTTTTTGCTGCAAGGCAAGGCAAGGCAATCAACAGACAACGAATTAAGATTAAGATAAGCCCTAAATGACATCTCCTTTTCCTCTGGTTTCATTATCCCAGTGATCCTCATCAGCTCCCAGATCCTGCTGTGACTGCAATGTTGTTCATCTCATAAATAGACTGTAAAATTCTTTAGGTTAGGACCTTCCTTTCCAACTCTTCATAAAAACATCAGCTAGACCAGCAGCACTACATAAATACAATAAAAAAATGATGATAATGGATGATAGTTATGATTAAAAATTCATGTCCCCTCTAGACACTAGATCAGGAGATAGCCAGAGCTTCCCAATTTGACTCAGAAGGGACGAGAACAACATATAGCAATGCCGAAAAGCTAGGCGAAGAGCCATGATTGGGGAAAAAGCAACAACAACAATGAAAAGAAAAACAAAGACGAGTTCAAGGAATCCCTGGAGAACTCCAGCTTTTGAAGTCCCTTGCAAGCACTCACAGCAAGGAGCCCGTGACAGCTGCTGCCGTGTGTTTGATACCCTCCCGGCTCCAGTTCTGTCATTTACCAAGCTATCCTGTCATCAGCCAGTACAGAAATAGAGAGTATGTTACCCCAGGTCCCATCTTCACTCCTCAAAGTCAAAGCCTATTCGCAGATCGGAGCTGTTTTGAATGCAAGTATGAAGAAACAGAGACGCTGTCAAAGTAATATTCAGGTCTTTTCCCCTTGCTTTGCTGATACTGTAAGAATTGGGCAAACATTTCCAGATGAAACATATTTTTTAGTTGGAAAAAATGAAGAAATTAATCAAAGTGCAGATTCTGCATCTTGGACATATTTAGCAAAATTATTTCATTTTTTACCAAGTCAGTCAGGTTTTTAAGAAGGGAAAAAAATCTGTAGAAGTGAAGAGTTCCATTGTAAGATTCTGTAAAAGCCTTTATGCCTTGTCTGCATTGCTAGTTGCAGTAGCTGTTAATAGGATAGAATTATATTTAAACTTGAAATCATCCTCTCGCATCTCACTAGTTGGTTTCCATTTCGTGTAGGGATGTGGTCAGAGTTTTCTGACTGATGACTGTTACTTTCTGTCTAGATCTGCTCTTCTCCCCTTCCAAATTTAAAGCTCAAACAGTCAACCCAGCAGGAAGTGAAAGACTTTTTTCCCAAACACAAGAATAGTCCTGTAAGTCAGAAATGCCTCTTGAAAGACAGAGGTAACTTCACACATCTTGGAGACAGGCAGAATATATAGTTCCTCCATCCATCAATGAAATTCCTAGTTACCAGCAACTAACACTGGCAATCCCCTGTAAATGCTCTATTGGTAGATAACTGCTCATCACAAGTCAGATTTTATTTTTATTATTTTAATATCAATCCTATTTTGGGCTCAGCAATCACAGATTTCCAAAAGTTCTTCATTTCAAGGGAATGATTGCATTTCCTGTGCAATTAGAATACCAATGTCAAAGACGCAGGACTTAAAAACAAAATCCAAGCCATCTAATTCCTGCTACAAGTTCTAAAAAATATCTTCTCAAAAAGACAAGACATTTTCATTGGATTAAAAATGTTAGCAACGCTCTAGTATTTTAAGAGTTTGATTTGTGTTTTTTAAGAAATATGCCTACGTATATAAGCAGCCCCAGTAGTATAAATCAAGTAAGTGTAACATTAATCAAACCAGAAACTTGTGCTCAACGGTGTTTCACTGAATACACAAGAAAGGACAACTTCTAGGCAAAACAAATAATTTCTTTAAATGTTTTTCTGCGTATATCTGAGAAATCATCAGATTAATAAAACAACAGCAGAGTGTCTACAGGGCTTATGTCCCCATAAAAAGTATGTTTCAGAGAGTCTAATTTATTTTGTTATGACAAAAGCAATTGTTATTAAACAATTTCAATCTGATTTTGTGCTTTCAAGAGAAGTACTTATGTACAAAGCTACTATGCTAGTACACTGCAGAACTATTAGCTTTACTGAAGTGTGCATGCATAATATATAGCTGCTGGAAGTGAAATAGAACTGCTAAACCAAACAGGTGGAAAAGAGCTGGAAAGAGAGAAGGGAGGGAGAAAAAGACTAAATGTCTTTAAATGTTGTCAAAGCTATATCAAAAATACATATATATACATACATATACATGCATATAAAGTGTGAATATAAATATAATATAAATATAATATAAAGCCCACGGCTGTACCAAAATTTTGTGTTGCCAAAGACAGATTTTTAAAAAAATAAACTTGTCAGTAAAAGTCCACCTTCTTTTCTTTAGGACCCAAATTCTGATACTGCCCCCTACGCTGCTGCTGTTTCACCAGGGTGTTACAGACATCTTCTATTGAATTTGTCAGAGTGTTTGAAGATGTTACAACACCCATCTCTCTTCCTGGAAGTCACCATCTGGAGGGGCCTGTCCAAAGACTATAGGAGTTGCCTGAAGAAATAATTGGAGTCACTTTCCACCAAGCATGGAAAACAGGACGGAAAATATGTCCACACCTCAGACTACCCAGGTAACTGCCCTGGGTACTAGCTCAGACCCACCTTGTCTCTGTAGTTCCTGAGATGGTAGTGTCCCGGAGGAGGATGAAGCAGACACATCGTTAACACTCTGAGCAAGACTTGCCAGAGGATGCTTGCCCAGACCTTTCATTCTGGCAGGCCCATGAATGCGATTGCCCTGTGCAGCCGGTCTTGCCACCGAGGCACTTCACAAAGCTTTGATTATGTCCAATTCTGTGGGCTGGGTTGGCCACAGCTCTGCCTTCCTTCAGCCAAATGACAGTTTCTGTCATCTTTCCATTAAACTATCCAGCCAACAAGGGTTCTAGACCTAATCAGCATCTTTTCAATTGAAGTACCGAAATGTCGGTTTTGATGGATAGCCTCTTTTTGAAAAGAAAAAAAGCCTGTTCTTTTTAAAAACAAACACATTGCTTTTTATAGACTGAAACAAGCTGTGTTTCAAAATATAATATATAATGAACATAAGGAATTAATAAAATACGAAATGTTTCCTCTTTTTGGTTTATTGGACCTTTGTTTTCTTCCACAATTTCATATTCCCCTTTTTTATTTCCTTTGTCCTCCGGTATGTTTTCTGAAATCTTTTGTATAAGCTTCCAAAATCTCAAAACTGTACACAGTGCTTCCCTAGCGTACATTTTGGTAATCAGTCTATACTACTGTAGAGACACAAACCTCAGTTTTGTCCTTCTCTGTACTGCTTTTTCCACTCATTTCTCTGGAGCTGTAAGGAAACATCAGTGGACTGGGGATGCTCACAGAGGATTATGACCTTGAGAAAGGCAGATTCTCCCTCAGAACAGAGAGGAATGGACAGGTGATATCATTTTGGGACGGTAGTGCCACCCTCATGGGTTGTACCTGCCCTGCAGAGTGCACAGGTAGCATGAAGCCCTTAGAAAGGGGAGGAGGATGGCAATTCAAAGCCCCAACATGCATCTCAGACTTGAGGCCCAGTGGAAAACACTACCCCAAAACACACACTATTTTTCCATGTACAATGTCTGGGAAAAATGAGGCCATGGACTGTAAGAGTCCTAAAGTCCTGTAGGAATGCTGAACAGGACACAACCTCAGCTAGCCCATGGGAACAGCTAAGAAGAGAGTTATTGAAGACATTCCCTTTGAGGGAATGAGGGACATAGGTCCAGGAAAGAAAGGCAGTACCTTATCATCTTTCAGGATTCAGAGCCATGAATGAGGATTCTGCATGTCAGTCAGGTTAATTTTTCCTTTCACATGAAATAGCCATTAAAAAAAATAAGATTACCCCATCCCCTACATACTGGGGCATTCACTAGAAACACACAGACAAACACATGTCTTGTCTGCTGAGAAACAGCAGGTAATAGGCTATGCTGGAATGGACTTCTCTTTTTCCATTAAAGTTGTTCTGCTTTATATAGATACATTCCATAATGTTAATTGGAGTGAGGGGAAAGAAAAAAAAGTCATCCCCTTCTAAAGTGAGTGACTTTGTTGCTGTAAGAAGTTCATTTTTTATCACCTTCCTGCATGAACTCTAAGGGAGAATGAAATGAATTCTCCCTCGCAACTGGTTGTGGTTGGAGAAGTTTGGTAACTGAAGGTTCATTTTAAGCATTCATTTTAAGCTCTAGAGTTCCTTTCCTGGCTTTATAGATTTCCAGATACCAAGCAGTGGCAGAATACCTCTACAGGCTTTCTTTTTTTTGGGGGGGGGGAAGGTGAGAGGATAGGGCACAATCAATGTAAAAGAGTTTTACCATACTAAAAAGGTAGAAAAATAATAAAATAATTCTTCTAAAGGTGGAAAAAAATATACAACTGTGGGATTCAAAGAGCTCAATCTGCTTAACTGATCAGAAAGAAAGAGTGAGAGGTGGCTTAGTTGAAATATGTAAGTATCTTCACAGAGAAGAAGTATGATGCATAAAGGGCACTTTAATCTTTCAGTGAAAGGCACAACCAGAGCCTGGAAGCTGAAATCAGATAAGTAAAAGTGAGAAATTTGCTACATGCATCCTTTACAAGGAAAATGACTAAGAAACTCTTGAGCAAAAGGGTAGAATTTTCATCGCCTTTTCCCTTCAAAGTCACAATTTAATGTCTTTCCTTAACCAAATCTCTGGTATTGCTCTGAAATCATCTGTGCAAGGAAAATTGGGTGGAATTTAATGCCCTGTGATACAAGAGCCCAGATATACACATCTCCTAGTCTCTTCTATCCTAGACAAATCTAGGACTCATTTCAAAGAGGAGTAAACTAAGCACTGGAAAACACAATTTCACCATGCATTATCAATCCTGTGGACTGGGACAGCTGATGTTGTGGAGATCAGTTCCATTGCCCAAGGCCTTGGCCTTGTGAGGACATGGCTGAAAACACAGCAGCTTTACCAGCATATATCACTTCCCATTCCTTGAACCCCCAGGATATAATCAACCAAGATGTCACTTACTGATTTTTTAAAGTATTCACGGTGACAATGTGATCTAACTAGAGCACCCTTTCATGTTTTCAGACATAAGAACTACTTTGAAAATTAGATGGCAAAATTTGTAAGGTATGAATGTAAGGCACTACTGATTTACACAAACGCCAAAATCAGTGAAAAGTGATTCAGTTCCTTTAAATGACTATAACATGGCCACCTACAGGGTGGAAGCGAGCAGCTGTTTAACAACTGACATGGAAAAAGGTTAGAAAGAACTCAGTGCATAAAAGAATAACATGTCTAGCTGAAAATGGAGGGGGAATATAGCCAGAGAGAATGGAGACCCAAATTGGAGTAATGCATTATTAAGAAATAAATTGAGATTTTTCAGGGTTTTTTTTCCACAGAATAACAGAGGTGAAGAAGAATATAAATTATTTAGACCGCCTCCAGGCTACGTATGGGGAGTACTAGTCAAAAAGGCTTGAGTTTCTGTTCTGGGACTTTATTGAAAGGACAATATAAAAACCAGTTCCCTGGCTTGTAACTCATTAGCTCAGCCCAGGATCTGGGCCATTACCTGGGACCTGATGATTTATTAGAGATCACCAGAAAAATGCTGGAGACCTGCCATGGGTTTGCAATACAGCGTGGAGTTACCTGCTGCACCCACGTCCCTTCTGCTGGGGTCCATCTACCCCAAAACTAATATTGAGCTTTGTGGTAAATAGTGCTGGGGCTGCCGCTGAAGTGACGCAGAGGAGGGCAGCAATCCAGAGGGCCAAATTAATTTCCCTAGGGAGCCCCAGCTTGTAAAATCCCATAAACAAAATGTCAGTTTTCATTCGCTAAGCCACTTTGATCGCTAACAGCAAACACATGCCTTACTTTGGCATAAAGCTCTGCACCATCAAATTAAATAATGTTATTTTATTTTTTTTCTAACAATCTGTCTCACACATTCCTTGGCTGCCTTTAAAAGTCACTTGTAAAGTTTCACACTTGCATGCTGCGAACAGGGAAGCTGGAAAGCTGGGTGTCTCCAAGGATCAATAAGCTTTGAGTGTTTTTGGTTCAAATGGGGTGAAGCAAGTCCAGCAATTGACAACTGCCATCTCATGGTGATTGCAGGAAGTGAAAAGGTAGGTCTCCAGATGATTCCTGATGGGTAAGTGAGAGCATCATATGAAGGCCAGACAAAATTAAACATTGATTACACTTGGGGATATCAGGGATTCAACAAATGAAATTACAGGTGAAATGCTAGTATAATAACAACTTTGAATCCTAATACGCAGTAATACCAGGATGTTCCTTAGTGTGGGCACCTAACTATCTTCAAAAGTGTATAATACTGCCAGCTGAAACCATATATTATGGGGTCTGGTTGACAAAAGCCTGAATCTGTACTGAAAGCCTGGTTTACAGAGGAAAAAGCACAATTTAGGTGCTCCTGCCAGGGTGAGTCCCTAAAGCAAATAACTGGTCAGACAAAATAACACTCAGATCAAAAAAATAAAAGACACTTTAGTGTCTGAGGTATTGCTTGAAATCAGGAGTTTCTGAGAAAAGAGAACAGGTTTGGAAAATTTCCTCAGAAAAGAAAAGCTAATAATTTGTGAAGAAAACTCAGAATAAAATGTTTAGATGTAGGGCAACATTAATCTGCACTTCCTTCTGTGAATGTCATGGGAAATGTATTTCTGGGACCTTCAGGTCCTAATTATCTCAGAATGCTTTGCTCCAAGAAAGGGTAAAATATCCCAGGCTCCAAAGTCCTCCTTGTGGGAAGGAAACCAGTCTGGAAACACAGCAGTTTCTTTCAGGGCAGAAAACAGTTTCTTAAACAGTCCTGGATGTAATTCTTACCAGTCAGAGCTTAAATATATGCTCAGACCAACATGGGGTCTTCCCCCATCTCTCTGCTCAAACTGTGTCTCCTGGGTCAGTCTATTCTGCAGTCTCTACCTGAGCTGCTGAACGCCTACTGCGGATTTCGGTTCAAACCGAGCACATATCCACTCTGCCGCAGTAACTACACGGTGCTCCAATTACCAGTGACTGTCTGCAGCACACATCCATTCATATTATAAAAGTCATTGGCTGATACTAATCTGCAGTGTCCAAAAAGACACATGTACAATTGTCTTCATGTGGTTTTAGTAGGCTTTTTTTTCCTTCTCAATTAAAAAAAAAGTTATAATAGAAGTTGAACAGAGGTAGCTGCTGGTATTATTATGTGGACACGAATTACATTGAGAGCTGATTCCAATATCTAGCACTAATTACTACTACTACCTTATCTAGAAATAATTAGTGAATGTCCTCCTGAGAACAGTGGGTCTGATTTCTCTCTTTCTTACAATAAAATTACCCAGGTTTTACATCAGTGTAACTAAGCAAAGGATTACTATCATTGCCTACATTTTTAAAATTCCTCTAGCCTGCTGAGTGAGCATAGTTTTTCAATGCAAGATATCAGGAACTGATTTGCTTGGGAATTACAGAGCATAAAACCTGAAGACAGATACACACTTAGCAGTAAGCTCAAGATTGCATGTTTGTAGTGATAACAGAGAAGTAATAAAAAGAAGGAAACACTTAGCTTAAACTCTGAGCATATGGAACAAGTGTGCATGTGGAGGGGGAACTCAATTATTTATTGAAATGGCATTTTCAAAATAGCAAGTGTTTCATTTTCATGCTCAGATGCTTTTTCTCCTGCTATTTGTTTCTTTGGTTCATTTTCAGCCCCCACCTGCCACTGGAGCAGCAGATAGATTTAGTCAGTAAGGCTTTAGGATCAGCATGACAAGCTAGAAAACTTGGGTCCTATTCCTGCTGCCTCACTCTGCTACTGCAGAGAAATGATCTGCTCCGGTGCTGAACACAGGGGGCAGATTTTACCAGCCTTGTTCAGCTTTGTCTTAGAAAATTGCACACTGACTGAAAAAAGGGTCTCAGACACCTGAAATGTCAGTAAAACACCCAAGTCTGGAACGGAGGTCTATCAAGCTTCTGTGACTACCGAGCCTCGAAGTACTTACCTTTGTGGGAGCCGAATGCCTTCAATGTGTCAGTGTCTGTTTCTAGCAATGGCAGGAATTACCCAAGTATCTACCATGAGGAGCTGCAAAGTTAACCCTATACCTAAATGTATGTTGTCAGCTTTGCTTCTTCTAGCTGGTCTTTGGGAACCATCTTCAGATTACAGTTACCATCTTGTACAAATAAGAAGGGAGACAGTGGTGGTGCTTCTCCAACTATTAGCGTGGTGACTAGAGCTGTTGTGCAGAGTGGGGAGCCCCAGACTCCAGCCTACCCTTTGTTTGTAAGGGTTCGAATCCATGTTACCTACATATGTGCTCTAACCGCTATCCTAAAGCACATTTCAGTTAAAAGTTTTCTTACCCTTGCTTATCAAAGTGATGTTGATATGCTTGGAACTATGAAGATGTTAACAGGCAGAAAGAAGATTTTTGCATTAAGCTGAAGATAAAAAGATATCTCAAAGCTAAACTCCACTTGCCTTTTTTGGGAAGGTTTGGATTAACAATTTACCTGTCTCAATAGCGAGCACTGAAATTTGGGCAAACTATTTCTGTGTTTCCATTCCTGCTGTGTTACAATGTTCCCTCAGTTATACTCACACACGTTTTCATATGTACATACAAGATGTATTATATATCCTTCCACATCATGTATAACGAATCCCCCAAGTTCCTTCTTTTTCCAGCAAGTGATATCTCCGCATGCCTCAGGTCATCCTTCTCTAAGGTATATCAGGGGTGACCTCTCTTCCTTATTCAGGAAAAGTTCACAGATCACCCATCAAGCCAATTTACCATGTCTGGGTGCAAGCCCCCAGACTGATTAATCATTCTTGGGTAATCTTACCACTAAACTCCTCTCCTCTTCCAGTACCGCAAGTACAGAACTTCTGTGAAGGTTGAAAGTATTGGGTCCTTCCAACATCTAGATTGCCTCTTTCATAGCACAGGAAATGTAACAGACCTGGTTAGGTCATGACATGAGGCCTGACCTCTTCTCTTGCTAATTTTCCATTCCTGATTTGTTAATTTTTCTCTCTCCCCCAAACTGCTAAGCACTATTTCACTTTGTCCCTCAAAGGACATGGTAGTGAGAGTGGTCCAATAGCTGCTCTCAGCTAGAAGGTAAGAACCTACGTGAGACAAAAATGTGCATGGAGGAGGCTGTTTTCAGCTGGCTTTCTGCAGCTGAACAAATATAAGACGAGAAAGCATAACCATCCTGAGGATGTGGAGGAAGATGGCCAGCACAGGCACCCTGCCATTTCTGAGAAATATATGTTACACCAAAACACGTTTTTGAAGCATGGGGGAGCAAAACACAGCTTGCTCAACAATGCTAGTGAATCCAGTCCTAAAATGCTACATGGAAACAGAGCGAGGGGGGAGCTTTTTGATGAAATGTAGTGCATTTTCACTGCTATCTGTAGAAACAGGTTGTTCCAGCAGATTTCTGAATCCAAAATTTGTGATTTTCTTTCCCCACCCATTATTCACACATCCTTTCTTGACATTTTAAAATGAAAAGGGGGTGTGCTTTTTGTCTCAAACAACTTTGCGTTGAAATAGTAGAACCAAATGATAAAAATAAAAGGGAAGAAACGGGATATTCTGGAGTTGTTGGAACAAGCATTTTTTTTGTGTGTTTGTTGCAAACTGAACATTTTAAATACCTTAAGTCAGGACAGGAAAAATAACTTGAGGACTCAAAGGTTTGGGGATGGCAAAGCAATTTCCTTTTTCCACCAAGTCAGCTGTTCAAAATAGAGAAGCTACTTCACACTTCTCCATCGTATTCCTCTCACACCCAAAAACAAGTAAACAGAACCAGCTTCAAATCTTTCCTCAATGTCCATTTTTACCACATATGTCATGCAAAGAGCAGCTGGGAAGATAGTGTGTTCACTTTACTTACCAAGCCAGATAAATAACATCAAATACTCCTTTTGCCAAAATCCTCTGAATAGTATCATACACCCAGCGTTCAATCACAGTGCACTTTACACCTACTCAGACCCCAAAGCACTGCAGATTTTTTCTTCTTCCCAGTCCCACCACATTTTTGGTGTTGATCCTCAGTTTAGACTAGGGGTATGTCACAGGGTTTTCAAGTAACCTTTCTTGTGCTAAGAAAGCAAGAAGTAGTTTTTCTCAGAGCTCAAATGAAAGCCTTATCAATCTTTTTCCCCCCAACAGGTGGAGGAAAGGCACAAAATATCCCAAACGTCTAACCTCAAAGCAAAAATCCAGCACCTCATCCTAGCAAAAAGTAGAATATAAGATTTTTAAAACAGTCAGGAGTTTTCGGTACCTAAAAAACTCCAGTTAAACTCAAGAGAGAATTTTTAAATGGTCTTTCTCTTACCTGACTCTGCATTTCTCAGCAAGCTTCACCTGGGCTTTGAGGACTAAAGAAGTGCAATTAGCTTTTAGCTCTATCTTTTATAGCTAATTGCCCTTAAGGCAACTCCACTGATTCCCAGGTTTCAGCTTTCTGTGGTGTTTATGCAATTACCAAAAGGAAACAAGAAAAGAAACTATAACAGAAAAATTCTTCAGCACATATGTATGTAAAATTCAAGCTTAAAAAGCTAACAAGGCAAGATGATCTTTATCTTTTATGTATATCACATTCACTCACTGAATTATATGACATGGTACCATTAAAGCTGAAGAAACTTCTTAAAGACAAGGATTAAAAAAATTCCTCCAATTACTGCAACACCACTATGCCCCCTAATTGGTACTTGAAACCCTTTAGCCACCAATTACATTATATTCCTATAGCCCTTGACTGTTATGTTGTGTTTTGTTTTAATTATTTAATTATTTTATTTTATTTTTCTCACCCTCAACGTTCTTCTAACAAGTCTATGTGCTGTTTGCCTGAAACAGAGGTTGCGTGCAGTGCAAGAAACAATTTTCTGCTCATTGGAAGGGAAAAGTTTCCTTTCAAATTACTGTAGGTGCACTCACCCATTTATGCCAGCAGGGAATTTGGCCACAGATTTGATTCTCAACTGAGATTTCAATCTGCTAGTTTGGTTTCTATGCCCCCCACTGGTCTCCCAGTCGAGGGTGATGCTGTGGATGCTATGCTACTCCAAAGAATTAGGAACTGAACACTGAATCCATGCTACATTGCTGATCTTACTTGTTAACTTCAACCATACTCAAAGACATGGCAGTGTGAAACTTCCACTATGAACAAAGCTCATATTTCCCAATTAGAGGCACCTTAAAAATCCATAGTGTTAATAGGTGTTGACTAACATGGCTGAATGCATCTGCTTTTAGAAGCTAAGCAGCTTGGACCAGTCCTGTATTTCTATGTGAGATGACCTGGAGAATCCTGCAGGCATAGTCAAAGGTCTCAGACTTCTAAGCATGTGTCTGGAACCTCAACATTTAGAGCTTCCCTCCAATATCCTATCAACTGTCTTGGATTTTTCCTTGCTGATTAACAAATTACCTGACTACCAAAAATACCTGATTACCAAAAGACACCTCTCTCATTCTGCTAGTAGCTCAAAAAAACTATTCAGTCAAAGCCTTGATGGTATCTGCCCTATGGTGAGATGTCTTTGTGGAAACAGTCATCAGATTTGTCAACAGATGCCTCAGTTACACGCAGAGATGTGCACAGCATTTCTATACATGAAGTGAAAACTTGTATTTCTATGGGGAAAAACTTGGGTGGGGCAAAGCAAAGAAAAAGAGGGTTTGAGGATTTGTGATGCTGTTAAAGATAGCTGTTTGTGCGTGCTCGGTAGCTTACAAAATCTACTGGTTTCAGACTAATTAGCAATATCTGAGTGGTCCTGCTAAGCAGGCAGCAAACTAGAATGCATTGTTTTGTTTTGGTACCCATATTTTACAGTGCAGAGTTAATGCCTTTTTATTTGTATTTATTTTTTTGCTCCCTTGCTTATTTTATAAGTGTTCAGAGTACTGCACAGCATTATGGTACACTATCATTTTTCAAGCCATTAAATGTTAACTTCATTTTCTTGTGTGAATTATGCTTTGCTCTTTTAGTTTTGTAATGAAAAATAAGTACAGGTTATGCAAGCAATAACCCCTGTGTAAGCAGCAGCTATCTTTTTAAACGGTTTATTATGCCACAGTCTGGTACTCCATTAAATATAGATTACAGACTGTTGAATAAATGAATATCAACTAAGCAGTCCCATCCTTCTGTACATATCAATGCAAATAATGAATCGTGGCACCTCATGAAAATGTATAACCCAGAAGAGTGGGTCAAGAAGTAATTACACATTTGTCTTATCTCATGCTTCTTGCTCTCAAAACAGCAAACTGAATCTGTGATGGTTAGGGGACACTGAGAAAGCTCTTATGACCTGCTTTTCCTGGAAGGTGAAGAAGTATTCTTTCTCATAGGTTTGCGTAGATGATTTTAGATTTCCAAGTATATTTCTCATAACGCCCTTTGAAAAAAGACACTTTTATAGTTAAGGCACTGGACCTCAACTGAAAAATCTGGGTTCATTTCTCAGTTCCTCCACAGAGTGCTTGTGTGACCTGGCATAGGTCATTTAGGGCAAATATTTGCTTTAAATGTTTAAACCTGTTTTAGATGTTGTGAAAGAATGAGAAGAGACTTCTCACTGTGTCTCATCTTCATCCCAGCTCAGAAAATTAGGGTCTGTGTGGCCACAGACCAATATACATAAGCAAAAATGAGCATGGAATGAAAAAGCCCCTAAATTTCTCCCATCCAGGTAAATGATGTATTTCATTCATGGAAACTAGAATGGGAGCAACAACACTGTGGCAGTACTAGAATAAAACAGCAACTGAACGACTCAACTTTGGAAATCTAGCCAATTGTCAAATTAAATGGGCCATCATGAGTTTGTGGTTTACTGTATTCCATCATATACAGAATCCAAGTGCATTTGTGTATGTACTTACAAGCATACAAACCATTTCTTAGTCATGGACAACAAATCTGAGTAGAGAACATGACTATGCTACTCTTTAATAATGAGTAGGATTAGAACTGATATTGATTAGTGAGAACTAAAACTGAAATTTGGAAACTTGAGTTTAAATCATGTTTTCTCAAAACTGAAATGGAACTAACCTGTTGCATATGGAACAGATTAAGAACTGGAATGAATTAATCATTAGGTTATTAAAATAATTCCACTAATGTTAGCCATATGGCAGAAAAGTTTAGCTGCTCAGAAGGAATTATCTGCTGATCCCAACTTGAATAAATGGACTCAGAGAAGAGACTGTAACACTGAAGGGAAAAGTAAGCCAAACAATTAACTTGCTTAAATATCTTATGCCCATATTTTCCAAGGCAAGTTTTCAGCTGCTGACAACTGTCACAGTTCCCCTGACTTCAGTGTTGACATGCCGATTTAAACTGCTGTGAATAATTATATCTGCTTGATAAACACATTTCATATTAATGTTAAAAATCTACTTGTAGCTGTATTCTTCCAGGAATTTCTTATGCTTCTGCCAGAGAGCTGGGAAAAAATGTATGGCTTTTAATTATGGAAACTGAAGGAAACTTGATTTTTGGCTTGTGAGTCCTTTGTTAATATTTTTTTAAAGGAAAAAGTACCAAATTTTCCTTTTGATTAAAAGAACACTATTCATGCAAACAAGTTAGACAATTATGGCATATGTTTCCTTTCCTTTCTCCTCTGAGCCAACTATAGCAGAGTTAATGGAATGAACCACGCAAGCCCTTAACGGAAAAGATCTGTGCAGTACAGGTCATCTTGTGATCCAGTTAAATTAGCACTGAGCACTTTTCAGTCTCACTTCCTCTGAAGAATCATGGGGCTGGCAGGGAGAAGGGGAGAACAACACTTGTAGCTAAATGAGATCAATATTTTGATGTTTCTTTGCATCACCTGGACCTTTATCTTAGTGACTAGTGGAAAAAACTCATTTTTCTCTGCCTGCCTCAAATCAGAGATCCCACAAATTGCTCAAAATTGAACAAAAAAGCAAAGAATGAAAGAACAAACGGAGGAAATAAAACATAGAAGCAATTCTATTGTCTGCCTATCAACTACTCCTTGTTACACGTGGCAGATATATTCCTCTCTAGCCCATACAGATTCATTGTTGTCCTGTGCTGCTCCAAACTACAGTATTTTATCAACATTACAAATACAGACTGGTATAAAAACACCAGGATTTGACAATTTATGGCTCCAAAACTGAAGCGGAGTTCTTATTCTTTAAAAGAACACAAAGGAAGATAACCTTAAATGTCCCCAAAATTAGCACAAAGGTATACTTTTTAACCTCCCTTTCATTTGTGAGAATGCATCTTTCTTCTAGGATCTTGAGGCCCAATTAAAATTTGGTGGAAATGCCATGACTTCCTTTTGGAAGGCAGAAAAAGTAAAGCATAGGGGGGGAAAAAAAAAAAGCCCAAGGTCACATAGCACTTCAACTCCATCATTTGCTATATCACTCTACAAGTTTATCATGCGGGAGTACATGCTACCAACCAAAGCACTGAGCACTCTCTGTTCACAGCAACATACAGTCAAGGAGCACAAACCCAGTATAAGCTCCTTGTTCTGTTGTTTTCAGGAGATCTTCTACTGACTAATTATATTTCCAAATAATCACCATAAACAGGTAAATATTAGTATTCCCAATTTACAGGTCGAAAAATGTAGTCAGAGTGAAGAAAAAATGTTTAGGCAGGGTAATAGAGTGAATTTGTAGACCAGAGTGAAGAGGTGTCCATCTGATGTTGACTTTTTCTCCATCTTCATAGTAAGCATGTATATACATATACAGTGGGTATATGGAGAGACCCATACATTTGCTATGTATATTTCCTACAGAAAGTAAGAGCCACTCCATGTTGTTCAGAAACCCTTCTTAAAGCTTATTGTTTTTCATTGACTGAAGATGCTGTTTATATTAAGTGCTTGCAGTTATGCTTTCTCAGGCACTCAGCATCAAGGTGTTGTGTATGCATTTCCAGACAGGATGTGTTCACTTATAAACTAAAGAGAAAACACTGAAATTCAAACTGTGTGGGAGTATTGCAGGAGAAAGGTGGTGATTTCATATATCACAGCTGATGTTAGCATGCTCATATAGAACTTCCTAGGTCAGAATTGCAAAGTATAACCTAGCACGAGGTTCTGATCAGGCTAGGGTTTTCTTCCATATAGACATACAGTCAGTAAGACTGAATTTATATATCATGATTTACTTTGTTATCTATCCAGAGATGATCATTGAAAACATAAACCCAGGATTAAAAAACAATAACAAAGAACCTACCTAATACTCTGGTCTTGCTTGTTTTATTAGTTGAAATACAGAGGTGATTCTGGGAGTATTTAAAATTCAAGAGTGCAATTATTATAACATGCAGTGAGCAGCAAATCTTCTAATGGGAAGGAAGAAATGTGAAAAGTAATGGCTAAATCAATAACACCTAGGTCCTGGAGTATGTTTAGTGTGTCGTATGTGAAATATCAATAATTATTTATAGTGTGCAAAGATCTCTTAAGTGTTCAAAAGATATGCAGAAGAAAAGCTCCACATAGTGAATTATATACTTCGGTACATACAGGTAGTTCAGTTCCATTTTTAAACTAGGCCATTAAAAATGCCTCCAACAAGCTCCACAAACTACTGCTGGTGCCTGCTTTCCAGAGCTGCCTATACTTGGGGCAGTAGCACCTAATCCACCTGCCTCCCTGACTGCTAAGCTCAGGTGCACAATTCCCACCACCTGACCTTACCCCCCATAACCTGCTCCACCCACACAAGCACAATCTCCCCTATATTAAGATCTAAATCCAAAGGTGTCTGAGTCCAAAGATCCAACTGTTAAGAGCACTGACAGTTCCCCTACCCTCAACTCTGCAGGCAGTGTCCAGATACAGATTTTAATCTGGAATTTGCCAGAACTCTCTCAGTTTGGCATCTGCTCATTATAAGAAATATTTATGTTTCCCCAGGTTCATCATCCCATTTGAGCAGTCAGATGATCTGCCACCTATCTGCCCCAAAGCAGGCCCTTGACACAAAGAATATGTGGTGGTTGTCACTACGGTTTTGTCAGTCTGTGCCCTATGCTTTTGGAATTCAATGGGAGGGAAGTGCCAGAATAACTTTGTAAATCTGCATCACAGCTATTGTGAGTTTGTCCAGTAATTTCCTAACGTTCTTTTGAAGAAAAAAAACACATCACTACTCACAAATTAGACTAGTCATAACATATGCAACATAACAAGTATTTCCCATCTAATTTTCAGTTCCATATTCCAGAACATATTTCAGATGCTCCATACTTACATGATTGTAGTGCCCAAAGGCACAAATCATCCTTTAGGCTCTATCGTGCTAAGAGCTATTCAGACACACTCAGAGGGCCTTTTCCCACACAGCTTATAAGAATACAAGAACTGTGCTCAGGCTGGAAAAATATGGCTACAGTCACATACATAAAAGCTGATATATTGATACATCATGTTCTGTATCAGTGATAGAAAAATAAATGTAACTGCTTCACTTATAATAAACTTAATCTGCTATGCATCAACTCTCATTTGATGCCTGATTTTATAGCAGAGGGGATACTGGAGGAGAGATTTGCATTAAAAGAAGCTCATAGTAGCCTTCCTCATCAGCTGAGGAAGCTCTCTGATGTGATATGCCAGACAATGCATTACTTGTTGACAAAATAAGGGCATGTAATACAAAATATTAGACATGCTCTGTTCAGTGAAGATTGCTAGTCAGGTCCTAATTTCTAGCTCTCAGAGAAAGATGAGACTTTCTCAAGAAATTACTTCCATGCATGGGGCTCCACTAATAAAATGTAACAACACATCCCAGCATGGCTATTGCAGCTCTAGTAACGGACCGTAGCTGGCTAACTATAATAACCTGACACTACCATCTAAATCCTGAAATCCAGCCACTCTTTTTGGAAATTAACAGAACTGCATATTATTTTAGAGCAGAGAGAAAAGTGATGCCACAGCCATCTCCCCAGTTTCTGCTGGTTATTGTGGATAGTCACCTATCTAAACATAGTGAGGAGAGAGATGCTACTAATTTCATAGAGCCAACAGGGAGAGCTAAATTCCTCTAGAGAATGAATAAAGCCCTTAAAATACTCCCCTTCCATGACTTGCTCTTTGAGGGAGCTTACCACTGACTTTAAGAGCCTGGCCAAGAAAACAGACACCATACTGAGGTGCCCAAAGCTGGATGTAGCGAGCACCCTGGAGCCACGGGAAGCACAGGAGTCATCTGGGGAGGAGAGCAGAGCACCGAGCAGGGCTGACACTTGCCAGCGATGTGGGAGACCTCACCCGCGCTCCAGAGCATGCCGGCAGGAGACAGGCAGGAACGCTACTTCTTTGGCTCTGACAAGGGACAATTTCTGTGATTCCTATAATCTCCTTTTTTATTCTTGCTAGTCCAGAAGCAGGACTTGTTTATTGACTATGTGTCTACTTGGACACATGGATACTGACACCGCTTACATACAGCTGCCCACTAGCAATTTCAGGGTTCCTTTTACATAAAAAAATGGTAGTGGCAGGGTTCGGATGACTATGGTCCTGAAATGTGAAATCATGGTTACTGGACTAACAATTCTACTATGTAGTTGATGAAACAACAGAAACATAAATTCTCTCAAGAAACTTCCATAAAGATAGGCCAGAGCTGCTGAAATAATTATTTGGGATGGGGGCAGGCGGGAGAAAAATCCAATTATAAATTGAATACAATTTGAACCAGTGAACCCAGAAAAGATTTGGTTTTGCATGAAAGGGAAAACTGGGAACTTTGAAGAAATTTCATCTTTGTTCTTAATGTTACATGATTAATTAGAGATAAATCATGTTTCAAAATGCTTCTTCATTTATTTGTAATTTACAGGAGCTTCTTATTTTGTTTCTGTGAGCAAAGTTTAGCCTGTTAAAAAAGAAACAAAACCCCTTGTATATTAGTTCTTCCTTCCTACTGGGGTCCTTTTCTCTGTTTTTTTTTTTTTTTTTTTTTTTTTTTTTGTGGAGGGGGGTTTGGGGAGGGATAAGTAGAATATTTAAAGAGGAAAGCTATTTTTCTCTGTTTTATCTGTGATCCATAAATGACATAATGACATGCTTGCTTATAATGTACAAACAGGATGATATTTATCTATAACATATATTTCTCTGTTGAATTTTCTTATTATTACACTGGAGTGCTCCTACAATCTTTCCAACTTTGTAAGATTCTATTTAGATATCACAGAGTGAGCAAAATCCTACTGCTATTCCGGGATCTGCAGTCCTTGGGAATTTTTGCATCTAAGTTGTCAAAAATGTAATGAATACATTTGTTTACAATTCATGACTTCTGAGTGTTCCTGTCACCAGACTTTCTAAATATTGGATCATTTTAAAATATGTTAATGAGTGTTTACTAAGAACTCTGTTTCGTTGTGTGACTAGCCATGTTATTTTCTTACAGTGTGTGACAGCTGAGTGCTTTAATATTCCATACAAAATTAATCCACTTAAAAGAAAAATCTAATTACACATGAACTGCTTACATAATTTTAAACTGATTACTCCACAACTACTATTAAATGATTCCTACATTATCGTAAACCCCCCAAAAATATAATTTTACTCTTCAGCTGATATTTCATTACCATAAAATACTTTTTTCAATACATCTAAATTAAGTCGTGGTAGAAGATACTGTGAGTGTGAATAGCACTGATTTGTAATTAAAAAGGAAGGTTAATTCATTTAGGCCAGTATTTAATGAGGAGCTCGTACTGATGGGAAAGGCAACATTCCTAGCTGCATAGAGACTCTTAGATTCAGGTTTAAAGATCCTGGTAGTAGAAAGAGGAAACTGTGAACATTGCAGTTCAGTCTGCACACATACTCCATGCTATCATCAGGAGATAAAAGGCTAACCACAAAGATTTTCTGGGGCCTGCTGAGACCCTTCATTAGGAACTTTTAAGCGAGCACAGTATTTCCGGGCAACAGGCCACTGTAAGATGTCTCATGTTGGACTCCTCAAAGTTGAACAAAAATCATTCATTTCATTTGAAAAGCCTAGCTTTGGAAAGGCAGGAATCTCTAAGGCTGCTAAAAAATGTATCAGAAAGAAATTTCACAGTCATAACAAACTGAAATAATTGTTAAAACTGGTGGTTCGGATTGATAAAAAAGTTCCATCTAGTCAAGCAAGCAGCTGTGAGTGTCTGTGTTTGGGAATGTATTTTATCACAGGTACCTAAGACTGCCTAGAGAGATCTTAGCCAACACTACTTTTTTTCTTTCCTTAGGCCTTTCAGTTATTTTTCAAAAAATCCCTCCTGTTCCCTAATTCTCGGTAGAAAATGTATAAGAACAAATGAAAAGAAGCCTGAGAGCTCTTTAGTCAGCCCGTCACTTGCCCTGTTTGTCTCCTACCCAAGGCAATTTTCCATCTTCCCCCACAATCCAAGTTTTTCTGATAAATAAGAGCCACTCCCTAGGTCGCTGGCAGAAAGCTACAGGGAGTGTCCTCCCTCACTTAGGTTCAAGTTCTCTTTTACTCCATTCACCTCCAACACAGCCCAATTGTAGCATGTTGCTGTTTCCCTCTCCTGGCTAGTGCTACCTCTTCCCTGAGTCATGCTAAGATGGAGGCATGGTGCCGGTCTTCAGCCTCCAGCCCCCATTTCCCAAGGTAACAATTTTATGGATCAATAAATCTGATCTGCACGGCACTGTCAATAGTTGCAACCATTCATTTTCACACACAGCAAGTTGTGGGGGGTGTGAAAGGGCAGTACATTGGTTTATTATTGCCACAGAGTCAACCTGACCTTGGCTGACTTTTCTTTTTCGTTCTTTGTTCTTTAGCTTTAGTCTCTCCCAGCAAGATAGCATGTGGCCTCCTTTGTTTTTTTCCAGAGACCTTACTGAAGACAGATAAATAGCAAATGGTTTTTCAAACCACTTGCTATACAACTCTTCCTGTGAAACCAAGCCTCTGGACTCCCTCATTTTTGAAACAGAGGAATCGTAATGCATGGCTGTCTTGGAAAAGAGATACTGTGTCTCTTCATTACTCTCTCACAAAAGCCCTTTCAGGAACCACTCAAAGAGAAAAAGGCTTGGCCAGCTCATACCCTGACCATGTGACTGGACTGAAGGACTCACCCTCTCGTCTGACATCATTCCTTTCCCCTTCCTTCCACCCACCTTTTTGGACACTTTCTAGTATCTCTTCTGCGTGCTGTGCTCATCTCCTGACTTGACACCCAAGTTTTGATTAAAAAACAGGACTCCATTGGGATTGATTTGGACAAAACAATATGCCTGACTCTCTGGGACAGCATGGCTGCCTCCTCCACATGTCCTTTGAAGGCTTGAAAGCCCCACCTTGCTTCTCTCTTCAGGCTGCCATCCAAACACAGGCCACCAGAACATTTCCTGACAAAAGAGATGCTTTCAGCTCAACAAGTACCTGGCAAGCAATGGGGATCTCTCCCTGGATTTTCATCCCAGGAGCAAAGTAGAGGAATTGACATACGTGTTCCCAGGTGACAAGAACTATCACAGTGGACTGATGCTTTAAGCAGTGTATTTCTTAGTCAAATATCACCTCTGCTTCCCCCATCCTCATCCCTCCCTTTTCACTGAGGGGAGAAAGACTATAGTTGACATTTCCTGCATTCGTACATAAATTGCAGATGGGGCATCCGTCACCTAACTGCTCTCACACCTGTATCCCTATCCAGATATTGTTTATCTATAATAGCTCAGAGACATTTTATTGTACTGAGATAGAAGCAGTTAGGTTTCTTTCTTTAATGTTTTGGGGTTCCCCTGCTCCCTCTCRCAAAGAAATAAAACCTGCATGACCACAGCACCCATCCAGCTATCTCACCAATAAGTCGTAAACCCACTGGTCACTTTCAACCTGATTTGACAAAGGAAGAACAATTGACCCAAACTGTAGCTCCGCTCTAACACGCATCCTAGTACATCCGCTTGTCTCCCTCTGCCAACTCAAAGAGGACAGGAATCTGCTACAGGTAGCAGGACATCAGCCTACGGCTGCGAACAAGACAAAGACGGCCGAGAGATGAAAACTGCCGCGGCCCTGCTGTTTACTTCATCTGCTCCAGAAACCTTGGAAAACCACAGCCACTGAGAGCACTGTTGGGGGTGCAGGGTGACAAATCCTGCTAAAGGGAACAGGGAGGTTTTCTCAAAAGTCACAATTGTCACTTCCCCACTACCCCATTCCCACCAAAGACTGCAGCAAACTAACCTCCCAGACAGCTCCATTCAAATCAGGCCTTTGACCTTTGGCTTTGTGGGGGTTTTTTTCTGGCAAAGTTAAAAAAGTAGTGGCAAATTTGGCAGCAGAGAACTCGTTTGTGCTAGTGTCTGTGTGAATTCAGACAGAAAGCACATCCATACCCTACAGAGTCTGCAGTTTAAGTTCATTTCAATTCTTAAAGCTTTCCCTGTCTCCTTAAGTAAGTGCCTTTTCTTGTGCAAAGGCAGAGACCAATATTAAGATCCTCAGCTGAAATAATCCCTACAGCTCTGCAGCTTAAGATAAAATTGACAGTTTCTATCAGGTTTCATTCTTCAGGACATAAACTCGGGTGAAAAAGACATTTTCTCCCATAAGATAACATTGCAAATTTGAATCCCGTCAGGATTTTTTCTCTTTCCCTGACCAACTTTAGTATTACAGAGATGGATTTGGCACAACAGATTTGTACAAAGGCATTTCTAGGCTTGATTTAACTGAAGTAAACAGAAACCTTTCCTTGACTGTCTACCCTACATTTGTATATGTTCATTTTCCATCCTGGATGCCACTCAAAAAACCAAAAAATCAGAAAAACCCAGATGAATCAGGGCAAAATCCTTCCCTTATTCAATCTATTGTATCTGATTTCCTCACAGAGCATCAAGTCCTCTGACAAGGTACCACAGGGTGAAGAAAGGAAAGCAACAAACAGCAGCTATGCTGCGTGCAACTTTCCTTTTGAGATGAAATGTATCTATGTGCAAAGGCCACAATAAGATATATCATTGCTTTTTCTTTTAGCTTTTGGCTTATCAGTAATGAAAGAATTGTGGTTCTTCTCCAACAGATAATAGCATGCACTCTCCTCCAGTGTAAATACATTATATGTAGATGGGAGTCTTGTCCCTTGGAACACAGGCAGTGCTTAATGTAGTGAAATATTTCAGACTAAAACCAAATCATTTTGGTGTTTACAAAAACAAGTGTATTTTAAATTTTCTTTTTACTTTATTTATTTAAAATTTTTGAAAATAAAGTAGACCGGAGACCTACTGTTCAAGTGAAAAATATTACAAATATTTTGGGAACTGTCAAAGCAAGAAAAAAACAGTGGGTCACACAACTCTAGTCAAAGCCTGAACTGGGAATGGAAGGGCAGATTTTCTGCAAGCATGGATAAGCAGCGTTTAACTGCCTTCAGTAGAGCTGTTTATATCAATTAAAAATGAATCCGAAATTTCTTGAAGGGATAATAGTGTCTGCTAAGACTTTTTTCTGTAAATCTCATTTTTATGAGAACCTAATTATTACACTCTGCCAGATGTAGCAAGTCATGCAGATGAGACCCCAAATTTTAGATGGATGAAAGCTACTTTCAATTAAGTATGATTTGTGTTCTTCTTATCAATAGCTCCATCTAGATATCTGTTTCTGCATAAATTTAAAAGGTGGCTGGACTTCAGCTGTAAGAGAGCTTTGAATACCAAAGCCAAAGGGTATTTTCCTTATGGTTTCATTTTAGGTATATCCTTCTGTACTTTCTCTTTTTGTTTCAATATGAGACACAGGAAATGTGGTTGAATTCCTTCATAACTCTGAAAAACTTCTCTCATTGCAAATTAAGTGTGTTAATTTGAATTTAAAAGGGTTTAAAATTAATTAGATACAATTAAAATAATAATTTAATTATGCATAAAAGTTATGGGTGAACATTTGTCACAGCTGTCAGCACAGAAATCTTTTTCTTCTCTTAAATATCCATGACACTGCATTCGGGAGGTTGCAAAAATGAGGAAAAAGTGGGTGGGTGATTAGAGATGGGGAGGGTTGAATAACTATTCTTAGCTTTGAAAGAGGGGCTGGTACTTAAATAACTGAAGTTTATGGTGGCCAAAAACTGAAAAAGTGGGACTGAAATACCATCTGCAAAAAAAGGAGATTTTCTATCCATAGATATCACTAAAGTACCAGACTCTTGTTAAAAAAAGCAGCTTCCTTTGCACTGCAGGCTGCCATACAGATTCAGCTTTGTTTCTCCCTTACCCAGTGACTAGACCATGCCTGCAACGAAGACAAAGCACAGGCATCTTGTAGCTACTTAATACTCTCTGAGTAAAGGTATCTAAAGGTATCTTCAGAAGAAGAGTAAGTGCCAGATGTCAAAAGAATAGTGTCAGAATGCCAAAACGGCACTCTTTAAAAAAATAAGGGATTTTGGAAGGCATTTTACAGAATGTTCCCAGTGCATTACTAGTCTGCAGTCTCCAATAAAATAGGGAAAAAAAGTAATACTTTCAGTCTATCTTCCTTAAATGTGTCTGTTATACTTCAAAACCTCTTAGTTTCTCATACAGTGCGAGAAGATAGTGAGTTTCCCAAAAGGAAAACTCAGACAAAGAAAAAATAAACTTATTTAGAGACTAAAAGTATTTAAAGGCATTAAAGATTAAGCTTTTATTTATTCAAATGAGTGTTTGGCATCCAAGTGTCTTTAATAATTTAGCTGTAAGTGACTAGCCTTGAGTCATACAGTGACTGCGGCAAAACAAAAAATTAAACCAGGATTCAGTCATTTGTATTTTGTCTTCAGAGCAATTCCCACCTGTGTTATCCCTTCTTGAAAGCTCCCAACCTGCCAGAGCTCCAACACAGAATCAAGATTAGCAGAAAAAAAAAAAAAAGTAATACTGAATTTCCATGTGAATAGTCAGATTCATAATTCTCCATTCCTGAAGCAAAGCAGCTGCTGTAACACATCAAGGGCTTTTCAACACAAGGGTTGGAAAGTGGGTGTTGAGGAGGGTGATTTTGGTTTAAAGAGGAAAAGAAGTGAATTTAGGTCTGAAATGAGTAAGAAGTGCTAAGAGGGCTGGTACGACCCACTCCCATGTTTTAAGCTGTCATGTTGTGGTGCCAAGTGTGGGATCATGTCAGCTTGTGTCAGTCAGACTGTGTTGTGGCGTGTAAAGCAACGTGATAGATTGCCAGCCAGCTGTCCTTAATGTGCGATCAGCTGAACACCAACAAACTGGAATAACATTAGCAGAAGCTTTAAAGGACAACTGCAGTGATTAGCGTGAAGACTCGAGGCAGTTAAATAGCTATTTACTAATGAGGGCTGGAGCATGACAAACTCCTACCCTGGTTGCCTAGCAGAGTCAGGGAAAATAGATAGTAAAATCTTCCCTGTCATCTCTTCCTTAAAATCGATCACCATGAATGTGTTTGTGTCACCTTAGCTATATCTTTATCTTTATTTATCCCTTCGTTATATTAAGAAAATGGCAAACAGCTCAGGATTTAGCATGGATCATTGGGGCAACCCAGTGAGACCTTCCATTCAGTGCGATTTTTTTTTTCTACATTCACATTCTTCTTTATGTTTTAATCTGTTATTAAGTTATGATAGGACCTTCTCTTTTATTTCATGACAGATTAGTTTCATCACAACAGATTAGTTTTACCCCTTATTTAGACTCCTTGAGTGTACCACTTGTATTCATTCTTTGCTGTCTCTTTGAAAAACTTCATAAATTTTTAAGGAATAAATTGCCTTCATAAAAATTGCTTTTACTCCTTCCCAGTATATCAGGTTAATCCATGTCTCTAATAATTCTATTATTTCTTATAGGTTCTACCACTTAGCCCAGAACAATTTCCTGGAGCCGTTCCTAGAAATTAGGCATCACTTTCCATTCCCCCTTACTGTGAGGCCATTTCAGTGAGAGATTACAAACCATAGTTAAGTTCAGAAATCTCATAAGGGAGATAAGGTGATGATGGCAGGAACCTCACCTTGGCAGCTTGTTAGTGTTCAATTATTCTAAGATCTCTTCAGGTAAAAAATCAGTTTTCTAAAAGTCCTCAGTCTCTTCTACCCTTAGGTATTCCTTTTCCCAACTATCTTGCATAGTGAACAGCAATGCAACGAATTCATTCAGCTACTCAACTGCGGCCTCACATTTTTGATATCTCCTTTAACCTTTGACTGTTTAGTGGTTTTCTCAGGGCTCTGGTAGTTGCTTCTGCTTCTTATGTGTTTGGAAAGGTTCTTCCATTGTTATCCTAAAACTGTAGACACCAAGGTCTTCAAGTTCTCAAAATACTTTTCTGTCAACCTTCTATTAGTTTTACCTTTAATTCAGTAGAACTGATGTTCTTTACAGGCTGAGTGTTTGCAGGAAGAAATGAGTGGTCATTCTCTGGACAATCTTTAGAACCAAAATTAATTTTTACCACATAGAAAGCAATTGAATCACACTGGACAGCATCCTCTATACCACTAAAGTGGTAAAACCACCTTACCTGTAAGAATCCATTTAAAACATCCTAGTTAAAACACACTCCTTGTCATAGCATAGAACAATTTCCTGAATGTTCTTAAGAAGTCAGAAAGTTCTGCCTCTAAAACTGTTTGGTTTTCCCTCATTATTTCCATATTTCTTCCATTCATTTATTGAATGAAAATAACAACAACAAAACTTGCCATAACTTCAGAATTTTTCTTTAGTGAAAAACTTATGTTAAACAATTTAGTGAGTTTGACTGAAAAAATTAAATGAAAACATAGAACTTCAAATTTGATAATGATTTCAAATCCAGGAAAGATTTTCAAGTCTTTCTTTTGTTTTTTAATTTAGTGTTTGTTTTAGTAATACATTTGGGTTTGATGAGCTACAGTAAGGAGAGATCATTTCATAAGGAAACTTTTCCTACCATATACACACTTTAAATATGAACTGTCATAGAAAACAAGTTTATACCAAGCATTTCAGAAGTTAGGTTATAGAGTAATATTTTCTCCTTCAAGTAGTTTGTCTGTTCAGCCAATATAGGGCTGAAGAAATTTTGCATCAATTATTGTCAAAAGAGGTTTTCCAAGAGAGTGAGAACAAGACCCTGTATATTACGATAATCATTCTACAAAAGAAAGAAAGTGATTTCTAAAGTCAGAAAATACTTATATTAAAAATGAAAATCCTGTCCTAATTTGAAGTGAAACAGCTGGAAATTCAAAAATGTTTTCATGGCTGAAATTCTGCCATATTTGCATGAAGCCACATTGTTAGAATATTATCAATAATAATGATAATAAATTATAACAACAGATGAACTTAGAATATTGGAAAATAAGCTAGCATGGACCCTGGTCAGACATTTCAATTTATAGTAAGTTCTCAGATGAAGAATTTATCAAATGGTTTATCCACTGGAATTAAGCATATTTTGAATCAAAAGAAAACATACAGAGTAGAGATTTTAAACTTTGTTCTTCTATGTGACATGTCACTGGCAATAGCATTATTACATCCCAGTATTTTAGGAGCAGTCAGTAAGGACGTAAATACTGAACAAATCAGAAATTGTAAACTCCCATTTAGCTCCAGTTCTGGTGGTCGCTAGACTGTGGGTATACACTGATCTGCAAAGGAGAGGCTGAAGTTGAATTTGAAGTGACATGTGAGCTTCTCTTCCTCACTAATGAGCAGGTCACTGCTGCTGGGATCCTGGAATTTTATAAAATACCTACTATACCGAGTACCCACTGAGAGAATAGTCAGGGTGAGAAACTTATTCATGTTAGCATAGTTAGTCTATAGTAATTCTAGTCGTACGTACCAGGAATTTTTTTTGTGGTTTTATTGCATGATGAAATAGGGACAGCTACCCGGATATTATTCCATTTTGGTGTAAGAAACTCTATTAATATTTTTCACAAATACAGTGAGCCCCCCTGAATGTCCTGAAGGAAGCTGGCACTATCAATTCAACATGTTCCTTGATTGCAACAATAATATTAAATAATGTTGATTTAACCAGGGTTCTTGCTGTGGATTTTGCTGTATTCTTAGCAGGCACAGTAATACAAAACAAATACTGAAGATAAGTCAGTTGAATGCCATTTTGTCAACCTTGCCATGCCTGAAATGTTATAAAGATAACATAATAAAAAACAGAAAATTGTTTCTGTTCAGATAGTCACAAATATTTACACCATGTGTCTGTTGTTAAACAAAATACCCATAAAAACAGCATGTAAAAGCAAAAAAGGTAACATTGCCTCCATGGCTTCTTGAGGCTTGTCTTATGTAAAAACATGAAAGGGCTCAGAGACAGACAAACAAAAACAAAAACAACCATCCCACCCCACAGACAAGCTCAGAGATAACTAGTTGGCTCATTTATAGTGAGCTTTGGGCTATCACACCTCATGAGATTCATTTGCACTTTCTATTCAAATGTATCCAAGGCATTACAAGGTTTAGGTAACTACTAAAAGAACTAGGACACTGAAAATAATTGAGAATACTAGCAGCATATAGTAGCATACATTAAGACCGTTCATCCAGTAGACAAATTTCTTTTGATGAAGATGCATCAGAAAGCTCAATGTATTTCAGCCTACCTCTAGAATTTATGAAATCCATTCATTCAGTTAAGCTCCAGAAAAATAAGCTCAAGTAATACCTGTTTGCAGTTAAAGTTCCCTTTATCACCTTCTAAAGGTAAGATTATTCACAGTGGTCTTCTGCATACAGAAGGAAAAGAATATCTGAGAAAATATCCACCCCAGCAAAGGGGAAAAGTGTTGGGTCTCTGCCATTAATTCAGATGAAGGTAATGGAATTACACTGGGGTAAAGCCAGCTGTAAATTAGAAAAGATTCAACACCATTATCTGGAAGTTATTCTGAAGAACTTTAAGAGACATGTCATACTTGTCCTTTTCCCAAAATGCATTTAAGAAAAAAATGAATACCATTACAGATGGTCTGCATTCCACATGTGATTGGACTCATTTTATGGAGTTAATTTCTGGCTTTTAAACACACAGATTTTTCTGTTATTTGCTTTTTTATTTGTTAAACTTTACTTTTGTCATAAGTAGACTTGCCAGTTAAGTCAGCTTTAGCATAATGTACTTCATCATGTAATAGCAAAAGCTTTGAAAGTAATGCTGGAGAAAAGCTGAATCTGTTGGAAACATCCTGATGTCAGCATTAAACACTATAAATATTCTTCCTGGCATTACCCAAAGAAGGGAATTTAAAAAACAGCATAGAAACTCTCTTACCTTGCTACTGTCCAAAATTGTCACTGGAACATCCCATGACCTTCATGGGAAACCAGTCCTAGTGCTCAGTTAGCCCCAATAAGGAAGAACAATGAGCAAAAAACTGAATAACCTAAGACTACTCTAAGGGGAATTTTTTTGATGGGAAAGTTATCAAAGTACGGTAAAGTTGTCCACAGAAGAAAAATCATGCTGCACCTGCGAAAAGAGATGTGGAATTGTGACTAAATTATGGGATGTGAATTTGATGGCTGTTGGCTTGACTTTTAACTTTGACCCTGTCTTCATATATAGCCCATGCAAAGTCCGCATGGGCTTGACAGCTAGTGATAAGGCTCCCACTGATTTCAGCAGTGTAAGCTTCATTATTTTTCTAGGTACAAAAGAGCCATAATATTGCACCTTTTTCAGGAGATAAAAGGAAACAGAGACTCAAGAGACTATTTAATCCATTTGGTCATCTAATCCCATTTATTTGGATCAGTCTGAAAATGTTTAAATGTATTTGAATACTTTTGGGGGGGGGGGTTCAACATATTTGAATGTCATTTCCATTAGGCATCATCTGAGACTATAATACTGAATAATCCTGTATCCAGAGCTGACCTCTGCACAACCCATATAACCATTGAGGATTAACTGTTGGTACCTATTCTTTATGTATGGCATTCCAATTGTATGACACTCATGAACCTAAGAATAATTTTATATAGTCTATGTTTCTCTGGTTTGGATATTAGACTATCATGTAAGACGCTCAGAAATCTTACTGAAGTCAAAGCATATGGCATTTACTACTCTCCTCTGTTCTTGAGGTCTGTCATAAAATAAATTTAGATTTATCTGACGTGATTTGTTCCTGATATATCCATGTCAACTGTTGCTCATCTCCTTGTTAGATTTTAGATCTTTATAAATTGTTTGTCTGAATACATGGTTTAGTTTAGTTTAGGGTTCCCCCCTCACCTCCCAAGGTATTGAATGTTAAACCAGAGGTCTAAGAATCCCTATAGTTGCTCACCCACTGGTCATTGTTGATTTTCTGGACTTTATTTTGAATCAACTAAGGGTCACTCAGCCTTGTCTCAAGAAATCAGTCTATGCACCACTGAATTTGTTCCAGTTGTTTCCCAGTTTCTCTATTTAGGACTCTACAGTGCCCAGCAGGCCCAGCGTTATATGGAGACTATCAGACAGGGATGACAAAGGTGACAGTGGGGTTAAGCCGTCCACTAGTACAAAACCAAAAGGTGGAAGCTTCTCTCTTAATTTCTAGAATCTTTCTTACACAATGTGCAAGCCACTATATTCATCTGTTGATTGTCGTCTTCTACCCTGATTCTTAATGTGCCCTTTTTGCTTGAGTAGTTACTTTATCTGTACACTGACCACGCAGGCAAGCTCCAGCCATTATCTGTGATGCGTTCAGGTCCTCTTGTACTTCTTCAAATGATGACATTTCCAACCTGTATGTTGTCCTACTTACAAGACCAAAAGTCCCTTGCATGGACTGTCATTAGTCCGTTAATGGTCTACAGACATCCTGCTTGATAATCTATTATCTTGCCACATTGCCATATTCCAGCCAYGCTCTCCAGCTTTGCATTATTTCAGCTGCACAGATACTATTTCCTATCTTCCAGGCCTTGTTGGGAGTGCCAATATATTGCTACACAGAATAGCCAGCAAAGTCATTCTTTAGTTTGCTTGCTATTCTCCTAGTGTTTTCATAGAATATTTACTCTTTCTGGCTCATTGTCTGTCCTATTTAAAATGTAAGCTCCTAAGTCATAGACTCACTAATCTGTAGAAACATTGCCCAGTACATTAAGGATATTAACATCACTGGCTATAATATACATTATTAAGCATACTAATACATACCCAAGTCTGTAGGACATTTAAAGCAAGTTGAGATAGCCCTGGAGTATGCATATTATGAAAATTGTCCTGTAATGTTTGTCCAATAGAAGACTGTAAAGTCCATTAAAAGGGCATATTTCTTTGGTTCTTTTGACATGCCATTAGATTACCATCGGCCTACCCCAAATAGACCTGATGGGAATCTTTCTTCTAAGTTTATTTAGCTAATGATGGTCACTGATTTGACCAAAGGAAAGGACAAATCTCGCTCATTTTCACATTTGGCATTCTGGGCTGTAATATTCCACAGAGCAAGGTCAGACTTCAGATCACTGGTATTAATATATACATACACGCACACACAGATGTATGTTAACATCTTAAAAGACGTGACTTGCTCACAGTGTGCACCCTCCTAGTTCCCAGGCTAAAGTGACAGGAAAGCAAGTGAAATGGTTTTCTGAGAAAGAAGTGTCCAAACTTTGGTGTTCCTGCTGCAGCTAGGATCTAGAGAAAAAAAATCATAGAAGTCTTCAATAACTAGAAGATAAAGCTTGCACTGAAGCTGAAGAAATCATGGGGGGATTTTCCTGTTTCAGTGGAGTCATTCCCTCTTCAGATACTATTAAACTCCTCCTGTCAGCTCTGCAGTCCATGATAACTGGCATCCTGGCTGAACTATCAACAATGTCCATAAATCTGCTCACCAATTAGAGGAGTGGGCTCTCCAGCTAAGATTATATTTCATTTCACGTGCAGGAGACATCAGAAAGTATGTGTGACAGACTGGTCACTTATCACTTCGTCATCACTTGTTTGTCTTTGGTTTTCATTCTTTGCATCTCCTCTTAAAACTACCTGTGGAACAGTGAAATGAGTCTTGTTGCCATTTCTCTTCTCTCATGCCCTTCTTCTGCCTATGAAATATGTTAGAGCGAAGTGCATAGAGGAGTGATGAACCACACCAAACACAGCTCAAGACTTCAAAAAGTCTTAAGTCTATATGTCTTAAAGATATCTAGAAAATATTCATCTTTCCATCAAAAGGATTCTAAGCACTTTCTAAAACTTGGCCTCTTCCCAAATTGCTGACCTGAAAAATAAAGCACTCAAGATCTCCCAGTTTGAAAAATCCTGCCACAGAGCCATTCACAGTTTGATATTTCCTAGGGCTGCAGACAGAGTAATATCTAGTTATTATAAGCTCCACATGGTAAATAATGGACTATCAGACAGAGCGGGCCACCGCTTCTTAATCAGTTCTGATTAAAGGGTCAGTGAAGTTCTGATTCCACATGACCCTTTAGGCCAAAAATCATAGCCTTCATCACAATTGAAACACAGCCAAGGTCTTTCATCTGATATGCTTCAAGACACAGGCTTTTAATCACAAAATTGCAATGCTGCCTCATTTAAAAAGGAGAGAGCAAGAGAGAGAGGAGGGAAAAAAAATAAAGCCCTTATAACATTGTTAATTGACCTTAATGTAACGTGATGTGCAATACACTCAGCATGCAACTGTGGCAGGGATACAAAGTAAGAGTAAAAGCACTTCTTAAGACTAAATTAAATTTGAAATAGTAGATCAGATTATTCCCAATGTCCTCAAACAAACCTCTGCATGTTGAAATTTATCTTGAGATTTCCAAGTCCATTAGGGGCTTGAACATGACAACTGTAATGCACCTTGAATATACCTCAGGAAAGCTACTTGGACTCACACACACATCTTCATTATTGTTTAAAAAAAAAAAAAAAAGTTGTGTAAGATGAGTATATTTTATCAGGCTGGCAAAAATGTCATTTTGGTAGGTGTTCCTCCCATTTATTAAGGTATTTGGGTCCGATCTGCTCCTCTTACTTATCCACATGCTCTAATTTTTTTGAACAGCTAGCTCCCATTCTATAAAAAAGCCCAGGTGAACCGTGTTTAGACTTCTTGTACCTTGAGAAAAGGCTGTGCCTGTTTTACTGGACACAGAACTGAAATAACATGAAGTTCAAGACCTGACTATTGTGCGAGTGTACTAATGCAATCTAGCGGACAGCACACTGGAGGGGGGCATTGGTAGGCATGAATAAGGATTTTGTCATATCCCTTCTAGTGAACATCATAGAACAACAAGGATTTGTATGTGAAGAGAAATGTTAAAAGTGGGGAATTTATTGTGCTGATCGCTGTCTGCAAGGCATTGTATTTTTGTGTATTTATTTCTCCCCCTCCTCAAACATAGTCCATAGGCATGTGAACCAATATTTCACCTAAAACACTGTTAATGGAACCAAGGGATGCATAATCAGCCCAGTATAATATTTTCTAAGCAAACTGATTTTCAGCACTGTTATAGCCAGCTCCAGTAGCTTTTATGCAATATATACTATATATACACATATGGTTATGTATTTATAAGGTTTTCCTATATGATCACTGACAGCTCTCCCAGGTTTTCCTCTGTTTTTCATGACCAGACAAAGCTAACTAACCAAGAAGTTCTGTATTGCAGTAATGCTCTTAATATTTGGTTCAAAGATGTTCATTGTTGTTTAGCTTCAGACATTATAACTGAACTCAGTAACTCTGCAAAGCTTTTTTTAATGCTCTTAAAATGATCAATAAAGTTCTTATTCTTACTACCATATTGTTATTCATACCCAAATACTTAAGTTTTATTTGTAAAGATATAAAAAGGGGATAAAAGCCATTGAGATGATTTTCAGTGCTGCTGAGCAGCTAGAATTACCATTGAAACCAGTCAAAGCTGTAGTCACTTTGAAAAAAACAGACCCTTTAAAAAATATTCTGGAGAGGAGCTCCCATTTAATAGGAATGTTGGGTTAACCTTTGCTGGTGGCCCTGAAGAACAAAAACCTGGATTGGTGGAGTTATGAAGATCCAAGAGGGGAAATCTGGGCCCCACTGAAATAAATGATAAAACCACCATAGATTACAGTGAGAATAGGATTCCTCCTCAGGATTTTGTTTCAGGAAAATAATACATCCTTTAGTCACAGGTACTCAGTTTACCAGTGATACATATGATGAAACATATTTAGCTGTTCTTTGTTGGAGCTATGTAGATTTAGACCTAGATCCAGGCAAAGATAACAGAAAGATGCCCTAGTGCCCTTAATGAAAGTTGGGCTACGTCCATCATCACCATATGTTGATCAGCCTAAATAACCTAGCCACACATGTCCTTTCTTATGAATTTTTATCATTTAGTCTCTAAAGATGAGAGGAGACTACCTAAAAATTTATCATATTCTTTCCATCTTTGCCTCACTCATCCCTCTCACCTTGCTGTTTTCTTCCACATAATCTACTAAGAGATGGACTTCGAATGACTGTGACAGTGGAGTGTATTTCTGTTGCACATACAATAAATGGTTTGTTATGACTTTTCAACTCACTCCTCCTTTTGGTCCAGTCTGCCATTGTACTAGGTGCTATGAAAAATATAGAAGAGAAAGGTGATCTTTGCCCCACATAGTTTACAGTATGAGACAGAGATAAAGCAGCAGCAAGGAAACAGTAAAAGAGTACAAGGCATTGTGCTAGAAAATAATTTTAGTCCACCTATGACTCTGATGATTATGTTTTCGCAAGCAGAGTGGCAAATTAAGGCTATAAAGATCAGTCTGGAAAAGAACAGGAAGGTAGCTCTCCCCATCTCAGTGTGCAAAGCAGCACAGCAGAAAGCCCAAGGTTTGGTTTTTTTTGTTTATTTTCCAAAAAGTTAATAGTGCACAATTGAGGTTAATGTGATGAACTAATTAGAAGAAAGAGATGACAGTTCAGTAATGAAAAAAGTACAATAGCAATTTTGGAGATAGATTGCAAAAAGCTGTATATTATTTTTGATACTTTAATTCTTCCTTGTATTTTATCCATACATCTGTTTAAGTGGTAGGTGGAAGAAAGGCAGGTCTTGGTTTAGGAGCACTGTTCTGTTTGTGAATGTCCTATCCATTCCGGAGTACTAGTTAGTTCTAAAGGTTATTTTCTGCTATAACAATATACATTAGTAGCCTCATTAATCTGTCTTTCTAGAAGTGGAATTTTTTTTTTAGAATAAAGTATATGTTCCTCTGCATAAATCTGCAAGCTCCATTGACTTCAATTGGTTGGGACTAAGTTCGTACAATTCATCTTACATCTCATTTTCCTCTAATTTATGGATGGACTTTTTCAAACAAGCTCCATGCTACCTCTCCTGCAGGCTTGCAATAGACTTATACTTTTCATGGTTTCCCCCCCTGGCCAATGGAGTGATAATTTCTACCCCCAAACGAATTATCTTTCAATTAGCAAGTAAAAATTAATTTTCACACTTCGTATGCTAACATGAGAATGACAGAAATGTTTAACATTTGTTAAATCTGTCAGTGGAGAGACAGATAAATGTGATACTAGATTTTCAGCAGTTTGGTGTATCAAAGCTCTGCCTGTTTTCAGTGAAATGACAACTTCACAAAGATGCTCTGCATCCTATTGTATTCAGGGAATGATGGAGTTCACACAGAAAAAAATGGTTTGCTTTTGAAAAAAAATCTTGTCAAAGATGGCAGGATCTTGAACATACAATTCTTTGCAGGTCTGCTTTCTTATGGAGAGAAAAAGTCTAAAGTGTGGTTTATGGCCAGGAGATAATCGATAAGGTTTGAAAGAAAACAACAGTAAGTAGTTCCACAAGGTCTATAATCTAAAGTATTTCTAGTACAACTCAGGGACCCAAGTTTTCAGTGCCCTTTTATATGGATTTACCCATGTGGTTTCCCTGGCACCTGTTAATACAGTGGAGCTCATGCCTTGGTGTTTTCCTTGCTAGAGCACTAATAAATATTACCCTTCCTTTTCCCTCTTGTCACCTATTTTCTTAAAATCTGAATGAAGTTAAGATCTTTGAAGGCAAATATGTCAATACAGACTGGCTAACACCTTTTGACACTTTTGTGGTAGTAAACATAGCCTAGGAAAAATGGAAAACTGAAACACACAACTACATAAATGTCATAGTCTTAGGAAATAGGGATCAAATTTATCCCTTGCTCTGATAATTTCATTATGCTTCAAAACATAAACACAAGTATTATGGTTTGTTCAAAAGAACTTAGAGCTAGAAAAAGCAAATTTGCTATTTCTCTCATTATTATTTGAGATGTAGCTAGAGTCACAGAAAGCCATTGAATGTTTGGCATAAGCTTGTCAAACTCACAGCTGGAGAATTAGAACTGAACGCCAGGAAGCGGAGCAGAGTAACATGGTTAGAGGCAGCATAACACAGAGGTGTCAAGAATCCAAGCCAGCGAGCACCAAAGGTGCAGTCCAACGCTGTCTTGACTTACCGGCTTGCGTCCGAATGCCGTGCAGTCATGTTAGCCCAGGGCTGTCCCAAGTCTGGTGCGAGGATTTATGAATTTAGAGGCAGCTCCAAGCACCAAGGCAAGAGATGGCTTGTACGCAGTCTGCCAAGCTTTCTCTTTTCTCACTGCCCCCTTGTTGTGAGGCCAGCAAGAAAACAGTCAGAGAAGTTTCGCTAGCAGAGCCTTACCAGTGAAAAGGGGGGAAAAAAAAAAAAAAAAAGTACAATAGGAAGAGAGATTCCCCCTTTCAGAAGAAAAGCACTGGTAGAATTTTCAGACGTGACCAAAGTGTTGACATGAATGTTAACATACAGATTCCTAAGAGAATCCAGGAGAAAATATTTCCTTTCATACTTCAGAACCATTCCTAAAAGTATTCTGGCTGCCATTTAAGACAACAGAAATTAGGTTTCGAACAACATTTAACATCTTAGATTCCTCCCACTCTATATACAAAGAGTTATGAGAGTTCCAGGGTCACAATTTTTAAAATTCTTCCTTAATTTATCTTAGGTGAAAACTCAATCCTGCTATTACTGATGACAATCTCAGTAGAAAAACATGTCACGCTTACATTGTGTAACAGAAAATGAATATTCCATTTTTCCTCTGGTGCTAATTGCTGTCTTCTCCCTAACTAGATGGTAAGTGACCTTTACATATTGTTACTGCTAAGTGGTAAGAGAGACTAATAATGTTATTTTAATTGATTGGTGAATTATTGAACAGGGTTACTAATACCAACCCCTTTCTGACTGGAAGAATTGATTACGCATTCTGTGTTTGTTATTTTGTATATTTTAGTCTCACATGTTGCTGCTTGTACACAGTCATTTGAAAGATATCTTGAAACAGGAATATAACATTACCGTTAAGATCAATTTGTGTGAAACGTGAACATGAAAACATGCTTAGGTACAAAACCCCAGATTTTGCAGCACAGAACTATGGGAAAAGCACCTAATAAGACTGCTGTATACCCCTGAAAATCATTGGCTCATTAAACTACAGGCCAGGAAAGCACCTCAAGTGATCGTTCTGCCCCCTCCTGTAAGCGAAGGCAGGACTAGCCTTACCCAGGTCATTCCTGACATGTTGGTCTAAACAATTCTTAAAGACCTCTAACAGTAAACACTCCGTATTCTCCCTCCTTAAGCTATTCTAGTGCTTCACTGTTCTTACTTGCACATATTTTTCCGGACTGCTGTTTCCATCTCCTGCAATTTAATTCCTATACTTCTAAAGAGAACAACAGAGAGTCCTTGATAGCTATTCAAAAAATAAGGAAAAATTTTTCAACCATTTTTTGCATCCTCCTTGCAGTACTTCCATCAGAAAACCATTCTTGTATTTGAGAAAATAATGTGAGGGAATATCAAAAGTTTTCCTGTGGTTAAGATAAGCAGCATACCGTGTTTTTTCTCCCAGGTACCAGCTATTTAGGAAATCTTACCTACCAAGTAATTGAGTTTACTGAAACTGGGCCTTGCTATTCTTCCCCATCCTCAACATTGTGAACCCTGTCTATTTAGGGTTACTCAGTCAGACTGTCTTCTGCCCTGCCATTCTCAGTGAGTTATTACCACTTCAATAGAATGACACACAGTCTTTCTTTAACAGTTTCTTCACCTGCTATATAAAAATTGTCTTCCAAAGTATTCAAATAACTAGCTGGATTATCTGTCTGTTGAGGAATTCCTTTCCAAACAGAAGTCTAGATAGTTAAAGTCCTTTGTCAACACCACATCCTGGACTCTGCTATATTTTTCCCGGTATTCACAAAGATATCGTCTACCTGATCTCCTGGTTTTGGTAGTTCAAAGCAAATAGCCACCATGATAGCACTCATGGTGTTTTTCTGGTTACTTACTGCCTGAAGATTTTCCCTATGTCTGCCTATCACCAGAAAGTGGACAGTAGAGCAAGTGTTTTCACTTGCTTGATACACACAGGTGTATATCCTCCTTATTCTTCCTCTTGTCCTTTCTCAATAAGCTGTACTCACTTATACTATGCCAGTGACTTCAATTATTCCAACGAGTCTCAGATATGTCAATTAAATCTTTTTTTGTCACATATAAGGAATTCCAGGCCCACTCTTTTCCTCTTTATTAGTTTATGGTTAGTTTTGACATATGATAGACTAGCCCACAAGTCTTTTCATCCCTTACTGAAAAATATGGGATCCACCATGAACTTTGCAATCACATACTTGGCCGAATAATTAGACTACTCTGCTCAGCTAAATTTCTAACCATATGTTCACCCCCCAGTGGTTCAACTCCCAGAGCTTCCAGCCAGGAGGAGCAGTAGCTGCTTTTTCAGCAGCCAACTGACAGGCTTTCATGAAGTAACTGGGTTCTAATAAAACAGTGCATCTTTGTTTCAGCCAATAGACTGCTTTCCCTCTGTAGTTTTGTCATTCCTATCCATTTCAATATTAAGGCTTTTTAGAGAAGAAATTAGCCTAGGCTATGGCTGCACAGTGCCAAGTACAACAGCATCCCAATTTCACTTGGGGCTATGGCAAAATTTCCTCATAAGAAAGTATCTGCTACTCACCCCCAAATCTGATTGAAATTGAAAGTTTCCAGTGACAAAAAAAAAAAAGACAAAAAAAAAAAAACAGGCCCTTATTCAGCTCATTTACACAGCGTACTGTCCTTGCCCTTTTGTCCCTTCACACTCAATCTCACTAGAGTTAAGTGTGAAAGTTTAGGCAACTAAATGATTTTAAATAACTATGTGTGTATGTGCTGTCATTTCCTTGGATGTCTGTAACCAAATTTCAGTGTTCAGTGGAAGCAGCACATCTGTTTTTCAAGACAATTAAGTTATTAGATACAGATTAATTCAATAAGCCTGACAGATGATCCGAAAATCTTGAAGTATAATCAATAAACCTGGAATGTGAGGAATGGAAATTGGATTTGGAAGATTAACAAAGCTTGCCATTGAAAGATTGATTTTTGCACAAATGGTTAGTTTAATCGGAAGTCCCAAGGGCATCATGCAATCACTAATTAATAATATTGGTTAGAAAGAAATACAGAGAAAAAAATATAAATAATGAGGACCAGGGCTCCCACTTTCCCTTCTAGAGTGTGCCAAAAATTGTCTATTTCATGGATCTCAGAAATAAAAGCCATTTCCCTGCATCCATACCCCAGGATACTGGATCCATAAATTCTTTATATTTCTTTTAGCCAGACTTCAAAGCACGAGGGGAACACCCAGATTTGAAGGAAAACTACAGCAACAGTACTACTCTACTAAAGGCTTAGTATTAGAAAGCAAAAAGAGACACTGAAAATTTCTGTGGGAGAGAACATGGAAAGTCAGAGCACAGTTTTCCATCATGTCTTCATATCTTGCAATCTTATGGCCCTTTTACAGCAATTTCCTCCAGTACCACAATACCTTACTGCACAACAGGTTCAGGCCGTAAATGATTTACGATTAAGCTCTCCAGTCCAAACCTGACTATTGCCCAAATTATAGACTATTTAGAACTCTCTCTATGGTGCTAACCCTGAAAGCTTAATGAATCTCCAATCAAACGTTAACTGTAGCATGCTTCTGTTACCACATCTTCCTCTAAGCTGCTTCTGTAGTAAGTTGCTTCTATAAATAAACAGTAAACAACAAGCATGCTCAGGAAAGCTCCTAGGTACTGGAATGTAATTGTCGATGCTACTAAAGGGTTAGAATATTCCTGTGTGTTTGGCTTCTTGTAACCAATGTGTTGCAAGCAATTCCTCAGCACGCTCTGGCAGTCAGAGGTTTTTGAGAATCATCCTCAACAGGCAGTTTGTACGAAGCCCCCAGTTTGAGAGGCTAATGTGCTTAGCACAGAAAAAGACAGTTCTGCACTAAAAGGGCTTCAGTGCCCAACTGAAATGTGTTATTTAGGGGTAGAGACAGCCTTAGAGGTCCGAATTACTGAAGACTGTAAATCAGAGTTTCATGATCTGATTTACACCATGGAGAAATTGCCCTGGATAACTAGCAGGTTCTCAAGTTATTTCTTGGGTTTTGACAGATCATCATTATTTTTTCAGGTTCTCCTCACTCACAGTAGCTTTTAAGGAAGAAAACTCCTCAACAGCCAAGAAGCCCACCTTTAATTAAAAAAATACATATATATATATGTAGAGAGAGAGAGATCATGATGTCTGTTTTTGCACTAGATTAAGGAATATTAAAGTATTTTTGTGTAGGAGAGAGAGCCATGACTTAAAAAATGATCATCTTTGAGCAGAACTTTGGGAAAAAACATAAAGGAGAGACTATATGGTGCAAGTGTGACAGTTCAAGTAAATAAGGTGGCTAAGAAGAATCTTCCATGTTTATCTAAGGCAAACAGAAGGGGAGTTTTATCCACCAACTCCATAAATAAGCTCTCTAGGAATTTCTTCTAAAAGCAATCAAGTTTCCTTTAGTTAGCTGCCTTCAGTATCCACAAATGTGGAATTATGCATGGAGGCTATGATAGTGATATTCACTTTTAGTGACTTTATTAAAAATGGAGAAAAAAATCAATACAAGTTGCAGTACTGAAAAACAGTGGTCAGTTTGGTGATCTGAGAAAGCAGATAAAGTCATGTTAAAAAACTCAGTGGCAGATTTTATTTTGAAGATTAAGTGAGCTCATGCTTCAGAAATTTGGTTCTTTAAAAATTGTTGACCTGTGGTAAAAATTTAATTAAAAAAAAAAACTTTGAAAAGTTATTTTTATTTTTTTTCCTGTATCACTGCAGTCTCATTAACTTTGCCAGTGACCTTATTGGATTCCACAAGCTTGTCTCTGGTTTGTAACAGTGGGGACCAGGAATAAAAATTCAAAATACTACAGAAAGTGTTTCCCTATTAGAGGTAGGGCATGTTTTGGGAATCAACCCTTATCCAGTGTCACAACAGTTAAGAGACAAAGCACTCTGAAAAATCAGTATCTCTAAACATCATACTCTACACCAGAGATTCCCAAGTGACGGGTCCCAAATCTGTGCCATAATCGCAGAAATAAAGTCACACAAAGAAATAAAAACATGAGATATACTTAGCTAGAAAAGAACAAAAGGTCCAGCTGGGTCAATACCCTGTCTCTAGCAGTGGCCAGTAGCAGTTTACTGCAATCATATGAGATGTGGCATACACAGTGATGTTTCCCAAGGTTTATGCTTCAAGTTGTCAGGAGCCAGGGATCCAGGCTTTTCAAGCCAACAATTGCACCTGGACCCCCATTGCTTCTGGTGGGCCTCTGCTCCATTTTTGCTCTGCGCCACTTCTGTCTCCTTTGAAATCCATTTTTACTTTGTCCTCCAGACATACCGAGTCAATGAGCTCCACAACTGAATTAGTCTCTCTGTTGAAAAGGTATTTCTTTTTGTTTGATTAAGCCTGGTCACCTTATGATTGCATTGGTTCCCCCTAGTTATTGTGTTGTAAGGAAGTGAATAATCATTCACCTTTTCCAATGCATTTTATAGATTTTTTTCTGTGTCCCCTATAATTCTTTTCTGCTTATTCTATTCAATGTTTGCTCAGTCTGTCTACATATGTAAGCCATTCCATCTTTCTGGTCTACCTTTTTGCCCTTCTCTGAACCTCTTCTCATTCTGCTAAATCCTTTCTGAGATGAGGTGGCCAGAACAGTTTTCAGTATTCAGGATGCATGCTGTAGATTTATACAATGGCACAATGACATTGTGTTTTGTTATCTAATCCTTTCCTAATAACTTGCAATATTTAATTTGCTAATTTGTTAGACTTCGAGATCTGAGGTTTTTAATGAATTATACATGATGAATGCAATATATCTAAGAAAAACAAAATAGATTTCTCCATACTATAATAAAACAATACTCAGCTCAGATTGCTATAGATTAGAGCTAAAATTTCACAACAACCTATTGATAATTGCTACTATATCTCAATAGAGCTCAATATCCTTATCCATGGAAGGACTTTAAAAATCCCAGCACTGAAACAAGAGAAATAATGAAATATCTCACTGGTCCAGAGTGGAGGGAGATGAACTAGAGATACAAATGTCAAGAAGGAAAAAATGTGTTTTTATTTATTTTTTATATATCTATTTTATATATATATATTCAAATATATTACATACACCAAGTCAATAAAAAATTTGAAAAAAAAAGAATTTTAGGGAAGACTTAGAAAAGACAACAGGATGTGGGAGATGTTAAAGTAACTAGTTAATTGAAAAACAAGAGTAGTTTGAGATGATGGCCATCATACTTGGCCACTTCAAATCTTTTAGATTTGTTTAAATAAATCTCTAGTTTCCAAAATACACCTGTCTGATACTTATCATGCTTGAACTTAATTTTCTACCTGTAGGTTCCTTTTCCTCTAAAGGATGCCAGAAGGTTTAGAAGACAGTTGCTGCAAAATTTGGCACCATATTATTAGAGAAATTATGGTAGTATTAAGTAGCACACTGGGCTAAATACACATACACACGTATATAGACAGAAATGGGAAAAAAAAGTGCTGTTTTGTGCAGTAACAATGCTTTCAGGATTATACCAGATTCAATATACCAACCTTGTGTGCTCTGGTCCCTATCTAAATCAACACTGTAGCTTTGCCAGAAGCTTCCTTCAGGCTGCCTTTGTTTTATCAGCTTATCATTTATTTTCCCAACTTTAAGTAATGAACTCTGAGACTAAGTAAGCTCTTCTGTCTTAAGGAACAAACATTGCAGTCAGATCAAGCCTTTACAGACAAGGATAGTCTTGGTCAATGAGAACTTAAGGAAGAACTTAGAAACTTCTCATGAAAATTTTCTTCTAACCACAATAATACTCTGAGCCAAAGCCCAGAGAAGCCAATGGATTTCATGGAATTTAGTAGCTTTAACATATCCTTAAACATTAACATCAATTTAATTAAAAATAGCTCCCTTTGATTATTTGACTTCTATTTCATCTCATACTCCAGCATGACCTTTAGAAGAGAAGAGTTCAGCATTTAGGAAGTGTATCCCCTATCCAACTAAGACTTATCAATCACTGAAATTTTTCCCCAGGAGAAAGTCAAGAATCAGGTCATGAGTCACAGACCTCATTCCTTCACTCGCTTTTTAGCTGCTTTGACTTTGGAGCAGCTGAGCCATTCTAACACTTCTAAGGGGATATTGCATCTGAGGAGACATCTCTTCTAGAATTAGCTTCATCTTATCTTTGGATTTTCTTCTTCCCCTTGAATGCAATATCTATCACAGAAGCTGCTGATCAGAGCATCATGGTGCTTTGATTGCACTCTTGGAGAGACACGAAAGGAAGGATCCTCTTGCGGATAAGTCAGTGGTTGGAGACACTACAGACAAAAATTCTGACTCCAGCATGCCACAGATTATATATCTGGCCTCAGGCAAAGCTATAGCCCTGTACCTCAATTTCCCAGCATCATAAAAAAGCCTCTACTTCAAGGCTGTCGTGAAGATTCATTCGTTAATGTTGACTGGCATGTACTATGAAGGTACAAAGCTTTGTTATAGCAGTTATGATAATTCTTCTGGCAACAGTGACATATAAAATGACAACACAGCATTCCATAGGTAGCTCAGATGACTACTAGAAGAACGATGCAAAAATCCTGATTACATACAAACGTGATTTCAATAAAGCTTTTGCGGAAAGGTTCAAAAACTGGTAGCAGCATTATTAATCAGGTCTGCTAAGTGCCCAAAAGCTCCCCAAATCCAATGCGCTAAACACACCCAAAACCATGTTAGCAAATCCTTTCTCAAATGTACCTAAAATCTGTTAGTTTTACTCATTTCACTGAGGAATTTTAGTGCTTCTCAGTGCTAAGAGTTCAGGAAAATGAATGATGTAGCTGGAGAACAGACATGATTGAGCAGTTACAGTGGCTAGCTTGCTAACTATGCTGTAAGTTCAGGCACACCTGATGAGTGACACTGAGGAGAAGCAGAGATAGTTTGATGGGCTTGGTAAGGAACACAGAGATGGCACACTGGTATCAGTCAGTAACATGCATGTGCATCTGTGTGTCTGTCCTAAACGTGAAATGTGTGTATCTGAAGTTAGGTGATAAAGTTGAGGCTGTTAAACAAAACTCTGTACTGTAGCATCGAGTGTAGCAAATCTTCATACACACACAATTGGTTTCAAAAAACTTTACACAAATCAGTAAAATAAATTATTTTGTATGAGGAGGAGGGAGTTGGAGGTTTTTTTCCTTTGTTTTTTGCCTCCACCAAAACATAATTCTAGCTAACAAAACCAAGACCTAGCTGAAAGAAATGACTTTCACATGGCCTTTGTAACTTGGAAGGAAAACATGAACACAATGATTTATCCTGTGAAGGACATGGTCTTCACTCAGCTAGTACAGCAAAAGCAAATAATGAAGAGGTTCTGCCATAGAGCTATCAAGGTGCAAGTGTAACAGGAGGATGAGACAGATGAGGTAAACTAAGGGATGGCAGAGCTGATATTTCTCCCTGCACACATTGCTCTGTTAAGGGTTTGCTTCATGAACAACCTCAGGTCTTCTAATACATATTTATAGTATATAGCAAAGGAGGTATGTTTCTGTTATCACCAGGTCTCTGAAGGCGCAGGCGGGTTAATTTGTCAGTCAAAAATACAAAATAATGGAGAAGGTTGTTTTTTCCTTGCATATCATGAAAGCACTGATCCACATAATGTTTTAATGAACATGAATAGCACTTACTTCGACATTTGCAAGCATATTAAAGATTGTATGAATAAATAGCAGGAAATAAACATAACTTTAAGCACTACAACTGAACTGAAGCATGACATTTTAATTTCCTTTAGCCTTGGATCTTCTAGTCATTTGCACCCATGACACAGCCTCTAGGACTCTGTTCTTGGGTTTGATTTTTCATTGTTATTTTGTTTCTGTGAACCATGCTCCACAGCTTTTTTTTTTTTTTTTTTGGTCTTTTGCAAAATTGATCTTATCTGAGATTTTTCCTCCTCTTGCCAAACAGCACATTATATCACTATGCCGCAGAGTGTCAATTCCTCCAGCAAGCAGGTTAGGAAATTCTATTGAAGTATGAAAGCCTCAGGATTGGGTGCATTCAAGAATGCACGCATATGGGTGCATTTATAAAGTATATTGTATTCCTATACTATTTCTGCATCTTTCCTGAAGTGTAGATACCAGATCAGAGCAGCCTTATAAAGTCTAGAAACAGAGAAAAGATCTCTTCCCTACTTCTAGACAATATTCTTCTATTTATCACTCTTCGGTTCAACATGACCCTTTTAGTTACTACACTGGGCTCTGTGATTCCCCTCAATATATTTTTCTATTTTGCCTTATTTTGGATCATTTCTCTGTTCTCAGGAGAAAATGGGACCAAGACAATGTGACCTTAGAATGGTTTCATTTTATGGTTACTTTGTGCTGGTGAAAGTAGTGGGAGGCAATAGAAAGGTAAGTTCTATATATCTATAATCTCACAACCTAGCACAGAGTTATCAGCCTTTGGTAATAAGTAACAGCAATTAACAGTCTGGCTAGTCATTAAGTAGGCATGTACTGCATCAAAAGTTATATACTGCTCCAGATAATTGAGGAAGAAGTATACTAAGAGAGCCCATCTCCAAATCACTGATCAAATGCTTTCATTGCAAATCCTGGGGAAATTGCATTGTTGCTAACATACAGCTTCATTTTCAATGACTAATAAAGAGATTTAATGGGGTTTTATTTTCTTAGCTTCTAACAGAGCTGATCAGAATATTTGTAGTCTGTGATATTTATGGAAAATGTGTCCCAGTTTCCAATATGGTCCTAATAGCTAGGAATTAATTCATTACTTAGAAAGCTTTTTTTATTTTTTATTTTTTTATTATGAACAGCTTACATGAACACATTTCAGGCTCAGAATCATTTATCCACCTTTCAGGTATGCAGAAGGCCCAAACTGAAACCGGTTTCTACCAGGTCTTCCCCATTCTATTGGGACCCTAGCCAACTACTGCTTATTCAGCCCCTACACTAATTCTAAAGTGTCATGTGGGTCCTTGGCAGGTCCTTCCTGTTCCTTGGTTTTGCACAGTACATACATGCTGCTCAGTAGGCTTTTGTACAACAATCTCTTCTGAGAAACTGGCTTGAATTTTGGTGCAACCTCACCCTTCTGGCGAACATTCCTCTCTCCTTGTCTGCTGAGCAGCAGTTCATTTGCTCAGCTCCCTCCTTCTTTTGAAAGACGGCTGTGTTTCACACACTTTTAGTTGTAGAATACTCCAAGACAACTATCATTTTAAACTACTCAGAGTTATTGTTGTTAAAGTACAGAAGTCCTCATTGCATTTACAGCTTATGACCTTTCTACAGTGCTGATACAGGTGTGCAAATAATGTGGTTCTTTGTTTCAAACATTGCTTTCAAGGCTACTTCCGAAGCACTGTATTTGTTGCCCCTATTCTTAAGGACCTTTTTTGCTTCTCAGAGGATCAGTACCTCTCACTGAATTTCCTTTCAGTTTGGAAAGCAAACAAAATTTATTGCTTCACAAACAAAAGCATCCAACTCTTCCTATCCCTCACAATATTGAAGGGTTATTCCACAAAGAGCACATATTAAATCTATTCAATTTAATATTTCACTCAATAGTAAAGATGTCAAACAAATCCCTCCAATAACTTTATCATGGCCACAGAAGTTGTTTAAAGTCATCTCACAAATAGCTTTTCAGAAGCTTAGAGCTCTGTTTATGAATGGCTATGTTTAAAGACTAGGTTTAAAATTACAAATCTGATCATCTCTCCTCCCATCGGTCAGAACATCCTCCAACCTCCAAGATGAAGAACGAAAGCATCAAATCCTGCTCGTTTCATTAAAAGTTGAAAAGGATTGATCTTACAGCTGCTGATAGTAACAGCACATGGCAGGAGAGTACTAGATAATCTTTCGCCATTCTCACTTGGTCACTCATGCCAGCATGGCTCAGCGCCTTCACATTGCCGAGAGCCTCCCTCCTCACGCCTGCCACCTGCCCATCCCTGACAGATGGGCACCTGTGGGAGGAGCAGGACAGGGTGGGGATACCAACGTCCCAGAAGGGCCCTTGCTGGGGACCTCGCTGCTTTCCCTCTCTTCCTGCCAAGCCACATGGGAGAGGGTCCCCTCTCCTTTTCTTCACCCTGTCTCCCCTTCTGCTTTAGTTCCCCTGCCCCAAAGTAATTTGGCCATTAGAGCTGATGTGTGCCATCAGCTACAGTCCTGGCTAATAAATCTTTGTGCATGTGAACCTGTCTCAGCACCCTTTGTGCAGCACAGTAGTAACAGATTTGCAGTATGAGCCACGGCAAAATGCTTGGCTTTTTGCTAAAAATTTGTGTTATGTTCTACTCAAAATTATCCAATCAGGAGTTGAAAATTACTGCTGTACACACATATAGCCTCTTCCCACCCGGAGGAAGAAAATGTTTTCATCCTTTGCCTAGAATGCCTTTTTTTTAACAGAAATTTTTGCTGTAAAATGTCAATCCTTTTTGGAGCTAGCAATATTCTAGYATCTATTGAAATTTTTTCCAGTTCAGAACAAGGTTAAGGCATATAGATAATTAGGACACCAACCAGTAACACACACACACATCAAGATGCCCTACTGAACAGCCTCTCTCTACACCACTTTAATTGTTTTTAGTTTGTTGCATTTAATTTGTTTAATTGGGTTTTTCTTTGTTGGCTTTAAATCATCTCCAGGAGTGCACAACTCCTTCAGGATCCTCAAGGGATCTAGGAGAGCTGCAGCAATTAGCAGCTCTCAACCATGTTCCCCGCAAAGCTGCTGGAATTGACACACAACTGGGCTATGGTTGCTAGCAGATATTCAGTGAAGCTTGAGACTTCACTGTTTTTATTAGGAGACCAGAACAAAGTCATGCTCAGCCAGGACACTCATGATTCTACTGAGACTTTCACTAACCATGGCTAAGGATACTCTTTATACTGCCAAATGACATCTGTTATTTTAAATCTTTGTCAAAATACTTCCTCACATGCTTTCTCTCAGTATTTTATTTGAGCTAGCCATGCCACACTTCCTAGGGACAGGGAGGCTAACCTGAACTTCATCCATTCCGCACCCAGTGCAGAAATCCTCGCTCTCACTTTGAAACTACATTGCAGCCTATGAACAACAGACATCAAGCAGTGTATCCAGCTTTTGAGCACATATGAAAAGCTTGCTACAGGAATGTGTGTGCAAAGATGCACACAAGTACAGAAAATGGAAGCACTGCTACTTATCATGTCTAAATTGCCTTTGTGGTATGGGTCAGCCTGTGGGTTTCACCAGAGCAGGTTCCAGTGAAGGCTTCTAGTGTTTGTCTGTAGCACACTGAATGAGTCATTTAAAATGCAAAACAACAACTTGGGTTTTCATACAAGGGAAAAAAAAAGTTTAATGTAATTTGGAATTATGGTTTTGGGAGCCCTAATGGACACAAGATAAAATAACATGACTGTACAACACCTTGCACAGCATGTTCTCTGAGTTTTTCCTGGTCTCTCCACATTCCAGTTATAGAAATAACAGCATGTTTTGTTTTTTATACAAGATAATCACCTCAAGCAATCTGTGTGCTTTCTGACTTATTACTGCAATGATTTTTCTCTATTAATATCTTCTTTCTATTGCTGCTATTATGCCTCCAACTCCACAATGGCTATTTTATATACTTTTACTTCAGAAGAGGCCTAAGGACAGCATCTTCTCTTTCAGAAGAGACTATTTTTTAAATGTTGTTTCCAGTTCAGATTTGAAAGCTCTGAGTAGATCTGCAGTATAAATAATGAAATATGCATTATCCCTTGACCAAGTCATAAATGCCGTAGTATCTCAAATGCTCAATCCAGTCGTCATATTCTGAATGGAAATGCTGACACCTGCTCAAGCAAGTGCTGAGACTAGAGTATGCCATTACACTTGGTGACCCTCCCCATACACAGACATAGCCACATCCTGCGTAAGCAACTCAGACGATTCAGAACTGCAGGGACAAAAAGACATGTTCACAAAATGCCTGTAGAACAAGTTTAAGGAATTTATTTATATTCTTTGCAGTTCTCGAGCCTAGCAAGTGTGAGCTTGTCTCTCTGTAGTGGCTGCAGCCACCCTTATCTCAGTATTAGTTTCATTAGTGCAAGCACTACACTTCTTGTGCCAAGTATCCAGACTCCACTGATGAGTAGAGTACCTGCTTACCTGAACAAGGACAGCCTGTAATGTTATCAGAAACAATAACTGTATAAAAGGCATACAAGCAAAGCATCCCACAGTAGAGCAAACAGGCCATACTTTCATACTGGAAAGCAGAATGAGATCTACAATGCTTACAGCACTTAAATTCTGGAATATTCTCCTAGTTGTGAAGGCAAAGGTGTTTATCCTATTTTTAAGACTGAATTTGATTGGTTTATGAATGGCACTGTACATAAGACTGTACTTGATGACCCAGGAAATATTCTCCAGTCCTGTGTACCCCTGAGATTAAGGAAATCCTTTTAGTTAATTTAAGGGGATTGTGCAATCCCTTATGAGTTTCAAAATCTCATGCTTCTAGTTCAGTTTCTAGACATTTCCAGCTGATTAGGCATTTTTATTCTAGCTGGCACAACAAATTTAAAAATCTCATTCCCCCCCCCCCCCTCTTTCTGAGCAAACTTTCATGGTTCCCTTTGAAGATAAGGCACAGAAACTACTAGCCTCATTACTGAAAACCTAGAAGGTCATTATAGTTTTTTTGTTTCTATATTTTGTGGTCAGGAAGTAAACTTGAAGACACTGTTTGATCAGTGCTGGTTCAGTTACACGTACCTGAGTCTATAGAGAGGTTGAGCAGCACTCAGTGAGGTGCAGACTTTCCATTTCTGCAGACAGGTTTCCTGAACTCAGCTCCACACCATCCCACAAATAGGCTGTGGGTATGGGAGACCCTTTAGCCCCTCTACGAAAGGGAAGAGAAGAAGGAGGATGACAGAAGTCTCCCACACAAAATTCCCTGCTTAAGCAGGACGTCTAGTCTGGGCTTTGTCAGAAAGCAAGGAGGCAGGACCTTTTCCAGCAGGAGCTGTGCTGACTCTTCACCATCCCTCTAGCAGCTGGGTCCAACAGGACATCCTTCAGCAGCAGTAGGGACACAGAACAGTAGCTCCAGCTGACAAACAGAGTACTTTGTCATTTCTCTCCCAACCCTTCTAGTCTCCGTGTCGATCATTACATCCATCTATTCTATCTCATATCTCCCTTCTAAGTGGTAAAGCCTTTAGCAACACAAATGGTGAGTTTTGTGTGTGCATGTGTGTAGCCACTAAAACAAATGTGCCAGTTAATAGCTGGGAAATGTGCGCAGTTGTTTTCAGTACTATGTCAGTCAGAATACAGGTAAGTAGTGGATATCCACAACACATTCATCAGCTATTTGGATTATTACAAGATATTTTTATAGGGTTGTAGAATTACAGCTAAAACACAACACTGTACAGACTTTTCAGCTCCTGTTCAATCAGTCTCATAGAAAGTACACTGCTCGGTATGTGATATGACTGACCAAGTCTTATTGTTCAACAGACCATGAGACACAGGAACTACTGTTCTCTCCAGACAGCGAGGCAGGCATACCATAAACAGAGATAGTTGTGCTGAACTGCTTATTGATTAGTGACTTCTCAGCCTTCCAAATCAGAAGAACACAGATACTTAGACAACAAGATTGCAAAAAAGGACAGATCAGTTTTAACCCTCTAGAAATCAGGTGTTTAGGTGAAGTTCATATATGTTTAGACCATCACAACTAGAGGAAGCCACTACTAACTCAAGTTAGTGATTTATGCTCCTTCAAGGGGAGAGGTATGCATTTCATCCCACATAGCGCATTTACACTCAGATACCCCAAGCCTGGATGGGAAAGACTTGTAGAAGGCTAGATTTAAGATTTACCTTTCCTGCTCACTTAGGCTTGGGTTTTCTGCTTCCTATTTAAAAGGAGATATTTATTAACAAAATTCTTTAAAGGTGGGAGTTTATGAAACATCATGCTGCACATTTCCCAGGGTTATTTATCCCCCTTATCCAAAGACTGGGGTATTTCATACAGCCATTTAAGGTACAAGCTGAACTGCAGCATACTCTGCAGCCAACATAGTAATATGAGCCTTATCACAATAGCATCTCACTTCACATTATGACTTTCATTCACATTCTGACAGAGCAGGGAATCTTCTTAAAGAATTTGAAGTCTTTTCTTGTAGAATATCTGACCTGTCATTCTCTCTAGTCATATCCTGTTTTGTACCAATGTGTAAAGGACTAGTAGCCCCACAGTACTCATGTACTTTTCTTACAGGATGCTCTGGAAAAAAAAATTAAAAAATTCAACAACCCAAATCTCCTAATGATGAATTTGCATTGCCGTCCAAGTACAAGTGAAAAGAATCCAAGATAAGAAGCAGTAGGCTCATATTGTAGAATGGAGGAATCAAGCTGGACACTAATAGAAATTTCCTGAACTAACATAGCAAAGTACTGGAATCAGTTCCCTGGGGAAGGTGTTGGCAGCTCTGTCACTGGAAGTTATCTATGTCTGTTTTCATAAGAGAGTTGATCCTGCACTGGAACAAGGGAATAGAGTATAGGGCTACAGGGATTTCTATGACTGGTGGAGAAGGACCAGAAGACAATAAGGATCAGCACAATCAGTCTCCTGTGAAAAAAATCTCTTTAGCAGGCCTTCACCTGGCATTAAAGTGTAACACAATTACCTGATCTCTTTAATAATCTTAGTCATGATTCAATATTAAGGCAATATGATGGCATGTGCTCAGTGTAAAAAATAAAGATAAAAAACAAACACCTCACAACAATTTCCCCCACACCAAGTTCATAAGCATTTTCAGAAATTGTATGGGTTTGTTTCCCCACAGGGAAGACATGCTGTGATTTATGGACTGCAATAGTGAGCTTAATTGGGAAGGAGATATCACTGTTGACAGCTTTGTCTTCACCTAGTAAATAATGAAATAAATCTGAAGGGAGCACTTTCCATTTGGACAGTGGCTTTTGGAGGCCACACACTTTTTAATGCATTTGCAGTATACTTTGCATGCTGAGGCCACTGCCATAGCATCTGTGAATAGTTGTCCCTGGAGTTGCATTGGTTTCATCAGTGAGGGTCTGTCTAGGTTCAAGATAGGAACTGGATAACAGAGGGGAAATGTGTTGGACTGGGGTACAGATATCCATCTACACTGTGCAGTGGAGTGTCACACAGCCCCAACCTGACAAACCTTGAATCTACTACAAAGTGCAGAGATTCAGATTTATGATGAATGTAGGGCATTTTGGCCCAGGCCTAAACAGCTTGAGGCAAGCACTCCACAAACAGAACTTGCAGAATCTGAATTGAATCTGAGGCAATTAACTTGGCTGTCTGTCAACCACGTGCCTTAGTGATTCCAGTTTGGGGCAGGGAGGAGGGGAGGGTTAAATGGGTCAAGTTGGTTTGGCATTTATTGTTTATTTAGTGACAAAGCATTAATTCAGAAAAGAGACATTTAAGCTTTCTCTTGAGTACATTTTCATTTGCCATTATTGTTTCTACTAGTGCTATCCCTCCCCCCCTCTGTATCATTGATTTCAGTGATTCAGGGTTGAGTTTGCAGAGTCAAGGGACCTGAATCTGATGCATCCACATAGCCTGTAGGAACACAGCTCAAGTGTATGATGATGCATAATTTCCCCTGTCCAGATAGGTGGTTAACTGACACCAGACTGGAGTCTATCATATTAGAAATGCACAAGATGTCCCAAATCAGAATTCACAGTTTATAGACCTGACCTGGCAGATTCTTAGGTACAATAGGTCCAGTCAAACTAAGGGACAAGTCAGGTATGGAAAACTACATTACTGTTTGCAGAATGAGCCACGTATTTCTCAGAGCTAGTCAGCATTCCTTAGGTTGACAAGTGCCCCATAAATAGCACAGGCTGTGAATGCCACTGTCATTCTGGGCAATACATTCTTCCAGATTAAGGGCTGTTTGGAACTGCAGTTTCTCTTCAGAGAAAAGATTAACATCATAATAGTTTCTCCGCTCTGTCTCACTTTCTCAGCTGCTAGTTTCCAGTTACCTGTCCAAGATGATTCAGTTTGCACTGTAAAAGAAGTTAGACTTTATTCTGCAGGGCAAGAGGAGAAGAAAAGCAGCACATTACAGAAAGGACTGGTCCTTTTAGTCAAAGTAATAATGATAGGACATTCAGTTGCCCCAACACCCTGCTCTCCAAACTCTGCCCCGTTTTCACAGCCCTATAAACAGGAAGTCAGTGTAGTGTCACTGAGCTCAAAATGGAGTATTTGTGAGGAAGAGGGAGTCAGTGAATGCTTTTATAGTTGCAAACAGCAGCAGCCTGACAGATGACCCCAGAGAGGATCTGTCTCAAAGGAGCATTACACTTATGTCAACTTTTCTAATCTTCCTTCCCATCGTGTCCCAGGAGGCACCATATCCTACAGCCTTCCTATAGCTGTTCCACTTCCCACTCCTCTGTCCCATAGAGGGATTCAATACTTCCATCATATTTGGGCTTTCAGCAGCCAGATGCATTCTGCTCTGGTATGTTAAGAAAGGATGAATCTAGTACATCTTATCATATCCCTATGCCAGATACTACTTTGTCCCAGTGCTCAATGATGCACCCACTTCCAAATGTCACAAATTGCTCACTTACCTATCCTCATATTATTTTTACTTAAACACTGTGCTAGTTTTTGGTCATTAATATTTTGTTAAGGTGCCAACCTTTTCTTTTCCTCAGAAGGAGGGAAGGAAAAAAAATGATCCCCCTCCCCCCCGGAATCCTTGGGGCTTTTCTCCCAAGCCTATAACTATTTCCTCAGCTACTGTCTTTTAAGCTGTCACAAGTAGCTGCTGCAAAGCAGGCCAACTACCTGCCACACACTTCAAGAATCCAGGTTGAAATCCTTTGCTCGCTGCAGACCACATACCCATATGGATCAGCATACAGTTATGAAATGGCAGCCCAAATTCACTGACTTCTCATTTTGGCCTCAAGTTTAATCATCTATTGATTTCCCCCCCTCTCCAGCAGACAGTATCCAACTAAGACATGACAGCACGGCACTGTACGAAATTAAAGGCATTTCATTATGTTTTAATATTCTCCATAGTCATCCAATGTTGTTTCACTCAACAATTAAAAGACAAAAGAAAACGTCCTCAGACTATTCAGGGAAACTAGAAGTAGTTTGTGTGACAATTACATTCACATCACAAAACCAGGTGTGGAGTTTGGCTGTAGCTGTTGACTAGACTTAACTGGTTTTGAACAGTTTTTAAATCTACAACTTCTATACAGATTACTGCATTGCAAGTTTAGCCTTACTAGCAACAGGCTTAGTTTTTGTTACTATTCACAAACTCCTTAGAACTAGCCACTGGATCACAGGGAGAGAACAGTGCCTCACTGCAATACTATTTCTCATAATACTAAAAAAAGAAAAAAAAAAGGGTTTGGAGAGGTCAGGCTGGGAGGAAGGAAGCAGGTTACCTCATATTGCTCTCAGTAAAACAAACTAACAACATTCAGTTGGCCTAATGTTTGATGCCTGAGCTCAGGTGAAATAGGTCAGAAGTGACAGTTTTTCATACCAAGGTTTGTGTCAACTTGTGACACTTTTCTGAGATCAGAATGATCTCTGAAATCATCTGTTGTGCTCACTGTACTGAATCTCCCATGATTACTCATTCTTACTTGATTTACATGATCATGAATTGCATTTGGACAGAACCCTTCAAGCTTTGAAAATAACTGCAGACCTCAAAACTATTCAGAGATTAAAACTATAGACAGATGTTAGGCATGCCTCTTATCAGTTGAAATCATCACCCTCTCTGCCTTTATTCATGATGTCCTAACTCCACACCCCTAGGCACTAGCTCTCTGTCAATGACAGCTCACATACAACCTCTGATCAACTGTAGCCAAAGCAGCAAATACAGTATTAGGTTGTATGTCAGATGTGATGGAGAATATGGAACAATTGAATAAATAAATTGTATAGCCTCATTTATTATGTGTTCACTGTTCTACTCACTCCATTCCTAAGTGATATGGCAGCATTAGAAAGGATTTAAAAAAGGAAGACAAGAGCAGCCTGTGAAGCACTCTTTGATGAATAGAGATTTTAAGGCTGAGGAAGTTTATTTTAGAAAGGAGACAAATAAGGCAAGATATAATCAAGAAATATGAAGTAATAATCTGTCATTTCAGTAACTTACATTTGGAATTCTATTCTCCTTTTCTCATAATATGAGGATAGGTATGATCACAGTGGTTGAGATGCAGTTAAACATTTCTACTAGACTGTGGACCTCACTTCCACTGAATATCAGTGAGGACAAGAGGTTAGAAAGATTCACAGATAGACTGCACATTCATGAAGATGCAAGACTTAGATATTAGGAGAAATAGAAAATCTTAAACATCAAGGCCAAAAGCAGTCCTCCTTTACCTGGGGATTAAGTGGAATATTCAATAGGCAGATTGAGGAATCTCTCTCATGGTGGAAGTTATCATACCTTCTTCTGAAAATAGTGTCACCCATCACTGTCAAATACAGAGTATAGATGCTGGAGACCTTGAGTCTGATCTAGTCTGACAATACTTTACTCTCCCATATGGAGATTGCACAGAATGTGCTTGTAATAACAACTAGCAACCCAAAGGGTAAATAAGTGACCTCACTGGGTACAATTCAGATAATTAGCGTCAGAGACAACTGAATGGTTTAAATATAAATCTTTTGGACAGCCTGGTGTGAAAAGCATTCTAAAAATGCAAATATATAGAAATCACAAGTCCCTCTTTACTGTTTGAAAAGGCATCTCTCATACCTAGGGGATTTTTGCAACCAGATTACAGGCATGTGGATTAAGGAAAAATTATAATAAAAATCAGGACATTGTATTGCATTTCTACACACCAGTGAGAAATTAGAATTTCCTAGCTAAATTATATCAGCACAGTGAAGCCCTTAATGGAATTAAGAGATTTCTGCTCTTCTCCACATCTTCCTATGATGAGATGCTGCTAGGAAATGTACATCTATCTACTGGATGGTAAAGAGGCAGGGATATTAACATTCCTTGCATTCATACCAATAATGTGAAAAGATCATTAGTCATGATTCAGACCCCACGGCATGTCTTCTCAGAAAGATTTGCCAGCTTGCACAGCTGATTATGTACAGATACTCATGTTGCAAGACAAGATAATCACTCCTTTGATTAGCACCTTTGCTTGGATTCATAGAGAATCTTCCTAGACAAAGGGCTGTCATTTTTTTCCACTTAGCCCTTTCCTCTGTCCTGAATTTTTCCCTCCCCTTAATCTTCATTTCAGTGACCTTAATTCCTAGAAAGGTAAGTGACAGGAGCCAGTGGCAATATTTCCTTCTCCAGCTTCACAATAGGTAATCTCTTGCAATATCAGTTTAGCAACAGGAGGACAATAAAGTGTCATCTGAGAAAAGCACAAGAGGGGAGAGAATACCCACAAACAGAATTTATTCTGTCTCAGAGCTAAAAGCTGGGGGGAAAGCCCAAGTCTTTATGTATTTCCTAGGGTGCTGTTCTTCCGCTTTTGTGTCCATCAACCCAGTAGTATAATAGTGCTATGTGGAATTTCTCCCCTCTTATGTCCTGCAGTTTGAGGTTCAAAAATGGGGCTTGTGACTACAAAATGGGAGCATCTAGGAGGTCTCTTATGCTATAGGGAAGAACAGCACTTCTTACCTTACCATTTCAGTGAGATACGGGGCATTCAGTCCGGTTTGACCAAAGCACAGATTAATATTAAAGCAGCATTTCACATCTATTATCAAGTGACAGTTTATAAATTTGGGGTGGCTGACCCACTAACAATTCAAGCTTCTGCCTCCACCACTCACCGTGTTAAGCCAACTTACTCTATGGACTACACAATTGCATGTTACATAGGATAAGCACCTCCATTTTTGCCATAATTCTCCAAACTGGTCTGGAAATCTCTGCATCTCTAGGAAATTTCTATGCAGAACACTGATTCAGTTTACCACAGAGATAAAGTCCAGGATCTTAATCCAGGAAAGTACTTTTGCTTGAACCACCCTTTCCAAACTGTGAGGTTTTCTTTTAGAAATAGTTTGTTTGTCCCATGGGGCATTTTAAAGGTTTATAAATTTAAAGAGAAGATCGATACAATCCTCAGGACTGACCTCTTGCATGTCACATAGCACAGTATCTCTGAGCAAATCTGTATAAAGCCCAAAATACTTGTTGAGGATAGGGTGCCTAGAAGTTACAGAGAACACATATCCTACAATAAGCTCTCCAGTGACGATTATTTACTTATTCAGAGTTTGAACATTTTCTTGCTTTAATTTCTGCCTTTGTTAACTTCTTGTGCCTGCCTTTATCTGCAAGGTGGACAGACATCAGAATTCCCTCACCCACCCGCTATGTTTTCAAAGAATAAGCAGTTAATTCCTATTAATTATTCCTTAATTATTAAATTAAGTATTTGTAAGTGTTCATCCATTTTAGAGTGTGATGTGAGTGCCTTCATTTAACAGGTATTTATTCTAGATTTTGCAGGTCTGATATTAAGTGCTGTTTAAATATCAGCTTGACTTTGAAAAAATCACTCTATGAGTCAGAGATCTCACTGGATTGACTCCAGAGAGCGAAGGAAACATGTGTGATTACAATATAAGGAATATTTTAACATTTAAAGACAACATTCACATCATGTCACTGACATTCAGACAGAATAGCTATAACTGTGCATGCAGATTCCTAATTAATCAATATGCCCTTCATTAGATTCTGATAGATACTGTTCCAGCATCCCCATGGTGGGGACCCTTCTGGTGACAGACACCTGTCATGTTCTCGCCTGTTCTCTGCTGCTAGTTGCTGAAGTGAGCTCTGGCAGGATGACTATTTTCCCTGCAGCATTTTCCAGATTTACTTTGTACCTGCCTGTCTGCCACAGACCTCAGGGCCCTCAGCATGTTTCTCTTCTGCATTACATCATCTGTCTTTCTCATGCCTTTTCTTCATCCTTTTTTACACTCACCTCAATGTTCCCTACAGAATTTGCCTGCATGCCCCACTTCCACCTACCCTTATTCTCTTCTGTACAATCACCCTGCATGATACTCCTGTCTTTCCTCCTTCAGGCTGCTAGCATCTTCCATCCATTCGTTTCCCCCTTCCTGTGTTCCCTATTGATTTTGACTCCTGGTTCTCTCCTCTTCCATGCTTGACAGTTACCCAACCTACCCTTTGAGCTTCTCTGACGTGCAGACCAGGTTTATATATTATGCAAGGTGTTTACTTACACTATATACACAATCGTAGAACAGAGGTGATCACAAGCAACACGTAGACAATTGTCTTAAGACACAATCAAATATCACCGTCTACTTCCCAGGGACTAACAGAGAAGACTAGCTAGAGAGTTTAAAAAGGAAAATAGTCTCCCTCACATATTACAATACGCCCTGCAGTTAGAAATTATATCACAAAATGAAAACTAATGTAACTACGCCTTTAACAGTGCTTATGTACTTAGAAAAATAATCTCTAAAACATGTGCAATAACTCCACCTGGTGATTCTCAACATGATATAGGCAGGCTTAAAGCTGTCTCTTACAAGAAATAGGGGAGCAGAGCTGTAATACAAAGGCCTAATTTGTAACATAAGCAGCATAATTCTGCATATAATAATCCCTATGCTTTGTTGTTAGTGTTTCTTTGACTTGACCTATAGATTGCATTTCAGACTAAAAATATTTCTGTATTTGGAAGTAGTACCAATCCCTCCCACAGAATACATATGACAGGTTGGGTAGGATAGTAGGAAGTATCTACATCCCACAGGAAATTGTTGAACACTTATTAAAATAAATTCTAAACACTAGATTATCATATTCATAGATAGAATAGCAAAAGCATCACCACCTCCTTATTCATTTTTCATTTTCAAGAAGAATAACAGTGCGTCTGATATTTAAAACGCTAATCTGAGGAGCAAAGAGACCAAACCCCCTAGTCTTAAAGCAGTGATGCCAAGGACTGTCCAAGCCAGGCCTTCAGAGGAAATTGATTTTTGATACTAGAACCACAGACTACTGTGGATTGAAAGGGAGTATACTGATATCTCTATAGAACAACAATAGCATTTCTCATGCCTTTCAGGCTAAAACAAAAAGGTGCTGAGCTGTGTTTTTTCTCCTCTAATACACTATCCTTAACAGGAAAGTCTTCCAAAAAAAAAAAAACCACACAGGTCCTCTCAGGCAGAGAAATTGAAAGAGACAGATCTCATTCTCTACCACATATTGTCAAAGTTTCTCACTTTAGTCAGAACCAGTCAGAAAATGCGTGCATGCACATACATGCATGTGAGACTGTTTCCTACAACTTCTGCTAGTGAGAGTTCTTGACCTTTTGGTAAACGAGTCATACTTTCATCAACAATTATAGCAAACCTTGATATAACATGTGAAAAAAGTCACAACTGTGTCAAAATAAACACAAGTAAAAAAAATACTTCAACTAAAACAATATTTTCAAAATATTTTCTTCAGTTCAGACCGTCTTTTTCTGTTTTAGGAGTCCCCCCCCCCCAAAAAAAAAAGTTATCAGAACTCACATGAAATTGCAGAAGACATCAGAAGTTTTTTCTTTGAGTAGAAAACTTTTGACATTAGAAGAAAATCTCAGACACTTCACTAATTAGATTGTAATTTGGAGAACATTGGCACAGAACTGAAGATGTAAACCATGACAATGAAAGATCACTAGATAAATATTCCATCCCTACTGCAATGTGAGCTAAACATCTGTTTTTGCTTACCAGCTGGAGTTTCACTTCCCTTTTCTAGCTTGGCTTTGTTAAGGGCAAGATGTGTGCTTACTAGAGCCACACCTTTTGAAGATCTTATTTAGCACAAGTATTAGAGAATTGTGCATTGGGAAGGAAAGGAGCAGGACTTCTGATGAGCATGTCTGTGGTTAGACTGATACAGTTAAAGAGATAGTGTCTGTTCATCTCTGTTGCTGTGTAAGGGGAAAAACATCCAGTTGCATTGCTCAGGACTTCACTTTGAAGTGAAAGACCTTGCTCTGGAATCAGGTCTTCTGCCTCTGTTTTTTCATACCATGTCAAGTGCAGAGACAAGATATACAGAGCCATTTTGAGAGTCCACCCTGCCCTGTGGAAAAGAGGGCAACCAGCAAGGGCTGGTTAAGCTTCTTACTGAAACTTTGGGCAAGTCCATGTAATCTCTTCATGTTGCAGTCTTGTTCCACAGATGTTTATGTGTTTATGTGAACTGTAAATTCTTTATGGAAAGAACTGTCTGGCCACATCAACACAGGCAGGTGTAGAATCACCAATCTTGTATTGTCACCACTTCAGAATGGCAAAACATGAGCAGAAATCAAGCCCAGAAGCTGTACAGCCAGTGCAGATGAGGTAGCTAAGGCTTCTCTCACCATGTATCCCTAGGGGATGCCAAGCACAGCTGTCTTGGATAAGCCTTCTGTTTTTTTCCTCTAGTGTCAGTAATGACTCTACAGTGAGTACTGCCTCTGACATTGATGGAAATGTGGTATACATATGCCTTTTAGAACCGTACTTACACTGTTGTGAAGGAGAAAAAGGAAAAAGTCAGTTGAAATAGTTCTTTCACATAATTGTTTTTCCTTAATACTATATTGGGACCAGAAAGGAGAAGCCACAGCATGCCTCATCCCAAGTCACAGGAGTACACAGAGGCACACTGTGCAATACAGAGCTGTGCAGAGACACAAGACCTAGCTACACATCAGTAATATTCTCTTACAGCAGCACTGTCCTGGTTTATTTCCAAGCTACATGCAACATTTCCCTGTTATTGTACAAAGTCACGATCAGACACTAAAAAAGAGTGACCAATACACACAGTAATCACAGCAGGACTCTGAACAAGCACAGCCGTGGATATATACACATATACTTACTTAGAAAACTGCTTATGAACAGATTTTGGAGTACAGGACTTTTGGGTACAGTAACTCCTTATTCAGAAGTATTGCCCACCTTAGTTTTATGAACCATTTTCTTGCAATGGGTTATTTGCAACCCATTCACTACAGCTTCACTACTCACAATTAGTAATGCTCTCTCTCCCCTTCCCCCCCACCCCAGCCACTTGTTAGGACTGTTCTTTCACAGGGAGTTAGATTTGTCTTAGTTAAATTTAGCAGTCTTAAGAAGTGTGGTGGTTTATTGGTTCACAATTGATAGAGAGAAATAGGAGCCTCTAGAGACAGATTAATGTTAGAGACATCTTAGGATGGATTGACTTCTGAAAATGCTTACTTCTTTCCACCAATGGCACAGGGAGTCCAATCAGGCAGTTTAGACTAGACAGCTGTTTAAGACAGCCCAGGTGAATCCTTCTGCAGATGATCCACAGTTTTAAAACAAATAGATAAGTTATCAACAGGTATCACGATTTCAGCATGGCTGTTTGGAGTCACCTAACTTCTCATGTTGAGGATGTTTTAACTGAGAAACTGACAGTTGCCAAGACAATAAAGACCCCAGTGAATAACAGTAAACCTGTCTTTCTCATTCACGAAAACACTTCTGAATCTTACTGAATTATTCCACTAGTTCCATCCATCAAGAACCACCACATGCTAAAGAATTCGGTAATAGCAGTCTCAAGCACAGCAGTGACACTTTGAGGCTGTAGTTCCTGAAGCCATTACAGTAGAAATATCATACCCATATAAAGAGGCAAATGTAATCACATTTGTTTTTCTTCCTTGCAACAAGTCCAGAATGAGTTCATAAAAAGACAGAAATCACATGCAATGTCATTATATCAAGCATGAAAATGACGTTTTCTGTAGTTAATGATAAATTATTCACAATGTTTGCCTGTTTAAAAAAAAATTCGGCTGGAAGAGCCAAACTCAATGTCCTGCAGTTGCAGATACAAGAGCCCAAGGAAAGCACTCTGTAGCAAAGTATGTGTATTGAAAAACTGTATTCCAAGATAGGGAGAGTGACACATTAAAATTGCTAAACATAGAAAAACCTACACACAAGAAGCATGTGTTATGATCTACTCTACATGTGTTCTTGTCCTGCCCTCCTTTGCTCCCACACTTCAGTGCAGGCCAGCAGGAGGAATTAGGGAGCTCCCAGGCCCAAGTGGGTGTTGTCACCCATCAGCATCAGAAATGATACTGAACCTGGTATTGTTAGCAATTAGTCCCTGCCAGCTCTGCCAAGTGCCAGGGAAAACTATGATATCAGAGGAACTGTCATCACCCACCTGAGTCAGACCCATAGTCAATATAGTCCTATAGCTTTTCAGAGTGACCAGCACCAGAGGCTTTAGAGTAAGTTGTAAAAAGCCTTGGAAAATACAGTTAAAGGGCAGTTTAATGTCCCAGCTCCCACTGGTAAATTTCTTTCTATCCACAAAAGTATAGTAACCCTTGGTGACTCCTTATCATTGGTTACAGAGTAGTCAGGACACCATATAGATTTTCAATCCTATTAAAACAAAATACCCCCTACACCACAGTTTAGCTCTTGGCATAAATGGGCAATACGCTCCACTGGTGAACTGTGCATGCTATGAGAATGCATTTCCCAGATTTTAAACAAACAATTTTTTTATTGCAGGAGACAGCAGCTCATTGGAGAAGTGCCTGCAGTGGCACTTGTGCAGATTTGTAATATCACAAAGGACAGATGGAAGCTGGAATCACAGTTTGGAGGAAGAGAGCATCTATAAAAGGATGCAGCCCTCAATTCCTGCCTCCACTGAGTTATGAAGTCAATAAGCCCTGGGATCTTTGTCCTCCCTAAGAGCTGACATCTACCTTCTCCTACCAAGTTTGTAACACCTCGTTTGAACTCTCACTTGGAAAAGAAAGTGTCTGGCAGATCAACATGACAGCTTGCCTACAACTGTGTTATTCTGTATCAGAGACAAGCTTGAAATTGCACTGTTCTTTTTATTTATGCATTATCATAGACATGTTTAACCAAGGAAGAAATCAGAATCACAAGGGCATTTCCTTTAAAGTGGTGCATTCAGTTAGTATTTCATCAAATAGCACTGAATCCTAGGCAGTTTCACCATCAGGGTAGGTGACACCATAACAGAGATCAGCATTTTATTTCTCATCCCTCTTTTGGGTCTGATTATTTATAGATGGACATAGAGCAGAGCCTATGGTGCTTTATGGAACAATTAAGAGATAAAAGGCCAAATGCAGATCTCCCTTGCACTAATGAAACTTTCGGAAGTCTCAAGTTCAGTGGAATAACTCACCCCAGGGTATTACCCCCAAACACAGCCTCATGTTCTGAAAACATACTATTGATTATCCATATTCTTGAGGAATTACTGTCAGGTATAGCTTCTGTAACACAATTGTACACCTTTGCCTAGCTTGAAAAAACATGGTCCTGATCCTGTAGTTTGCTTTATGCAAGTAAATACATGTACTTGCAACTACAGCTGACTTCAGCAGAAGCCTTCAGAGTTTCCCAGCTGAGTAAAATTCCACAGTGGATCTGGCTAAAGGAACAAAATGGAGAGAGGTCTCCTTTCTTTCCACAGCCCTCCAGTGTTTGAACTACCAAACTGAACTACACATTCTTTGCCCAGCCCTAGTTACAAGCTCTCTACTTTTGACAGCTTACAACCAAGATAACAGACTTTTCTATTAAAAAAAAAAACTGTTGACTTTGCATGAGACTCTAGGTGTGAACCTAAGACCTGGTGCCCAATAACAAGAGGCTCTCACCTCAGGGCCTATGGGAACTTCATGTTTGTTGTCTTCAGCTAGGTCCGGGGGTTACCTGTAAACCCACCTGAGGAATATCAAGGGCTCTGACAGGCAGGTTCTGCAATACTTTCTCCAGGTGGTTTAAAATATGACTGCCCCCAGTTGTTTGCCATGTTCCTCAGAAAGGAAGTATTGTCTCCACAGTGGAGTTTGCAGAGGGGACCACACATCTCTGCTTCAGCTATTTATTTCATTGTTCAGCATAGCACAGTATATATCATTCAGGATTCACAGGCTGGAGTGGAGCACCCATGACCCATCCCTGCTATCTGCTCAGTGAGTGACAGTCATAGCCACGACTTTTAGGAAACACTTTAAGCCTCAATTGACCCCTGTAGGCCAAACAAACAAGGAAGGGAATGGAGCAGGAAGAGATAAATAACATTAGATGCCAAATTGGTGTTAATTGGGGGAAGTATCTTTATCAATGGCTATCTGGAGGGAAGACAAAAGGAGACTAAGCTGGCTGCCATCACCCACAGCTGCTAATTTGCGCTGAGATGGAGAAATATCAACTGCACTGCTAATTTGTATATTATGGAAATTAATCCTCTCATTTGCACAGCAGGAAGCCAAATTACACCATCACATGCACAAATAAATCTGACATTTTGAGAATTTGACATTGCATCACAGAAAGCTGCTTCCAGCAGTACCTCCCACTTCAGAGGCACAATAAAGGCATCATCTCTGAACAGAGACACTGAAGAAAGTGTCCAGTCCTCAGCTGATGTAATTTGACATAGCTCTCCCAGTTTGAGGAAAGCAGCTGAGATCTGGCTCTGAGAACAAGATTATAGAAAAAAATGTACATGTGTGCAAGGGGGGAGGGGGTGGAAAAAATACCTCTCTAAACTGGACCTACTGCACCTTTCACTTTCTAGCACCTAGTAAATTCACTGTATGGGGGTGGTGCCCATACCACAAAGAACTTTTATCCTAAAAACATAGCATCTCAACAGACAACACAAAAGTGAAGTAGGAAAGATGGAAAAAGTCTACCTGCAAAGATGAGAACAGAATTATATCTGCTGTGGCTGTTAAAGCCACACTGCCTGTCTGTTGACTTGAACAACTGCAAAATGCCTGAGGAACATTAAGGTTTGTAAGGGAAAGTGTTTTAAAGCCAAACTAACTAAAAGTGATTTAGGTAAGCTTAACTGCTAATAGAAATGAGGCATCACAGTAAGTTTAGGATACTGAGATATTTCAGTTAAGATACATTTAAGAGCTGATATAGGAATGGACATGTATGCTGAAATGAACAAAGTTTTGCACATATTTGAGAGTCAAAGACCTTCATGTAGATCAGAGTTGCTGGGGGGGAGGGGAGACAACTATTTATTTGCCAGCTGATTTTCACTCAGCCGTTTTTCCTCTCCTTTGTGGATCCAGTTCTCAGTTTTTATTTTTAAATGGCAAATTTTTTAAAGCTACTGAAAAACACCAACTTCATTTATAAAAAAAAGACATAAAAACAATCACACATTTTACTAAGTCAGTGATTAGTGAGGGATACTGAACAAGTAATAGGTATTTTAATAGTTACCATAGTCTAAACAGTTGCTGATAGGCAGCCTAACTGATTATAAACATCCAACACTTGCTGCTTATATCCCACAACATGCTTATACATTTTATTAGCCTCCTATAAACAAATTAAAATTGAAATTTCATTTAAGAAATATAATCAAAAAAGAGGACAAAGATCTTTCACAGCAAGCAAAAACTGCACCTGCCAGTTAAAGCCAAGCAAGGCATTGCTCACAGGATGCTCAGTGGATGTTATTTCGGAAGGCATTCACTTCTTACTGCCTTATCTGTCTGAGCTCTGACACAACCAGCTTTTCCTGCAGCACTGCCTGATGCATGCACCCAGCATGATGATAACCCAGAGACAGGGGCTTCAAAACACTGTGCTTACCTGAGGCTGAAGTGGCAAGGGAAAAGCTAATTTGACTTTTATCACTAAAGATAGAGCATTTGCCCCTGAAAATTTAGGGCCCTTTAAATTTAAAATTTTTGAAAGTGGTCAGCATCATTTTGGGGGGACTCTAGAGTCATAGCCTTCCCACAGAGGTGAGCATCAGGCAGAGAATCTTCAGCTGAGCACAAAAAAAACCCACACCAAACAAACAAAAAATAAAAAAAAAACCCACACACCACACAGCATTACATCAGGAAACACAATCAAGGAACAGGATTTCCACTTCCAAACATTCAAAACTCACTGATAAAAGCCCTAACTCCTCTCCCCTCACCACTCACCCCCACTAAACAGAAAGAGGTAAAAAGACTTGAGCTTTTAGACATCACAGCTTAGAAGTTTGCTTACATAACCCTGAGAGCTACATTATATATTTAGAAATGATAAAGTGGATATTCTCACCTGATTCCAGGAGCTTAGGCCTTAGGAAAACATGCATATATTTTTTTTTTATTACCGTTTTTAGAGAATTAGCAACATCACCTGGAATTCCATTAAAAAAAGCAAGTGTTTTGTTCAAAGGGATTTTTCCCCTTTTTCATAGAAGTCAATTAAGGATAACCTTGTTTGTAGTGTGTTCTTTCATATAGGAACATAATTAAGATCTGATCTGTGATCACATACCTTAAATAAAAGGCAGCTGCTCATATGATCTGCTCATTAAGCACTGTATTCCAAATGCATACAAAGATGCCATGCTAATCAGCAAGGCACAAAAGCTTTTGAGAATTAAAGATACAATAGGAGCTGGGTTGAGTCTCCTCTTTACATTTATAAGATAATAGCTAGAAGTGCATGAATGCAGACTTCATTTTAAAAACCTCTTAGCTCCTCCAGATGACATTCCAGAATCATTTGCTTTCAAAAGATACAATTTATTTTCCTCAGAAGTCATTTTTAGAGCTTCTTAGGCCTTTTTCCTCTCCTTCCTCTTAAGTTTCAAAACTTCTTGATAATGTTTCATAGAAGGATTGAAACATTTTAAAGAGTTTGAAATTTTACCATGTAAAAAAAACACTTTTACATCAACAACCAACTCCAAATATCTATCTTCCTCCTCAGTTTTCTACCCTGTACTTCATTCCTAGCTTTTCCAAATCTCTATACCATTACCTTGCACAGAACTAAACTTCTTCCCATTATTATTTCACTCTATCGGTCTCTGTCTCCTCCTCAGACACCTAAGCAGGCATAAAGCTTAAAACAGCTAGGCTAACAATCCACTTATCTTTTCCCGTAAACTGTACTTACAAGGATCAAAAAAACTTTTAGCTCACAGGAAACATCAAGTCTTCTCCAGTATTGTGACTCCCCAGAAGCTTATCCAAAAAGGTAGGAATCATGGGAAGAGTACTTATAACCCACACCTGCATGAAGAGGAAGTAAATCTCTTGCCACAGGTGCAATTGATTGCCCTTTAAGAAGCAAGAGAAGATGGTTTCTTACAGACCAGTTAACTAAGTACACTTCCTAGTTTTACCACTATCCATTTCTTACTGTGCCTAAAGCTGCATCCTTGGGGTCCTCCATTCCTCTCTGTAGCAGGTATCTTCTTCCCCAAATTCCTCCCATGAAACTCTGATACTTTGCAATACAGCTCAAAGCTTGAGTACCTGAGCAAAAAGCATAAAGAGAGAAATCTTGAAAGGTTTTTCATGGTGCTGACTGGAAAATGTCCATTCTCTTTTTAACAAAACAAAATCAGAAGTGAAATAAAAACTAAACCAGGGTTTGGAAAAAAGGTGGTGGTGGGGTGTGTGTTGGGGGGAGGGGGGTTGTTTTTTTACTGTCCATCACTGGCAGAAAACTCGGGCACCCCTGCCACAGAAAGACTTGCAGCAGGCTAACCTGCCTGGGCATATCCCGGAGAGCAAGATACTGAACTTGGGCAGTCCCCAGTCAAGAACAAATCCTTAAGCCAGGTCTGGAGTGAGGATCTGACAGCTAAAAAGTTGGCCCCTTTTTGTATGTGATGGCACAAGTCTAACAAGAGAGAGGGACTCTGTAAATCAGTAATTAATACTCTTCCTGAGATACAGAAAAAATCTTTCCAGTCTGTTCAAAATCAGATTAAGACCATACTTAAACATGACTCCTCCACAGTATAGCAGAGCTCCTTAGCTCTATAATGTACCAGGGTTTCCTCCAGAAACCCCCTTCCAAAGTGCCCATGCAGTATGCCAGATCTGAGCAGCATTCGGACCCATTTGGGGACAGCTGAGAGCAGAGGAGACCTCTCACCTGTCCCAGCCCTGATCGTCCTCCAACTGTCGCTTCCCTTCCCAAGGATGGTGGAGGGAATCCATTCTGATTTCACACAGACATCTCACTCAGCTTCCTAAAATTTTAAATTTGGCCTTCAAATCCTTTTAAAATCTAGCTGTAATCCCATTAGCTGAGAGCAATAATAAGCATCTCTTTTTCTCTGGAGTCAGGAAGGGAGTACCATAAGGAAGGAATTTCATAATAGGCCCTCAGTGCAGAATTTCTTCTTTATCCTTAGGGTTTCTGGTCCTGAAGGCCCTTCAAAGACTGAAATGAGGTTCACAGATGCTGGCTTTGCTAAGTTTTCCTCTAGGGGAGAAAAAGAGAGAAAAAATAAAATGCCTAACAGTTGTGTCTGCTATATAGAGAAATAATCAATACCAGATATAGATTTTTCATTCAAACAAAATGAAAGGGACTGAAAATTCATGTTCTTCACTCTTATCAACACTGGATAAAATTAGCTAATCCACAACACATAATAATAATAATAATAATAATAATAAGGATCATGAGGATGGTGATGAATCAATAAATATATACATTATTTTAAGGAAGACTTAGAACAAAATATACACCTGGACCTGAAAAATGTGAAACACAGGGAAAAAGAAAACAAATGGGCATTTCACAAAGAACAACAAACAAGTGATAAGTCATTCAGGTGACCACTGAAGTAAGGAAGAACAATGAATTTAAAAAGCAGATTGATTTCCAGGACAAAGTGTAGAAAAGCCTGAATGAATCTGCAGAGGAAATCAACGGCGGTCAAGCAATGACCATTAAAATGTTTAGCAGTTTTTCTGGCAATGCGAAAAGATCAGCGATTTGTGATACTGTTTTCTTAATGCGTGGCCATTGCTTAAATTCCAGTGATTTGTTCAGTGTCTTGCTGTCTCAGCTGTCTCTCCAGCTGTCCTGCAAAGCGTACGTGGCGCACGAGGAGCTGTCAGCAGCAAATGGTGGCTGGATTCAGCAGAGGGCAGAGGGCACGGGTTTGTGCTGTCAAACAGCAGAAAGCAATAGGATCAGAGCGGCTAGATACATGCAACACCAGTCTCCCAGGCTATACATATTTATGCATTAATGCACAGTGCTGGAAGTGGAGATGTAAACCCACTGAAATGAAAGCTACTTGTCCAGAGTTACTTTGGTTGAAAAGTGCTGGCCTACTTTCTAATGCTCTGAGATGGCTGGTATGAATATCACTGAAATTATCTGATTTCATCCACACTGTATAAATGTTCATAGTCATCACTACACAGTTTGGCCCTTACCTCAAAGATCCACCCTCTGCATTATATATGAGGAACTTACTCTGTCGCAGACTATACTTCCCCACTGTCAACCACCTTTTGTGGTTTTATCTCATTAAAAAAAGAAATATTATTCTTAAAACAAGCACACTAAGAAATGGAAATGTGTGGGGAAAATAGCTGAGTAATCCAAACTTCTCCTAGGTCATCATGATCATTTTTATCAGCCCTGATTTCATTTACATCATTTTTTAAAGATACATTTGATTTGGTTTTTTGGTTTCTTTTTTTTTTCCACAACAGCTCCCAGATAGAGCACAGCATTACACTACCCACATTAACAGAACCAGTACCCTCAGGCTTTCTTACTGCTGCTTTCCCAGTCTTCCAAAAACCTCTTCTCTAGGGCTGGAAATCAGTTCTGCTGAGTTTGTGTTTCTGCAGATGGTGCAAGCTGCAATGTTGGTTTTGACATGGGGACATGTCTTTCCTAATAGATAGGAAATAGACTGAAAATGCTCATGACATCTCCCAAATGCAACTTAATGTCGTCCTGTAACAATTTTTTGTCTCTTCCAAGCTACAACAGAATCAATGTTCTAGAAGGGTGAAAACTTACAAATCCATGGTGATTGTTGAGCCCTCCTGCATTGCTTTATTCTCTCATCACTTCAGTCATTCACTTTTCAGCATCCTCCTCAGTCTGGTAGATATTTAAGATCAGAGCAATGAGAAAAAGGTCTCGTAATAAAACTGCTGATTGCTAAAGAAATACAATGTTCTGGCTGATGGGAGTCTAAGACATTTCTGGAGCACTGGGTCACTTCCTGCTTTAAACTATTGTCTCTTGCATTGGATAAAATATGACCTAGTTTTTATGAGGTTACATACAGTAATATGAGTACCATTTCGTCTGATAGTCCCATGTCTCATCTTTGCATCAGCAGAAAATCTCATTTCTCACTTCTGTATGTCATTCACTTTCACGAACACAGAGATGCCATAGTTTAAATGTGACAGATTTTTTGCCCATTTCCTCAGAATACTCAGCTCTGGTGATTTAGTGCTTGGAAACAACTCTGAGAACCTCTCTGCACACCTTCTTGGTAGGCTGGAAAAATATGAGCAAGAAGATACTTGGAAGGATAAATCAAAGTGTGATAGACTTTACTGAACTAGAGCAATTTTTATAGCATGTAGATAATACTGCAGCACTGTTAACCAGAGTGTAAATGATCGAACAGGTGATGAATCCCTTAGAGGAAAAAGCCATTAGGCAGTTTTAAATCCATAAAAAAACAGTATTATGTGCTATATAGAGCAACAGGATATCCTTTTCTTTCCTTTCTAATAGAATCCTCATCAGATTACTCCTATATAGTCTTCCCAAGGCATTTTATCAATGCATTCCAAATAACTACTCTGCTGAATTTCAATATGATTTACAAATTAGCATTTGAAGTGAAATGCTGCTGATAGGCTCCATTTTCATCCACATGAGGATCTCATCTTCACCTAACAAGAAAATACAAAATTTAGTTGTTGGCAATTGCATTTGACATATCTTTCACTTCCAGACCAACCCTCCAAGTAGATCTGATTTTATAAATCAATTGAAATCCTTTTCTCACAAGTTATGTCTCCATAACACACAGTGGTTAGGACATTCATTTGCGAAAGACCCACTCTCTGTCCTCATGCTGCTTAATATGGACAAGAGACTCCAACACAAGTCATTCCAGCAGAGTATCCGAGTCAACAGCTTATTAGATCTCCTCAGCTGTGTCCTCTGAAACTGTCCAACTTTGTTTAGCTAATTAAATAACCACTGGAGCAGTAACCTGGTTTTCCTCTGTCACACATGACTTCCTTAACCTCTTTCTTGTCCAATGAATATTTAATTACTGAGGTAAAGTGAAACATGTGCAACAGAAGAAAGGAGGAGAGCTTGCCCACAACATGCTTGATAGTCTAGTTATTCAGGCAGTCTGATAAGCAAGTGGGTAAGCTAGGTTAAACTTCAAGAAAATTAGGAACCCATTCTCTAAAGTGACCTGCAGCTAATTAAGAGATGCAGTCCAACTAGCTCTCACTTCTGAAATTTAATTTAGAAATTAAGCTAATAATTTTCGCTTTTGCTATCACCTTCCACACTTGGCATGCGACTGCTTAGACCTTTTGGAGGTCACCCACTATATTTAATTTCAAGCTCAATATACAAACATTTTTGAGTTAGGAAACTGACCTCTTTAGGCCTCTATGAAAATACCAAGGCTGGTAATACTTTCTCCCTGAGACACAACTCTTTTTTCATAGCATGCCTGCAACAGTCTCTAGCACAAAAACGTCTTTTATTTGCTCTGTAGTGTACATCTGCAAATAAAAAATTATGCAACCAGTAGAGCAGGCACTGAATGGAAATAGAATCTGGGCATGTCAAAGGCATGGGTTCGTATCTCCACCCAGGTTCCACCTATGGGGGAGAGACAATTCCCTCTAGAAAGAAATGCAGAGTTTAGGTGGGCAAATGACCTTTTGCTACTTCCCACCGACTCTACAGGAGTCTGGGACTATAGTCTTCCAGCACAGGGACTCTTAGTCGGAATGAATTTGGATGATAAATCAAAACCCCATTCAGAAGAATAAAATCAAACATCACTGTTGGTCCTTAAATCTGAAACAGGTTAAAATGTGAGGAACATTATGAAACTCTGGTCAATTTATACTAGACATTTGCTGTTAGCAGCTCCCCATGAAAAATGAACTCATCCTAGGATTCGAAACTGCAGAGGCCAGGGCCTAGCAGCATGTGCACAAAAGTAAAAGCATAGCTTTATTTACGCCTGTAGGTCCCTTGAGTTCAACACGCATTGTTCTGCACTGTGGCATCCAGGCGGTCCTTAGCAACACAAAGGATGAATGTGCTGACCTGGACCTGCTCTGACAAAGTGTATATTTTGACAAACGCAATTACGATCTCATAAGATTGCAACCTCTTTAACAACCCCTTACCATGATATTTTCTGCCATATCTGTTAAGGTATTAAAACCACCAGTGTTGGATCATCCTTGCCAAAAGAGAATAAATCCCGGGTGGAGGTTTTCCAGTGCCTCCTGCCCATCACGAAACAATCCCTAAAAGATCAGCAGTAGAGCATATTGCCACTTTCATACTTCAAATTCTGCTTTTCTCCTTCTCTCAGAGAAACTACATCCTCTCTTTTCAGTGAAGTAACTAGCTGTCTGCAATTTAATTGGGACACTCAGAACTGCTCTGAGACTTGACTGCTTCAGCAAGCAAAACCTCCCTTCTTAGTGCCCTGCTGAGGCTGCTGCTTCTTTGGCCTAGGGTTTTTGTTTGTTTTCTTCTCAGCCCACTGCTTCTCAGTGGTTTCTCTCCTGTATGTATTCTGCGTGTGTGTTCTTTTCAGTCTGGGGAGGTGAGCTGAATTTTCTTTCTCTCATAGGTCTCAGAAGTGTTCTCTAAAATAATGCAGGTCAAGGAAACAGAAGCATGCCTATTCTGTAGCAGAATTTGAGGAGCAAAGGCTGCTTTAACTCAACCTGCCTGTCATGAATGTAAGCTGTCACAGATCATTCTAAAGAAAAACTGTACATCAGGCTGATATTCTCCTTGTCTGCTATGTTGGTTGTCAACCGGAAGCAAAAGGACCTGGTAGAAAGATGACAGCAAAAGAATGCTGTTATTAATCCGTTGTTGGATTAGGAACAATGTTTACCATGGAAAGCAAAATCTATTTTTGGTGCTAATTATTGTAGGTTTTAAACTCAATGTTACCTTCCCTCCACAACATCATGAGCCACACTTTGTTGCACACTGTCCTTTTGAGTTCCTATTCAGCGAAACACTAAAACAGAAGTATTACTGACTTCACTGACATCAGTAGGTCTATGCACACAGTTAGACTAATGCAAACAGATTGAGCACTTTGCTGAAAAAGGGTTAAGTAATTGTTTTTCTTGTTTTTTAGTGTTGCTGATAATAATGTGTCCCACTATTTTCTGCTAATTCTTCTCTAATTTCTAATGATACCAGTTCTTCACCTCTAAGTTGATACTGCATCCATTGCAGTGAAACAGGAATAATGAATTAGTTTACTTGGACATTCTTATCATTACCTGCTGAAACAGGGAATAATCCATGCAAGTAAATCACGCTCCATCTCAATAGAATACTGAGATGTGTTTTGAATATCTGTTTCTCTTTGATATTGTTCTTTACCCAATTTGTACACAAGCCATATTCATAACAGGCTGGCTGGTGGTGGTGCTGGAGACCTGCATCTGAAATCCCAGCATGACCATTTCTTTTCTTGTAACTATATGAGATGTGATATTCAGGGTAGGAGAGGTGATGCAATCAGACCATATTTATAGCAAACCTGCTGTAAAATTGCAGTTTTCAAGAACCTGTAGGCAGTGTACCCAGGCTGGACTAACAGGCAATTCTTTCAGTATGTACCTACTCCCCTCCCTACAAGAAAGGGGTACTGAATCATGCCCCTGGTGAAGGATACGGATTCCAAAGGTGACCCCAAGTCCTGAGGCTCCTGTGTGAGAACTTGCAGCAGACAGCCTCCACATACAAGGATAGCTGTGACTGAATGTCACATCAGAAGTGATGCTCCACTAATGAACCCTGGACTATTACATGTCCTGTGGCTCTCATTCTTCTGAAGATGTTATCGTACAGCTTAGTGAGTCAGCAACTAGGTTAACACTGGTGCATGAGAAGGCCTGGAACTGTGGATAGTCTTCTCTCCCTCCAAATATTGTCCCCAGACCCCTGGACAATGAAGTTCCTCCCTTCCAGAAAACAGAGTTAATCAGCATTCTGGCAAAGACAGGACCCTTCCTTTATGCAGTGAAACCCTTGCTTTTCCTTCATTGAGGTTCTCTCTTTTATTTTCTTATCATAAACAACCTCTTTTTTCTGAAGCCCAGAGCACAATGGAAATATGCATATATGTCTAATGTCTATATAGGCTAAAAATATGCATATATATGTCCTGGTGAGAAGTATGTAGCAGATCATCATATCTGCCATTCGTAATTGTTTCTCAGGCATGTGGTAGTGCAACTGTTTGAAAAAGGGTACAAGCCAAGTTCAACGGAATAATTTGTTTTAGTGTACTGATTATTTTTACCCTGTGTCCTGTGATACTGAGCTAAAGCAGTAGGAAGAGAAAGATGGTGGCACCACCATCTTCTCCAGTGCCCACACTCCAGCAAGATGTGAGAAACGGGAAATCTCTTGAGGGAGCATGTTTAATGGGGCAACGAGCTAAGCGAATATCTGACATTCAGAATGTTCTCATATTTGGAACAAGAAACATTTTCAGTTCTCACAAGAATGAGTATTGCCATCATTTTCAGACACTCTTATATCCCTCTCTGTCTTTCTGTCACAGTTACTGTAGTGGCTAGAATAGAATCATGACAGGCAAAAAGACAGTATTATAATGAGGGAAAAGAACCTTATAATTCAAAAATCACTGGGTGAACACTTGCCTGTATTAAATATGAGGTCAGGTGATAACTGTAGGGTACTCTAGGCTTAAAATCTTTGAAAATATACATTTGGACACTCATTCTTTCTATAGGCCAATTAGATGAAGGACAGGCAGGTAATAGCTTGGATCCTGTGCAGGACTGCAGGGAAAAAAAACCAAAGTTTCCCCAGTTCTTCTAGTCACTGAGCTAACGTCACCTGTGTCTTTAACATGAAATCCTTCTCTCGTAGTGTAACTACTGACCACCTTTTCTTATCTACCACAAATATGGCATTTCTTTTTAGTCTCACCAAGTTTATTCTGAGTAATCAGGCAGTACAGACTGAGGCAGTATGTATGATCATTATGTTCTGCAAGCATCAGTGTAAGAAGCAACATTTTTGGTTGTAAGGAGACATATCTTTTTCCTTCATCTTTTAAAATTTCCAAACCCTGTTTCAGATTTGCCTAAAGCTTCTGATTATATATATTTTTTCAATTTTGATCTAAGTTTCCCTGCAACTTCAAAAGTAGGTTTTTTAATTGCTTATCTTATCATTAATTTACATGTCACTCTGGCTTTTGTGTTTCTCCACCATTTCCAAGATTAAAATGTTAACTAAAATGAATGTGTTTAATAACCTTGCTGCAATCTAATAATCAATTGGAATAAATCTTCATCAGTTGTTTGTTTGTTTTTTTTTAACATTTGGAAGCTCCATCAAGAAATAATTTAAAAAAATAAACTCAAAGCAAAGGAAATTAGAAACTGGGGCTCATTTTTTGTTATTGTTTTTTATCTTGTGGTTGTTTGCTTTGGGATTACGTTGTTATTTTTTTCCAGGTCTTTATTTTTGCTCTATAGGCAAATAGCTTTATGAAAATATTAGAAGTGGCCTTTTGACAGCTAAATGGGATTGAAGCAAAATTTCCATTTTATTCAAAGCTGCCTTCACAATCATGCAATTTTCCTTATCCACCCAGTTTAAATTCAAGGCTTCTCTAGTGATATCACACTTAGTCAAATCCGACAGGTTATTTCTATTAAAGTTTTGGGTTGAATGGAGACTAACTAGAATGTCGATTCTATTGCTAATATTTCATTCCACTGGCAGAATGCAGTAACTTGGATGAATTTAAGATGATAAAATTTATAACATTGATGGAATTGAAAAACTCTTTGTTGACATAATTTAATTTGTTTAAATAAAATAATACTTCCCCTGATGACCTTAAGTGATATTTTCTCTGTAATTGCCTTTAATTATTTTTGCTGGCATGGCCTTAATAATTTGGCACTATAATCATTTGGTCTTTAAAACATTTTGTTGTATCCTTATATCCTGAGCCACAGCTGAAATAATCAATGCTGTTAACTTACCATTTCCTGGTATCTTACTAAAGAAAAGCATGGTGTGTCTTTTAAACTCATGGGGAAAATATTGTCTATTCAACATTTCCCAGGCATCAGTAGTACTTTAGAACTCATTTTGTTTAACCTAATGCTCATTCATTCCTTTTCTGTTTCTTTCCCTTCAACTGATATTCTCTGGCAGGATCGGCTCAATACTAGAGAAGAGAAGGGATAAGAAAATGCCAATTATTACAGGTTCTTGATTTTGCACTTCACCGATTAATCTACATCTGAAGAAAGACATGCTGACAAGAGTGCTTGTGTGAACCAAAGGATATTTCAAAGGGAAGGAGTGGGCTTATCCTCCAAAACACAGTTTAATTTCTGCAATGAGTGATAAAAGTGTAACATTATAAAAAGAGATGGGAATTTAAAATTCAATTTTTATCCATAACCTGCTTTAATTCTCATGTATTGTTTACCATGCTAGTAGCTAACTGCCAAGTAATCAAACTTGATTCGGAAAATTTTATATAGTATGTATAATTCATATATGTGCTTTTGGCAACTAGAGTGAAGTTTACTAACATGAAGAAGACAACTCAAAATTCTCAGGAGTGGCTTTTCAGAGACTGCGTTCAGGGAAAGATCTCAGTTTTAGGCTGACATTGCATGGGATTGAAGCTTGAAAAGTTAAGTCAGATTTCTCAACTGTTCCTTAACTGATCTGTGTCTATCAATCAGTCACTTCCACATGCTTCAATTTCCTACCTCTAAGATCCTTATTGAATTCTATTCATTGAATTGTGTCAAGTGTTTTGTGCTAAGTGTTAGCATTATAATTTGTACCTGTCTTCTGTCTCAGGAAATCTAAATGTTATTAAGAAATTAGCTGCAAAAAACACCTTTCCAAAGCAGAGCACAAAAGATGTATCTACAAAGATACAGTCACCATGCATACACGTGAATCTGAATAGTCAAGTTAGCATGGGCACACTCACTGGTCAGGTAAGAATGTTTACTGAACTGGCCAGAGCTAAATGCTCTTTGGAAACAATGTGAAGGTTTGTTACTAGTCAGGCCTGATTTTGACAAGCTAACTCTTAAAGTTAAAGTAATGACAATATTTAAATTTGCCCTCCTTCCAGGAAAATCATAAAATGGAAGCTAACATTTTGATCACAGACAAATGATCACCAAACCAAAAATTACCCTTTTTGTTTTCCTGTTTATAAACTCTGTTTGTACACCAGTTTCTCAGTTTGAGCTGTGTAAATTTTAACTCTAGACCCTATTCTTGGTTTTAGATCATTTAGTGAATGATGTGTTGCAGTGTGAATTGTGGTACAGCATGGGTCTGTTTCAATTTTCTTACCACTGACTACTTCCCTTTTTGACTGATTTATATAACGGACTGCTAGAGAAGGAACTGCAAATAACAAAATGGAATAGACAACCTGAAACTCATCTTCAGGGAATATTCAAGCATTTGAGCTTAATATTTGCTATTTAGGAGTATTTTTGTCTAGCAATACTCTGCTGCCCAAGTGTTCCCAGACAGTGAATATGGCATCTTTTACACAGAAGCAAACTGAAAAATTACTTAATCTACCTATCTTATCAGAATACCTGATCATATTCCAAATTCAAACTCACGGATTTGATTTTCCCTGTTATTTAGTTATTTTCTGTTTCCCTGTTATTTAGTTATTATCTTAATTAGGTTATCAGCCACCAGATTAGGCCTATTAGCAACTATCAATTTTTGAATGCAATAGATGTCTCAGAAAATCTCTAAACCTCTGTTCGTCTGAAGATCAGAGAAGAATAAGGCATAATGGCTACATAACCAGGGAAAGACTCAAGCTATATTGAACTGATTGTACTTTTTTTTTTCCCCTAAACATCCCAAACTGGCCACTTTGGGAGTAGTGTATTAGGCTAGCAGTTCTCTTGGTCTGAGTATAACCATTCTTCTGTTCTCACTTATTTTTAGTTACTCAAGGAATGTAATCAATATTCTTTTGAAATAGAACCAAAAGTTCAGTGGGCTAGGTAGTTTTTCAGTGTTGAAAAGTAAAGTGACTCTACTAGGGAAGCTTGCTTATGTTTTAAATACAGGCAAAACCCAACAGGCTTTACTCTTTATTCTTTTTTCTTTTTTTTTTTTTACTCTAATTTATTTGCTTATGTCCAGATCAAACTTAAGGAGACCAGAAGTCATTTTCAGAGGATGGCTTGTGAAATACACAGGTGGCTTTCAGTCAGGTTTAAGAATTAAGTGGATGGGTTTTATGGCTTTTTCTTTAGCATGTTTCAACAAGGTGGATATGAATGCTCCTTTCCAAGCCTTCTCAAGATCAAATATGTTTCTCTGTGGCAATCTGAGGTGTTGGAAACTGTGTCAAATGGGATTCAGCCTAAACAGATGTTTAGGCAGGATTTTAGATGCCCTTGGACATCCTGCATGGCATCCACCTTCTACTCCAAAAAGACATATATCTTCCAAGGTTTATATCTGGCACTATATATGGACAACTTTGGTATTCTAGGGAATCTACACTGTCACTAGGAGTTTATCTTTATTCAGGCACCTGAGTCACTCCCTTAGCATCTGACCTGCTGAGTTCTGCTGAACTCAGTGGGAGTGTGACAGATGACTTCAGTGAAAGGAAGGAAGATCCTTAGTTGAGAAACCAGAAAGTTATATAAAAGTAAAAGTTTGCCTGAGTATAGAAGTCTCCATAATTGATTTTAGATCCATTCTCATGCAAAATCCTGCCTATACTCCATGTTAATGAAGTACTCTGGGTAACCACTATACCAATGCTCATAAGAAAACATTTTGGGAGTCATTTTTTGTCAACATTCTCCATGGAAACATTTTATTTTTCTTAACTTGAAAATTTCATTTGAAAATGTTTTAGAACTTGAACATTTTGTCCATTCTCTGCAACAGCCTGGACGAGATATGAGCTAGGTCTAACTTGTAGGTTGGAGAGCACTCCTATGGAAACACCAACCTGATTTGCTGTTTAGGCTGCACAGAAAAGTTCCTCAAGGAACGGCTACCTTGGTCTTCCTGCACAACCACTAGACATATTAGCCAGGACTGAATTTGCTCAGGCAGAGTGTTACACTGATTTAAATTCAGCATTTCCAGATCTGTAGCCTCTGTGGCATCTGCTTCATCCTGTGGTATTCCATGCATGGCCAAGACATGTTTTGTCCCTTTGAGGTCTCATCATCCCAGGTTTCTCTGTGGGTTTATATTTCCCATGATTCACCACCATGTTCTCTGCTGTTTGCTTGCCATATGTATTATGGGAGTCCTTCCTAGCAAGCAACATAGAATAAATGATCCAAGTGGGAAGCCCAGGCAATAAAGATGAAAGGAAAATACAGGATTCAGACTGTATTCAGACTGATACAGACTTTAAATTCCATGAAGTACTGTGACAGTACTTTCACACTGAGGCTTTCAAGAAAACAGTCTTTCAAGGGAAAAAAATCTAAACCTTTTAACTCTGAAAAAAAAAAAAAGAGTTCCAGCAAAACTCCCCTCACTTCAGAAAAGAAAATTCCATCCACTTATGCATTCAGGACACAAAGTGCTGAAGAAGAGATCTCCCAGGGAGACTGAATACATGCCAGCAGAGAAAAGCATGCCAAGGAGAATTTGATTTGTTATTGAGGCTTCTTCAGATTGCAGGTTTCATGGTACCCATACATGGTACACCTTCTTTCTGAGAGCTTTGTTTAATGCATGTTTCAAAAAGGAGTTTTCAGTACATTTCTTAAAATATAAGGTTCTCTTAGAACTCGGTAAAGCTTATCGAATAACATACCACTTATGAAGTAAGCTTCAAGTAATGTGCCACTGAAGGGTGTGAGCTTCAGTTCTCTTGCATATCTGAGAGTTAGAGACCCTACACTCCACAACATTCACCTTGTGTTTGCTATAACTGCATCACGTAGGGGGACCTAGGCTAACCCTAAATTCCTACATGCAATGTTAGAAGATGTTATCCACCCATAGGTGAGCTGCAGTGAGAAGCCACATTCTTCAGCTCTCTTGGTGCATTTTTCATTTCAGTAATATCATTCTGGAGTGAGGAGAGAGAGACTACAGGGAAAGTATAAAGTATTGCACCAGAGCTAATTTAGAGAGAAAATTACACCGGCAGAGTCCTTAAGGACTTGGCTAGTCCTTGTCCCATGGCAGGATGGGCTAGTCTTAAACCATTCCTGGCAAGGACTGGTTACAATGATGGAGACTCCAGAGCATCATAGACAAAACAGCTCCCATGAGATTCCTTTCTCTTAGAAAGCTGTTTTCTAAATATCTAAACTAAATCTCCCTTGCTGTAATTTAAAATCAGTATTTGTTTCCTCTACAGGGCCCTTAGAGGGTAAATTATTCCCTTGTCTTGTGCCACTGTTTCCTACATATTTGAAGACTCTCCTCATGTCTTCCCTCCTCTGCTCTTCTAGATTAGATAATCCACAAATACATTTGCCCTTTCACAGTGTATTGCATTTGCTACTGCAATCAAGGAATCAAGTATATAGATTGCAAGGGACTTGAATGACAGCATATCAGGATACAATACCTAGGGTTCTGTCTGAACGAATAATGTGTGAATACATATTTAACATCAGTATTTGCCTATGGTGTATTATGGCTTTATCTAATTAATTACTTTATGAAGTGCTTGATTATGATAGCAGTGAATGTCTTTCTTGCCCACCTTTATCACTTGCTAAAAATTATTCTGTTCAGCTGAGATATACATGCATCTGAGAGCTCATTTGGATACTAGGCACCAAACAGTAGATTCTCATTCCTGTATTTTTTTATAACCCGTTATCTGATTATCATAGCTACTAAATAAAGCCTCTTAATCCCTCCAGCAGATCAGATTATTCACAAGTTAAATGAGAGAAAAAAAACAGCCTGGTATTTATTCATTTCCCCATTTTTAAGATCTTTTTCATCTCTTCCCTCCTTGTGCCAAGCCTTCGAGATGTAATTGGAAATGTTGGATACTCTCCTTCAAAAATGTTCTCTGAACAAATTACCAAGTACCATTCCGTGAAATGAATGGATCGCAAAGAGCAGCACTTCTTAAAAAGAAAGCAGGCAAGCTGATATTCAAGTATTTGGTCTTTTATTGGTTGTCACTCACTTCCTCAGAACATTCCTGGGAACAGAATTATTTTATTTCTTGGTTGTTTCCCAAGTAAGACTCTTTAGGCAGTTTTCCTAATTTCAGTGTCATTTTTAATTGAATATTTTCATTCATTTCTGTGTAAAATTTCATTTTAAAGACATTCACATTTGGGGGATGGCTTGGTCTCCACCAAATGCATTCTCATATCTGCTGTTTTGTGTACCATTGTTGCTTTAGGATTCTTGTTTATCAATCATGCACATGTTCCAGCCTACATCTCTCAAATGTAAAGGCCAAAAGTGCAGTGAATAAAAAAAAAAAATCCCCAGCAGATGTAAAAGCCTAACAAAGAAAAATTTTGCTTGTCCAAAATGAGGTACATCATTCACATGTCATTTCCCAGTTTCCTTAGTCAAGTAGTAACAAATTGCTCATGTGTGACCCGTGTTACAGATTGTTTATCTGTAAACACAGATGATGGGTTCAGCAGAGGTCTGCGAAGAGTGTCATCCTTATGCGCTGAGCCTGTGGGTTCTCTTGCAGGGCACAGCAGGGTGATCAGAGCTGCTGTGATCAGCATGGGCACAAATAAGCTTAATTATTCAATTTACTATTACCCTCCTGACAGAGTAGTGGAAAATGACATTAAGAAGAATCCCGGATCTTTATATTGATGGTGCTTTTATTGAGCCAGAATCAGAGAAAGGAAGCCCTCAGCCCACACTGTGTCTCTCTCTGATGTTACTAGATCAGACTCTGAAGCAAGGAGGGGTTCAGAGTAGCAGATTATAGGGCTGGTACTCAGATTCAGAGACGGAGACCAGGAACTCCTGAGTTGGCTTTGGTTGAGAAGTCTCACTGTGGGACATGAATGATGTAGAGGGACTTTCAGAGAACGGCAGTTGCCTGTAAAGGGTCTATTACAGGGCTAAAGCAGCAAGTCAGCCATATGAGGCTTTCATTCCAAAACAGTTTGGCATTGCTTTCATTGACCAGTTTTACTGGGTACTGTGTGGATTTAAGATGCATCTCATGCCAAGTTTACAAGAAAACATCTACAACAGGAGGATGCTTAGAGAAGCAGCAGAGAGCTGACGGTAGTTTCTGAAGGATCCCAGCTATGAAAATTCAGTGCAGCATAATCTTTTTCAGGATGTGAGTTACTCACAGAGGAATCAGTTCATAACCCCTAGCCAAGCTGGCATTTGCTCCTGAAGACAGCACTTCCTGGATGATAAAGGAATAGGATTGCTCCGGATGTCTCTGTCCACCACAGATTGCAGGATATTGACTTGCTGATTTAAGTGGAATAAATAGTAGTAAATGAACCCCGAGGAGTATGTGCAAGGGTCATGATCCTTTCATTGCTGGTAATAAAGGACAAAAATTGTAGGGGAAAGACTGTCAGACCTCTGACATAACCCAGTGACTACAATGAGATTTCTCTTCTCCTAGCAAAGGTTACACATAGTTACCGTAAAAACAAAATTGGCCCATAATTTTTGCTATTATTTTCCAAATTTCAATGAATGGTAAGGTTGAGTATGAAAGAATAATTAAGTGCTGTAGTAATTAGATTGATTAATACCAGGATCATGTCTGACATTTGTAATATGAACTGAAGGACAACCCACAGCATGGAGACATGTGGTTATGACATTTCTTTAAGTGCCTTCAGAGATTAAAATCACTAGATAAATGTGAGTCATTACACAGTTATCTTTGGGTTTTTCCCTTTTAAGATACTCTTTGCAGTGACCTGAGAAGTAAGGGAAAGAGATGATGTCTGGAAGCTTTTATGAAAATTCCTTGTTTTTTTTTTCTGGCTGCCTCAGAATCCTAAAAAAAGAGGATCTTAAGAGACAAACTATCTGTCTTTTGACTTCAGAGCAATGCACACAAGTGTGGAATATATTCCATTGCTCATGTGCAAGGTGGATGCACTGTCATCTCTTGTAACCTTCAGCCCTGGGGATCAGCTCCCTGTAACCCAAGGCCTAATTTGGTTCAGCACAGCTCTGTGACCTTGGCTAAGCTTCACTAAGAAAAATGTTGTTAAGGTGTGAGAAAGCCCATGAGCTGAAGTCATGAGAGATAAAGAAGCGAAAACACAGACAGACTGTATTTGTTGAGATGCTCATAGTTAAGAGCTCAAGGATTCAAGAGGAAAAATATTGACAAGAAAAGCTGTAACTCCCTAAGGAAAAAAAGGCGGGGGGGCAAGAATAAGAACATGGCATTTGATTGAGGATCAGCCAATTCCTAGGGGTGATGGAGGTCAGCCTTTTCCCACTTTCAAGACACCCTTACATTTTACAAAACTATTTAATATGCCTAAAAATCAAAATACAGTTTAGTTCTTGGGTTCTTTTAACTGTTCAGTTCAACCAAGATCTTCACAAACAAAAAATTGGGTTTGAGCCATCCAAAGCAATTTCTGTATTTCTGCATTTATTTATCAGAACCGCAGAAGTGGTGGAAGATGAATTATTGGAACAACTCAAATTCTACTTCATATGGGCAGGATAATATTCCTGTCTGAAACATTTCTTCTGTGTATGGTCCTGCCTCACATGATCCCCTCCCAAGAACATATCATGAGATATGCACCATTTACTTATGAAAGCACTTCACTGTTCTCACACTGTCAGACAGCAGGTTTGTTGCACTATACTTTTTCTCCCAGTAATTTACTTCCTTCTGGATCGATGTGCAAATTCTCTTACAGAAGCCAAGAAATGCTCATTTACATACCTTTCAGTCCAAAGGGCAGCATTAGAGGACAGTATCTCCAAGTGTGAAGGATGTAACATAATGTTCAGCAGAATAAGGGGATAAATCTGTGCATATTTGGTCTGGTGCGTGTCTGTACAGGTTTGTGAACACTCTGGACAGAAACGTCTGTTAAACAAGCATCTACGTCAAAAGTAATATTTTTTTTATTTGCTTTGTTGGGTGAAAATGAGTTAGTGCTCCTCATGATAAATATTGCACTTAGTAATTAAATTTTCATATTTACAAAGTCCATGTAGTAAAAGTTCTAAATTAAATAAACCTCATTTACATACATTTCAGTCCAAAGGGCATCATTAGAGGACAGTATCTCCAAGACAATAATGAGCTGTTTTCATTAATGTGCCCTAATGATTACAGCAGGCTTGTACTTCAAGAGTCATGAGAAAGTTACCCAGGCGAGACCAAAGAAATAATTGTACATCTTTATCTATCTCTTCCCTTCCATGTAAGTCCCTCAGTCATAAGTCTATTTCCTGTTCTTCGGTTGATGTACTCAGCAGCCCCTTGAAAAAGATTTAATTGAACTTGGCTACAGTGTGCATAAAGGATTAGGATATGAGGTTTGATCTCAGTTATAGCTCTGGAAATCTGGAATAAGCAAATGCAGCATTGTATTATGGAACAGGCTTTCATTTACTGTCTCTAAAGTCCTGATCATAATCAGATCCTTTAATCTTCTTTATCCCTGTTACTACTGCCAAATAAAATGATATGTTTAAAATTTCCAAAAGGATTGACATACTTTTCCCTAACCTTGCAAATGTCCATTTATTTTTAAAATATAATTTTTAGATGTAGCTTATCTTCAGAGTGTAAGAACTTTTGACTTTTAACTGGGAAAATTTGTTGTTCAAATGTGACCAGTCTTCCATATTATTTTATTTATTTTGGTATTTTTCCATCAAAAAATGGTATATTTTTGCTACTGTTAGGTCTAACTGATTTATATTTGACAAATGTATATTATCCCCTTAATTATATAGCATTGTACCGCTAAGCAATTATCACCGAATAGGAGAAAACAGTTCTATAATGGCCTTCAGTGGATCATATTGTTCATCTTTTGCCCACCATATATTAACCAGATCTTTGTTATTCCAAATGAGTATTTGTCCAACCTGATCTTAAAAGACTTTAATGATGATAAAGTCTCCACAGCCTCCCCAGGCAATTTATTCCAGTATCTAATTATCCTTATTGTTAGATATTTTTTTTAATGCCTAAGTTAAATTTCCCTTGCCACTATTAAAAAGCCCTTTACTTTTTGTACTATTCACAGTGGACATGAAGGAAATATTATTCGCTTTTTTATTATTCTTTTTGCAACGACTTTTTATGTGTTTGAAGATTGCTATCATGCTCCTTATCATTTTTTTTAACAACCCCAATGCCTTTGCAGTGTATTAATAAGCCATGTTTTCAGACATTCTTCAAGTGGTCCATATCTTTGTGGAAGTGCAGTGTCTAAAACTGGACACAGTGTTAGAGCTAATGTCTTCGTAGCATCACACAAATAACATTGGCAGTATTTGGGGAGCTGTAAAAATAAATATTTTGAGTCTGTACCCTTCTTTCTCCATTTATAGTTCATCTCTTTATAGCAGACACACTGTGCCCCAATTTGAAGCTGCAGAAAACACGAACTTTTCTGAGCGCTGGTTTATACTAGCTCAGAATCTCTTCAACCAGCTTCATTCAACCATCCAGATGTTCACCAGATGTTCATTCACTTACTGGTTCAGATGGTTTAAGCAGCTACATTTTAGTTACAAAATGCTGGTCATGTAAATGGCCATTTACTGAGGCTCAAGACATGAGTGGTAATTTAAACCCTCTTAACGTAATTTCATTCTGTCACATGCCCATACTCTAGCATCTCCCAACATTACCCAAAATTTGGATAGATGGATCAACTGTTAATATAACCATGGACCTATATTAAGTTCATTTAAATAATATTCATTAACCTACTATTCATGGCATCTCATTCAACAAGTGCCATCATGTAACATGAATGATCTTCATTCCCAGATTCAGCTGTAGCTAACACTGCGTGAATCATAATTTCCATCAAACCTTCTGTACTGATATTTTCACCTACTGCTTCACAGAACCATAGAAAAGTTGGCTGGAGGGGATCTCTGGAGGGCATCTAGTCTAACCTCTCCCCTGAAGCAGAAATATCCTCAACCAGATCAGGTCAGCCATGAGTTTGTCTAAATATTCCTTTCTTCAGTGGTGATGTAAAGCCAGTGAGGGTGCTGATTCAATAATCTGACTAAATGTGTGGTTAATACCATTCTGCAGAATTCAATAAATCTGTTCATGTACTTAAATTCAAACTCATGAATACTGTCCTGGTCCAACTGTAACCTAGAAAAAATAGAGTTTATACTGAGGTTGAGACCATACTGGGAGAATCACATAAGGAGGAAAAAAGAAAATTGTTCTTTTGGAAACACTGCTAAAATTGAAATAAACCAGTTGACATGTTCTATGATGAACTGCATTGTTCTGTGCTCAGGAGTCATTCTAGAGGTTTTCTGGCTTATTAAAATGCTTGCACTGAGAAAAATCCAGTCCTAAAGTTCCTGGGTGATCAGGTTACATAAAGGAAGGAGCCTGTTCCAAGTGTGAGCCATTAGTTCTGCTCTGAATGTCACAGTTATTAGCTGGAGAGCCCGCGTCCAATCTCCAACCTGCCAGAGCTCAGTCCTCATCAACTGCCTGTGAAGTCTACTGTGACAGGCCTTAATTAGTGATTATAGGAAAGACTAGCTGAGGACTGGAAAAATCACTGTCTGGGCTAAATATGAATAACGCTCATTCCCAGAGGAGGCTCCCCCTCCAGCAGGCTGGCCCTCGGTATGCCCAGGTCTCCTGAGTCCTGGCAGACCCTTTACCTACTCCCCAAGGACAGACCACATAGTCATATCATTAATTCTGCCTCAAAATCCCTATCAGAGAACAAGTACAAAGGCAAACATAATAAACTGGTGTTCAGTTTGAAGTATATCTGCCCTCACTCATCATGTCCCACTCTTCCTTCCTTCCTTTTAGGCCCTAACCCAGTCTGAGTGAGCTTCCCAACTACACAGATATGCGTGCACCAGCCCCCCCCCCCCCCCCCATTTTCCCAAGTTCTGGCCACTTCAGTCTTCTAGTGCTTGATGCTCTTTGTCTCTAACCATCCTCTTGCACCAAGGCCCAGCCTCAGAGTTCAAGTGACTTCCCAGAAATCTGCTGCCCTCCCATCGTCACTGAAAGGTTCACTGGAACAGAGCAATATTATTTAATGAATGCGGATATGTTTTTTATCAAAGCTGGGTACAGTTCTGGGATGCCAAGGAGGATTTTGTAGATTTGTATGGAACCAGACAAACTCAGGAGTTTGCCTAGCAAACAAGATATTAAAAAAAATGCCTTTTTTGCAATGAGGGAGTCCGATCCAGATCATCCTACCAAAACTCAGTAGAGAAAAGATCTCAAGTAGATGGTCCACAGATAACCAAAACTGTGCTAACATACTCCTAAAACAATAATTGGCTTCATAATCAACAGTTGCTATCAGCTAGGTAAATCAGAACTGACTTTTGTAAAATATAAAGAGCTGAAATGTTACTGCCCAGATTCCAGAGAAAGGAATAATTAAAGTACCTGTCTAGCAGTAATATACGATGTAAAAATAGATATATATTTTAAATGCAAAGTCATTTCACAATATAAAATGCAAACATTTTATTCTGAAAAATATCAGAAAGAGAATGTGGAGAACTTACTAAAATGGTTTATTTTGCATTTCCCTTCTCCTGTTCATCCCCATTTTATTTCTGTAAATGCATTTATATGGTAAATTTCAATTTTGGTGAAGTATCGTTTAGTTTCAGAAACAATATTTGAACCAATTGTAAATATGATATACATTCCCTCTAAAAACAAAAATTAATGATTTCTGTAATTTCCATAAAATTATCAGTTAAAATATCAAGCAAAAAAGCTTTGCAATAAAAGAATACCAATATATGGAAAGAGTTTTAAAATTCAAAATTTTGTTTAATTTTTTTTCTCCTTCTGTTATTGCCAGCCCTAATTATGTGCAGTTTTGGCTGAGGACTGTGAAAGTATCTGTATGCTTAAAATAAATATGCATGAATATATAACTGACTCGCATGCTCCTTCAGAACAGCTTTATTCTTTACTCTTCCCATCTGCTTCAGGGATGAAAGGTACAAGAAGGCAGAGTCCATACAATGGCTTAAAAATATGATTTTTTTTCACTTCAATCTTGTTCTGCATCTGATGTCAATTCTTTAATATAAAAACTCAGAAAATAAAACATTAAAAAACCCAAGTATTCTCCTTCTGTGCATGCCTTTCTCAATAGTTACATACTGCTGCTGAGGTTTTTATATTAATAAATTATACTTTCATTTATTAAAAATAGTTTAATTCTTTTGGGGGGGTTCTTGTGTAAAATCAGACAGAAGATGTGGAATTGCTCAGAAAACATGATCCAAATTAATATGAGATTTAAGACTGTCTCTAATGTAATCAAATAAAAATCTTTTTCCATCCCACTCTGAAGAAGCATATAATTGGTAGTAGAGTGAATATAAGATTCATAGAAATAACAGAGTAGCAACACCTACTATATTGATCAGTAGCAGTATTCATCTTGACAAAGTAAGGAAAAAAAGGAAAAATTCCATCGGAGGTGTTGTGGAAAACATGACAAGCAGTTTTGTTTTATGGCTTTACTCCTAAACGGTCCAGGTGTCCACAACATAAGAATGGAATGGAGTGTCTGCTATCCTTTTTGGATGCTTTTTTTGAATTTTAGAAGTGACAAAAATAAATGAAAAACAAAGATCTTGTGGCAGGTCCACTGTGAATATAAAACAGTATAACCCTGCTGAAATAAAGTGAGTTGTCCTGATTTACAGCTGGGAGGACTGTACCAATGAATTATATGTATGGCAAAAATAAGTGAAAAGAAAATCAGAGAAAAGAAGATAATTTGTTTTTAAAGACAAAAATATGTTAATCAGAAACATTAAAGTTTGACAGTTAAAATTTACAGAACTCCTTTCAGGATTTGGATGGCAATCTGTGATTCAGAAAATAGCTGTTTTCCATCACTCACTTGCTTCTTAACTGCCTAGAAATCTGGAGTGCCAATTACCCTTATCATTACTTCATGAAGGGCCAGATAAAACAGATAAAACACTCCATCATTCACTGATCATGAGTAGTGCATGGGCTGTAAAGGCACCACCTAGAAAGCACATTCAATTATGAGGATAAATGTGACGTGGCTCATAAGGCAAAAAAATAACAAAGCAAAATACTGCTGCATAAAAGATAAATAAACAAATGTCATTTCACATACTTAATCCAATGCCAAGATAATAACTCTGTGGAATCAACTGGTAAACAGGTGTTTAGCCTTAATATTCACTTCAGTGAGAGAAAGGGAGGTCTTTTATTTAAAAGATTTTCATTGTTTTTCAGTAGATTTGCAACTAAGCAACAAACTATTGACTTATAGTTCAATGACACTTTATAAATTAGATCCACACATTTTACCTAAATGATTGAAATGGATTTAAAACATCAGGAGTAATAGAGTGCAAAATCCCTGGAACGGGATAGTACATTTCATTGCAGTGTTATTATTGTCACATTGATAATTAGTTTGTGTAAACAATCAGAAATGTTTTTTATAAAGAAAGAATAATTTGAGCTCTAGGAGAATTTTAATATTTTTTAAAACTTGCAAAAGTTGTCTCTGTTCACTCTCCTTAGTTTCATATTTTCAGAGGCTTGTCAAGATGACTAAAGAAATGATAACCTGGACAATGACAATAGACTTGGAAATATCATATTTCCTGTCTAGTGTGACCTAGCTTGGTGGTCCTGCTGTCTCTGACCACCCACTTCTAAATTAAACAAGCAGAGTCGTCTGCCATAAACCAGCTTTAACTGTTGCAATTTTGCCATAAAGCAGCACTTTTGATTTCAGGATACTACACGCAGGTACAAGATTGTAAACGTATCAGTCTTAAAGCCAGTCCTAGGAATGCCTGAGCCTTTCTCCAGTATTGCTTTCTGCCATGCCCAAAGCACTGTTGTCTGACAGGCTGCCTTCCCGCGGACCATGTCTGGTCACACCAGCTTTGCACAGGAGGGTGGCATATTGTAGGTAAGTATTTGGGGTACTTCTGATGAGAGAAAGATTCAGACTGAAACATCTATATGACTAAAACTTGGCTCTTTTGACACAATTTCATTTAAAAAAAAAAACGAGAGAGAGAGAGAGGGACAGGAGAGAGAGGTTTGTTTCTGTTCCAGGGCAGAATAAGAACAAATTTGAAGTTTGTCACAAAGTGGACTCGTCAGGCCTTTGCTAGCTCTGCTCCTCATAGCTTCCTGCTATAGGTGAGCTGAAATGATTCCTCAGTGAAAGAGAAGATCTTATTGTTTCTCTCAAAGCTAATTTAGATGATATCCACATTAACTGAAAAGATAAGAATTCAAAAAAAAGAGCCACACTTAATTTTCTACCTTTCTTTTTTTTTCTTACAACAGATAATTTCCTAATCAGCTATTGCTGCTGTAAAACAAAAGTGACTTTTTAGAAAATTACTGTTTAAGCTGACTCTTATAAAGTAGGTAGGACACATTTTAAGATCTTCTTTCAGAGATTAAACCTTCTGAGTGGCTGTCAGAGGTCGGGAGGCAGACATTGCTTTAGAGATTGTGCATTAAAGAAGCATTTAATTATCAATTAAACACAAAGACAGTTCCTAAATGATCTTTAAAACCATGAAAAATGAAAATGCTTCAAAAGACAAGTAAAAGAAGAAGAAGCCTTCAGCTTTGCTTATTGCATGGCTTAGACACATTTTACCTCTCACTCATTCCTGTCTAAGGCTGTACTCTAACTTTCTAACACAGACGTATTCTGGAAGGAAAGCCCTAGAAGAGACTTCACCTTATTTGAACTGCAATTTATTAAAGTGCTACTCTATTTGAAAAAAATCACTTTTCTGCTATATTTTAGTAATTAATGGCAATCCAAAACTTGCTCAAATCTCAACTGCCTTTTTCATGAACCATGGATAGAGATAATTTTTAGCATCATCTTATATCTCTTTGAGTTTCTCAGAATTCAATCAGATTGCAGTTTTTGGTGGAAACTGGAATTGCCTCTATCTTGCACTGAAATAGGTCTGATAAGAACAAACAATGCAAGAAACAGAAAGTGCAGAGACAATCTGTACTTCCAGACACTTCGCTCATTTGGGAGGTGGGCTGTGATTACCATGGCCTTTGGGTTATTACACAGTAGGCAAAATTTGGTTATATCATGGCTATAGAAACAGGGGTCTTAAATACTGAAAAGAAATGTGCAGTGCAGGTGAGAATTTTCACTGGCTTGAACAGGTTTAGTTCAGGTCCCTTTGTTTGCCTTGCCCATAACAGGTCATGGTATGTTCCCTGAGCATCTGGTGTGGGTTTGTGGCAAGTGCCAGCTTCTAGAGGGGCTTTTACTAACTTATGTAAGTGGGATTGCAAAGTAAAACCAATTTCAAAGGTTGACGTAATACAAACAAAATCAATAGCAAGTTCTCATTTTTTCCCCTAAATCTTCTAGATAATCAGTTCTCTCCATCAGCTGTGGCTGGAAGGAAAGGCATCAGCTTGGGGTCAATCAGTTCTTTGACAGGGCTGCAGGAAAAAGTGCTGCAGAGAATTGTGATGCACTCTGGGGAATCCAGGGAATCAGCCCAGCATAAAATCAATGCAACCTGATAAACCAAAGAGAAAGGACTTCTCTCTTCTGCTTTTACTTGGTTAAAAGGGGTCCTATGACCCTAAAAAAGAGCTTTTGGGCACCAGCATCTGGAAGAAAGAGGATGGAGACTGAGGAGATCTGGCTATGACTCACCAGTTACTTAGATGCAACAGCATTTAAAAAAGGCTGAGAAGCCTTCCATAGGCCTCCAATATAGATTCCTTTTGAGAAAATGAGACTTTTGTGATGTGGTCCATATAAGGAGAAAAAAGTTCTGTATCTACAGCAAGTCATGCTATTCAATGCTATTGAGGGCTACATCATGCAGGACAGCATTGCCCAATGGGGAGAACATCAGTGAGCTAAGCCCTGCCACTGTGGTGCCATTCACTTGCTGTCTAAGGCAAGTCTCTGCTTCTGTTGGTCTCCTTATCGTTCAACACTCTAAACAGTTAGCATGTCTTCTGACACATTTCTATAATAACTGATACTATATAAGTCTCTGCCTTCACCTAGTCCTCTAAATATTACTGTACAATTAATTCCTTAACAATGAGAATAAACCTATGTAAAGCAGCAGAGACGCAGGCCTACCCAGACAGAAGTATTGCCAAGGGAATGGAGTCAGTAGGGTTACAGGGTGGCGTGAGGCCTGGGGAGGGGGAGATGAAATGCTGTGGTATAAAAATAGGCCTTCCTTATTGTGTATAGCACAGTCCAGCCTAACAATGGCTGAACACAACACAGGCATAAGGGACACTGAGTGCTTAATACAGAGCCTCTTCTAGGAAAAAAAAGACATCCATTTATTTATTTCCTGCTAGCCCATTCCTGTCAAAAGAGATAACACTCGCCTTTAACTGGAGATGAAATTTGCCTGCTGGTTTGTAGGTTATTGAATTGACCTCTGATTTTCAGGGATACATTTGGAAACTTTACTTCTTAAATGGGATTTCTACTTAAAGATATAAGAAACCCTCCAAGGATGTTTACAGTGACTGGTTATCTGGTGTTGACATTAATTGTGCTGGCATATTTTGCAGAACAGCCTCAAGTGTAACATTAGCTGAACTGTAAGCCCCTTCCATATATAACAGTCTAGCTTAATATACTTCTCAGATATATCCCCTGCTTTGTACCTATCACTCAGCTAAAAGAATCTGGGCAATTTTATGCAGATGTCTCTTGGGCTGAGCCCTGTAGGTGCATTCATAATGATTAAGTATGTGCTTTTATTTGCTGCATATCTGTATACTACATAGGCTTTTTTTTTCATAAATCTGTTCTCCAAAGACAAGAAATAACCTTCAAGTGAATAAATCTTAAAATCAAACTCTCCAACATCCTATATAGCAGAGCTCAAAACTTTTCATATTACAGATCACAGTCTTCATATGGGTACATTCCTTCTTCAGCTCCTAGTCTCATTTATGTACCTTCTTTATGGTAGCTGTCTCAGTTGGCAACATTAAGTTAATCATTTAGGGTGTTATCAATGAAAAATACACAGGATGAGCTTTGATGCAAAATGATGCAATACTTTGGCTGCATTGTTCCATTTTTCACCAGTTTAATATCTTCTTTTTCCTATGGTACAGGACTGTAGACTTTCAGCTCTTAACTTCTCACTCTAGAGAGCTCACATCCTGCCACTGAAAAGAGTAACATCAAATCTTGATACAGCTGGGAGGTGACTGTGGGATCAGCATGGTGTGTGAACACAATTGCATTATACCATTTTCAGATCATTTCTGCAGTGGATCGTGCGACAGGATGGTGAGGTACCAGTGTAAGGCAACAGACTGAAAGCTGTAAGCAACGGAGTTTTTCAGCTGGCGCTTACAACCAAATGGATTTCCACTTTTGCAGATTCTCTTATTCCATGATTTGTAAGGGTTGATCATATTCTATAATCTGATATTTTGACAGGTTTGTAGTTTATTGGCGATGCATTATAAAATTAATGAATTATTGGTTTGATGTTGGCATGCTCACTGCATTGCTTACTCTGAATTTAGGTCAGCAGTTCCCATAGTCATGGACTCCCTATGAATTGAATGTACCAATTACTTAATTTATGTTTGTTGATTTTAATAACACTCATCAAAGAGGAATGTGGCTGTATTTCCTTTAAAAAAATGAAACAAACTGAGACTGCTGAGACTCTTAAGTGAAGATCAGCTTGTTCTCCAAACAGCCCAATTAGACCCTTCGGATTAGCTATTGGTTGTCACATAGCAGAAATTGGAGAGGATCAAGAACAGTGAAAACAGTAGTGGAAATACATCTTTGAAGTTTCTGATTGTTTCAATACACTGCAATACATGTAGAGCATTTACATTCACTGATGCTGCATTGGAGAATGATGAAAAAGAAACTATTAAATGATTTTGCACTACAAAATTCAGTGCCAGTAACAAATCATGCATCCCTTATTATCAGCAATGTGCATGAAAATGCACAGCCCTGGTTTATGTTTTGCCAAAACCCTAATATTTTGTTGTTTTGTTCTGACACACATGAAAACTAAAATCATTTTTACTTCTTATAGGAATTATTTTTCCACCAACATAACTTTGATATCAGGTTTTTTTTCCAGGCTTCAAAATTACTGGTACTTTGAGGTTGAGAAGTTGAAAATGGAGAGAAATTTAAGCAGTTCTGGAATAAATACAACTGGATAGTTTCTGTAGCAACTTTAATGGAATCACATCCACCATGGCAAACTCTGGACTTGTCCCTGCTGTTTTCATTAACACTCCCACCACACTCACAATATTAAAAATATCGTATCTAATATCTCAGAGTGATTAGAATGATTAAGCTATGGCTGTGGAAATAAAATAGTAAGAAGAAAAGTAACCGTCCAAAGGCAAAACACAGCCACAGAGCTTGACTACCACACGCTATGCCTGTAGGAAGCACAGGTGAGCTGCAAATGGAAGGAGATCTTCATAAGCAATCCTTTCCTATTGCTGCCAATATTAAGAGTTTCAGTTCTCATGACACACTACGCTACACTGTATTTTTCTTTATCCATCACCAGTTTAAAAGCTGTTGTTAAAGCTATCAAGCAGAAGATAGTTCAAGACACAAAAGAGTCTCTCAGAAAGCAGGTATTTTAAGGAACAATCCTGAAATCCATAGGATTTCAAAAACTCTTTTAATGTGCTGTTAGGCAGTCTTGTTTTGTTTTGTTTTGTTTTGTTTTGTTTTGTTTTGTTTTGTTTTGTTTTCACGGGAACTCAGACAGCAAAATCCATCCAGGAGTACAGGAAATCACTGGGAATATCTAAAGCGCTGGCAATTTTTTTATCCATTTCAACATCTGATTTCCCCTGGTGTAGACACCCAGTGCTTGAAGGCCAGTTTGGGAAGAGGCAAAGCACATTATGTCGAAATGGAAGCAGAATTCCAGCCTTATATGTGCAACATTACAATAACCAGCAGAAAGGTGCACTTCCAGACACCCACAGCGCACCCAGCAAATCCCACTGGCCTGCGCTGGCTCTCTCGCCACACAACACACTGGTGTTATGGACCGTTCTCCGAGGTGCCTAGCTTGCCCGGGGCTTGGTGCCAAGAGCCCAGGTACCTAACTGTGGCCTTGGACACCATTGCAGCAACACCTAAATATTAGGCACAGCTGTCTTTCAGTCCTTTCAGTCTGTTGCCAACATCTTCAGGTCTCTCAGGATGAGATGCTATTCTGCCAAACACATTCTCAGTGCTAAAGCGTATCCATCAACTTTGCCAACTTCGAATCAATCTTGATAAAGAGAATTTAAAGGCCTTCATATGTTCGGACTCTTTGCTGAATGATTGCAGATGACTGTCGTGATTGTTTCAGAGGGAATTCACAAAGTGAATACAGAGCCAAATATGATGAATAGAGTGTTTGCAATCAACAGATTGGCCAGCTACCACTATCAGGAAAAATGGATCCCCCAGCTTAATGGACAGGAGAACATTGTGGTTGCCCAGTTTATTATATTCTTTCCCTAAGCATCCACTACTGGCCCTGTGAGGGATATACTGGTAGTGATGACAGTACCTGGGTTTGACACATTTTCCTCATTGCTTTTTAACAGGGAGTAGGGAACAGGACACAGCTGACACCAAACATTCTCTGTTGTAATCTGTCACTTGAAAAAATAAAAGTCACAGATCACAAAAGTAGGTATGAGCGTGTCAGGTCATTAATATCATCTACTGTGCAGCAAATTGCTTGTCATGCTTCCTTTGTACTCATTTATGACTAAAGAAGACTGTTTGAAATGAGACTCCATAAATATTTTTCACAAAGCCTCATTTGTTAACAAAGATGAATTCCCTAAGTTTCCTACAGGATTAAGGTGTTGAATCAGAGAGAAGGAAATTAAAGAAACAAAAAAGATCATGTACAAGTTTATGATCATAGGAACTTCATGGACTTTGGCATTTAAATAACTGACTTAAATAATGTTATAAATCCAGTGTCTTATTTCCATTCAGAATGGAATGAAATCATGAGGTGAAATAAGCATAATCAATATTGTTTTGGTATATGGCAGAAAATAACATATGTTTAATGGAGACTGATTGGGATGTAAGTATTAGTATTTTTACAACTCCAAAAGCACGAGATCATTGTAAGAACATCAGTGAGCTGTGCAAATCCATTTCATCCAAAATAATCTGGTTTCTTTTCTTGGTGTAGGTGTTCTCATTTACATCACCAGTGACTTAAAATGATACCTCAGGAAACAGAATACTCCCCATTCTTGTGCTGATACACTCTTTCAGTGGCTGAAAGCCAAGGATTAATTCTGAAAAACTGGGAGAGGACAGGAGATATTTACAGTAGCCAGATCATCAGATTTGGATGAGAATGTCTCCTAAAACTGATATCATTACAAATGCAGTTTAACAAACTCTGGATTTCATGAAAAGACAGAGTCATGAAAACCTAAACTGATGAAAAAGTCAGTGAAATAAGTCTGATACTCCAATTAGTGTTCTTAACTGACACCACCTTTCTATTCTCATCTGGAAGCCTATGCTGGAACAACGTGGCACATTTATCACTGAGAATCACATCTCACCTGTTATCTTAGGATTTTTTCCATTTATGATTTCAACATTCAGGGATGTCATTAGCCTACCTCGTACTCTTTTTTTTCTGCTTTTTTTTTTTTTTTTTTGTGGTCCCAAAGAAACTTGAACTCATCACCTGCTTTTTCAGGAAGAATTTCGTGACTGGCCAATTTAAGCTACAGAGTCAGGTTTCACTGTTCTGCTGCTGAAAATGAATAGGTGATCATGACAAGGCAGGCATTCCATGACATGCTGAATTTCTGAAATAACAAGAGAGGCCTCAGAATACATAGAGGTTCAATAAGATCATTGTGCTCACTACAGTGAAAATAGAAGACAGCAGTGTGTTGAGAATGTGCTGAGTAGGTGAAAATATTCATGCTATTTTTAATCAACAGTTACAATAGTTTCAAGCTAAGTTTACAAATCAAAAAATGGAAAACTGAATCCAATCTCAGAATCTCTCTTACAAGACAGCAAAACTGGGACTGCAGGTTGTTGCATGGTAAAGTCTTTCTACTGGTAAATGACAAGACAAAATTGGTTTGTTCACCATGAAAGTGAAGTCAGCAGAAAGCCTGACATTCTACAGCCACAGCTGGATATTCAAAGCACAATGCATTTTAGGCATTAATCATTTTGTTGGTGTGTTGGGATAGTCAAATGATAGCCATATAGAATTCACATTGACGTAAAATAGTATGCCTCATCCCGGTGCCTATTTCAGGTAATCAGTATTTTTTCTGTGAAAGTCAACTCTAAGAGTAGGCCATGTCTTTATGACCTGTTTCTCTCTCACTAGCCTTTCATCTTCTGTATCACCAAGTCATTTTGATGCTACCATCACTGGATGATTATATCAAGATCACCAGATCATGTTTTGTTTTTTTTTCTCCAAGAATGGTAATACCTAAGCAGACACCAGAAGCTAGGAACTTATATCTTCTAGTTCATACTCTCACCTTGGTCAAGTCACTCAACTTCTCTGAATAAATTCCCTAACTGCCAGTATCTATTACCCCACAAAATGTAAGAGCTTTTTTAAAGCACTTTGAGGATAAAAGGCTGTATATGTGCCAGCTCTATCCCTCTAAGATTACCAGATTGCTTTGTTCTGTGTAATTGCATGCAATATTTTGGGATATAAACAAATACATGCCAGGGGATTCCCACAAGTTTCTGTTGCTGTGCCTCAGTATAGGAACCATTACAGAGAAGTAATTAAGGCTGTTAATTCTTGACAGTGCTGAACCTGCCTTCTCCCTTCCTTCTCCTCTTCACTTCTTTTTTATCCTTATTTTGCTTGCTTTGCCTAAATCCTTTCCTTCCCTTTCTGCAACAACGTTATTTCTACTTTCCTTTCCAGGCAGTTTATCATTGATGTGAATCTTATGCAGTACCTGTGAGCTTGTTGTGGTCTGTTGTGATGTGAGAATGCTTTTGAAGGCATCTTTAATGGAAAGTCTTAATGCTTAGTTCTTAGGAGGAATCATTTCTTTCCTCCTGTCCTTGCTGGAGCTCGTTAGCCATCTCTCTAATAAGAAAAAATACCGAAAACTTGAAGGCATGTGGTGATCCATCAACACCTGCCAACTCATAGGGAAAGGAGAAGGCATCTCATTAAGCAGCTCCTCAAGTTTTTAATTCTCATTCTCCAGAAGTTTCAATCATTTCCAAGTTATACAAATCTTACATACAAGGCCTGATTTGTATCCCTGTAAAGCTGAAATCCTCTTTGAGTTCAAAGGGAGTATCATGAGTGTGGAAGGTTGTAAAGCATCCCAAAATTAATGCACCAAATTTTCTGCTAATATAAACTGATGCTGTTCCATTGATTTCACAGGTGCTATTCCAGTTACATGCCACAAAAAATAGGCATAAGTTGATTCAGTATGTTAGTTAGGTGATAGTCTCCCAGGGATTCGTTGGTTTCTATTGATGTTATTGGAATTGGTGAGGAAGAACATCAATAATCTAATTCATAGAATTGAGATAAATGACATTCTGTGGTCTTAGCTATACCTTACTGGATTTTTAAAAATAACAACTCACTCCCTAGATAGTTTCTAGAAATATAGCTCAGAGTGTTGGTGAAATCAAACAAATATGATATTTGTATGTGAGTTTCTAAGAGATGATAATGAGAAAGTAGTCTTAAGTCTTGTATCTACAAGACCTAAGTTATTAAATTCTATTATGCAAGTATTAAGATATTGAGACCTATTATGCTGAAAAAATCTCCCTGAACCTTGGAGAGATATTGATCTCAAAGCAAAACATATACTTGTTTTGAAAACTGTTTCAAAGTGTAGATTCTTTGACTGGGTTATAATCCATATAGTACTTAAGTATCATACGAATATAATGGTCAAGATTGAGCAGGGGTGGTGGACATTGGATCAGATCCCCTTCCGAGGTCTTTTTCATAATAAATGATTCTGTGATTCTATGATTCTTAGTTGTCCACAAAACTCATTGTTATTAGAAAATTCAGGTTGGTGTTACACCATGCTTCTTCCAAAAATGTCTGTTGTGTAGGAACTTGGTCTTTTTGGAATATCTCAAAATTTTTAATTTTAATTTTAATTTTAAAAATTTTAATTCAGAAATGCCATTAAGGTACACCATCCATTTTATACCAGCCTCTTTGTGAATTGTGCACAGTAGTTCTTAACAGGTGGGCATAAAATAAGCAGCACAAGTGACATTAAGTATCACTTTTGCTGGAAGTGACAGTGTAAGATGGAACATGGATTCTTCTTTTCCAGTGAGAACAGATACTTTCTGAGGCATGAACACAGTGGCAGGACAGTTCAGGATACCATTCACCCTGACATCCACTGAGGAAACATGATTTAACAGTCACTAATTACCTGAGATGCATCTCCATGACTCATTGCAATTCATGTTAGAGGAGTATGACCTAGCCCTGGGTGACCCTGGCATGTCCACACCATAGTGCTACACCATACAGAGATAATAAGTTATTATAGGACTAATTAGCTTTCACTGGAGGTATTTCCTCTCAGCAGGTACAATTAGGACAAGCATATCACTGCACTCATTCAGCTCTGCTTCTTCCAGTCCTTAAATTAGCTCATTGAGCTCTGATAAGGCTCTACTGGAATAGTGTAGACATGGTCCCAAGGAAAAAAAAGTCCAGGCAGGTGTGCATGCATGTATATACGTATAGTTATATATATATATATATATATAAATATAAATGCATTTTTATTCAGACTTTTTCTTAATTGGCATTGCACTATTCTTAGGAAGAACAAACTGCCAGCATAAAATACTTCACAACTAGTAATAATTCTTTTATTTATCATCAGTTTCCTTGTGTTGGAAGTGCAGTGCTGATATGCTTCTCTCAATAAGATCCTCTAGAAATGAAATCAAAACCCTGCAGGAATTATATTTAGCATCAGCTCAGCTCACCACAGTACAGTGGTCTGACATGTTTAGGGGTAGTTAGCTCCTATTCAGAGTGAAGGTATGGACATTTCTTGATTTATCTGTGTAAAGACAGTTAAATGTGGTGTTTAGGAGAAGGGTGGTGGGACCTAATGATGAGCATGTAGCTTGGAAAGGAGGGATGTAAATACTGGTAAGGTTTTACTGATTCTTTTTCTTTTATTTATTTTTTAATAAGAAAATTCTCTGAAAGTCAAGAGCAGAGCAAAAGAGAGAACTTACACTGAGTTTTTCTGTTTAAAGCCTTACCTTTTGAAGAGGTCATATTTCTATATCTACTGGGGTTCTTGTAGAACATCATGGCCTGTCACCACCAGGATATCATTTGGCACCAGCTTTTTCCATTTACCAGGAAATACCAGTGTCCAAATAATCCTTCCATGAAAATTTAACTACAGAGATTCAGGTCTTGAGAAAATACAGTTTCTCCATATTCACCAAGATGATAATCGAACAGCCCAGTGCTCCCATAAATGTATAGAAACGTACAGAGTAAAAGACTAAAAAAATCTCCCTTTCAATAAGAAAAAATAAAGGAATAAATAAAGCTCTAAGAGAAGTCATTGACCATGTGCACGGACTAAGCCACAGTGGCTTTGCTGTGGACAAATACTGAAAAATGCCTGTTCCTCCCCACACTGCCCGCCTTAGCCCAAAATCAAGAAAAATTTGTTTCTCTCCAGATACAAGTTTGGTAGACACTTTACATGCAATCTTGTTTTATTTGAGGTTTGTTCTTCGGATCATTGTTCCACATGACAGAGGCCTATTAACGCAGCACAGGATCACACAGGCAGACAGTCATACCTAGAGCGCAGCAGACAAAGCTCACCTGCAGTCAACAAGCATTGAGCTAAAAAGACTGAACTTCGAAAGAAAAGCGCAATCTTGGCAATAGCAATGGAAGCAAATAATGACCTTGATCTAGATTTACAGATATCATCAGTCAGAGCTTTGACCTTCACAATAATAACTTTTCTTCCCTCCCTATTTATTTCATCTACTATTCATTCATTCTCCTCTCCCAACAGAGGATTTCAGACTTCAGAGTTAGACCCTTAGATCATAATGCTGACAACTCCTTCCTATTGGTGATTCTGATATAGTAGTCAGATTTCCAACCTGAACAGGTATCATAAAATCTTGTAAGAGAAAGGGATAATTGAATTCTATATGAGTGGCACCCAAACCTCAAATCTAGCCTTAACAAACTCCACAGTATCTTCAGGAATCTTCAGACGTGAAAATTAAAGGCAGCAAAAATGAAAATAGTTTTTATTCAGCAGGTGCTGATTTGTAATGAGAGATGTTGCACAGCAGGATAATAGATTTTGACTGAATGAAAAGGATAATTATAGAATAGAAGAAAACAGATTGAAGATACCACTAAATAGAGACCTTAACAGAAAAAGTAAAATATATATTTAGTTTAATTTTATTTCTTCCACTTGTTATTTGTTCTACTACTTTATCCATCCCAAAACTCATAATTACAGCTTAATTCACCTCCCATTCTTTGTTGCTGAAAAGCCAGATGCCTAGTCTAAGCTGATCATCTAGGCTATATGTATTTTAGATCACAACAGCGGTGTCTTTTGGCTATCTTAAACAAAGACAGATGGGATCCCACAAGAATGGATCAGATCACCCTCTAGATATACCTCTCTTTATTCTTTGACAAAACAGAAAACCTAAACCCAGTCTAGTTTAGACTAAATGTCTCATTCTTACAGGGTTAAAGTTATGTGAGATGCATCCTATCCACAAATCTTATTCATGAGCACTCTCTTCTTCTCAATAAAGATGACATAATCTATCCCTGAGGTGAAAAGTCTAACAATCAGGAGTGCTAACCTTCCCAGATTCGGATTAGTGTCACCATTAAATATAGCTTTCACATATCAAGTGTGTTTCTTATATGGAGAGAAGCCATATTATATCCTGTTTTGGGAGAAGGATTACCCTTGAATATGAAGATAGTATTTAATAAGAGTCATCACTATAAATCACTTCACAGATGCTGGGGGAAAACATTCATGAAGCTGATAAACTACATGTACATGCTTTTGAACACTCACAGCAGGCAAATTTCCTATTTTGTATTCACACAGACAACTAGAGGCAATAGCTCACCCATCCTTCCCTCACAGGGAATGGACACAAAACCTTCTTAAATTCAAAACTGGTTTTAATTGTGTGTTGGAAATGCACAATGAGTGTGTCTCCCATACAATCTAGAGACTGGAAATTGCTTGCAGAAACTGTTACATGTATAATATGAGAAAGTCTAGATTTCTCTTTGTATGGTTTGCAGGCAGAAAAGGGGAGTGAAATACATTAAATAAATGAATTAAATTGTTAAGAATTCTAGTCTCCTAAAGGAACTTTATCAATTTATTGGCTACTGCAAGCTGTTACATATGATCATGCATGTTAATATTTCAGGTTTTTATATATTAGCTGTTTTCTTTGGAGAGTTGAAGTGAACTTCAGAACTGACTGCCCTGGCTAGTGTATGTGACCACCTCTAGGACAGTATAGTGTTGTTTCTGTTCCTTCTAGTAGATGCATGGCAAATGAGTGTAGCACAAGGCTTTCAAACTCCCACTTAACCAAACTGATGTGACCAAAATCCATTGTATAGAACTGAAGAGAAACATGAGCCCCGTCCCCAAAGCAGTGTAGCAGTATTAGTAGTGTACTATGCTCACGAGCTGGGGTTTTTTTAGGTCTTTAGCCAGCTGGGTGTCTGCTAACTTAGGTGACTCTTCATCATATTCCACCGTGTAATGTAGACTGCCCCACACAGAGATTTCCAAGTCCTGTACACTTAGTGATTGCTAGTCTTTGAAGGTAGGACCTCCTGATCTGTGTTAAATTACACAAATGTTTTCAGAGTAACATTACACACACCCCAAGTCAATCATTCAAGAGCATATCAACTCATTTTGAATTGAAGATGAGGCTTTTGGAAAGCTGCGAGCACACATTTTTAAATTTTTATTTGCACAGCCTAGACGAAGTGCTTCACTTTGTATTGTGGCCATTGCCTACCTTTTTCCAGAAAACTCAGATCAACTACACTCTAAGTGAAGGGATTCATATTGTTTTTTGTACATATTCCCTTTCTTCTTTCACTTCTGGCTACTGACATAAACAACAAGCCAAGAAAAGACCTGGAGAGTTAGAGGACTATAAATGATGGGATAACTATTATGTAGATTATAAAAGATAGAAAAAGCCAAAGTACTTTCTAAAATGGAAAACTTTCTAAATTTCTTTATTTCCACTGTGACTACATCTTCCAAAGGTAAAAGACTGACAGACTCTGGAGACAGAAGTCATTCACTGGAATCTGAGGTCTCAGCAGTGATTGTGCAAATTAGTTCCTATTGCTTTGTCTTTGTATCACCATCCACAAGCTGGGAGAAAAGAGATAAAACAGCCTGTGTAGACCAGAGCAGTTGGAAATTGGGCAGGACGCACTAACTTCCTAGCAGGTCCAGTCCTCTTCTGGATGAGATGGGTACAAACTACTGTTTATCCAGTTATAAGATAGTTGGGAGGAATCTTTTGGAGGGGAATATCCATCTCCTTTGACTACAGAGATTAACTAGCTTAAACTAAATACCTAATTTTCAGAAGGCTAGAAGCAGCTGTAATTAAACCAACGTGTGTATGCTACCAACCCTCAGATAGTATAAGCTACTGTTCATAGTGATGAGATAAAATGAGGAGGAAAAAGGGCATGCTACTTCATTAAAACACATTTCCATGATAGATTTCAGTTAATAGATGTCCAGTTCATTATATTTATGTTAAAATCTGAGATTTATTATGACAATGCTGCTGTGACTCCACACAATGTCCATGGCATTTAAAATCTCCACTTTGCATTGATCTACCCAACAGTACCCTTCACACACAAAAAATGACTGAATCATTATTTTGCCATCAAAAGAAGTATTTCAATGACTTTCCTTCAGGCATGAGCTACCCTTCATGAAAGGAGTTGTCAAAAGGCCAGGGCCAAATGGCACAATTTGTAAATAAGGCTGTCAATCAGTCCACTAAGTCACAAGAGAATTGCTGCAAACAAGTTGTTCTCTTTCTGTTCAACTGTGGTAGCAGTCACTATCAGAAGGCCCAGGTCAGGGAATTGTGTCACCCATGAGCCAAAGGAACTCTGCCTTCTCCTGTCCCATTTCCCACACCCTTTCCTTTTTCCTTTCACAAATTTAAAACACCATTCGCAGCCTAGCATTCTTCCCAGCTATTAGATGTGCTGGTAGAAATTGTCTGTATCTGAGACCCAGTCATTGAGAAGAGACTCGGAAGTCTCCTCTCAAAGCGAAATATCTTCAGGGACAACTTATTTTTCCAGAGATTCCTCTCTCTCTTTCTCTATTCCTCTTTACTAAATATGAAGTCATACTTCTTTATGGCTGGGCACATCTGAAAGGCTTGTACTAGCCTATAGGAAAGAAATGTTAGACACAGGAATTGAGGTGAAATTTAGACGTTTTAAGGTGGACCTCACTGGCTTCCCAGAATGCAGCTGTCAACCCAAAGCAGAATCTGTAAGGCCAACCTTAGTAAATTCAATAACCAGTTACTTCAAGCTGCCACCCTAGCATATCCAAGTTGAAATCTCATTCCTCTTGGTGAGGATTAGATCCTGTATCTCTCAAATCCCAGCAATCTTGTATTTGGGGGTTTGCCTCTCCACCCACCCACCCCAAACTACATGCTTGGAAAAGTCAAAGTTTTATAGCAATTAAAACTAAAGCTAACTTTGAAACCCTGAAAATATTTGGAAACTTGAAATTCTTATTTTCTGTTATATTTTCTTAGTAACAAAACCAGAATTATCAGTTATTTTAAACCAGCACTGAGTCATTGATTCATGCTGATTTCAAAATTATTTGACAACTTCATCTGATGCAGGAAACCAAGTTTCTAGACCTAAATATGCACCTTGTTGATTTGATAATTTTAAAGTCTATCACTGTCTGTTCCTTTCGTCTTGAAAGTTAACTTTGTTACCTAAGAGAGAGGTGAATAATCCATTAGAAATTCCATTTAGAGTGTGTACATGTGAGGAAGGGGAATTATCGAAAGTCACTAGCTAAAATAAATGGAAATTACTGCTACAGGCAAATGCATATACAGCTAAGAGCATAGTGTACAGAATCCAGTTATAAATATAAATATGTCTTTCTGCTTTATGGTTAAAAAAGCAATGTTGGTATCAATTCTGAAGCACCTTTTTTATGCTCATAAAAATATAGCAAGTCTTCAGTAGTATTTAATAAATAATAAACAGAGAGCAGTCTAGTGGATGGAGGTGATGAATAACCAAAAGGAAGAGACTAAATACAATATTTGTGTATAATTAAAACACTGAGCTACTGCTGGTTGATTTGATTAATGGCACCTTCTTAATTATAAAGTGTCTTTACTTATAATTTAAGAGCATGACAGAATGTCTTTCGCTCATCCAGAAGCATGAGACAGTGGAGAGAAGGAGTATTTTATTATCTTTCTTGAATAAAGATGAGTTCTAATAAAAGGCAAGCACTGCAATGCCAAAGTGCATAGGAGGTTAAGGAAGCTACAGGTTAGGATTCACAGCCAGTAGATGGCACTCATTTTATTTAATTCCATTCTACTAACCTAGAGCAAGACTTCCTTTCTCTCTTGCGGTTTTTTTTAAAGTTGAAGAGCAAGTTTGCTAAAGGAAAATGAAGTTTTGGAGAAAATATTCACAGATTTTTTTCTTATGTTCTATTTTAAAAGGGGAAGGAGAGAGGTCAAAATGTTTCAACAATTCCAAAATTAAGCTTTTTAATTACTAAAACAAACAAACAAAAAGATTATGAGGACAGAACTGAGTTAAAAAGATGGAACAGAACCTTCTGTCAAGTTAAATGAAATGTTTCTGATAGACCCAAATTGAAGTATTTTTGTTTTGCCAGAAATTACCACCTTAACATATTTTCCAGTTATTCTAAACCAGTTTCCTTCCACCCCACCTTTTCAACCAGCAGCCCTTTTTGAAACCAGTACTGCCCTTGAGCTGCAGAACTGCCACTTCTCAGTTTAGACTGGAAGCTCTCCGAGGTAGGAACTATCATTTTATACTGACAATCCCAATCACAGGGAGGGTCCCCTCCTTTGACAGAGGTGAAATTTCAGTTTTTCATGTTTCAAGTTCAGCCAGACCTGCCACAACAGCAGCACTGCATCTGGACAGGGACAATTGCAGTTCTGATTTCTATTCTACAAGCCAGCAGTTAGGTAGGGAAATTCATAAAAGCATCAATAAGCAGTTACTTCCAGCTCAAATCGTACTGACATCTCTAGAATTACTAGTGCAACTGTTCAGTTTCCACAGAGTTCATTTTCCGGACCAGTGTGTCATTTTTGCTTATACTCAATGGTGCCTTAACATATGGTGGGTACCACTAGGACTAAGAGGGTTTTTTACAGGGTGTGCACTACTACCAGCTAGCATGGCTAAAGGCAGAAGGAAGGGGGACATAACCTCGTTTTATGTTTCATGGCCCTGGGCTGGTTTCATGTTTCCTGGAAAGGGAACAAGCTGGTGCCATGGCAGCTCTGGACACCACCCAGCAACAATAAGCAGAACCAACGCAGACAACTGAGCTGCCAGCTACTCACATCATTTTCTACAGCATACCAGGTTTCCTAAGTATTAAATGGATCTAAATTTACTTACTAAACTGCTTGACTGGTAGCAGGGGGAGGAGGAGAGAGAGAGAAAAAGAAGGAAACATGAAGAATTTGAAATAAGATCTGCCTTTAGGTCTCAATAATATGATCAGTCCAGGCTTGCTAGTAGAAGAAAAAGAGAGAGAAAGAAGGAGAGGGAGAGGGAGAGAGAGACAGTTACCCCAAATTACTTCAGTGTTAGAACAAATTTTTGCCAAGCAAACTGGATGAATAAAATGACCTGTTCTGCAGATAAGACACTGTCTAGTCTTTAATCTCTTCCACCTGAACAAACTGATCAGTGCCCATTTGGTGCAGTTCTTATAGCAAATACCATTTCACAGAAGGTGTCTGTGAAACAAGATTCTTCTTGAAATGCAGCCAAAAAGGTCTGGACTTTTATGGAGCGATCAAATTTTTCTGGCTGCCTCTGGTATAAAAGTGACCTCTAATAAAATTGAGTTTATGTCCCAGCTGTATAGTTGTTTAGGAGGATGCTCATATTACTTTTTTTTTCCCTACCTCTAGAATAGTATGGATTGGATTAAGAATTGAGGAAGTCCCAAAGACTTAACCTTGCTGTATTTGAAAGCATTTTTCAATGGATATATGTGCAGGACTTAGAAAAAATGTGCCCAGCTGAAAACTAGTTTCAAAGGCGGAAAAGCTCTGAGGTTCAAAGATCTGAATTTTAACATTTGGCTATTATATGTATACTGCAGTAAAGCAGAACCCAACGTGTCTCCTAGTTCAGCGTTACCCCCCCTGTCCAGAGAGGCAGTGTGCAATGCAGAATTCCTGTTAAGAACTGTGGACCATTTGTTCCTCGGGGAAAGATGCATAAACCATTCCCAATTGTGCACGGCACTGAGTGCAATAAATAGTGCTGAAGTGGATTGTAAAAAAGTCAAGACCGGGTTCTGCGATGCAGAGGCTCAGAGAGCAAAACCTCCACCACTGTACTCCCACCCTAACCAAACACTGGAGAGACAGTGAATGTTCTGGTTAGACACCCTGAGGCTTATATGTAGTCCGTCTAGGCATGTGAACTTTTCTTTATTTATTTATCTGCAGCCATGCGTGCTCCTGCTTCACCCTGAAATCCTTGTAAAGCCCAAAGCAATGGTGTCTGGACTGTCACAGGCATCAGAGGAAACAGCAAGCTGAGAGACCATGTTTCCTAGAAATACACAAAGGTTTTTGATGTAAGAAATGAGTCCATGAGCGTATTGCCAATGAATACATCCAGCTAGGCATGCACCTAGCTGAGCAGTTCAGACATTTCCAGTCTGGAGAGCACTGAGGGTTTCAGTTTAGTGGTGGCATAGTAGGACTCAGCATCATTAGAGATTGCACCATTCTTTAGCAAGGGTTAGACTCTTGCTAAAGAGTTCCCACTCTGCGAAGTTAATGTTTTTCCTTAAAAAGAATGTTATTCTAGGCCAAAAGACAACAGGACTCGGATTGGCTTGTTGTGAGTACAGGGCCACTTAAAGTGAATAATTCTTAACAGACATCTTGAAAATCAATTAAAAATCTTTATGTCTCAGCCAGCCTCATTACAGGAACCCAATACCCTCCATGGTGTGAATGCTTGTCAGATATCCAGCTAGAGTGGGATGTGACGAGCACTTAGAAAAGAACAGAGTCATTCACTTTGTAGATCCCTATTCTCCTTATGTCATTCATTTATACATATGTGTGATGCATCAGCAAAATGGGGATTTTGCATTCATTACTGCATGGGAAAGTGCAGACATATGGGGCTGAAATGTTTTTTCTTTTTCATTTCCTACCTTATAACCTAGCAATTTCAGTGACTGATTTGACTGATTATATTAATGCTTAAGTACTTCAGTAAATTCATTTTGTCCTCTGGTGTTTTGGGTCTTTACAAAAAGCAAGAGGAAGATTAAATTAGCCTCCGGAGACAGAATTAACTATTTGACCACAGAGTTGAAGCACTGTGTGGGAAAACACCTTCACTGCTACTGCTGCCCATCCTTTTATTCTACTTGACAGAGGACTCTGCATCTATTTTGGCAAAAGTGAGCAAGTATTTTGATTGTCCCATTAAGGAAGGGAGAAGGGTGTTTCTATCTTGCATAGTACAAAATAGCGTTGAGATGCCCAAACTACCCTTAAAAAGCTATTTCCCAGGTGATTTGCTCAATGGTACTCCCTTACCACTACTAAATTGCCCTAAGCATGCCAACTTGGCTATCTTCAAGCAACATTTCTAGATACAGAGTGGAAATTGTCCCACCTACTCAATATCCATATTCTGTGGCTTTTGGCAGATCTGTGCCAAAAGCCAGGCAGAGCTTTACTGTGACAGCATTAGAATAAAGTTGTTATGGCAATATATATGCATAGATATTTATATCTTTTTTTTTTTTTTTGCTGTCACATGGGCAATAATTATTGATTGTTGAAGGTTTTGTAAACAAGCCCACATATTGTCACTGTGGGTGGCATATTAATTATTAAGTAAACAAGAGAAAATAAATGTGTGCAAAGCATTGTTATTACAAGCAGTAGGAGCCATTTATCATGATGCCATATGAATTCAAATTGAACAGAAGTGATAATTGAATCCCTTAGTTAATACCATTACTCTGGCAGAGGATCCCTGTGAATCATGATTGTTAATTGATCTCCTTGCACGATTAAAAATACAAAAATAAACCTCTCAGCAATATTTCACCTATTTCAATTCAGGTGACAATGCATTTAGATCAGGAATGACTTTTGGCCCTGGCTAATAAAATAGGATATTGAGATTTGAATATTTTATTTTTATTTTTTCATAATAAAATGTTCTCACTGTTCTAGGCACTGTACCAATAACATGACACAAAATGCTCCCACAGTTGTCACCTCTTCTGACTTTTATCATGGGATTTACAACCCGCAGCAATATTTTTAGAACTCATTTGCAGGAATCACATTGTTATCAGAGAATCTCAAGTTTTATTAAAAAAGAGAAAATACATTCTTAGTCCTCATAACTTCAGTTACTTTTAAAATGTCAACCTGAGGTATTCAATACCAAAGAAAAATAAGAAATGAAATTTTAGGATTTAAGGATGGTGAAGGCAAATCCTAATTGTTGAGCACTTGTATTAGTATTCTTTTACTTTCCACTGCCATGAAGTTATAAATGAAATGGAAAAAATCGTAATAGAAATAAAGTAGCACTGTCTCTGCATTTCTGATAATAAATGAGGACTCAGAAAAAATTAAGTCATTTATCTAATGTCTCACAGAAACTCTGTGTCACAGACCAGAAATAAATGCAACTTCTTTGTCACAAGACTGTCCTCCTTTGTAGATCAACATTACCTAGTGCTGAGTAATGTAAACTAATAGAGTTTATCAAAAGGTTAGGATTCCAACAGCCAAAGAAGGGCTCAGATCAGATCCTCTCAAAAAGTATGGCTAAAAGCTGAAGACAAATACAGAGTTGTAATAGTTGCTTTTCAATAATTTAATCCCAAACAATTTTGCCTTTAATGAATTAATGGTTCAGCTATTATATTTCAAAAACTATAATTGAAATTACAGCTGCCTTTCAGAGAAAGAATTAGGACAACCAGTTTATAAAGACCACATTCAGAACAGTTAAAAATATGAATAAATAACAACAAACTGCATGAAAACTTTAAAACAAGAACTTGTATTTGCAAACATGAGAATGAAGTTATTTTAACATCTCAACTGCCCTCCATCTGCCTAGATGATCTTCAATATAGAAATCTCAATGAGTCAGCTAACATGCAATGACAACCTGTCTACTTGATAATGTTTAAAATGGATCTATTTATTCTTCAGACTCTGTGGAAGGACAGAATGTGTTTTATGGAGGAGTAATGGATGCAAAGGCCCTGCATTCCAATCTTAGCTTAGTTGCCCTGTGCAATTGTAACTACTTTTTCAGGGCATATAACTCTGTAAGCCATCATAGTTCATGAACATGAACGTTAAGGGAATTTTTTCTTCAAAGCTGCATGGGTGAATATAAGAAAAAATTTCATTCCAGAAATGTTGCAAAGCTCATCAAATCAGAAAACAGAAATAATGTCATGCGATTTTTCAGACCAATTCATTGTAATCAATAAAGGTAAATGAAGCTTTTTTTCACTGTTCTCAATAGTTTTTTCTTCTTGAACCAAGGCTTTCGCATTACCCATGGCCTGTAGGGTACTGGGCTTCAAGTTCAGTTGAGAGACTTTTCACAAGCAGCTATGATCTTTTCATTCAGACTCCTGTCTAATTCTTTGCACATAATAAATGTGATTTTGACCAATGTCATATTACCATCTTTCTCTGCTTCTGAATAATTCTATGTTGTAATTTCTTCCTGTTCATTACTAATCCCCAGAAGTAATCCTATTCTGACCAATAGCTAAAACCTGAGCAGGCATATAGATGTTCATTCAATGGCAACTATTTCCACCACTCCCGTTCATGACCCTTGACATTGGATTACTTCTCTTTCTGCCTCACATTACCTGTGCATTATTCAAAATGCTGGCACAGTTTACCTCCCTGAAACTTTTCTTCTGAAAGCCACCAGAATTATTGGCTCCCCTGTGTCTCCCCCATTTACTAGCTTTTCCTGAGGATCTCTTCTTGCTTTTCTGCAGAAAAAGACTCCCAAGTCAGCTCTTCCTCTTTGAGCTTCCAGACCTTCTTCCTGCTCTCAAATCCTTCCTTTATGAGTCACTCTTCCTTCCACAGTTTATTCTAAATTGGCTTGACTCAAGAAGCCAGATGCACTAATTATTTACATGTTCTACTTAACTTCTTCAGTTAAAAAAAATATATATATTTCAGGATTATCTGATATTGCTGACATCCTAAGCAATTACGGGAATCCCACAAACAGAAAAGGAAGAAAATTCTCTAAATCATCAAAATTCTGGAGAAAACATTTCTGTTGTATGTCCCTCGGAAATTTCTGTGAAGTGGATTCTGTAAAAGTATTTATGGGGCTAAGTGCTTAAGTGCTTTACTGGACTGAGGGCATAACACAGTAGACGCACTCTTGTGGCAAATTAGCCCTGCAGATCCATTTAAGACCTTAAAAAATATCAATATGAATGTTTTCAACAAACTTCTACTTTGAAATTTTGGACTTAAATTTAGGATACAACCCTTCTGTCAGATAAAACAGTGGAACGAGATTAAACTTCAGGCAAGGGGTGAGGGATGTATTAGTTGGGTGAAAACCAAAGAATTCTAGGACATCACCTATTTTTTTCTCTCAAAGTAAATACATTTCTGACGTTTCAGATGACTATTCCCTGAAAGCTTTGCATCTGGAACTCAAATTTCAGGGAAGAGAAGGAAGAAGTACATCAAACAAAGTGAAAAGTTTGTGTAGACTGTATAAGACTGTGCCCAGTCTTATATTTCAAAGGACCATTCTGAGAACATGGGCTGTAGTCCTCACCCTCAAGACCCTCTCTGGTATAAAAGGGACTGTTCTAACAATGCCTTTTTCTTCATCCCTGTCTAAAATCTGGTCCAAAGTCTTTGAAAACAAACTCAGTGCAAGACAAATTAAGTCTATTCAAGGGACCCAAAGTGGTCATCATTACGCTCATTACAAAAGGTCAGCCAAGTTTTACGAACTCCTATGTCAAATTTACCCTGCAGCAAACTTAGTAACTTTTTTAAGCTGATCCAAAGAGAATGAATTACTGGCAATTTGCCAAAATGAAGTGAGAACTACTCACTTCCTCCATCATTTTAATGCTTGTAGTTTATTGCTGGTGTAAATAGGTTTATAACCTTCCGGTATGAAGCACAGACATCTGCTCAGCTCAGCACTAAACATCTGGTTATTCCAACAAAGCATATAATTATATTTAATGGATGAGAAGTGTTTGATGGATTACAGCCAAGTATCTGAATAAGACAGTTATGCATAAAGACTATTTGCATGGATTAGCTTGACAGGATAACAAGACACAGTAGAACGTTCTTTTGTCTAATAGTTATATTGATATCGACTGATGTGTTGCATTACAGAGGCTGCAGACATTTATTTTGGTTGCAATCTCTATTACAAATTCTTTTTTTTCCCTTAGGCAGCCACAAAATGTGGAAATTTTGATTTGCTAGGCCATCAAGTGTAGCCCACTAACATTGCAAGATTCTTCCGTATTGTATATTGACAGTGGGTCATGTTTTTCAAGCTTAGCTTTACATGTTGAAAGAAAATATCCTTCTACTAATGGCCCTCACAATCTATTGACATCAACTAAAAGACAGTTCCATCAGGAAGCTTTCTTTACACAAAAAAAAAATTGGACATTTTTCAGTTAATTGATGTGAGCAAGTAGCTACCCAAAGGCTATACAACAGCAGATTGTCTTAAAATCAGAACTATTGTTCTAGAAACATTACTAGTGGAATTCCTCCAGCATTAGTTATTTTCATTAAGAAACGTGACACAAAAGTAGGAGTGCTCTAATTAAATTTAAAAACATCATTAATAGAGCATGATTCGAATACCAGACAGGAAGAAATGGATGACCTTGAATACGTCACAGAAATGGGATGAAACTCAAGTGTAAACCACAACGTCACAGACTTAGAGGCTATTAACAGGCTATAGGCCATGAACTTAGAAACTGGAAATGACAGGGAATGAGACAGACTTAGGTGTAGTGGACTTGGAACTGCAATGCAGACATGAAAACTTCAGACGCAATCCTGACTGGTAATCAGGCAAAATATTTCTATTATGGACAGAGAAATATTAACAGCATTGTATGGGGGACTTAATTTGGAACACTGTGTACTGTTCTGGTCACCCTCATTCAAGAAAGATAAAATCTAACGGAAGCAGTTGTGGAGAACACTGATGGGTTGCCTGCAGGCATGGAGAGCTTACCTTATCACATGTGAATAAAAAAGTTTGCCCTTTTTGTTCTAACATAAAACAATCTGTGAGATTATAGCATTGTTCCATATAAATATATCATGGGTAGTCTCCAGGGAGAAAGAAGAGTTAAAAGAGCTATTTAAATTAAGCAATAATTTGGGACCATTAATACATTGACATAAACTTGCCTTGAACAAATTAAAATTGTAAATTAGGAGACATTTTCTATCCAATAGCTTAGTAAGATTGTAGAATTGGCTTCCAAGAGTACAGCAGGTAAATAGCTTTAAGACAGACCCTAATATATTTGTTAAAAGAATAACATGACACTGCTGTCTATAGTAGCATAGGCTGGGTTCAGTGATAGAGGATGTCTTTTCCAGTCCCATGTCTTATGTTCTTGTTAAAGCAGTAATGAATGGAATTGCATTACTATGGGACTTGCTTAGTTATTAACACTACAGTGCTTCAGCGAGTAATTCAGTCTAGGCATTTGGAAAACTGGACCATCTGTTGAACACTGAATATCACTTTTGGTTAATATAATACTTTTAAATGCAGAAAACTTCCACAGGAGTCAGCAAAAGGGTTCTCTGAACCAAGGAACAAACAAGTTTGTAGGAGATCTATGGCTCATGTATTCTGTGACAAACTAGATCTAAATTTGTCCATGGTCTCCTTAAATTGTGTGAAATTCTAATCCACAGTCCACAAAGTTCTACCTTGGAAGTTTTTAATTAACTCGAAAGAAAATAAATAGTGCAGCCCAGTCTCCTCTTTTCTGCATTGTTTGTTTCAATGCTATTCATTTTATCTGGTGACACATTTTCACCTTCCAATATGTTACATATTTTTATATTAGCAGTAAAGAGGAACATGGTACATACTCTTCTAGAGAGTGGGATTACTCATATGATTCACACTGTGAGAAAGATCATACAACTGACTTACCCCATGACACTTTGGACTGGGTGTCTGGAAAGAACTTCAGCAAACGGTGCCAGTCATAACCAGGAGAGTCACAGTGACTTTCTGAGATTTTTTTTTTTCCTTTTTCTTCCTCTAAGATATGGTAGCTACTTGCTGCCCTATATTCAGAGCACATTCACAAGCTACATTAGTTCATCTTTTATAGATGAAGGAAGAAACAAAACAAGCTTCAAAAACAGAACCAATCAAAAAAAAATCTTGCATAATGTGTTTTCCTTCAGGAATGTTAATTCATCCAAATAGAAACATTAGGTGGGCATGCATCCATGTTGACAGGAATTTCTTCCAAAAAAAATTAACAACTTAAAGCAAAACAAAGCAAAAACAAACGAAATCCCTCCCAAAACCTAATGTACTTAAAATGCTGCACAGAGCTAAATATGGGTTTGAAAAGTTTTAGTTGATCCTGAAATAATACTTTCATCTATGAGAAATTTCAGCATCTGATTGTTTCATTTGTAGCAAAAGTGGAATTTCTAAATCACAATTTCCTGCAACACTGAAATTCTAGTTTCCTCATAGTGACCATTTAAAACACAACGTACATGAAGTTCTGATCTACAGTGCCTTCATGGAAAATTCTTGATCTGCTACAAAGACCTTCAGTCCTGGCTCTCCCCTTCTTCTTTAGAAGTAATAGTTTTTCTCATCAAGAATTACATGTGATAAATGAACAAGTAAACATTTTGCTTTTGGTGACTAACAAAGAGGCCTCCCACCATACATTATGGAATACTCCATATGTGAGAATTCAATTCTGAGTGACTGCATTTTGCAGACCTCGAGGTTCTGAGCAGATGCAAAGAAGGAAGTCAGGAATATACAATATGGACAGAACAAACTTTGCACAGCAAAGTTTTGCTTAGTTGTCAGAGCTGAAGGAAACCCCTTATCCTCTCCATACATGTACAGCTCAGTGTTATGAAGCCATGATTTTCATAACTCTATACTATTTTCTCATGCAAACTACACTATTCAGGAACATGCAAATAACATATTCATAACTGGTCTTTGGCAAAGAGATTCTTTTGAATTAAAAACCTGGTTTGAAGAGTTGGGATGTAGTTACCATCTGATTTGCTTTAAAAAAATCCTTTCTCTGCTGAGAATATGTTTATGTGTCACCTATTAACTTTGTCTTGGCAAATTGTGAGGATCCAGTACTTCGCACCAATTAACATTTAAAATAGGTATTTAATTGAGAAATATTCAGGCGGTAATCATTCCCTCCAGTAAAATGTTATCTGCCATTTCATTGCTTTTTCAGTAAACACAATCCAGATAAATATTGGTATTAAAAAGCTAAAAGGTTACTGTTGGCCAAAATTTCTAGTCTAAGTACTTCTGTAGATGATTAGTAGGTTCAATCATTACTGCAAGTTGATTATCCTGGAAGCAGCTATGTTTCTACAGGAAAATCTCTGTTGATTAAAACTTTTGGCTAACAGTCTTGGCAATAGTTTGTGCCAAAGATTCTGCCATAAGCCCATGTTTCCAACAAAAGAGGCATTGACTAGTTCTTACGACTGGAGGGAAAAAAGACTTTTAAAAAAAATAAAGGAAAAAGTAACCTGGAAATGCAGTGGCATAGAAGAGTTGTCACTAGAAGCCTTTTTCAAGTGAGGTAACCCATGGGTATCCCATGCCACGCTCTGAAAGTGACAAGTCCAGTCATGACCTTGTCAGGATGTTCAAGATCTTCCTGAAGCTGAGGGATGTCAAGGTGAGGAGATCTTAACAGTTTGGATTTACTTCCTGACTCTCTCTCTGTTTCCTTTCTGTGACCCAGTGAAATTACATGATTGCTTTGTGCTACTGTTCCCACATCTGTAAAATGAGTATAGCAATAATTCATATTTTCCATTTTTCTACTATTCCAGTGAATACACATCTGGAGCCTAGAGCTATCTTTCACTTTGTTTTTGGTAAGGCACACAGCACAAAGAGGTCTCCATGATTTTTGGCACTTCTTGGCATTGTTAAGACACAGATTACATGCTGATCTTTTCCTTGGAGACCCTTTTCTCCATGATTGGTTCAGAAACAGGTGCTTTGTAAAAAGGAAAAAATATAGTGATTTTAAATATTTTTAGTCATTTGCTACAGCAAATGAATTCTAAAGACCTGTCATTGCCAGTCTACTCTTCCTTAGAATGGGAATGCAAAGAAATAATTATTCATGTGCTTTTTCTCATCTGATCTGATGATGCCATGAAAGACATTTGTAACACACTCCATTTAAACATTTCTGTATTTTCATGCATTTCATGTGTTTATGAAAAAATAAAAAAGGAAAAAGGAAAAAAGAAAAAAGAAAAAAGGAAAAGAAAAAAGAAGAAAGAAAAAAACAAGTCAAGCCAAGCTTCTAAACAAGCCCACAATCCTCACAGTGTTCAGTATTTGTACTTGGCTATGTCTCCAAAGTGATAGGACTGGCAGGGCTCACTGTTTTCTCAACTAATATCCAGGTTTTTCATTTCCTCCCAGAGACACCAGCTTCACACAGACTATTTTCAGTGGTTTTTTGGTTTGTGATAATTACCTTTGCCAGTCACTTGTTCAGTACAAGAAAGAAGAGCTTCTCAGTAACTCATAAACTGGTCTGTTTAAGAAAAAAAAACAGTTTTAATACCAGTAGATATCTGTGACCTACCTACACTTAGCAAATAATCATATGCACATTATTTGTGCATCAGCTAACCAACAAGCCATGTATCTTTTTTTCTGTCTGTTCTTGCCTCTATGCATCATTTAACTATCCATCTCCCATTGTATCACCTTTCTAATAACTGTGTGTGTGCCAAGACAGCACTGAAGTTTTTAAGGTAATGTAAACAAGTCATGCAAGAATGCAAGCTGAATGGACAGACTGTGCTACAGACCTGTTCTGGGCATAGGCACACACATGCTAGAAATGAAAATGAAATAGTCTGTATGGAATACATTTTAATATCCGGTGAGTACAATAATCACACTTAGTGAAAATACCTTTTTCAGAGGGAAAGAGTCTTATAAGGGTCTGATGCAAAACTGTTGAAGTGAAAACATTCTACTGCCACAGGACTTTTAATCAAGTCATCATACAAACAGCAGGAGCTATCCTGGGTCAGAGATGTTCACCTGAAATTAGGCAAAATTCCAGATTCTATCACCGATTGTGTCATGAATTTTGGCAAGTGATTTCATCCCAGATAATTCAGCAAAGGTAATTAATTATATCACTGTCTTCCCAGTCCCACTTGTTTAACTATTTATTCACACCTTCACACTAAAATATCAGGTTTGTCAGTTGGTGAAACCACAGACGAATGCAGAAGATGTAACATGTTACATGTAACAGACTAGACTCTAACACCACTTGTTTATTGGCAAAATGTGTATAAAGGAAAAGAGAGAGCCATCAGGCTCTTTATTGGAACTAGAATAACCAAAAACATCCACCCAGAGATCTGGTTATAAGAAGATGTGATAATATGAAGATCCTTGTACAATTCATCTTGTATTGAATAGAGCAAAAGAGACCAGAAGAAAAAGGGCACCTTACTGATTCAAGAGAGTATGGCTACAGCTGTATGTCCTCTCCCAAAAAAGGTATCAGGGTGATTCTTGTCCCTAGGACGAACACTCGCTGTAGAAGAGATATAAGAACAGTCATACTGGTTCAGCTCCAGGGTCTCCATAGCCCAGAATATAGCAGTAGCCTCAAGTGAATATAAGAATAAGAACAAGGCAAGGATATATGATACTTCCTCCCTAATACTCCCCCAAGCTCCAGTTATTTTAGCTAAGGGAATTTGCTGAGCCTGCTGGGGCATTCCAACTTCTCCAAAGGTTCTCTCTTCAAAACTCTTTTTTAGTCTCACTTGAACTCATACAAACTTTTTGCATCTGCAGCATTATTTGGCAAGAGTGTTGAAGGAAATTAACACCTCTTAAGCATGAGATTAGAAAGAGTTAAAAAGAACAAAAGACCTTAAAGAACTACCTCAAAATGATGGATATTTCCAGAACCGATCCATCAGAGGCATCTCCCATATTGCAATTATTTCCAGCCTCTAAGAATCTGATCAGTCTAATTATCAAATTCAAAGATTATTACCTCATGTACATTGATACCAATTCAGAATATTGATATGTATCTTAGTAACAGTTAAGGAAATAGAGCTAGAGAAAGATAATGTCCTCTATTTCGTAGAGGTCCTCCTGAGAGTAATTGACCCTTGCAACACTGTCGAGAACTGAGGCAGACTTCCAATAACTTGCCTTTCTAAAATCAAGGGAGGTTGTTCTTCTCAACATCTAACCAGGACTTATTTCCAGGCATTTCAATGGCCTGTGTTATAGCAGAGGTCATATTACACAATGGTCCCTTCTATAGGCCTGCACCTTTTTCAGATGCAGCCCTTACATATTCTTTGAGAACACAGGGACTCTTCTTTTTAAACAGAATAGGGTGTTGTTCAATGGATTGACCTGGTTTTACAGATGTTAAAGACCCACTGTTGTAAAAGAAGCAATAATTGAAACCAGCTTCTTTTCAGCCAAATGTTTTCCTGCTTCTGGGTGCAAGGGAGGAAGAAAGAGCATCTCTCTCCCTCTGTGTAAGTCTATGCTTGTCAAAGGACAGCCTTTCAGAATAATAAAGATATTAGTATTTGTCTCCTGGAATGGGTAGACTTGTATTCACTCTCATAATCTCAGTAAAAGCTGGCAACAAATTCATCTGTGATAGTGTATATCACTGTGATACTGTGTAAGGTACTGAAACCTTCAAAAAACTTTGCAAAGAGGATTATGTAGCATGCATGGCAGAGTGCGTCACTCCTTCACCCAGGCAGACCAAACGATTACATCAACTGCAGGACTGGGTGTTCGGGCAGAAGGGACAACAGTCCTCATTCCCATTCAGAAGCAGAAGTTTTCAAAATACTTGAGTTAAATGAGAGAGACAGACCTGAATCCTAACTCCTGAGTTGAATATCCTTAGAATATGGGAAAGGGAATCTTGTACTGGAAGGGGATTCACACTTTGAAGACTGATTTATCACTGTCATACAGCAAACTCATGGCCCATGCACACATCAGGCCTTGGTAACAGGCCAAGAAGCAAGTCTGATGTAAGCTTTGATCCAGCTCTGCATGTGAGATACAACACAGTGCATCCGGCCTGTATTCAGACCAATTTAAGCTCCAGGTCCCCTACACCCCATTTGCTCTTATGGCATCTTTTATAAAGATCTGACTGGAAAGGGCCCCAGAGCTGACTGGACTGCTTCACATCATTGGCAATGTTTGGGCATTGCAAAAGCGGACAGGCTACATCATGGTAGGCATACAGCAAACGAAAACAGAGAGGTTATACTTTCATGTTCACATTGCACTGTAGAGCTGTGCTTAGGTTTGTGCTGTCCTGCCTGAAGATATGCTTAAACTTGTGCCTGAACACAATTTTGTACCTGCACAGTGTAGATGTGAAATAAGTTTGGGGTGGCTGGAAGCAGTCATAAATGTAACTGCACAATAAACTGAGTAGGGAAAAACATAACTGAGGATGCACAGGCAAAGCCATATGTCCTATAAAACTGCACTTCGGGCAGAAACCTTGCCACCTCCTCATTTCACTTTCTTAAAAATATGAAAGAAATGTCCCTACAGCAAAGGGCATGAATCAGTTTCTCTGTAAGACACAGATATCTCATTCCTGAAGTTCACATCACCGACCCTTCTTTATTCATGGAAACAAGCCTTTGGAAACAATCAGCATTCCATGCCAGTAACTTCACAGCTCCTTTCACCCCTCCACTGTATTTTAGTTTTGTTTAATTGAGCCAGTACCTTCCAAGACCATCAGAGCAGCACAAAAATAACCACATCTAAGCCATGGGATGATGAAATCAAGTGGTGGAAGGTAGGTAGCTAGGAAGGAAGGAAGGAAAGAAGGAAGGAAGGAAGGGAGGGAGGGAGGGAAGAGTGTGTGTACGTGTGTGGTTTGCAGAGGAGGGGAACAGAAGGGGCCTGGTTTTAAAGAAAATGAAAAGATTTAAAAATGCGACAATCTAGATGTAGAAGTGACCTATCTGCCTGAGATGCCCACCTCTCTCAGTGTCATAGTTTCAGGGACATTCTGGTTTCCCCTTATCACAAAAGGAGGGTGACCACCTTAAAATTGTTCTTTGCAGAAGGGACAAGATCTGAAATTTGCTTCCCATCTATGTGTGTGGTAAAACAAACATCCAGTGATGCTGCAAAGGGTTTGTGCAGTGAGTGGATGCAGGGGGTGGGCAGGGGGAGGTATGAGAAAAAGAAAGAATGGAGATATATTTTCTGGCTTCATTGGTTTATTACTGGGTGGCAACAGCTCTCCACCAGTTGACGATAACCTGAAAGTGGTTGGGGGCCTCCTTTGCTGTCTGCTTGGGTGCTTCTACTGTTTGAATTCCAGTAAATAAGTAGAGAAAGAAATCATTTCAGGACAAGCTAGGTCTTAGCCATAACTACATTAGAGCTGGAAGAATTGCTCTTGGTGATCCCAAGGTGTCTATGAATTTTCCCAATGTCTAAAGAGACTGGTGGAATAAAAGTGAAATCATCACTAAATTCATTGAATGTTTTTCCCCAACAGTATTTATTATCAGGACGGTAAATTGTATTTCCAGGGAATCAGAATGACCATTTCCCACCTTGAAAAGCTTAGATAACAAGGACCAAAGTGTACACACACAGTGAGGACAGAGAAGCCTCAGGTCCAGCATCTCTGGAAAAGTATTGTTTGCATGGGGAGCCACCTCATAAAAAATTGAGATGTGAAGCATGCAATTGGGTCAGAAGAAAGTCATGGCTAGAAGAAACATGCCTGGGGAAGATAGAAGTGGAGATTAGAGAGACAGGCAGGGGCTGAAGCGCAGGGATCTTTGTCATGAGGCATATAGACTCTTTTAGTATAAAGGAGAGGAGATATCTCTTCAGCTTGAACTAGAACTTATCTGCACCTGCCAGGGGAGTCACTTTAAGGACTCACAACAATATCAGACACTTTGGGTGGCAGGGGGAAGAAGTTAATAGGAACAGACAGATTAAAGAACCAGAACCCAAAAGCCTCTAGTGATCAACACAGTAGTAATTGTGAGTCATTAACCCTCTAACTCCCTGGGTACCTGAGGCTGTAACATGAAAACCATTTTGTCCTTTGTAGGCCATCATAATTTCAAAAGTTGCTAAACATGGCAGTGAGTACACTGTGCCGAGAAAGCAGAAAGTCTTGGAGTTAGTAATAGGCTTATTGAACTCCAACATTAGGTACTCAGAGAGTAAGACTGGATTCAATATCCTATTAAGACAATATATAAACTGGGTAATGTATTCTGCACAGAATACGTAAGATACATGACTTTGAGATAGGAGAGAAGCAGTAGGTCTCCAATAGCTTAACTTTAATAATGATTTTGATAATGTCTACTATAAAATTCTCACTAACAATTTAGGGAAACTTGGACTTTGAAATCAATGAAAATGTGACAAAACTATACGATAAAGCAAATATCAATGTTTTCTTGCTAAAAGAGAAGACTATACTAAGTGGGGTTCCCCAGGAGTCTCACGGCCTGAGTTATTATGAGCTTGAATGATGGAATAAAGAATAAACTTATTTGCAGACATATACATTTGCAGACAGTGCTGCACTGGAAGGGCAACAGTTCCCTTGAACTGATACTTCTCCTGAAGTTAAACCTTGGAAGCAATGTGGAGAGAATCTATGACAAAAATCTTGTGAATTGTGTTTCTGTATATGGGTATGTGAGGTGTTTGTCCTCATCTCACGAGGAGCATGCACTTTGAGGAGCATGATGCCTTACATGAAGGAGGGGAGAGAAAAGATTTCAAAAGCCAGACTGTATTATATTCAGGGTATGTCTTTGTAAGCTCAGCAAAGCTTACACTGAGAACAGCTTTGCCTTGAGGGAGCAGAGAACATTGAGGAGCTCTGAGGATTCAGTTATGAGCAACAACTTCAGCAGAGAGAGATTTTCTTCCTCCTGTGCTGTTGCCTGTTCCTATTATTTTTGATGTAAAGATGCACATGTGAGAAGCCACATTTATAAAAATACAAGGCAAAGAGCAAGAGGTGAGAGGAAAACAACAAAAACAATGACCTGATAAAATGGAGGGGAGAAATAACCACTGGATGTTAAGTTCCATTCATTCTCTACTTTTCTGATAAAAATGGGAGCAGGGGAATACATTGGAGGTGCACTGCTACTAGCAACAGCAGATGTGTCTTCTTAAAATGAGGAAAGCTTCAAGGTTTATTTATACAGACATCTTTAAGATGTACAGTAAAAGCCAAACCAACTGGCAGGGGAAGGATAATACCACAGCTGCCATTCAATATTAGACACCCCATAAGAGTTAAGATATATCCAGGAAGGCCTATTTTAAAGAAAGTGTGATGTGCAGCAGGGAAAAGAGAGTACTTGGCAGGTCTGTACTTAAACACCATTCAGGCTGGAGAGGGAGCAGTCACCTGAAGGGCCACATATCCTGGGAGGTGAGGCACAGGCTCAACCACAGGCATAAGCACAGCAAGTCCTCCTGCACTCTAGCATTTCCCATCCAAATGTGTGCATAGCTCATGTTCAGAGCATTGTTACTACCCTGGGAAGAACTGAGTGCCGGCTGGAGGACTGACTGGGGTATAGCACATACAGCTCTGCCCATTCCTGCCCAGTCCCTTCAGACCTGCCATATAAAAGTTTGGGACAGTACTAAAATTGGAATACAAACTTGTAGAAGTCTGATTTTAGGAGACAGAAATGGCTACAGTGTTGGCTGAGACCAGAAACCTCAGTCTGGCTTGTTGCATTTTTCCAAATTGTCAGAAGACTTGGAAAGAATTAAAGGATGAAGCATAGGCTGAAGTTCTGATTTGACTAGACTAGAAATCTCACAAAGACCCATTTGAGTCAACCAATGGCCTCTAGCTGTGCTATTGCCAAGCCCAAGAAGTACTCTTTGCTGAGTAGTTTACTGTATGAGCTTCAGTCTGGTGTGATAATAATAATGATGCTAATGGTATGCCATAATGTGATAGTGGATTTGAGCCAGCTTGTGTCCCACCAAGAGTCTGAGAAAAATGAGTTCCCTTCAGCCCACATTAGAACATTTAGACATCTAACTACAAAAGGCAAACTAGGTTAGGAGACATACACTGCTAGTAGCTTTTTCATCTCTCTATTAATAATTATGCCAACATGGAGACTCTAGGGCTGGGGAGGAGATTTTTGTTTATTTGTTTTGCTTTGAGAATGATTTATTTTAATTTTTCTATTTCATTAGAGGGGAAAAAGTGATTTGCCTTTTTTGTGGGAAAATTAGACTTTAATTGTATTTGCAAAAAGTCAGAATCTTAGTTCTCCAATAAGCAAGGGCAATTATTCAAAATATTTGCATATAAAACTATATTAGGAAGCATATTCATGTCAAGGGGGAAAAAAGCTATCAGCTTACATTTCACTATAATCATTTAATTATTTTTTCCAGAGCCAACATTTCACTATAAGATGTATGACTGACAGATGAAAAAGAGCTAACAATGTTCCACGTTTCCTTTTCTCCAAAAGGAATAAAGAATTGATGCGAACCCACTGGCTAAAATGAGGTTGGCCATTTATAGAACAATTTTTTGATGAGAGTAGAGTTTCTGTTTTCTTTTGTTAAACTTCATTAAAAAATGAGCCATCCCTAAGTCATACTTAAGAGTGATTTCTTTCAAATCAGAGAGAGTATGGGCAGCAAACTTCATTGATTCCTTGCAGGCATCTGGCTTAGGGCCTGATCCAAAGCTGATTAAAATGAGTGCAAAGGCAACTTTTACTTGCCTGCATAGGCTTTGCAAGAACTTCTGGTTCTCTTCATTCCTTTTTTGGATCTCAACAAGGTTTTCATCATTTTTTTAAGCTCTGCAACCACAAGTTAGGTCTCTGAGTTAGGGCAACCAAGACACATTATGCTCTGCTAATTACACTGTGGTCCTGGTTGCTGGATGCACAGCTTGGCTGTATCCTGGCTGCATGTGATGAAAAAAACTGATGTGTTTCATTCCCTGAATTCCTTTGGAAGGAAATCCTGGCATGGGCATAGAGGGAACCATGGCGGGCTAGTCTGCATGATCGGGGAATTACCTGATTACCTGAGCTGCAGTATAGAAATAGCCACAGTGCCCACGTAACTGTCCTCTCTTATATTAGCACCATTCTAGCATCGTTGTCTGGCTCTGGGAGAGAAGGTGGTGTACATCCCTGCTGTCATGAAACAAGGTCTATTAACATCCATCAGTATGAACGTGCTAGGGCCATGATCTTGGCCCTAGCGAAGATAGCCATGATCTTGGGAAGATGTTCCTGTGGGCACGATCCTTTCCTTCTGACTTTACACTTCATAGAGGCCACAGGATCAGGTCTGAAAACTTTATTTATGTCACTCGATGTGTAGTCCAAATGTTCAGGGCTTGCCAGGAATGTTCTCTGCAAACAGCTCTTGAGTCTTCACATTCTGACTTTCTGACCTTTCTTCTGTGTTTCCCTTCATTTTTCTTTGAAGCACAATTTACATCACAGGCAGCAGTGGGAAGCTGAGAACTCACAGATCCCACAGATTTTATGTTAGTTTGCTTGGGAAAAAGATGGAGCAAAAATTGCCTAAAATCTAAATAAGCACTTTCAGGTTAATAAATATTAATAGTAAAGCTTTGCACTTATAGAGCAGCTTCCATCTGGAGGTCTTGCCTGGCTTCATAAATATTAACTAACCAGGTCCATCAAAATCTATTGGAATATTTCCACTAGGAGTCCTTGAAAATGGGTTTGGGGGCTGGGTTTTTTTGGTGATTACTATTTTTTATCCTTTCTTCTGCCTCATAGCAGTTCTGTTTCTTCTCCAATCTCACCAGGCATTGGAGCATGCACTCTAAACAGGCCTCCATCTGAACATCTCCCCCTGATCTGTGAGCTTAATTAGCACTGAAGTGATTCTTTTTTCAGGAGATGGTGACTCCCTGGATGTTTGTTTTTTTCCCTCCTATACAAGCACTGAAGGGGGGCTGGTTAGAAAAGTGTTATCAGGAACAAGCATATTTGCTTCATCAGGAAGTGCAGGCTATTCCTGAAAACAGGAGTTCAAAGCCCTCACTCTCTTATTTCATGAAACCCCTACCTGTTAACCATTGCACTGCTGCCAGCTCTCCCTTGTGTAATGAAAGGGCTCAGGCCAGAAACAGCATTAACATGAACACAAATCAGATCCTCAGAAAAAGAGTGCTCAAAATGAGGTGGTGGAAGGTGATGAAACAGCCTGAAAGCCATGATACTTGTCAAAATGTCATATATTTTTTCCAAGGTTGACTGATGGCAGCAATTCTGTGTGGAAACAAAATCTTCAGGTGACTCTGGGCAGTGCAAGGTGGCTTGATGTGTGCCTCTGTGAGAGCCACAAGCTCCCGGAACCTTCCAAGGTGTCACCAGAGGCAGAGCTGCTGCTTTCCATGACTCAAGGTGACACCTGAGTTGTAAAGTCAGAGGGAGCCCAGAGCTGCTACCTCACAAAGAAGCCAAATTTGGTCAGTCAAATAATATTTTGTTTTCCCATTAGGGTACTTTTTTGTTTGCTCATACAGGTTATTTGCTTGTTTTACTCTCTCTTGTCTTTTTTCTCCCTTCCTCAAATACTAATTTATTGAGTAATTTCTCTCAGAGTATCCACAATGTCAATAGAAAGAACAGCATAACTCTGTGGATAGGGAATTTACTGAAATCTGCTTTGCTGTTGATGAGGAGCTTGCTTTATTTTAGTTTCACGCATTCAACCAATGCTATACACTGTGACACATTGCTGGACACTTTTCAGGTTTTGGAGAGTTTAAAATGGAAAGCAGATTTTTTTAAAAGACTTTTTTGGCATTATTTTAAAATCACTTATGTCTTTTTATGATTTACTTTATAGAAAAATAAATATTTGAAGTTGAATGTTAGCGGGGAAAATTGTTTTCCCTTCTCCCATTTTCCTCATTTCTCAATGGACAAACACATGATCAAGTAATGAGTTCATAAGATGACTTGGCAGTTATTTAGGAAAAGAGGAAAATAATGAAGAAACATATTTGTTAGAAAAGCCAAACAAATCATAAATCATTCATTCAGAAAGGAATCTAAGATTGAACCTTGGTTTAAAAAAAAAACACACAAAACAACGTTGTGAAGTGGTCTGATTCGTGGCACTTCTAAAGCAGAAAATTCAAAGATATTTAATAAAAGTCTTAAAAAAAAATCAAATTTCCACCCCAAGAGCCAGAATACTAACACTGTCTGCAAAGATTCCAAGCCTGCAGCATGTATGAGAAGCCAATAACCTTGCTAATAGAGAGAGAGTGGGAGGATCCTTTCAGTTGCCTTGTCCTCAGTGCTTTGTGTTATGGCTTTGCCCTGAATAAATGGTTTCACAACTAAGCTGTTGAAGTAAATTGACTTTAAATGGCATAATGAATGAATTGTAAACAACAGGACCTTCACAGTTTAAAGAAGAAATGTTATGTTCAGTTCCTTCCTTCTTATATCTGAAAACCTGAATATCATGTAGAACAACATGCATATAATATAAATGCTGCAGCATCTTTGTTCACTTAGAGAATTTGCAGATCACTGACTCAGTAAAAAGTCCATCCATCCTCAACTGATGTTCCAAAGAGTCCAGAGCAGCAAAATTCTGTGATAACTTTCTGCAGTACTTTCCAAGGCTGAAATCAAAGTCTTTTACCATCAAGCTACCTATCAAAAGTGATCTCTTGTACTGTATGAAGTGGTATCTAAAAGTAAGCCCCTCTTGGCCAGCAGAACTGTCAGTGGCACATGATTTGCAAAGAGCGGTTGAAGAATGTGGTTTTTTTCAGTCTAGCAAAGAAGAGACTTAAGAGGCTTGCTGGTAGTGGCAGATGGTAAAACAAGGAGTGATGGCCACAAATTCTAGCTTGGGTGGTCCAGCTTGGGCATAAAGAAAGCCTTTTTAGCTAGAAGGGTCCACCTGAGTGGAATTGAGGCACCAGCAAAAACTCAGCATTCAACTAAATGCTGAGAAACAAGAAGAAAACAAAACAAAATGGAAGTGAAGTAACCAAGTGTGTCCCTGGTAGGGGGACAGAACCAGAGACAAACCCTGCTCTCACAGGAGATGAGAGATGCAGGACTACCTGATGATTAGGATTCCTGGATAGAACTGACCAGAGCAGAAAGATCCTGATTGTTTCCTCCCTCCCATGCCAGCCTGCCAAAGAAAGGTGGGGCCACAGGATCTGGAAATCAACTCATTACCTAGCGCAAACTATAGGCAAATAAGAATGGGGCAATAAATCTCAAGGTCAAAATCATCCAGAAGGGGAGACAGACCACAATGTCAGTAAGGGCAGCCACTATGAGCTGTAAGATACGTTGTCTTTTTTGAATCATGGAAACAGCAGCACAAATGTATTGGGACCAGGGGCCAGTCCCTCAGGTAAGTGTCAGAGAGTCACAGGCAACACAACTCAGGTAACTTGACCTATTCACTCCTTCTCTTAGCTGAAACTGCCAAAATTAATTCACATGAGAGAGCAACTGGAGCTAGGAAATCATTGCACATAGACTGGCCATCAGCTGCCAGGCACTGATAATGCTTGATTCCTACCTGACCAGTCTCATTTCCTAGATATGAAAGAGTTTGCACTTCACTGATTCTTCTGTGAGCTAGCCAATCCTGCCTTACAATCCTTCTTAGACATATAAATAGCTTAAAAAAACCCATTATTTTTCACTGCTCAAGATTTGACCTCTGAAAATGATAACGTGAGAGGAGAGGTAGCCTTACATGAAAGTAAACAACCTGAACCTTCTGAAAAAGGAATTTACTGCTGAAATTTCTCTGTTCAAATCATACCACAAAACCCACTTTATTTACTTCTCTCTGCCCTCAGAAAAACATCCTCCTCACCCTTCCTAGGCACGCTTGAGCCCTGGAGATTTTGTATGTATTTCTGCTGCTTTTCATATGAGTCAAATTTATTTTATTTTTTCCCCCAAAAAGAAAAGAAAACACAATTTTGGTAACAGTCTTTCAGACCAAGTGGCCACTTGCAAGCAGCTGAATCTCATTCAGACCCCAGGACCTCTCCTTTTGTCACCCACTGAGACATTTATGCTCACATTCCTCCCTGGACTTCTTTTTCCTGCACCTCTGCCAGCTCCTTTTAGCCATGGCCACTACCTTCTGTCACAAAATATGGGTTTTCAGCCCTTTTGCTGAAGCAGCATTAGCAGACTAGGAGTGCTGTGGCCTTGATTACCTGTGATAGTAAATGCTCCCAAGCAAAGGAGAGAGCGAAGGTGTCAGGATCAGGCCCTTGCTGGAATGTGTTTTCCTTCCTGTAACACAATCCCCGAGACCAGGGTTTGTGGGTGTGCGACAAGTGTGGCATGCTCTTCCTGAGCTGTGTTTATGCAGCACTCACTCAGCCAGCATAGACAAGTAAACTAAAATCTCCTCTTGCAATCCTTTGCAGTGAGTCACCTACCCACCTAGAGCTAAGATGTGCATTGAAGGCTGCCCAAAAGTCCCCTAGGTAAGACAGAGGCTACTTTATCTTTCTGTTCCTGGCCTTTTGGCTCCTGAAATGTATCTTGTGCTACAATACAGTGTCAGAGAGACATACTTCTCCCAGAGCACTTCTGATTCATGAGAGGACAGCCTTTGCGACAGAAGCTGAGGGCTTAAGCAATCTCTTTTTCCCTGCTGGTGACCAGAGCTCTTGTTCTTAATGCCACTTACAGATATTCATCTCTTGCACAGAACTGTCTTATCTTGGTCACCAAAAGGAGAATGTCTGAGATGCATCTGGGAGTGCTGGAGATGAATGCATGTTTATCTGAGCCTGCCTCTTTGAGGATGCCTTAGCTTAGAGATAAGGAAAAGGATGCTCGACCTTTTGTTTTCTCTTGTGAAGAAAAATCTAGGCTTTGGGAGGGACTGAAAAAGTTGAAAAGAGAAATGATGAGGCCAGAAGGAACAGGAAGAGAATGCTCACACAGGCAAGGATAAAAAGACAGGAAGAAAAAGGGGAGGAATTGTGTGAAAAGGAAAGGGGGAACCAGGTATGATAGGCAATGACAAAGTGCTGAGGGCATTTTTGGCTTTCCATCTAGCTGGTTGCTCAGTGGCTGCTGTCTCCTTCCTTGAAGTCTTCCTGGAAATCAGAGGAGCAGGTGGAAGGAGCCATGCGGACACTGAGTCCTCTTTTCTGCGTCTGCAATTGCAAAGACCCTCTCAGAGGAGTGTTAGAGAAGGAAGCTAGTGCAAGCGGCAGAGCAGTCAGGACATCCGCCGGACCTTCAGTCTCCCCCTCCTTCCGTTCCCATGGAGATGATTCCAGCTGCTGTTTTTATTCTGTTTTAATTTCAGGCTCCTTGTATTTGGGCCTCACTAAGACAAAAGCTGGGCTTTGAGTTCAAGTTCACAGAAGAGAAAAAGGACAAAAAAAAAAAAGCGATAAAAAATCTGTAAGATGTTTAATATGCTACAGAGTGAGTCAGAAAGAAGAGAGCTGGAGATGAAGAAAAGGAAGGAAAATATTCTGATGTTCTTTTAAAAATCAAGGCCTAAGTTAGCCAGGCCTTTTCCCAAGGTTTTTTGCTATCCTTCTAATTTGGTTGCATTGTATTTTTCTTAAAAGCCTCTGAATGCAAATCCCAAATCCAGAGTTGCTGATACGAAGAGAATATTCAAAATAAATGTTAATATGATCTACTTCACCTCCTAGGGACAGGTTTTTGTTTTGTTTTGAACATTTTGGCAGAGCCAAACTAGAAGAGAGCTCAGTTTCACCCTCCTAACCCCAGAAAAAACTAATGAAGTTACAGCCTGGAAGTAGAAACACCCATTCCTAAATTAAGGCTGTAAAATTACTCTCTACAAGCAGTTAAAAAGAAACACTACTTTATTTTTTTTTATTACCGTTATTATTTAACAGATTCCCAGAGGATCTGATACAATATGCTACCCTGCCTTGCAATGTTGAAGTCCACCAGACCCTGGAAATTTCAAATTAATTGGAATTAATTAATTCCTTTGACACTAACCAGTTTGAGAACTGAGGTGTTTTTCTTTTAACCTTCAGACTGGCAGCATGGAGAAATGATTTCTTTTAAACAAGTATGCAAATGGAAAAATGTTCACACAGAAAAAAAAAATTTTCTATCTTGATCTAAGATTATTTAGGCTTCCTCCTCAGTTTGTCATTTTTCCTATTGCTACTAGCTTTTCTCTGTAGCATTCAGGATCTTAGGATAGAACATGATCATTAGTTCAGGCCCAAATTAGGCCAAGGCAATAAAATATTTAGCATAGAATCCAGGTATATATTTCCTGGGGGACTAAGGAGTCCCTTTCTTCCCCATTAACACTGGCTGGGGTGATGTGGGCTCTCTTATCACATAGTATTGTCATTATCAAGTGACTATGTACCCCTGTATTTGGACTGAAACTGTATTTTGGTCCTGTTACTTCTTGTATTGGCACCACAGCCATGGAAAACAACAGCTTTATACATATATACATATTTGTTATCTTTTCTCCACTCATCTTCTCTTTAGGCTAAATGAATAACCTCCATTCTTTTCTCTCAACCTTTTATCACAAGTCAGGTTTTCTAGAACATACGTCATTCACTTGGTCATCCCTGAACTTTCCTCAATTGCTTCACATCTTTTCTGCAGTGTAGAGAGCTGTACACCATGGTTCATCTAAAGCCTTGTCAATGCTCAGATAACTTGCTATATATTTTAGGTGATACTCCTGCTTGTATGTTTGCTTTTGCTATGACATCATGACCATGACTTGATTTGTTCAGCTTGCAATCTGTTTTAACTCTCCAACTGTCTGAAGAACTACTATCTATTCCCCATCCTCTGTTTGTTCACTTGATTTTTCCTGTCTCACTCTAGTGTCTCCTATTTCCTATTTTATATGTCATCCTAGATTTTTTCCAGCCATACCTCCAACATACCAGGATTAGTTTGAATTCTAATTTTGGCCTTCAATGTCCTTTCAAGTCCCTCCCAGATTGCACTTGGCAATTTTAATAAACATTATTTCTTAATTAATTCTGAGGCAATTATTAATGAAAAAGATGCAAAGAATGAGATTCAAGCTACAACCTTGCATAATTACATGCAATATATTTTTCTGTTTGGAGAGTAAACCACTGATAACTATTCCTTCACTGGGTTGGTACCTATTGGATATCAGTTTCATCGTATCATCCTCCCTCCTTCCCTCCCTCTATTTTCCTTTGTTCTCTCAGGAAATCCCCATGTATCCCTTCCCCACTAGTGTGGTCCCTTCACAACTGAGGACAGAAGAGCAGGATTAGGAAAAGCCCTACCAGGTCCCACTTTTCAGTGTTCTTCAGTGCCTGCCCACAAGCCTGTTAGGCTCAATTTCTTCTGCCTCTTTACTTTACTGTTAGGCTGATACAAAGGGCTTAAAGCATCACCTCATTTTTCCTGGAGCCTGGAAAAACATTGCTATAAAAGACTTGCTTTAGCTTTAGCTTGCTTTAGACTTTAAATAGCTTCCTACTATTGTCCCACCAATGATGAACCCACTCACTTCCTTCTTCTGGAATGTATAAAGATGTTTCTCCAGCCAGGCCGAATTGCCCCCCTCTCCTATTATTAACATTTTATAGGCACAAATTATGGGTAGTAACTTGGAGGAAAACAAAACAAAACAAAAATCTAGCCTTGATAAATTAATAAAAGGAACCAAAGCCTAGACTATTTAAAGACACCTAATCCAGTAAAATCCTTTTTCATTGTAATGTGCCAATCACTGTGGTTTTATTGTACCTAATATATTTGCTTGAGAATCCTAGCTAACACTTCCAGACCATGTTCAAACCACCTATTATTCCACCTAATTAAGATTTAGTCCATATTATTATATTTATTGCCAAAAAGCAATGAGCAATAAAGGCACAGATGGTGAAATTCACGTCACAGATGGTGAGATTCACATCACCTAACTTGTAAAGTCTTCAGGGTTAACATCCACATATAAAGTATCTAGATTCCCTTTATGGAGAATGGACAGAAATAGGAATTCCTCAGTTGCAATTTGACACATCCTAAATTAGATATTTAAAATGAATTAGATGAATCATAGCCTGCAAATACCTATTGCTTTCCCTTGGTCATAAAAAAAAATCAAAATTATTGATATATCTGTTAATATTTCAGATATCCAAACTTGGAAAAAAGGAATCTCAGCCAAGAGCTCAGAGCTGATATATTCCATGTGGCCAACAGACAGAAGCAAAGGTTGTGTCCAGGTTATTGGACTGTCAAGTACTACTTTTCTTTGCTGACCTGATGAGAGTGGGAATGGGAATGGGTCAGCTCTGGATAAACATAGGCCCTGGAAGCACCACCATTCCCTGGGACTCGGAGGCTATATTAAACACTTACGCCTTTTCCCTTTGTACTGAATGTCAGCAGAAGGCCCTGCTGACCCTGCAGGATATCAGAACTATTCCAACTTTCAAAACTGGGTCACAGAGGACAAAACATTAATTATAAGTTCGTAAGTCGAACTTCTCTCCAAGAAGCAACCTTTGAGTTGTTAACTGAAGTCGAAATGATATGTCACCAGGAAAGTGAAGGCAATTATCAGGCAGGGATCTTTAGGAATACATCATTTCAAACAAACCTGATTAATGTCTTTGAAGGCATAATAAAAAATCCTTGGAAGTGTAGGTGAGTGGATATGACTTACATGGATTTCAGCAGGATCTTTGATAAGTCACTATGCATAGGCAGGCAGTGAATGAGATAAATGAAGGCAGGGAAAAGGACCAGGGGTTTAGCTTGCAGAGACAATCCAAAGAGTTATTACTTAAGTATTGCAGGTACCCAGAAATCAGTCCTGGTAAACAAAGCATGAGGATCTACCAAAAGCAAGGGGCCTGTCATCCATGGTTTTCTTAGGCTTGATTCTGAATCAGTGCAATTAATGGGAGCTGTTCGGAAAAGACAGGATTTGGTCAGGATATGCTGAATCAGACCCTCAGTTTGAAAGGGCCAAACCTTAAGAGGATTAGTTGAAACAATTAAAACAGCAGATAATTACAAAGGGTACTGGCTAGCTGTCAGACCGGATGATGAACAAACAGATTTCCAGAGTTTCAGAAAGCATATAGCAATACATCAGAAGAAAGACATAGTAAAACAGCAAACAAATAAACATACAAACAAAAACCTCTCAACTTCTTTTAAAATGAATTTAAGTTTGACAAGGGCGGGGGGAGCAGAGGGAACCGGTGAGGCTGTGAACAAGCAATATTGTGACTACATCCTACTGGATATTTTTGTGTCATATATACACAAAACCATTAACAGCACCCAACACAGAGCCAGCCCTCAGTAACTAACAGACAATGACCGATGAGTGCAGAAGTTTCAGAGGAAGACCTGGCTTATGGTCTGAGAGGGGGAAGGGTTTCAAAAAACTCAGGGGGATAAACATCTTGGACTTAGGAAGGAAACTGCTAGGTGACCTCACTGCCGTTTTCAGATACTTTAAGGGAAAAGTGCAGCTCTTTAGATTGACCCAGCTATTTTCTCTCTGGGAATCCACTTGAATATTGCTCCTTCCTTCGATGGATCTTCTCCAAAAAAGCACCGGAAGCAAAGATCTACTTTTTTGAAGTTTGTCTACTTCAACAGGAAAAAGCAACAAGATGGTCTCTCATTTCCGAGGACACCTTGAAAGCGGGCAGCAGCCATATATCTTGCTCCACCAAATGTTTAACACATCCAGGAGAAGTGTAAAAAAAGCTTCAGCACTCCTTTTGTTTGGGAACATTTCCTTTGTGTATCTTTCTGACCAGACACTTAAGTTGTTCCATATGAAGTGGCAGCATACTCCACTAAGGCACTAAGGCACTAAGCAGAGCCTTCAGCTTTTGTAAATTTTAACAGCTTTCTATTAGCCTGGTGCTAAGCTACCACAGTGAAACTATGACTTTGGATCTGACTGATTTGCAGCTAATCAGCTGAGGTATAAGCGGACAGAATTCATGTCAATCTTCACAGTAGAGGAGCACTTAGGGGAATGGAACCACATAATACATCCTAAGAGATGCTGGCTGCTCTTCTAGCCTCTATAGTATCACAAGAAAGAACAAGTTTCCCAGAAATGGAACTGGGTCCTACAGTGAATTAGATAAATGCTGGACCTATATTTGCAGAAAAATAGGAGGAACAGTTGGGTGACTAATTTGCATATAGAATTACTCTTTTGCTTGCATAAAGTGTGTAATTCCAGTTACTTCATCTGCGCATGAGTTGCATTCTAGTTGACTAATTTATCAGCAAATTTCATAGATCAGATAGTGATTTTTTGCCATATAGATGCAATATTGAATATGCAATATTCAATATGCAATATTTGCATATTTTGCCATTTTTTGCCATATTTTGTTTTCAATTGGGTCTTGCTATTTATTTCAGATAATGGTGCATAGCCAGGAATTTCTGATTGTCTGGTACAGAATCATCAAGGCCCAAGTGTTTTAAAAACATTAAAAATACTTATCTATCATGAAAAAAAGAGGAATCAATGACATTTCAAAAGACAAGTCATATGCTACCATATATATGTTTCAAAGGTTATATGTTACCAGGACAGCTTTTATTGGTGGATTTAGATAAGCAATGGCATAAGTATATATGAAGAAATATAATGAGATCATCTACATAAAGGAAGAATAAAATATCTGCCCTGACCTCAACAAAGAAACCTTTCTCTAAGGAAGGCATCCACCAGCAGCTGTGTCTGGAGAACTACTACCCAGCTTCATCACTGGTATTGTCCTTAGTTGCCTCCTTTCTGTCAGAACGCTCTCAATGACATGTTCATCTGGTTTGGTCTCCACCTTTTTCTTCACTGCTTCCCAAAGATATATGTAACTGCTGGTGACATGAAGAAAAACAGTTTCACAAATCAAGACATGTTATGAGGGTTGAGGGTCTTAGTATTTGCCCATGTCCTTAGGCATCTATGACAGCCATGTCAGAGTGATGAAGAGAAGCCGTGTCTTTGGTCTTCCAGACTATTTCCCTTACCTATTCCATCTCCCATAAACCTGTTTATTGCTTTTGTCATGCTTGCTGGCTCATGGAGTCATCTTCTTTTCAAAGGCTCTGCCACCAGGTCTACTTGGTTACCTCATTCGTTTTCAGGGTCTATCCTGTGGAGGAAAGTTATTCTGTATACAGCTCAGACTTTTGAAGCCTAATGCCAAAACAGCACCTGCAGTACACTAGAAAGAAGAGTTTTCTAAGAGCAGTTTGGTTCCAGAGTCTGTAGCCTAGTTCTTGGACACGTGGCATTGCTTTGATACAAGCTCTTTCCAGAAACTTAGTAAAATTACAGATTGTATAAACCAGACTGAGTGAATTTAGAAACAGGTGCCCTCAGCTTTCAAAACAGTGGCCTCATAAATATCATCCAGGCATTAGAAAAACTGAGGACTTCACGAAGTATAAAAGGAAGGAACATTAATATAGGATTTGGAGGAATCCAATGACAAAAAAAGAGCAGATATTAAAAGGAAACATCAAAAAGAAATAACAGTTTTTTTGAATAATTGCTACAGCGTTAGGCATTGGGGAGCTATAAAACTTTCTCAGCCATTCTCATTGCTATAACTTTCCTATATTGTCACTAGTACCCAAGCTACCGTAGTAATGTAATTTTACTTTATTGCGCTGCTTGTCCAGCCCTTCTAATGAGATAAACATTTCCGCCAGGGGTGAAACTTGAGGTGACAACTATTTGCAAGACAGACCAGACACAGAGTGTGAACAGCACAAGTTACAAATAAAATGAAGGAGAGAAAATGTGTATATTTTGCACTCCTTGGAGCTGGACCAGAGAAGCAGGATCCCAATTCTCATTGCTGAGATGTATTTGAAATAGTGGGCAGTCAGTTCAGTTCATGAACATCTGTAACGTTTCACTCCAGGGAACCCAAGCCAAAACTGGCTTTCTGATTACATTAAACAAGAGGATAGCTGCATTTGTGGTGCAGCTACTTGAATAGTGCTCAGGATTGACCAGTTTGAACCTCATGGGTGACCTTTTACCAGTGACATAGAAAATGCCTACACCATTTGAGGATGTGCCATGTAAAGCTAGTTTATGTAGTAACATTATGTACAGAAGCAATACAGCTGTGGAATTACAGTGCTTTGCCATGGCTGCTTTCCTTTTTAGCAGAGCTCAACACAATATTAACACAGCTACCCTGCTTGCTGACACCCTGAATGACACAGACAGACAGACAGATCATCTCATTCAGAGGCAGCTTGGATTACTTTATCACATCCCTAATCTGGAAAAAGTAGTCATAGTCTTTCTCTGTTTCTCCATTACTTGTTTCTGAAACAATGGATTGTGAGAATTCCTCTCCCACTCCTTTTTGGGGAGTTCTTCCTTGTTATATCTTTTTTCAGCGAGCAGCACTGCAATATTACCTAATCTTACCACTGATCACTACTCCTCTTTTGATTTCTATTGTTATTACAATAGTATTACTGTTATTTGTTATCTTATCTTTTACCAGATCATATGATTACCTCCTGCTTCTCACTTTTATACACCAAACCATCCTTGACCACTTTGTTTGCCATATGTTTTGTCAGCATTGATTTATTGGAAATGCCATATCCTTCTGAGAACATGTTGGGAAAGTAAGAACAAGGTGATTATTTTTGGTATAGCACATTTTGTCACATCAGGGAAGAAGAGGTTACATCGCAAGGACAAATGTGTCATGATTTCCAGGGTACACCAATCTGCTTAGAAGCCATAACTGCAGGTGCGAGAGAACTCATGGCATCACACTGACGTCCACAGCAGGATATTAGAGAAAGCCTGTAGTGAATGACTCTACAGCAAGAAACTTTGATGACTTGGGCTCATACTGAGAAAAGTAGTTGTGCTGAAGTCATGGAATAAAGTAGAAAACAGTATATCCTCCTACTCAATTGTTCTCTCTGGGTAGTTTTTAAGTATTATGAACCCCAGGTCAGAATCACTTCTATTTCCAACAAAGCTCTTATCAATTTACATCAGCAGAGAATTTGACCTTCTCTCTTAGGAACACCAAATGTCACTCTCAGTTACGTCAGTGATAAATATGAAGTTACTCTGTTCTTTTGAGCTGAAACTACTGAATGCAAATACAATAGATTGATCCTAGTTTTACAGGGAGATAAAAGAAAACATGCTGCATCTCAGGACTTAAGGCCCCAAACTAATACACAGCAAAAGGACTAATCTTGTAAATGAATTATTGGAATTGAAAAAATAAGGGAAATAAAAATCTCTGTAGACAAGGAGAGAAGAGTTAAGACACTCTGCCTGGAATTGCAATCTATTTTCTTCTCCCTGTAGAAGCTGTCCCAGACCTGTTATACCAGCTGCTGTCTCTGATATATGCCCCCTACCTCCCCATATGCTTTGTGTATATGCTAGCATATCACTCTGGAGTCAGTCAGCAGCTTTAAAATTGTCACTTTGATAGCTTGCCTTGTGACACTTCCCACCCTCTGTGCTTGTGAACTTAATTTAAAGTCTCAACTCTACTTATATACATACAGAGGCAAAAACAGAAAGGTACTTTACAGTGACTATTGGACCAGCAGCTATTTCCTGGGCAGTGCTACAACACAGAACTCCAGAGTGAGCTAATATAGATGGTTTCATCGGCCCATGGCCTGTAGGGACAGAAGAAATATCATGATCATGTAGTTTGATACTCTGCACTATACAGGCCATAGATTTTCATCTGGTGATTCATAGATTAATATCTTCGAGGCCACTCAGGCCACAGAATGATATTGAACTAATAACTCGTGTTTGACTCATAAATCTTCCAGCAAGTTGTCTACTTTTGGTTGGAAGATTTCAAGAAATAGAAAATTCATACTTTTTCTCAGTGCTCTGTTGCAAATCTTGATTGTTAAGAAATTGTGTCTTACTTCTCATTTGCGCTGTTCTTGCTTAAATGCACAGTTGTTAATTCTCATTACATTTTACTTCACTAGATTCAAAACCCTTTTTAGCACTTTTTTTTCTCTTCCCATGGAGATATTTGCAAGCAATAATCATAGTACCTTTTGATCTTCTTTTTGATAGGCTAAACATGTATTTCTTCAGCAAGGCCTTGGCCTTGTATTAATCATAAACCCAATATATTCAAAGATAACTATCTTCCATGTTATCAAAATGGAAAAGAAAAAGCTCTTTCATGATGATGCTTCTTGAATCAACAGTTGGAATTTCCCTGATTCACATCATCCTCTGAGGCTGTCCTCAGGTCAGTCAAGACACGTAATTTAGCTACAAAGATCTATAACAGGGAATGGCCCACCCGTTACATGTGGTGTAATGTAAAGTTCAATTTTAGTCAGTGTGGACTCTTTGTTTTTGCTGCGATCTCCATTAGGGATGACCAATGCCAGAAACACTGAATTTTAGTTACAACACTGTGAGATACGGTAGAGAAGACAGTAATCACCAAAGCCATCACTTTAGATTTGGTGGTTCCATTCTGTGAAGCTTTAGGTTTTCTCCATAGGGAGGTGAACACAGGCAGCAGATTTCTCTCCTCACACTCTTATCACAGAGCAAAAGAAGATACACTGTCTTGTGGGGCATAGAGGAAACAGAGTGCCTACTTCTTTTCCCAGAGGAAATGGGAAAAAAAAAAAAAATAGCTGGAGATAGGGAAGGTCAATGGAGTTTGCTTTTCTTGAAATGATGACAAAATTAGCTCAAGCCACCACAATTCTCAGGAGAGGTGAATTCAGCCAGTGGGGGTTCATTTCAGACTTTTTACAAAGATCTGTAGTTGATGAGATTTCTTTTTTTTTTTTTTAAGCAAAAGGACACATTTAGTTTTAAGTAGTCATCTGGCCTTCCCAGGGAATTCAGACAGTCTAAGTAAGGTGGCAAAAATCCCTGTACAGTCAATGGAGGAAAATTAAATGACACCAAAAGGCAAGTTAGCATGCCAAAGAGAGGCACTCTGCCTCCCTCCATCAACAGATAATCTACATTCACCTGTAGGGTGGTCAGACTGTCTCCACACTGCATGGGATCCCATGTTGACCTCACATAATAGAAACAGGGTACACAGGGGAAGTCCAAACAGGAACCCGAATAAGGCCCGTATAGCAAGCGTTCTGGATTCACGTCAAATCCTCTTTTGAAAACAGGCACCCGATAGTGAAAAAGCAAGGAAGAGGCATAATCATTTAGTGGCCAGAGCACATACCTAGAAACCTGGAGTGCTTCTAGGCCCTTTTTTACATCCTGGGAGTGTGCAGTCAGTAATCTCAGTTATCACAGAATAGTTGGGGTTGGAAGGGACCTCTGGAGATCATCTGGTCCAGCAGAGAGGTCTAACCACCCCACTATGCCATAACCCAAACAGAAGAGCACTATGAAGAGCTGAAGGTTAAAAACTAAAGGCTTATCAATGTCTATCTGTGGAAAAGATATCAGTAAAGAATTAAGAGGACATGCAGTGACATCTAATTATGCTTGCACAAATTTTACAAGAAGACTATGCTGATATTATTTTTAGTCTGACACAGTTGTGTGCACAGTTTTACTTTCAGAAATGTAATGACATCAGATTTTTAGCTAATTTAGGTTAAACTAGGGCAACTCCTATATGGAGAAAAGCCCTTCATATCTCAATATTATGGGTATGCTTCTATATAATATTTACAATGCAGGATGCTTTTAAATCTTTTTTTCCCTAGTAAACAAAAATCTCAAAACCTCCAGCTTTCTCTGTCAGTACACTGTAGGTGCTCTTCCATTCCTCTACGGAATTCAAATAATTGTTAGCTCTCTGCCAGGAAATTATGCAATTTTGCAATATCAGCTCACTAGCAGAGTATGGAGAATTGCTTGAAATATTCGGTCTTTCTTCTGCTATTAGGACAAGCCCATGAAYAGAATTACTGAGTCTCCCCACAAACCTCCCAAAACTTGAAAGACACTGACCTGACACTGTTACAAAGTTGCACATAAATATATATATTTTTTGTAACAGATGTGTGTGGAATTAATATGTATATATTGTCCATTGAATTCACCATTGAATTCACTAGAAGTAAGTCAATAGTGAATTTATTGGACAATACATACATGTTAATTGATAACAACGGGGTTAGTTGTTCGTATAAACGCACAGCTAATTTGTTATGAGGTACAGCTAACTGGATGCAACTGTTAACACACTCAATTTCTAAGCCAGAGTGACAGCACGATAGTCATGCTGAATGCTCAGAGATTTAAGAGAAACTGAATGGGAAGATTAAGAGGTCAGGTAATACTGAGCTTGGGCTAGCAGCAAAAGAAGTATTGGGTAACATGAGAGAGAAAAAGGATAATGTTAGCTGGTGGAGATGTTTCTGATATTTTCAGGCGTGAGTTGTGAGTTTTGAATGTTTTAGGAGGACAAAACATCAGCCCCTATAATGAGTGCAAAGCAGAATGATTTTATGAATAGACAATATCCAGGTACATTATTCAGCAAGATCAGATATCAGCAGGATGCTACCATTTTCTTTTCCTTTTTAAATTTTAACTGAGATATTCTAAGCTAGATCATTCACAGGGGAATTGTGTTCAGGTCCCCTAGCTATCTTTGAGTGCTTTTTTCTCTCCTTTATTTCCGCATCTGCAAAAAGTATACAGCAATATTTGCTCAGATATCAAATGTGTGATCTCTCAGCCCAAAGGTTAATTATTTTAGGTTAGGTACAGCAAAATCCTGCAACTTTGAAGATACTACAGAAAAAAAAGTATTACTTAATGGTAGCTAGTGAAATTCAGTTACCTAGGGTTTTTTCCCAGTTCTAAGCTTGAAAGAAGATGGTCTGATATCTGATACACGATAAACAGAGGGATAACTTATTAAGTATTTGCAATTACTCTTCTTTAGTTGAAGTTAACTAACTACTTCATTTGAAATATTTCTAGTCTTTAGACTAGAACTCATATATCTTCATTTCACTATCAAAAAGCATATCTGAAGTCATATTCTAAACACTCTACTAAGGCAATACTAATAAAATATTGCGGAGCAAATTTCTGAACACATTAGAGCTGAAAGAAACGAGTTGCACTCATGTGAATATTACCAAGGACTACAGTGAATAGAAGTCAGCAGATGTTTTCAGAGAAAGGTCAGGATTTAAATTAATGTCAAAAACTTAAGAGACAGTAAAAGAAATAAAATAAATCAAAATATATTCAGCTGTAATTACTATAGTCTTCAAGTAATCAAAATTTTAAGTCATTATGTATAATATGCAGTAACACCACATCAATTGAACTACAGGCAGGACATTTCAGAAGATTTCTGACAATCTCTGAGGTCAAAAAGAACAACTGAAGATGATGGCAGGAGAAATTTCAAATGATGGAATACTGAAGTGTCCCTTAGGATAGAGTGTTTATTCATACTATATGGTGCATATAATTCATTATGTTAATAAATAAGGATTTGACTATCCAGTATTCCAAAGCAAATCAGCATTCTTACATGGTAAAGGCAGGGACTCTGTCTACTTGTATTTGCTAAGTACAAGAGGGATGTCCTCTGTGAGGAGTTTGAAAAGTTATCAGAATACATACAGAAAATGTAAATATTACTCGAAATGCAGCAGCACCCTTTATGTCTGGATCTCAGCAAAATTTTTTTTTTCCTTGGGGGAAGACAAAATTGTTGAGTGTGATGTAGTTCATCATACCTAATTTTAGCTATAGAATGAATCATCTTCTGGAAATCTCTATCTTCTCCTTTAACTCTAGAGGGAATGCAGAGGACTAGAATAGACTACATGACTAATATTTCAGTGACTGAATTTACGTAAGATGAGACTAACTCCTTACTTTTAAAACAGCTTCTTCAATAGACTCACTCATTGTGGAGTCTGACTATAATCAGGAAATTTAATTTGGGTGATGTGGTTGAGGAAGTGTTCATATATGAATATTTATATGAAGCATTAAATAATCAGGAAAATCCTTAAGCATGCTTTCATCTTGGAAAGAGACCTAAGCATGTGCTTAAATTAAGAATGTGCTTTGTGTTTTCTTAAATCAAGGTAGCCATAAGGACACACAAATGCTTTCCTAAAACTGGTTTGAACTCCCAGAGACGAACCGGCCGTGGAGCTCTGGTGCTACATAGAATTTCTCTAGTTTTCATTTGAGTGTTTGAAAAAAACTGACAGGACCCAGTGATCTAAGAGATTTCTGAACTAAGATCTTTCCCAAAACATCCCGATCTAAACCAATTCCACTCCTAAACGCTCCCTGTCACAGCCAGATCATTTTTCAGCCTGACTTCACAAGCAGAAATTCATATTAATCTTCTTGGTAGAGAAAAGATATGTTTAGATTATTCAGATATTTTTTCCTGCAGTTATGTTTATTGATCTGACTTATAACTTCCTGAGCAGCTTTTTGATTTAATAAGGAGGAAAGCTATTTCTACATAAAGCATTGCAGATTTTACAGTGAAGCATGTATGTATCAGTAGAGTTTGCTGTAACTCACAAGAAGAAAGGAAGCTGACAGAAACTCAGTGTGCCAGCAGAAGTAATCTCTACATCATATTCTCTTTCAGCATCTACCGTTTTCCTTGAAGTTTAATGCCTTCCATGTCCAATAGGAATGTAAAGATAGTAAAAATAGATCTGTGGGAGTTTAATATGAACATGATGCAGAGACAGTCACTAAAATTTGCAACCCCATTCACACGTGTTATTTAAATGAGTTTCAAGGAAGCCCATGACATTATATATAGAGTGAAACATTTGGACTCTGCATTAAAAACAAAACAAAACTCGGTTAGAGCATAATTTGGTCAGCAAAAGCATTCACTGTGTTTCCCAGGGCCTGATTAGTTGTGATTGGGTCTGGTAAGTTGTTGCAGTTGGGCTTGTTGCAGTTCTAGCATGTGTGTTTTGGGAGTTTTTCGCTTTGTTTTGGTTTTTGCAGCTGTATATGCTCCTGCTGAACATCAAAAATCTTGAAGTAGAGCCAATCTGATACAGCTGAACTGCCTTTGCAGCAGTAAAAATATGATCAGCATGCAATTTATTATTAGAATAGATCATTCTAAATCTTTACTCACATCACAGCAGAGTTATACCCATTTTTATATAAAAGCTTATTTAACTCTTGCACAAGTAAAAGGCACAAGACCAGCAGATTAGCTGGTTTTAAAACCATATACTCCTTTAGCTGGACCCAAGGACAGCCACATCCAGTGCATTCATTATACTTTTGGGAACTCTTTCTCTCTCCCTATACAAAAATTTTAGAACCAATTTATCATCAGTGGCTTAGCAACCTCACTTAAGTGAGATGAACACTTTACTATTTGAGCAAAACTACAGGAAATCAGTTAAGCAGGGGTGGGTGGGGGCCTTTTAAAATTCAAAGGACAATAAGGCACCCACTTGTCTGTAAAAGGCAGTGAGGATCATGTCTAATGCTTGGTTTTGGCATTTAAGATCCCCCCTGAGCTCTGGTTTTACAGTTGCTTTCTCATTTGCTTGCATTTTGTTCATGCGAATAGTCGTTTGAAAGCAATGGGATCAACTGTTTGCAGGATGTTAGGAAGTCTAGTCACATGACTGAGATGGGAAGACATGCAGGTTCATTTGGCAATGGTCAGAAAACATATGTTTTTTTCCTGAACATACATCAGGACCAGATTAGGAAAAAGTATTTCTGTGCTGTAACTTTAAGTTTAGACCAAGATTTTAACCAGCGCTCTCACAATCCTATGTCTATTGATTTAGCACTTGTTCAGAACAAGATAAAAAAAAAAAAAAACACTATCAGCATAGAAGTGTTCATTGTTTTGGGAGCTCCCAAACTTCATGTTTGTGGTCCTAAAGGATTGCTCTGCCTGCAGGGTATGGTAACCACTCACCCCTTTGGGAGTGGTCTCTGAGAGTCTATGGATTTATGAACATTATAGCCAGTGATCACAGGCAAATGCAGCCTGAGGAAGCCTGAGAAGACCCAGATCTGTGCTAATAGTTTATAAGCCTTTTCTTCCCACTACAGTTATTGGTGCAATTCTAATGAACTCCATTAGGATTGCTGAATACATTTCCTAGTTACTTAATTAATCACCTAACAAAGGAAGCGACTTGACCAAAGTCAGCAAACCCAAACATCTTCATGATTGCTCAGGCACGTAGCAGAATGAAGGAAAAAACTGTCCAAGTTTAAGGTTCTTCTAAAACAAAAACAGCTAAAATCACGTGAGTCATGAGAAAAAAGTTCAAGCCTCCCTTGTTCCAGGAATTCTGTGGAGCTATTTTTAAAACAGTGATAGGAGCAGTGCTCAGCGACAGGGTCTTGGGGTCATCACACACATCCTCATGGTGCTGTATTTTCATTCAGTGTAACTATGTCTTTATCACATGCCAGCCTTATGCTCAGATAGTGGGTTGAGACACTGAAGTATCTCTGCTTTTATAACTAATCCAAAGCTATGGAAAGCAGTCCGATGACAACACCAAAGTCAGAGAATTTCAACATCAATATGATGAGGATTATATCAAGCACAGTTATTATAATGTGTACTTTCAAAAATTATAAGGACAGCATTAATTTGGTAGGATAATTATCTTTGAGTAAATTCAGCCTGCAAACCTGCATAGACACACTCACTTGTGGAATTCACCTGAGGTACACAAGAAAAGGGAAGGGAAGCAAGAGCCTTTTGCTCTTGCACTTACAGAAGAAAGGAGTCATAATTTGGTGTCCTTTTCTCCAGAAACAAAATTGGCAAAAATTTATCTGGCAAGCTAAAAATGACTGCAAATGCCTCAGTGCTACTATACTTCAGGAAATATCATCTGCCATCTGACTGGATTTAACTAGCAGTGAAGATATAATTTAAGACTTGGATAACAAAACATGTCAGACTCCACAAGAGTCAGGACGCCAGACTTTCACTCTTTCAGCCATTTTTTAGTTTTGCAATGACCTAGAAAGAAACAACTTGTTGATATTATCATACTGATAATACAGTTCAAACTATGTAAATAGGAATGGCAGTATTCTGTCAAACTGAAGGTCTAACCAAGTCAGTATCCAGGGGCCAGTAATAGATGCTTTAGTAAAGTTTACAAGGCACAGAAGATTTTACAGTGAAACTTCTCCTGGTACATGCTTCCAGTTACTGAAGCTTAATCTCTTTTCTCAGAGACTGTGTGTCTTCGTACCAAAGAGGTAGGAATGCTCCTGACAGACATTTCTGTTATAAATTTGTCTTTGGAATCCATTTATCCTTTTGGCATTCAGAACCTCTAGGAACAATGACTTTCACTGTTTAATTCTGTATTGTGTGAGAATGTCCTCCCTCTTGTTTGCTTAAAAGTTCAGTGTGATAACTTTATTTTATTTACCTTTCAGTTCTTCTGTTATGAGAAATCCATGTACCAAAATTTGCTCTCAGATATTTTGAAGTCAGTAAATGTTGATATTATGATGTACCACCTCCACATCTATCCAACTTGCCCTGCTGTACTATGCACTATCAAACAACCTGTCAACATCCTGTTCATATAGTACAAGCAGATGATGGGCTTTTCAGGCTGGGTGCTTTTCAGGGAAATAGAGGCAGGAATTCAGTGGCTTTGAGGCACTGTTTCTGATCTTTGGACATAATAGATGATCACAAAGAATCTGTGACACTTTGTCCACTGAGCTCATAACTCTACCTATTTTCCCTCCATGGTGTCATTAAATGAACTATTGTTCATAGAAAGCCAAGCACAGTGCTATACAGAAGACAGGGTCTACTTACATACCCATTTCACTGACTATGATTTCACACAGAGTGGTGGCATGTGTTCAGAAGGATACATATTGTAGTCACACTGGAAAGTTTACTCAAAAAACAGATGTTTTACAGACACTATAAAAGAATTTGCCCCAAATAAGAATTTGCCCCAAATAAGCTTTACAGCCTAAGTGGGGGTGCACTAAACACTAAATCCTTTAACAGCAAAATAATTGCAAAGTAGGGTGTATGCTATGCTCGAAGGATATGAATAAATCCTGAAGGTTCAAGTAGAAGTCAGAGGGTGGTAAAAAGCAAGCTGTATGCCTGAGATGCAAAATAGAAAGGACAGTTGATTTCCTATCTCCAGAGTAAATCCTTATATATTGGCCTTATGTGAGGGTCAAGAGCTTGTTCAGTAATAATTACTGTTATGACTGCAGAGGGAAAATCCTGTTCTGTACCCCAAGGATTTCACAGCCTAATTGCACTTACAATCACTGGCAGCTTAGGCACCACATAAAATGGATTATGCCTGCACCCTAGTCCATTCTGGGAAATAGATCCAATTTGTTCCTTTTGCATGGTCACAGAGGTTTCATTCTCTGTGACATTACATCAGACCTGAGTTTGGCCTACGCAGGGGATCAGGAGTCTATGGCCAATACTCCCAACCCTCCTAGCACAAAAATGAGTTGGAAATAGGAAGGAAACAAGACTGCTGAAGTCAAGGGGAAGACCCTACAATATGAGGTAATGAATAAATAGACTACTGTTCCTCCCAGAGATGGGAGAAGATAATCAGTAGGAAATAGTGCTTCACAGGGTATGCAGAGTCAAGTGCTTTCCTGAAGCATCTCTCATATGAAGTATCCTTCATTCATGATTCAGCATAGCTCCTGCTGCACCACAGCTGTAGCTCTCCTTGACCTGCAGTATGTCTTCAACATTTGGGAACCACCCCAGCTGCACAACACTCACCAGCCTAGGGTGTTTAAGACACCCTAAAGTGTGTAGCCAGCAGGGGACTGGAGAAAGCAGACGCCGTCACTCTCACCAGCAGCCCTTGGTGACCACACCACATGGACCAGGTGGGATGCACAGCTGGTTCACACAAGCACAGCCTTTGGTAGAGGCATGAAGCACATCTTGAACTCATGGCTGGGGAAGAACCATCCGAACCACTTCAAGAACTGTTACACCCTGAGCAGCAACTCAGGCGAAGCAATGCTGAAGCAGCATCTCGTTCTCCTCAAAGGTCCATGTGGTGGATTCAAACATCCTCTCTGAGGACAGCAGAGGCTGGGTTGGGCAGACAGTGAGATATTCCTGGGAACTTTCCCCTCAGCCTGTCTCAATCTCATCATGATTTCTGCAGCCTGAGATTACAGATTTAGCAATATGTCTTGTCATAAAAACCTAGCAAAGACAGGGATTTCTAGTCCTATTTCCTATTGTTGTCAGGGAAAACTTCCTGGATAGGGACTTTTTACTTCAGCTTATTTATTTATTTTCCTTCAAGTGCAGCCTAAACCCTCCCTTCCTGTTGGGAACAACAGCTGCAGCATACAGCATCAGCTTGCCAAGCCTGAGAGACTGTTAAATATCATTTACCTTGGAGCAAGATGGTATCAAAAAGAACAACCATGTGGGCCTGACTATGAATTCATTACATAGCTGTGCTTAAGAGGAGGGGGATAAGTTGCAGTATCAGAGGCAAAAGAGGTACCACTTTTAAGCTAACACTTTGGGACCTGAAAGGACTGTCACATCTGAAAGCATTACTGAGACAAAAAGGGAAAGTTGGTTTCCTTGCTCAGAAAAGCGCTCTGAGCTTTCAAAGGTTGCAGATACAAAAGTATTCACCAGGGCAAGAAACTGATACTTCTTCTGTAGGTTAATGGGACATGGTGGCCCCAGAAGACCAAGTAATTGGCTGATGAAAGCCACAAGGCTGACACACAGACTTCCCAGCATACCTGCATTACCCCACAAATCTGGAGGAACGTGTATAAATACCACAGGCTATAGATAAAAAATACTTTCAGTTACTCTCTTGTTGCCTTCACCATTTGGCCTTTTTTGTTTTTTGGGGGTTTTTTTGTTTTTGTTTTTGACAGAAGAAAACGCTGTATCTAGAGGTTAGGAGAGAGTTCACACAAGCTGGAAATTAATGATTAATCACATTTTTTGTTCCTCCCTGCTCCCATCTTTCGCTCCCAGTTCCTTTGCTGCCTCTTCTCCCCTCCGGATGGTGGGATGAGGGGTCAAGGGGAGGCAGAGAGCACTGTGCTGCTCTTTGTTTAGTGCCCTCATCTCAGGCTTTTCAGGAAGCATTCTGGACTATGTGGAGCTAGACATGCTCTCTTCCCTTTCAAACCTCACATATTTCCCATTAATGATGAGTGGGAAAGGTCAGTGAGGGTCTCTTTGAGGGCCTGCTGGAGGGCAAGCACAAACCTTGGGAAATGGGTCCCAGGCTCTCCGAATTCTTGGGGTTTCCAGACTATTGAATAAACAAGGAGAAAAGTCTTAAGAAAAGTAAAGATATCAAGATGTTAAAGGAGGGGTTGCAGTCTGTGCTCTGTTCTGCCCGAGCATTAAATCTCCTATGTAACCTTGGTATATCACTCCCATTAATTTTAGTGCTAGGAAAGTGGCCCACAGAAGAACAAAGAAGACAGGTGCAGAAACATTAAAAAACATTGTGATGCTAAATGTTGCCAAGACAAACTTTGGCGCTTCACCCTCCCCCCAAACAAGGGGAGTTTTAAGAGCCAGGGTGCTTAGGACAGCCCTCCTTGCCGGTCGCAGGGCCATATTCCCTCTTGCTAAGCCTCTGTAGCTCTGTAAGTCTCGCAGGAGAGGATATTTGCTGCATGGTGACCCAGTTTCACAGGGGGACGTTGACTGCCCTCCTAGCATTTTCTTTAGTGTGGCAGATCCTCACCTAAGCATGGATTTGAGGCTTCTCAGTTTAGGAAGTCTTGTAACCACAGTGAGTATCCCAGCAAGTAGGCAGGTGCCATTTCAGCAACAGCCATTTCTTAAATAAACTGTTTGTTTTCACCCTAGATTTGTTTTCTGACCTTAGGCTGTGGATAGCTTTGTTACATGTGTTCAGAGCATCCTTGCCAGATAACCCCCCTGAAAAACCCTAAGACCGAGGCTATCTAGTTCAAGCGGCCTCAGGTACCCGGCTGCCCACCTCAGCCAGGAAGGCAGCTCCTCTGGGCTTGCGCAGAAGCAGGATTTTAGGCAAGGGAATGTATCCTCACCTTAAAATCTGCATGCCCGTGGCCTCACCACGGGTTTTGTCGTTAGGCAAGGCTTTGTGTGAGCACTCACTTACTCAGAGGTAACTAAATTACAGCCAGTGGGTTTTTTTTTTTTTGGCCTTCACGCTCGTACCTGTGGGCTCCCAGCCGTCGGGTTTTGCTCGTTGCTGATAAAACGCGGGGGGCGGCCTGCGCGCACGTGGCACAGCGGGAAGGGGCTGCGCGCCGGGAGCTCGCAGGCAGGCGGCCCACTGGGCTGCGCGCGCCGTCCTCGGCCGTCCAGGCCGCGCGGCATCCCGGGCAGCCTGGCCACGACGAATCTGTCTGCCCTAAAGCAGTGTTGCCCTGCAGAACTGAAGCCAGCGGAGCGGTGTCAGGGGGGGTTATTGTTATTTTTTTTCCTCTTTGTTTTTGTGCCTTGCTCTGCTCTGTCGCGCTGTGCGGGAGCCCGGAGCGTGGAAAGTGCTGGGCCGGGTCGCGCGCCGCCTCTGCACGCAGCCACGAGCCGCCGCTTGGCCTGCGCGGGCGGGCGAGCCGCCGCTCTTCCCATCCTTCGGCTGCTAAATACCTGCTGCGAGCCAAGGCCGCTGCATGGATTTCTGGCAGGAGGTCACTGGGATGATTTCGCAGAAATATCTTGCGACAGTTCTGCAAAACAGGATGAGCCTCAGCCCGAATTTCATGTTTTTTTCCGCTTCCATTCCGACGGCTGCGGTGGTTAA